>NC_041739.1:38918940-39548155 GCF_004115215.2 Ornithorhynchus anatinus
GTCCAGTAGACCTAAGTGGGAATGATCCCTGTCCCCCAGGATCTTCCCGAATTGAACGCTCATCTCCCCTCAATCAATGAAGCGGCATTGCCTAGTGGGAAGAGCACAGGCCTGAGAGTCAGAAGGACCTGGGTTCTACTCCCTACTCTTCCACTTGTCTGCTGTGTGACCTTGGGCGAATCACTACACTTCTCTGAGCCCCAGTTTCCTCCTCTATAAAATGGGGATTGAGATTATGAGCCCCTTGTGTCCAACCTGCTACCCTAGTGCTTAGAACAGAGCTTGGCACATAGTAAACATTGAACAAATGCCATCATATAATAATTATTATTAATTATTAATGGTCCCAAAATCTCCATGACTGGACCAAGCTTCACCCATCATTTTTGGCAGGAGGCTCCATCGCGGCTGATCCTCACAGCAAGGACGCGAAGCCTGAAGAAGTCGGGGTCCTGTAGGATCAGTGGAGAAGCAGACTCAACCTTTGAAGGAGACCTTCAAGGTTGGGGGCATCTAGTTTTATTAGCCTTGCCCTAATTTTTGTTTTGATTTTGTTTTTTGTTTTGATTTTTTTGGGTCCTTTTTGGAACCAGCACGTCAAAACAGGAGTCTGCAGCAAAGCCTCCTCTGCAAATGAATAGTCAAGCCTGGTCAAAAGCCAGATTTTCAAACTTCCAGGCTCTGGGGATATGGAAGGTCTCAGATCTTTTCCAAGAGAGCCAATTAAGGGGTCCCGAGCCCTTCAGGCAGACGACAGACGTGACTTTCTGCTATGCTCAATAATTATTTGCTTCTGAGCATTTGTTTGCCATTATTTTCTGGATCTCTCTTGTAGGATTTATGTTGAGATTTCCCATGTTGAAATACCAGAATTAAATCGTTATAACTCCTTTTGTTCAATGACTAATACCTACAAGATTGAAGGGTGTGTGTTGGGGGGGGAGGGGTGTGGTGGCTGTGTGCATGTGCACAAGCCAGGGGACATTAGAAAAACAGAATTAGTTGCTTTTGGACATATTTTCTTCAGGTTTTATGCCATGGGTTGTTTTGCAGACTAAAGCGAGACAAGGAGAAATATTTAGCTTTGACTTGGGCTGCCTAATATTGTTCTTGGGCTCAGAGAAAATTGGACAGAGAAGCAGAGTGGCTTAGTGGAACGAGCATGGCCTGGGAGTAACCTGGCTTTGTCATGTGCCTTCTTGTGTGAACTTGGGCAAGTCATTTAACTTCTCTGGGCCTCAGTTTTCTCATCTGTAAAATGGGAATTACATCTTGCTCCCTCCTTTTTAGACTGTTAACTCCAAGTGGGATGGGGACTGTGCCCGTTCTGATTATCATAAATCTACCCAAGAGCTTAACATAGCACTTGACACAAAGTAAGTGCTTAGCAAGTATGATGATTATTGGCATTATCATTGCTATTTTTATTGCTATTGTTCTTGTTTTATTGCTATTGTTCTTGTATGTCTGTCTCCCCCGATTAGACCGTAAGCCCGTCAAAGGGCAGGGACTGTCTCTGTCTGTTACCGATTTGTACATTCCAAGCGCTTAGTACAGTGCTCTGCACATAGTAAGCGCTCAATAAATACTATTGAATGAATGAATGAATCATTGTTATTAATTAGCTCAGGTAGTGCTTAAGGAAACAGCATTCCTTGGGTATGGCCAAGGATCCAAAATCACCAGATGAGCAAACCATCAACAGATAGCTATTAAGAGTTTATTATATGTTTGATATTGCACCAAAGATTATTCTCTAAAGATAACGACTGCCTTATTAAACTTTATCAAAATGAAATATCGACTCTAAGGGGGGAATGATAATGATGGTATTTATTAAGTCCGTACTTTGCGTCGAGTAGAGAAGCTGAATGGCCTAGTGGAAGGAGCACGGGCCTGGAAGTGAGAGGATCCGAGTTCTAATTCCGGTTCTGCCAATTGCTTGCTGTGGGACCTCAGGAAAGTCACTTAACTTCTCAGTACCTCAGTTTTCCTGTTCTCCTTCTTGTTTCAAATGTGAGTACCATGTGGGACCATAAGCTTTCTCTAGACTGTTAGCTTACTGTGGGCAAAGAATGTGTCTGTTATATTGTTGTATTCTAAGAGTAGCTAAGTGACTTGCCCAAAGACAGATGAAAAAGTGACAAAGAATACACCCATAAAAGACATACGCAGAAAAAATGTATGCATAAATATACATATTTGAAGGTAAATAATGGGGTGTTTATGGGGGATGGTGTGTACAGGACACAATAAAACTGGACCTCTATGTGCTTATTTTACAGAGGTTAAATCAGAGATTCATTAAATCATAATTATTTAGGTAGATAGAAAATTGGTTTCAAATTTAACAGGGCCACTCAAATCCTTAATGTTCAGTCCAATGTCCAGTCTACTGAATCTTACCTTCTGCCTCTTCAGTTTTAGAAATTGGAACCATCTTAGTTCTAGGTAAAGATCTTGTGAATTTCTTTTTGTTTTTGGCAAGAATTAAAGACCACTTGGTAAAAACGCCTCAACCTTTGAAATTTGCCAAGCCGTGCCCATTTTCTCATATAATCTAGGAGATCAGCTCATTGCTATTTTTTCAGAAATGTAAGTGGGAAAGGGATATTCATTACAAAATTAGTAGGATTTTGGCATTACTGTCTTTTACCTATTAGAAGCCAACATCAATGGACTCTTTCTTTTAATCCCCATATTCAATCTGCTGCCAAATCCTGTCTCTCCTTTCTCCACAATATTTTCGTATGTCCCTTAATCCTCACCCAAATATCCACCACAGCATTCCAGGCACTTGCTCTATCCCAGATGGACTATTGCATCAGCTTTCTTGCAGTTCTCCCCAATCTCTGTCCTTCAGTAGTATTTATTCAATGTTTACTGTGTGCAGAGCTCTGGACTGAGCTCTGGGAGTGAAAACACAAGTTCCCGACCCTCACTGGGTTCACAGTCTAAGAGAATAAGCGGGAAGAAGGGGTTAGAGACAGATATAGTCAACATATTCGCAACAAAAATGTTCAGTTTGTGTCTCCCCACTTCTCAAGAACCTCCAGTGTCTACCCATCCACCTCCACATCAAACAGAAAGTCCTGACTGGCTTTAAAGGAGTCAATCAGCTCACCCCACCCTACCTCACCTCACTGAGAGCCTACTCCAGCCCAGCCTGCACACCTCACTCCTCGATTGCCGAGCTTAACTCACTGTACCCTCACTCATCTATCTTGCCTTTGACCCCTTTCCCGTGTCCTCCCCCTAGCCTGGAACTCCTTCCCCCTTAATTTACACCAGCCCACCACTCTCTCCACCTTCAAAACGTTACTAAGGTCACCTCTCCTCCAAGAGGCCTTCCCCAGTTAAGCCCTCTTTTCCCTGACTCTCTCTCCTCTGCATCATCTACGCACTTCAATCTGTGATCTTGGGACATTTGATAGTCACCGCACCCCCAACTGCACAATATTTATGTACAAACTACAGAGCTTTGTAAACGGCACTCAATAAATGTGTTGAAAAAAAGAAATCTTTAAATTGTATGGTATAAATTATTTACTCATATTAATGTCCGTCTCCCCCTCTAGACAGTAAGCTCATTGTGGACGTGGAACGTGTCTGTTAATTCTGTTGTATTGTATTCCCCCATATTAATGCTCGGCACATACTAAATAATCAGGAAATATGATTGACTGATACATTATAACACAACACAGTTAAATCGTTAACTAAAAATAAAACCAGTAAGGGACTGTGCCTAGAGGAGTGGAATTTCAGGTTCCTCTGGGCTCAGAATTCAGTCACACCCCTAGCCGCAGCAACTGGGTTCTAATTCCAGCTCCACCATCTGTTGGCTGTGTGACCTTGGGTAGGTCACTAAACATCTCTCCGCCTCAGTTACCTCATCTGTAAAATGGGGAAGATTATAAGCCTCACGTGGCACATGGACTGTGTCCCACCTGATGAGCTTGGTATCTACCCCAGTGCTTATTAAAGTGACAGGCACATAGTAAACCCCTTCTCAGGGTCACACCTAGAGAGGATCCAGTTCTCAACCAGTCTCGATTATGGGAGGGAGAGTCAAGCAGAGGCATTTCCATTCCTAGCTTGGGCAGTGGCTAGCGAACGGAAGGCCATCTGCTACAAGTCAAAACTCACCTGTGCTGGGCAATAGCGGCTGGGGGAGAGTTGGGGGCGGGGATTCAAGTTTACTGCCCCGAAGGACCACTTCCATATTTTTACCAGGAAAACTCTCTGGATACACTATCAGAAAGACTGCAGATGGAGGTGGGGTGTTCTGGGAGAGCTGTGTCCGTGGCATCGCTATGGGTCGGAGACGACGCTATGGCATAAGACAAGACACATGGTGAGCCCTTAACTAATACCATAAAAACAAAAAAGCTCCAAACAATTAGTAGTCCATTCCTGTCCATCTTTCACTCTACTACCCAGACCATTTTCCTTTAATGTTTTTCTGCTCAAGGCTCCCCGTTCCTCGAACATCTTCAGTCAGTCCGTAGAATTTATTGAACAGTAACTGTGCAGAAAACTGCACTAAGTACTTGGTTGAATATAATAGAATAGGTAGGATTCCTGCCTTCAAGGAGCTTACAGTCTAGCAGGGGAGACAGGTATTTAAAAAAAGTTACAAGAGGAAACAATAAAGATTAAAAGATAGGCATAGAAGTGCTCTTGAGGGTGGAGAGAGGAGTTCTCAAATGCTTAGGCTACATGGAAGTGCTGAAGTGACTAGAGGGAGAAATACCGTAGGGAGACGAGAACTGTATCAAGGAGGGCCTTCTGGAGGAAATGAAATTTCAGAAGGGCTTTGAAATGGGGGAGGACTGTATCAGAAATGAAGGGGAAAGGAGTTCCAGTCAGAAGGGAGGGCATGAGCGAATTGTTGATGGTGAAAGAGCCATGGAGGTGGCATATGCATTCACTCATTCATTCATTCAATCGTATTAAGCGTTTACAGTGTGCAGAGCACTGTACTAAGCACTTGGAAAGTACAATTCAGCAATAAAGAGAGACAATCGCTGCCCACATTGGGCTTACAGTCTAGAAGTGTGGAGATAGACATCAAAACAAGTGAATAAGCATCAGTAGCATCAGTGTAAATAAATAGGATTATAGATGTATACACATCACAAGTAAACAGACATTAATATAAATGAATAGAATTATAGATATGTACATATATACACAAGTGCTGTGGGGTTGGGGGTAGAGCAAAGGGAGCGATTCAGAGCAATGGGGAGGGGGAGTTGAGGAAAAGGAGGGCTTAGTCTGGGAAGGCCTCTTGGAGGAGGGGAGTTTTCAATAGGGCTTTGAAGGGGGGAAGTGTGATTGTTTGGTAGATTTGAGATGGGAGGGCGTTCCCGCCAGAGGTAGGATGTGGGCCAGGGGTCGACGATGGGAAAGGCAAGAACGAGGCCAAGTGAGAAAGTTGGCGCCAGAGGAGCAGTGTGTGCGGGCTGGGATGGAGAAGGAGTGAAGGGAGGTGAAATAGGAGTGGGCAAGGTGATGGAGGGCTTTTGAGGCCAATAGTGAGGAGTTTTTGCTTGTTACAGAGGCTGATAGGCAGCCACTGGAGATTTTTGAGGAGGGCAGTGACGTGCCCAGAGCGTTGCCGTAGAAAGAGAATCCAGGCAGCGGAATGAAGTAAAGACTGAAATGGGAGAGACAGGAGGTTGGGAGATCAGAAAGGAGGTTGATGCAGTAATCCAGTGCATGATGAGTGATTGTTCTAAGCGGGTAGTGGTTTGGATGGAGAGGACAGGGTGGATCTTGGCGCTCTTGCCAAGGTGAGACCGGCAGGTTTTGGCGAAGGATCGGACATGTGCGGTGAAAGAGCAGAGTCAGGGATGATACCGAGGTGTGGGCTTGTGAGAGGGGAAGCATGGTAGTGCCGTCCACAGTGACAGAATAAGTAGGTTGGTATTAGAGGACTAAAGTGTGCAGGCTGGGAGGTAGTGGAACAGAGACAAGGAGAAGTATCTGGACAATAACTTCTTGAGTGTCTTGAAACTGTTGGTCAGGAGTTTGAGTTTATTGCAGACAGGAAAGTGTAACTGTTGGAGGTTTTCGAGGAGTTCCTCTCCACAACAGGCAGGCACTCCTGATTATTTGGCTTTATTTGGATTATTGTCCACTCTCTCTCCTATTTAGCCTCTCTTCTCCCTGTACACCCCGTCTCATCTTCTCTTTTTTTCTCAAACTATCATGCCCACTGTGCTCTTTTCTCGTCTCTCCTGTCGCAAATTTTGCTCATACCTCCCCACGTTACCCGTCACCCTCTCCCTTCAAAGCCCTTCGGAGACAAGTGATCACTCTCCCACCTTCCACCTCTTATTAAAATGACAACTCCTCCAAGAGGCCTTCCCTGACTAAGCCCTCATATCCCCTCTTTGACCCCATTTCTGAATTGCCCGTGCACTTGGCAATAGCATGGGAAGCAGTGCGGCCCAGTGGATAGAGCACGGATCTGGGAGTCGGAAGAACCTGGGTTTTAATCCCGGCTCTACCGCTTTGCTGTGTGATCTCGGGCAAGTCATTTAACTTCTCTGTGCCTCAGTTACCTCACCTGAAATCTGATTAGGATTGCGAGCCCTATGTGGGACCTGACTATTTGTATTCATTCATTCATTCAGTCAAT
Source organism: Ornithorhynchus anatinus (assembly GCF_004115215.2). NCBI lineage: Eukaryota > Metazoa > Chordata > Mammalia > Monotremata > Ornithorhynchidae > Ornithorhynchus > Ornithorhynchus anatinus. Next base: position 38,925,590 of record NC_041739.1, read on the forward strand.
AGTAGTTATTGAGCTCTTACTATGTGCAGAGCGCTGTACTAAGCGCTTGGAATGAACAAGTCGGCAACACATAGAGACAGTCCCTGCCGTTTGACGGGCTTACGGTCTAATCGGGGGAGACGGACAGACGAGAACGATGGCAGTAAATAGAGTCGAGGGGAAGAACATCTCGTAAAAACAATGGCAACTAAATAGAATCGAGGCGATGTACATCTCATTAACAAAATAAATAGGGTAATTTGTAGCTGGCCTAGTACTTAGAACAGTAAGTAGCACCCACAAGTGCTTAACAAATACCATAAAAACAAACAAAACAAACAAACTTGGATTTGTATTCCTTAAGCACTTGTGGTCACCCCAGCCCCACAGCACTTTTGTGCATATCCTTATACTCAATAGATATTGCTGATTGTAAATAAGATTGAATGAATAAATGAGCGATTGATCGGTTAATTGGGAAGAATCCACCGGGATAGCTTATCCCTCCATGCAACGAGTGAGGATGTCATCTCCTGCTGCAATATTAACTAATGAAGCTGAATGAATCCAAGCACAGTGACCTCCAAAATTAATTCCTTTTCTATGGTATTTGTCAAGTACTTACTTTGTGCCAGTCACTACACTAAACGCTGCGGTAGATACAAGCTAATCAGGTTGGGCATAGTCCATGTGCCACATTCATTCATTCAGTCCTTCAATTGTATTTATTGAGCGCTTACTGTAGGCAGAGCACTGTACTAAGTGCTGGGAAAGTACTTTCAGCATGGGGTCCACAGTTTTAATCCCGTTTTACTGGTGAAGCATCTGAGGCACAGAAAATTTAACCTTCTTGTCCAAAGTCACAAAGCAACAAAATGGAGGAATAAGGATTGGAACCCAGGAACTCTGACTCCCAGGCCTGTGCTCTTTCCACTAGGCTACACTGTGTATTCAGACCCCACTCTAGCTATCGCACAGTCCATTAGGAAACGCTCTTAGGGAGCGATTCCCTGTATGTCATGATTTCTTCGTACCATCCTCAGACATCCTTCTATATGGCATGTCCTCACACACATTCATCATGTCCCCTTTACAGTCAACGTTTGGCTAAGTGAGACATTCTGAGTCATTTCAATCTTTCATCAGAAATCAATCCCCTCCGACTCCAAAACATCCCGAATTTTGCGGTCAAATCTGCTTGAGGGGCAGATGTAAAAAGCGCTCAGCTTAGCAGAGGGAGAGAGGACAGAAAGCAAAGATGATTTCATAAGATCCTTTCCACTGTTGCCTTCATCAAGCAGAAATATGCATCAAAAAGCTGCTTTCCTAGGGAACGTTTGTGAAGAGGAAGAAAGGAATGTATGAAGAGGGAAGAGGAATCAGGTTTTTTATATGCCTTGTCAAGGCTGTTCTATGACACAGACACCTTTCACCCCCAGACCACTTCCCAATGCCGAGTTAAGGGGAGCACCTGGAGGCCACATGCTAGCCATGGGCTTGGGGCAGCTTGTGGAGAGCTTCCACAGCTGGAAGGCGGATGAGGTCAAGTCCCTCGTTCTGAGGATTCCCAAGAGCCGGGAAGCAAGTCCAACTTGGATGCACGCTGAGGTAAGGGGAGGAAACGAGAGGGAGGGAGAAACACACAGAAGGAGGGAGACAGCAGGTGGGAGAAGGGGGTTAGATGTTCATTCGGGTCGGGGGTCGGAGGTACTGGAATCTGGCTGGGGGTGGGTCGGGTAACGTGCGTGTCAGGTATTTTTCTTTTAATGGTCTTTGTTAAGAGTTTACTCTATCTCAGGTGACCAAGTGCTGGGAGAGATTCAAGTCGGACACTGCCCGTCTCCCACAAAGGGCTCACAGTCTCAATCCCCATTTTACAGATGAGGTAACTAAAGGATAGAGAAGTTAAGTGACTCAACCTAGGACAAGCAGAAGGTACGTGGCCGAGGTGGGCCTAGAACCCGGGTCCTCTAACTCCCAGGCCGGTTCTCTTTCCACTAGGCCATGCTGCTGATTGAGGGGCTAAGGGACTGGGAATCAGATCAGTGGGATAAAGTGGAGAGCAGAAGGAAAGAAGAAGGAGAAAAAAGAACTTTAGGATTTCTGCACCCCTGAGTGGGGGCTGTAGCTGCCTGCTTATCCTTGACAAACAACAGAGCCCCCAGGAAAAATGGCTTCCACTAACTCCCATCTTTGATTCATTCATTCAATAGTATTTATTGAGCGCTTACTATGTACAGAGCACTGTACTAAGTGCTTGGAATGAACACGTCGGCAACAGATAGAGACAGTCCCTGCCGTTTGACGGGCTTACGGTCTAATCGGGGGAGACGGGCAGACGAGAACGATGGCAATAAATAGAGTCGAGGGGAAGAACATCTCCTAAAAACAATGGCAACTAAATAGAATCAGGGTGATGTACATCTCATCAAACAAAATAAACAAAATAAATAGGGTGATAAAGATATATACAGTCGAGTGGACGAGTACAGTGCTGAGGGGGTGGGACGGGAGAGGGGGAGGAGGAGAGGGAAAGGGGGGAGAAGAGGGTTTAGCTGCAGAGAGGTGAAGGGGGGGTAGAGGGAGCAGAGGGAAAAAAGGGGGGACCTCAGTCTGGGAAGGCCTCTCGGAGGAGGTGAGCTTTAAGTAGGGATTTGAAGAGGGGAGGAGAATTAGATTGTCTGAGGTGAGGAGGGAGGGCGTTCCGGGACCGCGGGAGGACGTGGCCCAGGGATCGACGGCGGGATAGGTGAGACCGAGGGACGGCGAGGAGGTGGGTGGCGGAGGAGCGGAGCGTGCGGGGTGGGCGGTAGAAAGAGAGAAGGGAGGAGAGGTAGGAAGGGGCAAGGTGATGGAGAGCCTTGAAGCCTAGAGTGAGGAGTTTCTGTTTTGAGTGGAGGTTGATAGGCAACCACTGGAGGTGTCTAAGAAGGGGAGTGACATGCCCAGAGCGTTTCTGCGGGAAGATGAGCCGGGCAGCGGAGTGAAGAATAGACTGGAGCGGGGAGAGACAGAAGGAAGGGAGATCAGAGAGAAGGCTGACACAGAGGTCAGTTGCCTGACTACTTTGATGAAGGTGTGCGGGGAAAGCTCTCAATAAATGTAATCGATAATAATAATAATATTAACTATGGTATCTGTTAAGTACTTTTGATGTGCCAGGCACTGTTCTAAGCACTGGGTTGGATACAAGCAAATCGAGTTAGACACAGTCCCTGTCCCACATGGGGCTCACAGTCATAATCCTCGTTTTGCAGATGAGGAAAGTGAGGCACAGAGAAGTGAAGTGACTTGCTCAAGGTCACCCAGCAGGCAACTGGCAGTTAGGATTAGAACCCAGGTCCTTCTGACTCCTAGGCTCGTGCTCTACCCATTAATAAAATAATAATAATGACGTTGGTATTTGTTAAGGGCTTACTATGTGCCGAGCACTGTTCTAAGCGCTGGGGTACGTGCAGGGTAATCAGGTTGTCCCACGTGAGGCTCCCAGTCTTAATCTCTATTTTACAGATGAGGGAACTGAGGCCCAGAGAAGTTAAGTGACTTGCCCACAGTCACACAGCTGACAAGCGGAGGAGTGGTGATTCAAACCCATGACCTGTGACTCCCAAGCCCGTGCTCTTTCCACTGAGCCACGCTGCTTATCAGCGTGCTCAGCAGCATTAGGCCTTGCTGCTTCTCACCTTGGATCTCATGCTACTTGACTGAGTGACTGATGGCGGAGGGCCAAAACGCTGCATTATTCAGTCACCTCGGCCCACACTCCACACGGCAGAGGTCTCGCTAGGGTGCCTCGTGGAGGTATTCGTGGGCACCCAAACAACCGTACACCCAAGACATCACATATAAGGTAAAGACAGTGGAGAAACGGTGTGGCTTAGTGGAAATAGCACGGACCTGGGAGTCAGAGGTCGTGGGTTCTAATCCCCGCTCCACCGCTTGTCTTCTGTATGACCTTAGGCAAGCCACTTAACTTCTCTGCGCCTCACTTACCTCATCTGTAAAATGGGGATTAAGACTGTGGAAGCGCCACGCGGGACAACCTGATTACCTTGTGTCTTCCCTAGCGCTTAGAAGAGTGCTTGACACATAGTAAGTGCTTAACAGGTACCATCCTTATTATTATTATTATATGGAAAATTTGGTGGAATTCCACCCAGACATTGCCCGGTTGCGCTGTTTAAATCTGCCCTTCGAGTAGATTTAACCCAGAATTCAGGATGTCTTAGGGTTGGAGGGATTGATTTCTGATGAAAGATTAAAATGACTCAGTATGTCTCGCTTAGCCAAATGCTGACTGCAAGGGAGACGTGATGAATGTGTGCGAGTACATGGAGGGGGACAATGCCAAGGAGGAGGATGACTGAGGATGGTACCAAGAAAACATGAAATAAAGTGAATCGCTCCCCAAGAGCATTTCCAAATAGATTGTGCAATAGCTAGAGTGGGGTCTGAATAATAATGATAATAATGTTGGTATTTGTTAAGCGCTATGTGCAGAGCACTGTTCTAAGCGCTGGGGGAGATACAGGGTAATCAGGTTGTCCCACGTGAGTTTCACAGTGTTAATCCCCATTTTACAGATGAGGTAACTGAGGCACAGAAAAGTTAAGTGACTTGCCCCCAGTCACACAGCTGAAAAATGGCAGAGCCGGGATTCGAACCCATGACCTCTGACTCCCAAGCCCGGGCTCTTTCCACTGAGCCAAGCTGCTTCTCAGGTCAGAGAACAATAGTGGCTTAGTGACTAGAGCACAGGCCTGGGAGTCAGAAGACCTGGGTTGTAATTCTGATTCTACCATTTTTCTGCTGTGTGATTTTGGCCAAGTTACTTAAATTTTCTGTGCCTCAGTTATCTCATCTGTAAAATGGGGATTAAAACTGTAAGCCCCAAGAGGCACATAAGAATTGTGTCCAACCTGATTTGCCTGTAATAATAATAATAATAATGTTGGTATTTGTTAAGCGCTTACTATGTGCAGAGCACTGTTCTAAGCGCTGGGGTAAACACAGGGGAATCAGGTTGTCCCACGTGGGGCTCACAGTCTTAATCCCCATTTTACAGATGAGGGAACTGAGGCACAGAGAAGTGAAGTGACTTGCCCACAGTCACACAGCCGACAAGTGGCAGAGCTGGGATTCGAACTCATGAGCCCTGACTCCAAAGCCCGTGCTCTTTCCACTGCGCCACGCTGCCTGTATTGTTTACTGGGTTTAATACAGCACCTGGAACATAGCCCTTAACACATACCATAAAAAAAGAGAATTCATTTTGGAGGCCACTGTGCCTGGATAGGTTCAGCTGCATGAGGTGATAACATCTTCACTCCCAATATTGGAGGGACAATCTATCTTGGTGGGTTCTTTTGAATCAATTGAATCAATCGGTCAATAATATTTACTGAGTATCAAGATATGTACAAAAGTGCTGTGGGGCTGGGGTGGGGTCATATCAAATGCTTAAGGAATACAGATCCAAGTGGATAGAGAATTCAGAAATGGGGTCAGAGAGGGAAAATGAGGGCTTAGTAAGGGAGGGCATCTTGGTGGAGATGTAATTTTACTAAAGATCGGAAGGTGGGAGAGTGCTCATCTGTCATTAATAATAATATATGATATAAATGGTATAATATAGTAATGATTTAGGGATAATTGATCACTTGTTCAATGTCAGAGTTGAACTGTGTCCAACCCAATTTGCTTGTACCACCCACCCCCCGCAGTGCTTAGTCCACTGCCTGGTACAGACTAAGCGCTTAATAAATCACAATTATTATTATTACTAATGGACTGCATAGAGATCAGAATTCAGTGGTGATACTCTAATGTATCCTACCAAATGGAGACCCTTGATTGTATGTAGAATCTGTATATCGCTATTTTTTAAATGGTATTTGTTGAGTTCTATGTGCCAGGCACTATATTAAGCACTGGGGTAGACATAAGATCATCAGGTTGGACACAGTTCTTGTCCCACAAGGGGCTCACAGTCTTCATCCCCATTTTACAGATGAGGGAAATGAGGTCGTGGTAATAATGATAATAATAATGATGACGATGGTATTTAAGCGCTTACTATGCGCAAAACACTGTTCTAAGCGCTGGGGTTGTTACAAGGTAAGCAGGTTGTCCCACGTGGGGCTCACAGGCTTAATCCCCATTTTACAGATGAGGGAACTGAGGCACAGAGAAGTAAAGTGCCTTGCCCAAAGTCACACAGCTGACAAGTGAAGGAGCAGGGATTCGAACCCATGACCTCTGACTCCCAAGCCCGGGCTCTTTCCACTAAACCACGCTGCTTTAACCTTGATTAATTATCAGTCCATAAGGCTCTGCTGACTCTGAAAATCAATGAGTGATTTCATGAACACTTACTGTGCACCAAGCTCTCTACTAAGCACTTTGTCATCATCTGCAATTATTTCTTTATGGTATTTGATAAGCACTAGTTAAGTGCTAGTCACTGTACTAAGCACTGGGGTAGGTACAAACTAATCAGGTTGGACACTGTCCGTGTCGCACACGGGAATCACAGTATTAATCTCCATTTTACGGATGAGATGAGACACAGAGAGTTAAGTGACTTGCCCGAGGTCACACAGCAGACGAATGGAGGAGCTGGGATTAGAACCCAGGTCCTTCTGACTCCCAGGCCCAATGTCTATCCACTGGGCCAAGCTGTTTCCCATGTTTGTGTTTGCAGTTAATATTATGTTTCGGTGATCAAAGTGTATATGAAACCCCGAATATTTTTATGGCTTGATTGTGATTTCTTAAAGCAATTTAAAATCTTCCCTCAGACAACTGGTGTCTAAAATTGGCTAGCAGACTTGTCAGGTAGGAGACCTGGGTTCTAATTTATTATCCTGGCTCTGCCTCCTTGACTAAGTCATTTCACTTCTCTGTGCCTCAGTTTCCTCACCTGTGAAATGGGGATTAAATACCTGTTCTCCCTCCTACTTAGATGGTAAGCCCCATGTGGGATAGGATCTTTGTCCAACCTGATCCATTTTTCACCTACCCCAGCACTCAGGACTGCACTTAACACACAGTTAGCACTTATCAAATTCCATAATTATTATTACAGTCAGGCACGTGACTTCCTCTGTTCAGGTGCAGGGATGATGGACCTAAACTTTGGGACTCTTAAGGTCCCAGTTTCATCTGGAAAGTATTTCTGCCTTTGAGTGTGGAAATGGACATTTCCGCTTGAAAATCGACAGTTGAAAAGCCATATCACTCCTTTATCTTGTTTCCAACTCACTAGGTACTTTTCAATCGCTAAAGGAAAGCCTATTTTGACAGAAGTGGGGAGAAGATCTGCTGATTGTTTGAAACCCTGAGCTTTCTTTTTTCTGCAATTATCTTTCTATTCTAGTCTGTAAAACTTCGGCCTTGATACATTTGCTCCTTGAGAAATGATTTTTAATTAGACCTCTTTTAACGGAACGAGAAAACAATCTTCCCACGGCAAATAGAAAAATCACCTATGGAGATTTAGGCAGCTCCTTGGGGATATAATCTGAGCAAAGAATTTGTCAGTCGCAGCTTTAGCTAAATGGCTGTCCACAGGGATGGTTTCAACAAATGTTCCAATCCGTCAACAATTCAACTCTTCCAAATAATCTCCTGAAGGAGTTGCCTAAGCCTCTACAGAGCTCTAGAACAGCTACATCGATGCCATCTATGTGCCGGACTAACCGGCCTAAAAATGGCAATACAGAATCGCAAACATGAAGCCCTTGGATCCCCTTCTGTCCAAGGAAATCCAGGCCACACCGTCGCACGCAACGTCTTTTCTAGGTGAAACGTGAAAAAACGGATGACAGCGAGGTTCTCCAAGAACGATTCGACGGTGAGTGAAAATGGGGGACCGGTAAAGCGAGAGGGCTGAAGAAATGTTTAAAGACACGATGAAGCCAAACCTTAAAAGCAGAGGCATAGCCAGAGGTGGTTGAGAGACAGCAGGTACAGTAAGCGGAGTGGCTCAGCTGAAAGAGCCCGGGTTTGGGAGTCAGAGGTCATGGGTTCTAATCCTGACTCCGCCGCTTGCCAGCTGTGTGGGACTTTGGGCGAGTCACTTAACTTCTCTGTGCCTCAGTTACCTCATCTGTAAAATGGGGATTAAAACTCTGAGCCCCACGTGGGGCAACCTGATGACCTTGTATCCTCCCCCCAGTGCTTAGGATAGTGCTTTGCACATAGTAAGCGTTTCACAAATACCAGCGTTATTATTATTAGCAGGTGAAGACAGGGTTTGTGGACAGTCATTTGGAAATAAGGGGGACTCATAGGACAGAGATTTCACATAGATTGATCAAGTCTCACTGGAAGAAGTTGTATATTCAAACCTGAAGTACATTGATATAATAATTCATTAAGTACATTCATAAGGACAAAATAATAATTTTGCTACCAATAAAGTGCTCTTGGCCAAGCACTGTGCTAAGCACTGGGGTAGATACAAGATAATCAGGCTAGACCACGTTTCTGTCCTGAATTAGGGTCTAAGCAGGTGGGAGAACAGATATATTTTATCTATTTTCTCATAGCTGATTAGACCCTTTCTTTTCTTTCCTTCTTTACTGCCCTTTGGAATTAAGTGGAGTGATTCCAAAGGACAACGAGAAAGTAAAAAGAAACGATTTCCAAAACCAAATAGCTCTCTCTTTTGTAGGAAGCGCAGAAGAAAGTATTGCCCAAGGAGTTAGGGGCTGGACGGGAGGCTACTTTTGAATCTAACCCAGTAACTCAAACATGTAGATGAAGAGTTTGCCAAAGCGTAGGTGTGGGTGTCTACATAAAAACTTCCATTACTGCTCCAGCCACTGACCTGCCTATTCTCCTATCAATTCTGGTTCCTTCTCTCATAATTCAAAAGAGTTCTGTAGAGCAACCAAACCAACACAGTGATTATACGATCACAGAGACTTGAACATAAATGCCTGGGAAAGCAGGGGAGGGTGGAACTCATGAAGAATATTCAATTGTTTGCAACTCTTTAGCGTTACCAGATAAAGGATTAAAGCCCGAAGAAGTGGAAGAAATTGTCCAAATTAGGGTTTTGATCTGGTTCCCGAACTTTTTCCGGTTTTTCACTTACCTCAGACCTACACCCATGACTCACTATTATGTCACGATCAAACGGACAGGACAAAAACACCGGTCAGCCAGTCATTCTTAGGTACTGAGCACTTATTCTGTGCAGAGCACTGTACTAAGTGCTTGGGAGAGCAACTGGTCTATGAATTCTCTGAAAAGGAAGAATCAATCAATTTATGGTGTTTATGGAGTGCTTACTGTATTGTATTGTTTTACTGTACCCTCCCAAGCACTTAGTACAGTGTTTTGCACACAGTAAGCACTCAATAAATGTGATTGACTGAAACATTCCCTGCCCACAAAGAGCTTACATTCAAGAGGAACTGAGGCATATTTGATATATTGATGGACAAAACCCATTATTATCATTATTATTCATTATCTTTACTTACAATATTATTAATAATAGTTGTGGTACCTGTTAAGGGCTTATTATGTGCCAAGCACTGTCCTAAGTTCTAGGGTAGGTACAAGGTAATCAAGATTTCTGGTTTCTTAACATTTCTGTCTCTTCCCCTTCCTCTTACAGTTGATCCGAACTCCAAAGTTTTCTGGCCCCACAGTTTCCTTTAAATCCCTAGGGATTGCATGGAATACTGAAATCCTGATGATCCACCTGTTGCAGGGTACTATTTGACGTTGCCCAGTTTTTGCCTAGGTTTTAGCTGACTTTGGAAGCGGTATGACCTAGGGGAAGGAGCATAGACCGAAAAGTCAGGGAACCTGGGTTTTACTTCTTGCTTTGCCACTTGTCTGCTGCTTGACCTTGAGCAAGTCACTTAACTTATCTGTGCTTCATTTTCCTCCTCTGCAATTCGGGATTAAATTACCTGTGCTCCCTCCCACTCAGATTGCGGGATAGGGACTAGGTCCGACCCCATTATCATGCATCTACCCCAGCGCTTAGAACAGTGCTTGGCACACAGGAAGACCTTAACAAATACCAGAGTTGTTATTAACAGATATCACCGGGCTGAAGCCAAGTGCATTTTAGCATTTTAGTCAGAGTTCACCTCTCCAACCCTATCCAAACCTGAATTTGGATGAACATTTCATTCCCAAGAGGAATAAGGTTTTCTTTCTTTAGAACAGCAAAGGGTCAAGGACAGAAGAAAGTGTGTTTCCCATACAGGAAACAGTGTGGTCTAGTGGTTAGAGCATGGGCCTGGGAGTCAGAAGCACCTGGGTTCTACTCTCAGCTTTGCCACTTGTCTACTGCTTGCCCTTGGGAAAGTCACTTAACTTCTCTTTGCCTCAGTTACCCCATCTTCAAAATGGGGATTAAGACTGTGAGCCCCACGTGGAACATGGACTGTGTCCAGCCTGATTATCTTGTATCTATCCCAGCTCATAGTACAGAGCCAGACACATAGTAAATGCTTAACAAATACCATAAACAACATCCTGGATGGTCTCTTAGCCACAGGCACCCTTGGCCGCAGATGCTGGGAATTCCTCTCACTTGGAAGGAAGATTAGCATTTGCATCCTGGTTTCTCTCTCTTGGTGGGATCAGGGAGGCCAAGGGTCAGGTTTAGGATAAGGGATAGGTGGGCATGGTTGAAAGGAGCTGGGGAGGAGCTTTTGGAGAGTGAGTGGCTGAAGATGGCGATCAGGGAGGGGCAAGCCTGCTTATCTACTCTCTTCTCTCACCATCCTCCAACTCACCCATTTGGTCTCTCTCAAACCCACCTATTTATTCACTGATTTTTCTTGACTCCCTTGACGTCCACCTTTTGCCCACCTTTTCCCTCCTGCCCACTTCACAGCCCATTTTTGGGTAGCGATTATCTCTATTTGTTGCTGGATTGTACTTTCCGAGCTTTTAGTACAGTGCTCTGCACACAGTAAGCGCTCAATAAATACGATTGAATGAATGAACGAAGCGGAGTTGTAAGTGAGCTGAACTATTCGTACATCTCTCCGGAGAGATAGAGCACTTGAAATTGGAACCAGATGGGGAAACGACATATCCAACCCTTGAATTCACAGTGTAGCATAGCTGAGTTAAATCAGGTGCCTGACATTCTGACAACCCAGTCACCTTAGGTAAAGGCAAAGAAACACCTGGAGAGGGGGCAATCCTTGGGAGTGAGTTGACTTTCTCTGTGAGTGTTTATGGTCTTAAGTTGGGTGCAGGATTTGTTACACTAGCTGCTGTTTTCCTTTGAACAGATTTCCTTTTCCTTTTACAAGTAAAAATTCTTTTCTCCCCATACCTATCTTTCTGTCCTTTCCACCCCTTTCCCCGTCACTCAAATCTACAGAACCTATGTTTTTCTTTATATGTTGGAACCTGAATAAAGGTTCAAATTGACAAAGGGCCTCCTCTCCTGGGTTCTTTGCTCCTCTGTTTCCAGTCAGACACTAAATGGTATTTATCGAGCGCTTATTACGTGCGTAGCATCGTACTAAGCGTTTGGAAGAATACAATACAATAGAGGTGGTAGACATAATCCACGCTTACAGAGAGCTCTTTTCCTACATCTCTTCTAGCTACACAGTTGCTCCAGGACCCCCTGTATTCTTCTTGCAAAATCCATGGATAGAAAAAACTAGAACTTGGCATCAGTAGTCAAATGCGACTTTTTGGATCAAAAGAAACATCATAAGCAACATCGTCATTATCTTCATCACCATCTTCACCATCATCCCCACCTCCATTACCTCCCCCATCATCTCCAGCGTGGTCGAGTGGACAGACCAAGAGTCTGGGTTCTAGTCTGGTCTGCTGTATGTGACCTAGGGCACGCCACTGATGTGTGCCTCAGTTGCCTCATCTTTAAAATGGGGATTAAGACTGTGACCCCATGTGGAACAGGGACTGTGTCCACCTGATTTGCTTGTATCCACTCCAGCTCTTAGTACAGTGCCTGGCACATAGTAAGCACTTAAAAATGCCAGTTATTATTATCACCAATATCATCTCCACCCCACTCATCACCATCATCTTCTTCATCTTGCCATGATCTCCACCATCATCTCCACCATGATGTCTACCATCATCTCCTCCTTACCCAAGGTGGTGTTAATGGCTCGGCATCACCCTGGGAGGCATTTTAGGTGGAACAATCCAAGAATAAATTCTACTAAATTTCTTTCTGGATGAAAGGAATCGAAGAATGTACTCAATGAAGGAATCAAGGTCATGTTTATCAAATTTGTTGAAGATACTGAGTTGGATGGGGTTCTCTGATCTTTAGAAGACTGGAATAAAATAAAGAAGTCTTAAAGGTATAGGTTGGAGTTCAAAGGGACAAGGATAAAGATGTATACCTAAGGTTGAAAAAGTTAACTTAAATATAGGATGGGGAAAATGGGCGGATGGAAATACAGTAGGGACAGACATCAGGGGTCTTTCATTTCGTATGGAAATGAAAGAGGAATCAGCTACTAGGATCAGATATTAAAGAAATCAGTCTGAAGGGGCCTGTCAACAAGAATATGGTGCCCTAGAGTTGGCAAGCATTTTTTTCATTCTACATTGAGACCATTTTGGGTTGCTGCATTTTTAAAGGCTATAGGAAAAATTTAAAAAGATAAAGAGAAGAATAACCAAGAGATCAAAGGGAAGGAAAACAAGTGCCATAAGGAAAGGCTAGCAGAACAGAGATTGTTTAGTCTGAGGAAGGGAAGGGTAAGAGATGATGAAATTACTGTTTTCAATTATTCAAAGAGTTTTTATGGAGAGGATGCTGAGCATTTCTCTATAACCACTGACTTCCAAACAAGAGGAAATGGATTTGAATTAAAGACAGAAAGATTTGGGTTGGACGTTAGCTTGGACGATTTCTGTTTTAGGGAGATAAAACATCAGAATGGGTTTCCAAGGGAGGTTGTAGTCTACGTCTTTGGAAATAAGTAAAAAAGAAAAAAAAAAGAATGAATGTCTGTCTGTACTGGATGGTTTTAGTCATTCAGCTGTCTGGAGTCAGGGGTTTGGACCAGATGTTCTCTAGAGATCCCTTTCAGGTCTAGGATTCTAAAATCTATCAAAATAAAGTAAATTATTGGGAGATTCCACGCAGCAGCTCTTAGTATATTCTCTAGGCTTCAAGTAGACTACGCCTCTTAAACAGAAGAGAAACAGATTTGTGTTTAAAGACTGCAGGAAAGGGAGAATTCTGGGGAGAGAGAGGTCTATAATTGATAAGGTTGAAAGGGGAAGTCAGTCCTATTTTTTTGTTATTTTTTAATGGTATTTGTTAAGCATTGTTCTAAGCACTGGGGTAGATACAAGGTAATCAGGTTGTCTCACGTGGGGCTCCATTCTTAATCCCCATTTAATGGATGAGGGAATTGAGGTCCAGAGAAGTTAAGTGACTTGGCAAGGTCACACAGCAGACATACAGCAGGGCTAGATTAGAACCCGGGTTCGTCTGAGTCCCAGGCCCCTGCTCTAGGCCACATTGCTTCTCATTCTTATTGCTGCCAAAGTCTAGCAGTATTTTCTTGGCACCCAAGCAGCGTGGCGCAGTGGAAAGAGCACGGGCTTTGGAGTCAGGGCTCATGAGTTCGAATCCCAGCTCTGTCACTTGTCAGCTGTGTGACTGTGGGCAAGTCACTTAACTTCTCTGTGCCTCAGTTCCCTCATCTGTAAAATGGGGATTAAGACTGTGAGCCCTACGTGGGACAACCTGATTCCCCTGTGTCTACCCCAGCGCTTAGAACAGTGCTCGGCACATAGTAAGTGCTTAACAAATACCAACATTATTATTATTATTATTACTAAACACTCACTGTGAGAAAGTTGGTGTCTCACTATCCACGAAGCTTTTTCCTTAATGCCCAACCTCACTTGTACCATTTTCTCTTTCCTGATACCCAACCTATGCTTGTTTCCAAAGTGCTTTAAGGTCTAGGCTTCAGGCCCTATATCACTGTCTAAACAGACAGATTGCTTCCCTGGAGGGTTTCCATTTCCTCCCCTGGCTAGCGAAGAAGCTAAATGAGACAGGGAGCCCAGAATCACGGCATGACCCGTGGTTCTGTCTGCAAGGTAAAATCAATAAAGGGAAAGTTAGTTCTTCAAGATGTTTCCTTAGGTTTCTGAAAGCAGCTTTGTTTACTTCTCCCGAAGCATTAAATCCCCCCCAAATTGAGACGTGCTTAATTTGTAAAGGCTGATGATGATAATTTGGGCAGAAGCTAAGCCCATTTTTTTCGGTGGTTTCGCAATTCACTGTGTGGTGTTGAGGACTGGCTGCTACCTCAAGGAAAATTGGAACAAATGCTCTTTTTCAAAGGGAGTCAGTCTCCAGATCACACTTTCGGTGTTTGTTTTCCATGACATTGGATAAAACAATCCTAAAGCTTTAGGTTGGGAATAAGAAAGAGCAGGGGCCTGGAAGTCAGGACCTGGGTTCTAATCCTGGGTCTGCCAATTGCTTGCTGTGTGACTTTGGGCAAGTCACTTAACTTCTCTGTGCCTCAGTTTCCTCAACTGTAAAATGGGGACTAGATCCTATTCCCTCTTACTTAAACTGTGAGCCCCATGTGGAACAGGGATTGTGTCCAACTGGATAAAACTTGTATCTTACCCCAGTGCTTAGAACAGTGCTCGAAACAGTAAAAGCTTAAGAAATACCATTAAAAAATAAGCAACAAGAACTCATAAATCCACAAATAATAATTATAGCATCAAGAACAGTGCTCTGCACATAGTAAGCGCTCAATAAATAATAATGTTGGTATTTGTTAAGTGCTTACTATGTGCAGAGCACTGTTCTAAGAGCTGGGGTAGATACAGGGTAATCAGGTTGTCCCACGTGAGGCTCACAATCTTTATCCCCATTTTACAGATGAGGGAACTGAGGCACAGAGCAGTTAAGTGACTTGCCCACAGTCATACAGCTGACAAGTGGCAGAGCTGGGATTCGAACTCATGACCTCCATATCCCAAGCCCGGGCTCTTTTCCACTGAGCCACGCTGCTTCCCCAGTACAGTTAAGTGAATGAATTTACAGGTTTAGGCATAATGATGGTGGCACTATGTGCCAACACTCTAGTAAATGTTGGAGTAGATTCAAAATAATCAGTTTGGACATAATCCCTGTCCTGTAGTCTAAATAATCCTCCAGTCTAAATAAGAGGGAGTAGGATTTAATCCCCATTTTATTGATGAGGAAACTGAATCACAGGGAAGTTAAGTGACTTGTTCCAGATCACCAGAGGCAAATGGCAGAGATGAGATTCAAACCCAGGTCCTCTGACACCCAGGCCCATGTCCTATCCATTAGACCACACCGCTTTCCTCTGGGTGGGGACTTTTAATGAAACTACAATTGCTTTGTGTAGGGGTGAATACTCAGAAAGGGGATCTTCATATTTTTTTCCACCCACCGATCTTTCCTATCTCCAAAGTTTACGCATCCAGAAACCACAGTCAATCCCTGGAAAGGACTTTATATTTAATCACCTCCAAAGCCCGCGAAATCTAATTATTCGCCTGCCATTGCAATAGCTTGGGATCTGTGCTGAACTTGGTTTTACAGAAATTTTTAAAACTGTATGTGATAATAGTCCACTCAGTGTGGTTTCCAGGGTATCAGAAGTCAAAACTGATGGGAAAATTGAGTTTCAGACTTGATCTTAAAATGCGGGAGAAAAAAAGGGATTCTAAAGAAATGTTTTAAAATTTCAGGTCACTCAAGCAGAACTGCACAGGGTCATGGTGAAATAGAAATCAACAGTATTTTCCATTGTTTTTTGGATTGATCCAACAAGCTTTTTTTTTTTTTTAACTGTATGGGTTTAGCTCTTGCTAGGTGCCAGGCACTGTACTGAGTGCTGAGGTAAGTGTGGCATTTGTAAATAGGACACAGTCCCTGTCTCACTCAGTGCTCACAGTCTAAGTAGGAGGGAGAACAGATATCGAGCCTCTATTTGAGGCACAGAAAAATTAAGTGACTTGCCCAAGGTCGCAAGTCACTAGTGGTGAAGCCGGAGTTAGAAACCAGGTCCTCTGACTCCCAGACTCGTGCTATTTCCACTAGGCCATACTACTTCATGGAATAGCCTAACAGACTCGGTGAGTTTCTTAGGATAGCCAAATTCACTTAGGAATTTACAATCCTGACCTGGAATGGTGTCACAGGTTACGGTACGGTCAACAAACGTAGGTTAGTTCTCTTTGCACTTTCCCTATATCTGTCACACTGTGAAGATCACATCTGCTATACTCACTTTGATATGAAGCCACATTGTATTTTCAGATAGACCAATTCACTGTTTCCTTTGGTAGCCTGTTCTCTAATTTTATCGTTAGCCTGATCGGAAAGATTCTGGTTAGAGTCTTGCCAGCAGTGGAAAGCAGGGAGACTCCCCTGCAATTTCCCTACTAAACTCATTCTCCTTTTGACAGTTTTTAACTACATACACAAGGTGTTCAAAGGATACCAGTGATTGGTGGACTGGTGGATTGATTGATTGACTGGATAAATGCTAGCAATCCTCCAGAAACGACAGAAAGAACAAAGCGCCATGAACTAAGCATTGAAAACAGTAAATTTTCACTGTCACGCTCGCATAACAACGTAGCTGTTGTATTTGGCCCCAGGTGAGTAGGATCCACACCACCTCAAGGGGATGGCTAAATAACTCACCTGTATTTCCGACTTAAGCAATAATAGAACAAGACAAACTTCACACCTGGATGTGCATGGTTTCACATGAGCTCCAGACAGTTACACACAAATAGTGTGAGCTCTGCTCTGCCTTTTCTGGATGAATTGCTGTTTCCTTTGAAGCAACTATTACTCTTTAGCCGTAGGCATTTTGAGGCACCGTGCAAATAGATGGAATTCTCAGCTGGGATGGAAAGCAGTCAGTAAAAAGGGGGAAAAAAAATCATTTGATTCATCAAAACATCTGGGGGGAAAAAGAATTCAATACCCCAACTGAGAGTTTGCACATTTCTGAAGTATCCATTGCAGTCAACATGCTTTATGCTCAAAATTGCTGGACATGGAGTGATTGATGGTCATACCTTGGTCTAAAATAGCACATCCAGCATACACGCTTAGCTGGGGGGCTCAGACATAGAATATAAAACACAGAAATTGCATTTCAGGAAACGGGTGCAAAAATCTGCTGGGTGAGGTGAGGTTGAGAAGTAACAGAAAAAGGCAGGGTTCTACTAACTTCCTGTAGTACCTGTGAGTTGGATGAAAGATAAATATTCCATATCTTCTCCCTTTGTGGAGCTGCTTAACCCCAAGGACATTCCGGAGGAGTAGTTTTGTTTCTTAGTTGTGTGGGTCAGTGACTCCAAACCTTTAAAAATGCTTATGTGGATTGAAATGAATCCCCAGGCACAATTTTGTTTCGGAAAGCGTTGGTGGGGAAAATGTGCTGTAGTCTAACATTGCCTCATCTCTAAAATCCTCCTTTCCCCTTTGCTCTTAGAAATTTAGGTAATTAAGCCCGGAGGAGAAATCGATTTGGTTTTAGGAAGTTGCATCTAAGTGTTGACGAAGCTTGGTCCCAGCGGTAGATTTCTCCTGCTACCAGCGGCGGGGAAACTGCCTGCTCTCGGTTATACATCTCCTCACTCCCAATATTGTCATTCCCAGTGCCTACTCAATGCAACCTCACAATATCCTACTAGAACTGCCCACTGCTGACAGACAGGATGGATATTACTGACTTTCAGACATTTAACTGACATAATTTTCCATAAAAGTTGGTGTTAATTGGGCATCGATTGTGACATCAATTTGGCACAAAGTTAGTGGTGCCGAATGCCCAGCAAATTTGGGTAGAGGAAACTTACCTCTACCTGCAAACCCAGGAGCAGGGAGACAGAGGGGCAAAGAGAAGTTATCTTGAGACCACAGCTTCTCTCTCCATTCCTTCTGCTTGCCTGTCGACCCCCTGGCGCTATAGAGCTCTCCACCAGCAGCCCCCCACACCCTTCTCCTCTAGAAAAACTCATTTGGTTTAAGGGGCAAAGGTACTAAGTGGGAAGACCCGAAAAGAGAAGGGAAAAGGAAGGGAGGAGGAGAGAAAGGTGAGAAAGAGGGACAAAGGAAAAAGGGAAAAGGAGGAAAGGAAAAGAAGGGGATGGAGGAGGAAAAGAGAAGGAGCAAAAAGGGGATGGCTAGAAGAAAAGAAAAGAGAAGAAGTGGAGAGGAGAGGAGCGAAGAGAGAAGGGCTAAATGTCAGACAGAAAGGGGAGAAGTTTAAAGGATCACCCTCTCCTTTTCTCTTCTCCACTCCCTTCCCCCTTTTTCCCTCTTCCCATTCTGGAGTCAGAAAGGTCCCTGGCCCCAGGTGCTTTATTTAATAAAGAGGGGACGAAGGAGCCAGAAGGGATGGAGGAATGTACCCAACCCTAATGGGGGAACTCGATGCGCTACAAAACCTTGCAGTGGGGACCCAGTGGAGGAGGAGGAGGAGGCAGAGGGGGGCTCATTTGCCCCAGAGACTCCAGGTACAACTAATGAATCGCTCCCTCCCCGGGCCAGGGGAGAGGGGGATCATGGTCTGTGCTCTGGGCCTAGAGCTACAGTTGTCCCTGGTTGGCCCAGGAAGGCAGGACTGGCCAGCACAGGACCATACGCCTCTTTCCTGCTGGGAAATGGGACTTTTGGAGCTTTCCCACTGTTGCCCTGCCTACCTTGGCAGCCCCAGAGAGCAGGGCTTCAAGCAGGAAAGCTGGCACGTGCCCTAAGGGCCAAATAGAAAATGGGATTCCTCTCGCCGTTATGCCATAATAGCACCTGCCTACATTTTGTCTTACACCATCAAGTTGTCTCCGATCCATAGCGACACAATGGACACATCTCTCCCAATATGCTCCACCTCCATCTGCTATCATTCTGGTAGTGGATTCATAAAGTTTTCTTGGTAAAAATATGGGAGTGATTTACCATTGCCTCCTTCCACGTCGTAAACTCAAGTCTCCATCCTAGACTCTCCCCCATGCCGCTGCTGCCCAGCCCAGGTGAGTTTTGACTTGCAGCAGATGGCCTTCCACTCGCCAGCCACTGCCTAAGTTAGGAATGGAACGGGTAGGCCTCTGCTTGACTCTTCCTCCCGTAGTCGAGACTGGTAGAGGACTGGAAACTCTCCAGGTGCGACCCGGAGAGGGGTGCCCCTGTATTTACCGGTATCAAACAAGTTTTGCACGCTTTATTGACTCCGCCAATCTCAACTCATTTTTACGACTCTCTGTGTGGATTTCTGGATGGTTGGCAATCTGTGGCATTCACGACATTTTACAGAATTACATTTCTCCATCGCCGGCTCTCCATTTCTCACACAGTCACCCCACCACCAAGTGACCCAGGCAGCTTGGCTCTGCGACCGTGACATGGGCCGCACGGATGGATCGTTACCTCCCAGCAGCCAACTTGGAGAAAATCCACTATTTTCACTATTTTCTCTCAAAGTGTAGCCATCTTTGAGAGAAGCTACACCGAGGCCATCTGTGAGAAGGGTGAGACACCTCCATCTCTGGAAGGACCAGTGTGGCCACACCTATTGCCCAGTGCCCTGAGGTGACAGCTTACCTCACTTAAAGTCCGAAGTCGGTTCTGTCCAGGTACACTTCACTGAGGGTGGCATCAGTCTTGAATACAAAGGGAAACAGTAAATACAACCCTGCGTTTATTTGAATCTTTAAATTCATTTTTAAAACCCCATAGACATCTCTGTTCCCACTTTAATTTGTTCCTGTGGTAGCTTTGAATGATTTTTTTTCTGAACCAGGTGATTTGTCCTTGCCTCTTTAGGCAAAGGGAAATCTTTCTGCAGACTCCATTCCCAAGACCATATCTGCCTTCGCCTAAATCTCAGAGGCTTGGGGATATGACTGTATTGTACACTCCCAAGCACTTAGTACAGTGCTCTGCAAACTATAAGAGATGAATAAATACCATTGATTGCTTAATTGATTCCACAGTGTTATCAAGGTCACGTACTCAATTATCTCCCCAAATTAAATAGCCCTTCATCTCATGTAACTTTTCCTTGGAAATAATCAACTTCCTTGACCTTCTTTTTTAAAGTTTTTAGTTGGATGGGGCAATGTATATTTATTTTGGTATGAGATTTTTAAAGTGCTTACTATGTGCCAAGACACCATTCTATGTGCTGGGGTAGGGTTTTCCAAGCTAACCAGATCCCACATGAGACTCACAGTTGAGTGACTTGCCCAAGGGCACACAGGAGACAAGTGGCAGAGTCGGGATTAGAACTGAGGTCCTCTGACTCCCAGGACAGTGCATTTTCTACTAGGTCCTGCTGTGTGGGTCAGTCCCACCTTGAAAATTCATCTTTGGCAAATTGACTCGAGTCTTGCCGTTCATTAGGAGAGAAGCAGCATAGCCTAGTGGATAGAGCACGGGCCTGGGAAGTCAGAGGACCTTGGTTCTAATCCTGGCTCTGCCACATGCCTACTGAGTGACCTTGGGTAAGTCACTTAACTTCTCTGTGTGTCAGTTCCTTCATCTGTAAAATGGTAATTCAATTGCTGTCCTACTATTTAGACTGTGAGCCCCGTGTGGGGCCTAAATATCTACCTCAGTTCTTAGTGCAATACTTGGCAGAGTGTAAGCCCTTAATAAATATTATTACTATTATTAATAAACTTGGAAAAGGCACTTGTATCTCCATTCCTGAAATCTAGAGAAGTTGCTTTTCCTGGTAAGAGCTCAGGTTATTTCTCAGTTAACACGTGACTTATCTCTGTGTAGACTTATGGATTGCTGTATTAGGGCCAGTAACAGTTTATGGAGGACCAGAGTAAAGAATGCGAATTTAGACTCAGAAACCTGGAGAGTACCTCCCAAAGTCATCCTGCAGGACGGGACGACACATAAACCATCACCAAAATATTGCCATCTGGCCTTTAAAAAAATGAAATGAAGTAAAGCCCCCAACTCCAGAAATGATGTCTTCATAAATTTACCATCTAGGTAATATAAGTCCCATGACCTGTGGTGGAAACAGACTAATAAAATAAAGTTTGTAGGCTAGTAAATGTTTGTACTGACGTACAAGATTGTTTATATACCATCACACAGTGTACATTCATCGTTTTTCATATCCCCGGAATGCGGGCTAACAATCAGCTAGGCAAGGCCGGTTTTTCTCCTGACAAGGTCACAATGGGGAAAGAAGCCATTCGGCCTGATTCTGGTTGTTGGGGAAGGCGGGTTTGAGGGCCCCCAGTAGATTTCGGGGAGTGCTTAAGGGAAAGAAAGCGAAGGTGTTTGGGGAACTTTTGCTGGGAAGAGGGCATGTTGGAGTGGGATGGGAAATGCAGGTCTGAAGGAAGAGGACTTTGGTTTTCATCATCTGAGTACTAGCTCTAACGAGTTCCTTACAGTAATTCAAAACACGGAGACCTGGATCCATCTGGGGAGTTATGTGAGTGATGATAGAGTCCAAGTATGCTCTAACCTGAACTGAAGGGGAGGACAAGGATTGCACATTTTTTTCACTGAGTGCGGGAAAAATTTCCTGGCAAGCTCATGGATATAAAATTCAATTTCTCAAATGGTCCCACCTGCACATGAACTCAGTGCTTGTTATTTATTATTTGTTGAGCGGGAAGCATGCTGTATAAACTTAGACGCCGATACAGAGTCCGCCTCAGGGCTAAGAGTCTAAGATGGACACCCAGTGCAGTCCACATTTAGCATTAGAGTCGAATAATGTTTGAATCTGCAAGGGAGAGCAGTATCAACTCCGTTGTATTGTACTCTCCCAAGCACTCAGTATGGCGCTCTGCACTCAGTAAGTGTTCAATAAATATGACGGATTGACTGAGTGAATAATTGAAGAGGGAGGACTATTTATTGATTTTTATAGAAACCAACCAAATTGAACAGAAGATCTTGCTCACCTACATGCAGAGATCTCTGTTACAGAGATCTCCATTCAGAACTCTTTTGTGATGTTGATTTTTCACCTATTCATTATATATTTACTTAATCTATTTTTCTTACTGTCTCTCCCTCTAGACTGTGAGCTTGTTGTGGGCTGGAATATGTCTGTTTATTGTACTATTGTACTCTCGAAAGCGTTTAGTACAGTGTTTTTCATGCGGTAAGAACTCAGTAAATACGATTGAATGAGAGTTGTCATGGGATTTCAATCCCACATTTTCTTATAGCGCTTTCTCACTTCAAGATAATGCATGATAATACAGCCCCGAGAAAGTTTACCTTGGTTCAAAAACTTTCTTTTCACACTGGCTCCTTCCCCAGCCCCTCGGGTTTTGAAATATTTTCATTGAATTGAGTGGCTCTTCTAACATCCCATTTCAAAAGCTGTGTGTTACTTTATTGGCATTAAATTAACCATGTCTTTACTATAATAGCCCGAGGTGGGGTTTTTTGCTCAATAGTATGGGAAAAATAATGCTTTGAAAGGTAATCATTCACATATGTGATATGTACACATAAAACCATCTAAATAATAATAATAATAATACTGGTATTTAAAAGTTCTTATTTTGTGTAAAGTACCGTCCTAAGCACTGGGGTAGATATAATAATGTTGGTATTTGTTAAGCGCTTACTATGTGCCGAGCACTGTTCTAAGCGCTGGGGTAGACACAGGGGAATCAGGTTGTCCCACGTGGGGCTCACAGTCTTAATCCCCATTTTACAGATGAGGGAACTGAGGCACAGAGAAGTGAAGTGACTTGCCCACAGTCACACAGCTGACAAGTGGCAGAGCTGGGATTCGAACTCAAGACCTCTGACTCCAAAGCCCACGCTCTTTCCACTGAGCCACGCTGAGCAGATTGGATATATCTACAATATCGCCAAGATCCGCCCTTTCCTCTCCACCCAAACGGCTACCTTACTGTTACGGGCTCTCGTCATATCCCGGCTAGACTACCGTGTCAGCCTTCTCTCTGACCTCCCTTCCTCCTCTCTCGCCCCGCTCCGGTCTATTCTTCACTCCGCTGCCCGGCTCATCTTCCCGCAGAAACCATCTGGGCGTGTCACTCCCCTTCTTAAACAACTCCAGTGGTTGCCTATCGACCTCCGCTCCAAACAGAAACACCTCACTCTAGGCTTCGAGGCTCTACGTCACCTTGCCCCTTCCTACCTCTCCTCCCTTCTCTCTTTCTACCGCCCACCCCGCATGCTCCGCTCCTCCGCCGCCCACCTCCTCACCGTCCCTTGGTCTCGCCCATCCCGCTGTCGACTCCCCTGGTCCCGGAACGCCCTCCCTCCTCACCTCCGCCAAACCGATTCTCTTTCCCTCTTCAAAACCCTACTTAAAACTCCCCTCCTCCAAGAGGCCTTCCCAGACTGAGCTCCTCTTCTCCCTCTACTCCCTCTGCCATCCCCCCTTTACCTCTCCGCAGCTAAAGCCTCATTTTCCCCTTTTCCCTCTGCTCCTCCACCTCTCCCTTCCCATCCCCACGGCACCGTACTCGTCCGCTCGACTGTATATATTTTCGTTACCCTATTTATTTTGTTAATGAATTGTACATCGCCTCGATTCTATTTAGTCGCCATTGTTTTTACGAGATGTTCTTCCCCTCGACGCTGTTTATCGCCCTTGTTCTCGTCTGTCCGTCTCCCCCGATTAGACTGTAAGCCCGTCAAACGGCAGGGACCGTCTCTAACTGTTGCCGACTTGTTCATCCCAAGCGCTTAGTACAGTGCTCTGCACATAGTAAGCGCTCAATAAATACTATTGAATGAATGAATGAATGAATGAATGAATATAGTCCCTGTCCCCCATAGAGGTCACAGAGTAAGCAGGAGAGACAACAGGTGTGGAATTCTCATTTTACAGATGAAGAAAATGAGGCACTGAGAAATTAAATGACTTACCCAGGGTCACGCAGAAGGCAAGTGGCAGAACCCAGGTCCTCTGACTAGAAGGTCCATGCTCTTTCCCCTGGACCTTGCTATTTCATCTTTTATTAGTTGTATGGACTTAAATTACTACTTGTTCAAGGAATTAAAATTAATTGCATTTTCATCACTCTAAAATACATTCATATTAGTTTGATTTTAGGATGGAAACACATTAACAATAATAATAATAATGCTATTTGTTA
Source organism: Ornithorhynchus anatinus (assembly GCF_004115215.2). Classification (NCBI taxonomy): domain Eukaryota; kingdom Metazoa; phylum Chordata; class Mammalia; order Monotremata; family Ornithorhynchidae; genus Ornithorhynchus; species Ornithorhynchus anatinus. Next base: position 38,949,707 of record NC_041739.1, read on the forward strand.
AATTCTTACGATGCCCCAAGCACTGTTCCAAGCGCTTGGGTAGAAACAAGGTAATCGGGTTACGCCACGTGGGGCTCACAGATCTTAATCCCCATTTTACAGATGAGGTAACTGAGGCACAGAGAAGTGACTTGTCCAAGGTTACACAGCAGACAAGTGAAAGAGCCGGGATTAGAACTCACGTCCTCCGACTCCCAAGCCCGGGCTCGTGCCACTAGGCCACGCTGCTTCTCTATTATGGCCTACGGAAAACTCTGTATTGTTTAGCTCATTGTGGGCAGGAATACGCCTGCTACCTCTGCTGTATTACACTGTCCCAAGTGCTTAGTACAGTTCTCTGCATGTAGTAAGCACTCAATAAATACCATTCATTCATTCAATCATATTTATTGAGCAATCACTGCAGGCAGAGCAGTGTACTAAACGATTGGGGAGTACAGTATAATAAACAGACACATTCCCTGCTCACGGTGAGCTTACAGTCTAGAGGGTGAGGCATATTAATATAAATAAATTGATTGGTTGACATTTTTCCATCTTCCCTTTAGCCCTCTGTTTTCACAGAACCAATTGAGAGCACTAATGAAGAAGATAGTTTACCAGGATATTATTTGGCCAACTGCTAGGGCTATTATTTCATGTCTGCCAAGTCTTGTCTTACGCTTTCGAGTCGTGTCCGACCCACAGCGACTCCAAGGACCCATCTCTCCCAGATCGCCCCACCTCCATCTGTAACTGTTCTGGTAGTGGATCCACAGAGTTTTCTTGGTGAAAAATACGGAAGTGGTTTACTATTGCCTTCTTCCGTTCAGTAAACTTGAGTCTCTTCCCTCGACTCTCTCCCCCAGGCCGCTGCTGCCCAGCCCAGGGGAGTTTTGACTTGAAGCAGATGGCCTTCCACTCCCTAGCCCCTGGCCAAGCTAGGAATGGAATGGGTAGGCCTCTGATTCACTCTCCCTCCCATAGCTGAGACTGGTATAATACTGGAAACTCTCCAGGTGTGATCCTGTGAGGGGAATTTGTCAAGTGCCCATAGTATAATTATAATTGTGGTATTTGTTAAGCTCTTACGGGGTGTCAAGCACTATATTGAGCAGTGGGGTAGAGGCGAAGTGATCCAAAGCTTGGCTCGGTCTAAATAGTGGGAAGAACAGATACTTAATCCCCATTTTATAGAAACTGAGGCAACGAGATGTTAAATATGGTTAACTTCTGTTACAGAATCCCCAAAGGGTCCCAATTCTTGTCTCCAAAAGATTATTTCTGAAAGAGACAAGGGAAAAATCACATCTAAGTCAGTAAATCCGTTACCTGTTCTTCCCTCAGGAGAGCACCAAGTGTCACTGGGAATCCTGGATCAGTCCCACCAGGACAGAGCCTTTCACTAGCCCTTCAGGAACATATTCAGATGAACTTAATTTCCCCAGAGCATTTACCACCACTTCTCCTGCCTTCTGAGGCACGAAACAAAGGCTCCTGAAAGGTCAGAAGGATTTCCAGTTTGCCATTGTTCCACTGTTCCCAGGATTTCCAGTTTTCCATCGTTCCACTGTTCCCCCTCCTTCTTCGACCGTGAGCCAATGTGGGACCCGATCATCTTGTATCTACCCTAGAACTTACTGCAGTGCTTGGTACACATTTAGTGCTTAACAAATTCCACAGCGAATACCACAATTCCAACCAACCCTCTCAGCCTTCCTATGGATGTAAGTGAACTGGGTTGCTTTTGAGATAATGAGCAAGATTTCACATGCCTCAAAAGGATTCTATTTTTCCACTGTGATATATTTAGGAGACTTTCGGGCAGCCTGAGCCCAAATGACCCGGGGCATTTTAACTTTAAATCAATCATTTCCGCCAGCTCAAACCTTATAAAAAGCGGACTCATAACGACATTTTTATCCCGGTGTTTAGGAGTTCAAAGGGTTTGGAGTTCCAATAAACTACTATCTGGGCCAGTGAGAGTCTCTGGAGACCAAGGAAAGACAAGTGGCCAATACAGCAGATCCAGAGTCAGAAGACCTGGGTTCTAATGCTGGTTCTGCCACTTGTATGCTGTGTGACTGTAGGCAAGTCACTTAACTGCTCTGTGCCTCAGTTAATTCGTCTGTAAAATGAGCCTTCAATCCCTGTTCTCCCTCCTGCTTAGACTCTGAGCCCAATATGGAGGCTGATGATCTTGTTGTATCTACCCCGTGCTCAGTACAGTTCTTGGTACATAGTAAGCACTTAACAGATGCAACAATTCTTATAGTGATCATTATTACTAATAAGATTATCATTATTAGAGACCCAGGGAAGAAGAATAGAAATGAGATTGATCTCTGAAAAGTGCCACTGTGCACCCATCTTAGAAACCAGGACTAAATGGATTGGCTAAACAATCTGTGACATCTATCCGAGACTCAAATCGGGCCGACCGATTCTTCCCCAGTTCCCCTGTTTCATATGAAATCATTAAAGAAGTGGGCTTAAGAGCAAGATTTTTTTTTGAATTTCCTTCCCTGCTCTTTGAAGAGACATTATCCAGTGACATATGAGGTAGCACACAAACCCCAGGAATCTCAGTAATACTCCACTAATGGTCTATCTTCATATGTATTTCAGCATCCTTGATGTCAGGATATGATTTGTAAGTCAATCCCACTTCCTTTTCCCTCCTCCCCGTGTCACCGATGCAGTGAACTGTGACAAGACATAACCCATTTCAGGAGAATATTAGAATTTATATGAAAAAACGTTCCGAGCCACGGCGCGCTCTTCAAGGCCGTCGGGTGTCACTTTCCCAACAAAGATGAGCGAAATATTTCCCGAAGAAATTGCTGCTCACAAAAGAACACTAACTGTGCCTCCCCAGAGTGAAGCTGACTGGAAACGGAACGCGAGTTGCTGATCTTGGCCTGACTCCTCAACTTGCTATCACCTTAACTAAAGTCATATGCGTCGACTCCTCGAGAACCTCCTGTGGTCGCGTATATGACTCCGCGTCAAACGGAAACTCTTTTCCATCGGCTTTAAAGCCCTCAGTCGGCTCGCCCCCTCCCACCTTACCTCGATGATTTCTTACTTGGACCCAATCCACATACCTCACTCTTCTAATGCCCGCTTACTCACTGTCCATCGATGTCATGTATGTGGACACTGACCCCTTGCCCACGTCCCCCTCTGACCTGGAACTCTCTCCCTCTTTATATACGACAGACCACCACTCTCCCTACTTACAAAGCCCTATTAAAATCACATCACCTCGTTGCCTCATTAAGCCCTCTTTTCCCTTTCTAGCTTTCCCTTCTGTTTCACCTACGCACTATGTACTCTCGAAGCACTTTACACTCATCCCACATTCAGCCCCACGTCACTTTATGTATTTACCTGTGATTTATTTGAATGTCTGTCTCCCCATCTAGACTGCAAGCTCCTTCTGAACAGGGAACATGTCTACCAACTCTGTTGGATGGTACGCTCTCAATTTCTTAGTACAGTGCTCTGCACATTAGGCAGTCAAAATATTCAATCGACTGCTTGATTATGAAAAGTTTCTATTCTCATTTTTGAATCAACATGGTAGTACTAAAGGAAAAGAACGCCTTGGGAAGCAGCATAACCTAGAGGAAAGAGCAGTGAAGTGTAATCTTGGGTAAATCACTTAACCTAACTGTGCCTCATCTGTAAAATGGGGATTCAATACCTTTTCTCCCTCCTACTTAGACTGTGAGTCTGATGTGGGATAGGGATTAATAATAATTGTAGTATATGTTATTTTTAAGAAAATGTAAAGAGAGGCATTTTTGAATTTTTTCATTTTATTAATGTTGCGCAAGTGATTTGTGTTTCGGGAACCCGCATTGCTTTTTAAACTGGTGAATCCCTGTTTATGGAAGGACCAGGGCATGGGACTTAGTCTAGTAAGACTGTACAAACCATTTACCAGAAATTCATTGTGGTTTATGGGTTTTATGATGCTTGTCAACATGTTTCCTCATTCTACATCAATTTATGACCCTCATGTCTCCGTCATGTAAATTATGAGGCTGTTTTTGGATACAAGATATATTTGGCGCTCTCTGATTGGTTGCCAGTGAAGTCATACCTGTTCCAATAATCCTAGTGAGCACATGCATATGACCTTTTGGGGCTCTTTTTTTTCTTCCCTAGAATTCCTATCCCACAATAGGTTTTAAACACTCCAGGAGGTAATTTTCAAGAGGATTTTGGCACTAGTTCTCTGCTGGGGGAAGTTCTCCAATTTTGGGCCCAGGGCTTTGGGCTTCATGGCTCTCTTGTAGGGGGAGATTCTCTTGTAGGGGGAGATGCACCTTGCGACTAGGATAATTTCTTTCATAAGCCACACATGGAATTTTGTTTCCAATCACCATGTGGTTCAGTTCTCTAGACTCTAAGCTCCCTATAAGCAGAGATCATGAGCTATATTATATTATGCTCTCTCAAGCACTCAGTACAGTACTCTGCACAGACTAAGTGCTCAGTAAATACCATAGATTGACTGCCCACCTGAGAACAAAGAGGACATGCTTCTTTTTCCAGAAAATCTATAGAATCTAAGACCCCCACCTGCTTAGTTGCCAGATCATATTCGTCCAGATCCAAATAAGTTATCAACACTAATTTAAAAGTGAACTCTAGTTAGAAAACAATTCTCAACCAAGGTACACAATGAGATTTGGAGGACCTGAGTTCTCATCCCAGCTCCACCCCTGGTCTGTTACATGCATTTGGGCAAATCACAACTTCTCTATGCCTCTGTTACCTTATCCTGTAATATGGGGATTAAGACTATGAGTCCCACGTAGAACATGGACTGTGTCCATCCTGATGATCTTATATCTTATTCCCCAGTGCTTAGTGCCATGCCTAGCACCTAGTAAGCGCTTAAAATAAACCATTAAAAAAGAATGTCTATCTTAAAATTTCCTGGGAAGAGCAAACGTGGATTCACTTAGATTCCTTTGAAGGCCCTCCCATATGGTGAGATAAAATGACTTGAATTATCTGCAATACTTCCCTTTGTTGGGGCACTCAATAATAATGTTGGTATTTGTTAAGCGCTTACTATGTGCAGAGCACTGTTCTAAGCGCTGGGGTAGACACAGGGGAATCAGATTGTCCCACGTGACGTTCACAATCTTAATCCCCATTTTACAGATGAGGTAACGGAGGCCCAGAGAAGTGAAGTGACTTGCCCACGGTCACACAGCTGACAAGTGGCAGAGCCGGGATTCGAACCCATGATCTCTGACTCCAAAGCCCGTGCTCTTTCCACTGAGCCACGCTCCCAAGAGGGATGGGATTCCCCCCAAGGTTGTATTGTCATCTCCATTCAAACTTCCCTACATTCAAATTTCCAACCAAGAAGCAGGACTTGTCTTTCTCTACAATCAAGAACTCATCAGAGGCCAGTCTACTTACTGTTCCGTTACATGCTTACATGTTCCATGTTTCACATTACATGGCTCACCAAGGATTGTCATTTAGACTTCTCAGAGACTTGTGGGATGGGTGGGTTCCTTTCACCCTTTCCAAACCACTTTAAGTGAATTTACTGTGTGAAGACCGGTAGCCACAGAGGGCTCTCTATTCCGCCCATCAATATTCATGAAATCTTCCTCTACATATCCTGCCATTTCCTCACCAAGAGTTATACTATCTTTCCTTTGGTTCACTTACCTTTTTTTCAACAAAACCATTTCCTTTTTCATGCAGCTTCATATTGTCCATTTCTAACCTAGCAATGCAATCCCTATTGATTTCAATATCACCCTCAGCATCCTGACCCTCCTCTCTCCCATAATTCATTCCAGTTCTCTGTTTTTTAACATTCTCCCATCTCAATCAATCAGAGCACTGTACTGGGAGAGTACAATACAACAGAATTAGCAGACACGTTTTCCTATTTAAGTAAAGGTGGTTGTCAGGAATGTGCTATGTAAACCCAAGGTAGAAAAATAGAAAGATTATTTTGAATCAACAGAATAGAGGTTGCCTCAATGGTGTTAGAACCAGAGTAGCTTTCTCAGTGATCTTTATGTCCTTAGGTCTCGTGTCCTTGTCCCACAGAATTCTGGAAGGGAGTGTCCTTCCAGAATTCTGTGGGGCAAGGACACAAGATAGTTTGTAAATTTCCTGTGGGCAAGGTATCGTGTCTACCTACACTATTGTGTTATGCTCTCCTAAGCACTTAGTACAGCACACACAGTAAGTGCTCAATAAATATTATGCTTATGCTCTCCTAAGCACTTAGTACAGTGCACACAGTAAGTGCTCAATAAATAACATTGTTTGATAATGTGAGCAGAGTGGGAAAAGGTTCAGGTCAGTGTTTCTATCCGTTGTCGTCCTTCTGCCCGTAATAGTCATCTCCATGGCTGTTAGGTTGGAACCTGAGAAAAAGTAGGGAGGGTGAAGTAAAAATAGTAGTAAGTGTCGCATTTGTGCTAAGCACTGTACTAAGTTCTAGTCTTGATAGAGTATAAGAAGATTGGACACCTGTCTCCCATATGGAGCTGAGCGTCTAAGAGGAAAGGAGAATGGTTATTTTGTCCCCATTTTACAGATAAGGTAACTGAAGCACTGAAAATTTAAACAACTTGCCCCATGGTTATTCAGCAGGTAAATAGAGGGGCCGATATTAGAATACAGGTCTTCTAATTCCCAGCCTTGTGCTGTTTCTACTAGCCTCACTGATTCCCAAGAAGAGGTTGTGATGGTAATAGTATTTATTGAACACTTACTGTGTGCAGGACACTTGACTAAGAGCTGAGAAGAAGCTCACAGGTGAGAGTTAAGCACAGTCAAGGGCTTATAATCTAAAGGAAAGATGGCACAGGATTTGGGGGAATCCGGGCGCAGTCTTGTCTTTTTCATTCAATCTTATTTATGCTATCTAGTTGTCTCCTATCCATAGTGACTCCATGGCCACACCTCTCCCAGAACGCTCCATCTCCATCTGCAATCGTTCTGGTAGTGGATCCATAGAGATTTCTTGGTAAAAGTATGGAAACGTTTTACCATTGCCTTCTTCCACAGAGTCAACTTGAGTCTCCATCCTCGACTCTCTCCCATGCTGCTGCTGCCCAGCACAGGTGAGTTTTGACTTGTAACAGATTGCCTTCCCCCGGCTAGCCACCGGCCAAGCTAGGAGTGAAATGGTTATGCCCCTGCTTGACTAGGAGTCGAGACTGGTAGAGTACTGGAAACTCTACAGGTGCTGTCCTGAGAGGGACTTAGGACAGTAGAAAAGATGAAATAATATAAATTAATTAATTAATTCATTCAATAGTATTTATTGAGCGCTTACTATGTGTAGAGCACTGTACTAAACCCTTGGAATGTACAAATCCATAACAGATAGAAACAGTCCCTGCCCTTTGACGGGCTTACAGTCTAATATAAATGGAAAATGGTACCTAGTATACTTCTTGTTGCTGTATTATTAGTGGTGTTTTTATAATTCTTTGAAGTACAGAGTCTATCCAGTTCAGACTGTAAAATCTTTGGTTGCTGGGAATTTGCCTGCCAACTTTGTTGTTCTGTGCTCCAAGAGCTTAGTTCAGTGCTCACACTTAACAAATTCCATCATTATCATTATTATTGTTATTAATAATAAATCCACTGACTGAGTGGTAAAGGGTATCTGTGTGTGCCGTATACAAATTGTACAGACCGCTCACTGCTAAGAGAGCAAGGAGGTGTTACAGATCTTCGCTCTGAGTCATTAAACATATCTGGCTAAATAATCCTTAAGCAATCCCGTACGCTAGAGTCACCAGAGTTAGAGTGTCTAGGTTCCTGGACTCTGCTGAGGGTCTCTTGAAATGGGAGAAGGATGTACGGAAAAGTCACTGAAAGAAAAAGAACATCTTTAGTATAGGCCTGGTCAATGTTCCTTTCGCCGATCTGACTCTGGTTAGTAGAAAATTGTGTTTAAGCAATCAATTTCAAAATGGGACCAAGGTTAAACTCCTTGTCAAGGATTTTGACTCCTTTGAAGTGGTTGTTAATCTTCAACAATGAAGACCCTAGAAAGGCTAAGAATAACTATGAATCCAATTTAATACCACCACATGACAGATGGTCATATTGTGCCGTCAGTCATTATAAGTACAATTTATCTCAATTGTTTTTAGAAGCCTTTCTTTAAAGAGTCCAGCTTCCCGTCAGAGAGTCGGTGCTGGAATAGCTGAGGAAGGAGGTGCAGAGCTGTTGTTCACTCCGCAGTGATCTTGGATTTATTTTTCTTGTGAATAGTTGGTGACAGCGTGTAGAAACGCTAAGGTTCAGTTTCTCACATTCTAAAATTGCCCAGTAACACAAACTCCCTTATCCACTTCCAGTTTGAAAGAAAACCACATGTTTTCACCCTCAGAGGACTTTGAGATGAAAATGAATAGTGCTGAAATCTTCAAAACTTGTTCACAAATGATGACTAGGATTACAAGAGAATAAGTTATAAATGATTTCGCAATATATGTTCATTCTTTCTATGGAATTATTAAAGTTTAATAGAGAATAAGCACCAAACGTTATGTAAAGCCTGAAACGGATCTTGGAATTAGCTAGGCCTCTGGGTTTGCAAAAAGCATATAAGAAACATCGAACTCTCTTTACAAGGAATTTTACTCCTTTGAAGATAAGGATAATCACATTTGATTGGTCTGTAAACTCACTGTGGGAAAGGAACATGCCTACCGACTCTATTATATTGTACTCTCCCAAGCATTTAATACAATGTTCTGCACACAGAAAGAACTCAAAAAATATGAACACTTGATTGATTGATTTGATTTTGTATCTATTGGATTATTGAGTTTGAAGTGGAAAATATGAGCCCAATAATCAGATTATCTCTTTCCCCCATTCCTTTCGGGTTGAACCAAAACAAGTCGACTTTGCCTGCTTAGGAATCTGCTTGACATTATTAATATTCATGAGGGCATAAGGGGAATTTGGGTGGGGGACGGGCAGAAAAACAAAAGTGGAAGTGAACCATTCATTTTCCAGCCCGTAGGTCTCTTGAGCTTTAGGTAAGAGAGCAGAGGAGAAGGATTCACTGCAGAGAAGCTGATTAGAAAGAAGATCTGGGGTGGATCGCTGTGTAAGCAGGAAATGATGAATCTTGGCTGGGTTCCCTCTGCAAAACAAAGCAGAGAAAGACTGATGCTGAAGATTGGAAAGAGAAAAAAAAAAAAAAGAAAACAGCTGGGAATTCAGAAGACCCTGAATCCCCAAAATGGGAAATCACATACATGTTTCATCTTTGCATCAGTTCCCAGAAAATAGTAATCATTACCACGAACTTATAAGCAGTTCAAAAGTTAATGATTCTGAAGAAAAATCGTGGAGAATGAAGTCTCCAGCAATAGGGTAAGAATACAGAAGGTGGTTTGAGTATTTCTGGGTGAAATAGGATATAAATCAGATTCTTAAGAGTTTTAACAAGTGAAGGAAGTTAGAGAAGAAAAGGAAATCATACACTTGCTATCATTAGGTTTTTAGGAAAATCTGGTTTGCCAGGGATGTTAAGTCAGTTGCTCTGTACTTGTAGCCATTGGAATAAAACACACATGTCCCTCTTCACAAGTCTCGAGAAAGATTTTCTCTCATTTTGGATGCCGAACGGTGACTTTTCATGTTTTTCTCACATGAGAAAAGGAGAGCTGGGGAGGATTCTGTTGATGTTTGACAAGTATCCAGGAGGAAAATGATTAAATCAACAATGCTTTGAAGAGGTTGAATTACACTGATGTAAAGCAAGTGGCTTGTAAGTCTATGACTGGATTATTGACTGACTAGCCAGACTGAGGAAGCCAGACCAGGAAAAAAAAGATAGGATGTTCATTCACCTTGCTCAACTTTTACTTTCTGGTTTTCAGGCACTGCTAGGGATGGTTGTAGGCCAGTGACAGAGTAGACTGCGTTAATGTGAAAAACACTTAATATAGCAAGTCTCAGTGAAAGTTACACAATTTACCTATTCTCCTCTCCTCATGTGGGTTGGGAAGGAGAGGCCAACTATGTTAATAGCACTCTCTCTTCACATTCCCTCATTGTATGTTGAAATATACAGTTGAAATATATAATACATACAAGGACAGGACTGCATGAATAGTTCATCTAATTGCTTGAGGCCCAAGTGAGCCTAACAACGGTGATTTTCATGTTTGTGTACTGTGTTCTGGTGCATCAAGGGGGGCATACATTTTTAGTGTAGAGATCTAGAGTGTGGGGATGGATCCAATTTGTTTGTTATGGCACCTGGCATGATGTCTCTCCTCTTCCCACCCCACCCCCTCAGCCCACACATACGTAAAAGGTTAATATATGCTTTTTGGATGAAGATGATGGTACAGTAGTCGAAATAGAAGGGAAGAAAAATGGCTCCCTATCTGTCTTCTGGAAGCCAGAGTGGTAGATTATATGGAATCTTCCCGCTGATTTAAATCTGGACCACTCTATCATGGACATCGAGAAGTGCATAGGGCTAATTTGCTACATCGTACAAAAGAGAACTTATGACTCACTGTGTTGAATTAGTTTCCAGAAGAGAAAGATGGGGCTTGAAATAGTGAATATTGTTTCAAATAAAGGTCAACAAATTAATCAAAACACTGATTCTACTTTTGCCTTTCAATGAATGATTATTTTTTATCATTATTATGGTATTTATTAAAGATTTACTATGTATCAAGCATTGTTCTGAGCACTAAGGGAGATACAAGTAAATTAGTTCAGACACAGTCCCTGTCTCAGGTGGAACTCACAGTCTAGAAATTTGAAACTTTGTTTAAATTTCATTGTTACTTAAAGAGGAGCTGTCACTAAAGTTTGAAATTCCATTTTTCTATGGACTCAGGAAGAGTATTAGACAGCATTCAGCCAGTATTTTGTATTTTGCAGGACAGTTTGAAGAATTTCTCAGAGCTGGGTCAGGGAAAGGAAAACGAGCAGGGGTCTCAGTTTCTTTCCCAAGGTGACGTAGTAGAGTTGGGGATTCCAATGATTTAAAGCAGGAGAGTGTAACATTTTCCTTGGTGATTAGTACCGATCATGATCGTGGAGTAATTAGACTGTTTCAAACAGCACTGTCGATCGGACACAGTACACAGAGGGAGTAAGTTTCATTTCAAGATTAGACGACCAGAAAGCTCAGAAATTTTAATCGCTACCAATGGGTAACTACTCTTCCTAGAAACAAGAAGGAAGACAATTAAAACAAACATTCTGATCCATATGTTCAGAGTCCCTGAAGACTGAAAACAGTACAGTGCTGTTATTCCACAGGACGTGTCAATTTACAGTTCCGATTAGGAAGCATATTTTCAGCCACAATTTTCACGGTGCATAGACTGGAAGTACATTAAAACTGGGAAGGGAGAAACTTGAAATGCTGACCCATTCGATTAGCTGTCAAATCAGAAAAGCCTCCGGTTCAGAATTAACTCTTTCAGAAGCAACAAACTATTCAGTTTTTCTGAATTGGCTAGCAAGAGTAATAAGTTTCCTTTTTTTAAGCGGTGTTAGCATCTCTACTTCTGGTGACAGGCAAAAGTGATAGTAAAATGTCAAGGAGAATAGCAAGATGTTGAACCCAACTTCACTTCCATATTTCGCTAGAGATCTGGTTCCAATTTTAGCCAGTTCCAAGATTCTCCGTCAGCCTGATATCTCTTCAGTTAAACCAAGGCCTCAATTTTCCTTCTGAAACATCATTAGCATGGAAATCCCCCTATCATGGCCTTGGATTTCACCCCAGAACAGTATCCTACCTGGAAAAGCAAACTTGCTCAGAGAGGCCAACAACCATCACCAAACAAGTTTTTCTGTTTTTCTGTTGATCAATCAATCCTAACTCCAACCCTGACCCTAACCTTAATCCTAGTTCATTTATTGAGTCATACTGTGTGCAGAACAGTGTACTAAGTGCTTGGGAGAGCACAATATAAGAGTTAGAAGAAGTGTTCCCTGCCTACAACGAGCGTACGGTCAAGAGAAGTTTCATTTATAAAGGCTTTAAGGGAGGAAAAAAAAATCTCTTGAGGAGTGCATTGTTAGAAGTTTGAGAGAGGAAAAAAGGAGAAAAAAAATCCAGACAGCTAAAAGGGCCTGGGTGAATCTCTCCAGGGAGCCATCTGCTCACCAGTTTCTGAGAGTACTTGACCAGGATTTCGTTATCCAGCCTGAAGTTATTAATGCCCTTTAAACTCCAACTTGCGCAGTGTCACCTTTGACTATGTTTCGATTACCATGGCCTCTCTCTCTCTCTTTTTTTAATGGTATGTGTTAAGCTCTTACTATGTGTAAGGCACCGTTCTAAGCGCTGGGGTAGATAATCATGACAATTATAGTATTTGTTGAGCGCTTACTATGCACCAGGCACTGTGCAAGCTAATCAGGTTGGACAAAATCCCTGTCCCACATTGGGCTCACAATCTTAATCCTCATTTTGCAGATGAGGTAACTGATGCATCGGGAAGTTAAGTGACTTCACCCAAGGTCACACAACAGACAAGTGGTGGAGTCGGGATTAGAACCAAGGCCCAACCAGTAGGCCATGCTGCCTCTCTCCTCATCATTCATTCGATCATATTTATTGAGTGCTTACTCTGTGCAGAGCACTGTACTAAGCACTTGGTCCTCCATCCCCTCCCTGTAACTTGCTCTCTCGTATCTTTGTTGTTAGCTAAGAAGGTGGAAGGTGGAAGGAGAGGAGGTAAAAAGAGAAGGGTGGAAGGAGAGGCAAGGGTTTGTTATTTCTGGAATTCTGTTTCCCCAGAGATATTTTCTCCTCCATAAGATGAGAAATCAAGGATTGAATGATTGAAAAAGATGAGAAAGCGATTGAATGATTGACTTTCTTCCTTCTCAGACATTTTTTTCACGCATACACACACGTACACACATATTCTCCGAGGGCCAGGACTTTGTGTAACTTCTATTCAGTCACTAAATCACCAAGATCCACTTTGAGTCATAGCACCATACTGTCATTTCAGCCCAAGGATTCAGAGAAATAGGAACCGTTCAGGTTCTTTGTCGGAACTTGTTGTCCGAATTTTTCCATCCGAGACCCCGGAAGAGAAGCCTACGGGCCGATCTCTAGGATGACGTGTACTCTGAGTGCCAGCTTTATACAGATCTCTCTGATTATTCCGTGGCTTTTAATAAGACCCTTTAACTCTGTCTTTTAGGGGCAGCTGCCTCTGCAACAAACAACCCATCACTCCCATAATCGCTCCTGCCAAGCTCAAATAAAATGCCTCCACCGATTATTTTGCAGCTTTCCACTCCAGATAAGGCTGCTGCATATTTCAGGAAAAGTTCTCTTTCAGAGGTCATTGCCATGAGACTTGCATTCTTCTTTGTATTTATTGATCTGTTTGCCGGACAAATAGCATTTCCCACACGATTCTAAAATCAGCAAGGGCACGATTCCATCTGGCCCCGGTGCGCTCAGCATTCACCCTTTCATCCATCCAACCTTGGGAATCTCTGTCTTTTATTGAATGTAAAGTTGAGCCGGCTTTGTCCCCGGTCTTTAAAAATAGCACTTTCCGGACGGAGATTAGTAAGGGAGGTGCGATGGGCACTTCCCACCCATACTCGATGAGCACTGGAGAGTCATTGATGTCACAGGTGTCTGGGGCAGCTGAATCACCCCCACGTTCCAGGATGCTGTCTATCACTACTGGCTGGGAGAGACCCTGTTGGCCTCAACTGCTTCTCTGGGGGATTTTGTCCCTTTACAATTAATTGATGGCAGAACACTTGGGAGAATGTTCATTCATTCAGTCATATTTACTGAGTCCTACTGTGTGCAAAGCGCTGCACTAAGCACTTGAGAGAGGACTATACAATAACAGACACATTCCCTGCCCACAGCAAGCTCACACAACAGAGTATGTAGACTTGGCCCCTGCCCTCAAGAAGCAGAGTATTTATTGAACACTTACTATGTGCCCAACACCATGAAAACCATTGGATTGGAACGAGATAACCACATTGAATTCCGTCCCTATCCCACATGGGGTTCACAGAGGGAGAAAGACCACGGGTTTATCGCCATTTTTCAGATGCGGAGACTGAGGCAGACAAGTTAAATAGCTTGCCCACAATCACGTGGCAGGTAAGTAGCAGAGCCAGGACTAGAACCCAGATCACCCAATTCTCAAGTCTTGCTCTCTCCACTGGGCCACGCTGAGCTTTCTGATATATTCGTTCAACGCCCTTGTGCAAAGTCAAAGGATTTTTGGTGGGATTGACAGTCTGCCCGAGGAAACCTACAGCCTCTTCCCACTCCTGCCTTCTCCACGCCCACTCGAGGCTCTTAGTTCTCAGTCACCTTTCCCCCTCCTACCTTACCTCCTGATTTCCTACTACAGTCCCGTGCATTTCACTCCCCTAATGCCAAACTACTCTCTGTGCCTCGTTCTCATCTATCTTGTCACTGATCCCTCGCCCATGTCCTGCCTCCATCCTGGAATTTCCTTCCCCTTCATATTCAACAGATGATCACTCTCCCCATCTTCAAGACCTTATTAAAAACACATCTCCAAGAGGCTTTCCTCAACTGAGCCCTCATTTCCTCTTCTTCCATTCCCTTCTGTATTGACCTTGCATTTTCATTTGTACCCTTCACTCACCCCACCCTTAAGCTCCACAACACTTATGTACAGATCCATAATTTATTTTAATGTCTGTCTACCAGCTCTAGGGTGTAAGTTCCTTGTGAGCAGGGAGTGTGTTTGCCAATTCTGCTATATTGAACTCACCCAAGTGCTTAGTACAGTGTTCTGCACATGGTAAGTGTTCAATAAATAAAATCGAATGGTTGATTGACTCTTTGAGTTATTAGTGACACCACTGTTTTCCTTTCTGAGTGGTACAGTTGATTTGTAAAGTGAGATTTCTGAACTTAAATTCCTTTTACCCCTTGATCTGTGTCTCATCGGCTTTCCCAAATTATATTTTTTGGGAGCTATATTCTTGACGAACCCCGTGTGAAGAAAAGCAACACGTTACAGTATGCACATCTTTTTTATGGTAATTGTTAAGTGTTTACTATGTGCTAGGCACTGTATAAAGGGCTGGGGTAGATACAAATTTGAGCAGAGTCCATGTCCCACCTGAGACTCAAGGTCTTAAATCCCATTTTACAGATAAGGTAACTGAGGTATAGTGAAGTTAAGTGATTTGCCCAAGGTCACACAACAGATAAGTAGCAGAGCCAGGATAAGAATTCAGGTCCTCACGTTCCCAGATCCATGTTCGTTTCCACTAGGCCACTGTTCTTCCCATTCACAGCACTGCTCGATTGCACACATCCTTTTCTTTCCAACACCACATTGCACTCTACTCAGATGTACATTGGCAGGAGAATGTTGCCTAATTCCCTAATAAGTGCTCTCTCCCAAATGCATAGTGTAAACAGGTATTATCAATCAATCGTATTTATTGAGCATGTAGCTTATGGTTTAAAGAAATTATGGAAGGATTATGGAAGAACCATATGTAAATGGAGCCTCTCTTTTTATAACCCAATAGAAAATAAAGCCTAGCACTATTACAGGGAGAAGTTATTGCTCCTATTACTCAGCTCTTACCTTTATTTTTGTAGATCAGAATTCCAGCTTTTGTCATTCTCTCTTTGGTCGTTAGCAAATTCTCGGGTTCTGCTCATTTCCTATAGGATGTGATTTCAAGGCAGGGCCCCAGGAAAAGATTTTGAAGCTGACATGGCTGTGGGATGAAGGTCTGAAATGGTGATCATTTTATATTTCTTATCACATTCACATTAAGGGCTGAAGTGATCCAGGAATCTTTGAGTGATATTTTGGGTCTCACTCACTGACCTATCTTGATTTATACATTTCCTAGGTTTCTCGATTCCTGATTTCCTTTCAGAGTGATTTCCTCTTCTTTAGAGAATTCTACAAAACTGGAAATCAAGCCATTGCATTTGTTGTTGTCTTCATCATTTGTTGCAGACTCTGTGCACACAAATGAAGGAAAACATGCTGACTTTTTTTTTCTCATTGTAGTATATCTTTATGGTTTTACCAATGATTATAGTAATTATCCTCATTTATTCTTCCCTGCTATTCATAATGAAAGAATGACTTGGTTTCTGATGTTAGCATTGTCCATTTTCTGAATATACTTATCGGGAAACTTTGAAGCAATTTTTTAATGCTGATTTCCACAATTCCTTATCTAGCCGAAGGCAATCTGTCCTGAACATAAGGTATTTCATCCTTGGTATGCAGAGAGTGACTGACCGTGTTAATTCCTGTACTGGCTTTCCATCAAGAGAAAGAACACATGTGAAAAAGTTAACAGTGAATAATGTATAGCAACCAATTTATGTTCCCTTACCTTCTCTATCATTCAGTCAACTCATCACATTGAGTATTTACATTGTGCAGAGCACTTTACAAAGCACTTGGGAGAGCGTAGTAGAAATAGTAGACATGATTTCTACTTAGAGCTTAAAAAGGGCTTCTGGCTAATTGAGAAGACAGATATTAAAATAAATTACAGGTAAGTAGAGCAAATGCGTGTAAAGGTAGATATATGAGGACTAAGGGGAGGGTTTGGGCTGAATATCCAAGTATTTAAGAGAGAAGGATTCAAGCACTTAGTACAGTGCTTGGCACATATACTTTACAAATACCACAATCATCATTATTATTATAATGATGCAGTAGAGGGGGAAATAGATTGGAGTAATGAGAGATTAGTCAAGGAAACCTTCTTGGAGCTTTGATTTTAATAGGACTTTGAATTTGGGCAGAATAGTGGTTGGCTCAATACAATGGGACAGGGAATTCCAGGAAGGAAGGAGGGTAAGAGCTCGACTGAGAGAGAGAGACAGGAGTGAAGCATAATGAGTAGATGGGTATTGGAAGAGCAAAGTGTGCAGACTAGGATGTAGTGAGAGAAGAGTGAGGGTAAAGAGGGGGAACATTGAATTGTGGAATATTTTGTGGTCCTGACTGGATGACATTGAATTATCTCTGGACCTCAGTTTCTCAGATTGTGAATTGGGAGTAATGAGGCCTGCCCTTAACTCCTCACAGGGATGTTAGAGGATCAGGGGAGTAACTGTGAAATTGCTCTGAGCACATTAGAGGATTTTAGACGAATCCCAACTAGTATAATTTAAATGAAAATACCCCACCCGACCTCGCTGCTGGACAACACTGCCTAGAGGTTTGGGGTTACCGTGGAGGAAGAGTGCCTGGATGAGAACAGGGAAGTCAATTTCAAACCAAGGTGGAGAGAGGAAGACAAAGAACCCAACAAAAGGTAGAAAAGGAAAGAAGGGAAAGAAAAAGAGGCAGCATGATCTAGTGGAAAGAGGATGGGCCTGGAAGTCAAAGGACTTGGGTTCTAATCCCAGCTTCACTAGTCTGCTGTGTGACCTTGGGTGAGTCACTTACCTTCTATGACCTCACACCCCCATCTTGCCTCTGACCTGGTATGCCCTCCCTCCTCATAGCTGACAATTACTCCCCCCACCTTCAAAGTCTTATTGAAGGCACATTTACTCCAAGAGGCTGATTAAGCCCTTTCTCTTCCCCCTTTCCCTTCTGGGCTGCTCTGACCTGCTTCCTTTATTCATCCCCTGGCCATCCCAACAGCACTAATGCACTTATCTGTAATTTTATTTATCCATATTCATGTCTGTCCTCCCTTCTAGACTGTAAACCCATTGTGGGCAGGGAATGTGTCCATTATATTGTTATATTCTACTCTCCCCAGCATTTAGTATAGCGCTCTGCACACAGTAAGCAGTCTATAAATACTACTGACTCAGTTACCTCATCTGTAAAAAAGGGATTAAGACTGCAGCCCTTTATGGTACAGGGACTGTGTCTGACCCAACTACCTGATACAATGCCTGACACATAGAAAGCACTTAACATTTTTTTTTTAAAAAAAGGGATGAGGGGAGAAGTGTAGGGCCCAAACCAAAGAGAAATGGGGGGCAAGGGTCAGTGAAAGAAGAAAGATGGGATAGAAAAGGAATGGCATGAGCCCCCTGTTACCATCTAGGTGGGGTGGCATAGTACGGATTTCACCTTCTGTTACCGAACAGCTGTGAGATGGCTGATATGCCGAGGCCAATGTTAATAACGGGAATCATCTCTCCTCGATGCCCTTTGACTTGCTCATTCCCTGCTGTCACCGCTCGGTCTGCTCTGTTCTTTTGCTGAAGCTGCCCTCACCATTGTGTATTTGTGGTCATTACGCAGCAGAGTGATCCATTTCAGGGACATACTTTGTGCTCGGCTCACACCAGCTGCTCTGGCCAGTGTAATTGGCAGCCGACGGCAAACAGGTTTCCAATGCGAGAAAGTGAATATGTTGCACAATATGCTATTGTCGTACCATGAAAAGGAGTAATAAATAGGGATGAGTTTGAAGAGCTATTCTTTACACAGGAAATTTCTTTTAAGACATATCTTAGCACAAAAAAAGGGAAGGGATTGTCTTTTTAGCTCAGCCATTAGGCTGACCATCTGAGGCCCTACGATATATAACCCTAATACGAAAAATATTCTTCTATGCACTTTTGGAAAGATGCCGACTTCTTATTGGAGTTGTTATTCCCATTCTCTGGACTGTCATGAATGTTTTCAGATAACTGTAAATTACTTCAGGTCATGGGATTAACAGGAAGTGATTTTACAATTCGGCTTTCTTCGCTTTGGTTATCTATCCACTTGAAAAGAATCTCTACGTTTGAAATAACTCTTCCTGAAATCGTTGCTAATGATTACTAATGCTAATGATTCTGACTCTACTCTCTATAGAAAAATCTCTCTTTCTTTTTTCTTTCCCTCTTTCTCTCCACTTTACATTAATTTTGGATCGGTACTCAGTAAATCTTCACTTGCTAAAAGCAAATTCCTCTTAGACTGGATTCATTTCATTGGGCCAAGGAAGATGATAAATCCTGAGAGATCTCATAGAAAGAGACAGATGCTCAGTCTTTATCTCTAAGAAGCCTCACATTTTCCATGAATCATGAGGATTTTGACCTCTGAAAGAAAATTACGATATCTCTGGTCGGAGGTGAAAGAAGATAGAAGGTATCATTTTGCTTTCTGTAAGTTGTCTGACAGGTCAGGAGGCCTTCACTGATGGGAAATGACACATAGGATTTCTCTATTCAGATTCTGCGTAGGGGTGGATTTGCAGAAATATTGCTAAGTGGGAGATCTGCTTGTCAGTCTTAAATTGCCTTTCCTCAGAGGGCTGGAAAGCACTGACACAAAAAAGTCATCGTTGCTAAGGATGCCATATTAAAATGATCAGACATCCCAAATTAGTCCGACCAGTCTTGTAATCTGTTTTCCTATCCTGCATGACATGTTTAAATGTCACCCAAATAAATCAATCAATTAATAGTATTTACTGAGTGCCTAGTGTATGCAGAGCACTGTTTTAAATGCCTGAGAGAGAACAATGCCCACATCTTTCAATATATCCCTCCTCCTCCCTCACTGCCCCTAGACTTTGCGGTTTCAAATACCCACAGCCCGCTAGTAAAGTGACTCCTTCTCTAATTTTCCCCAGGCACTGATAAATCCTGAGAAAGGAATTAGCCCCTTCTTCTGAAACTTCTTCAGGAAGGATGTGGACAGGGAATCAGAGGAAGCTACTGAGCTTCTCCCAGAGGGTGAGCATGGGAGAGATAAAGATGTGAGGCTGAGGAGAATATGGATAAGAAGGAAGAGAAGATGATCATCGTCTTCTTTCTCCATTAGGACTGAAAGAGATGACTTAGTTTTTTTTTCTCTTTATCCACCCTCAGCCCCATGGCTCTTATGGACATACCTGCAATTTATTTTAATGTCTCTTCCCCTGGAGATTCCCTGTGGGCAGGCAAGATGTCTACCAACACAGTAGCACTCTCTCAGGGGCTTAATTCCATGTTCCGCACACCATAAGTGCTCAATAAATACCACTGATTGATTAACTGATTGAGGTACAAAGGCTTTGCGCGGGACAATTCATGTGTTTGCAAAGGCTTTGGAGGTGAGCACTGCTGCACAACAGTACCTTGTATTCTGCTAGCGTGAAGTATTTGGGGCTGAACTGAGGAAAGCAATAATGATTTCCGGAAACTTTGCTTGATCATGGAGAAGTTGACACTGGTGGCTTCGGCTCTTGCTGCTTCAAGAGAAGAGTGTAGCTGTGTTTACCGTTCGTGGTCACATATTGGGAACAACCATTTTGTACCATTATTGCGTCCTGTGGACCCATGCTCGTATAATCTGAAAAACACAAGGTCTCAGGCTAGGGAAGCCAAGATAACTTTTTATGTCACCAGTTGACCGGGGTCTGATAAAAGGAAAAAATAGGCAATCTCTCCCACCTTTTTTGTAATGATATTCGTCAAGCACTAACGATATACAAGGTACTATACTAAGCACTGATGTAGAGACAAGACAATCACTGTCCCAAATCATTGCTGTATTGTACTTTCCAAGCACTTAGTACGGTGTTCTGCACACAGTAAGCGCGTCAATAAATACGATTGAAAAAGTCTCCCAGTCTTAATCCCCGTTTTATAGATGTGGTCACTGAGGCACAGAGAATTGAAGGTCACACATTCATTCATTCAATAGTATTTATTGAGCGCTTACTATGTGCAGAGCACTGTACTAAGCAATTGGAATGGACAAATCGGTAACAGATAGAGACAGTCCCTGCCCTTTGACGGGCTTACAGTCTAATCGGGGGAGACGGACAGACAAGAACAATAGCAATAAATAGAATCGAGGGGATGAACATCTCATTAAAACAATAGCAAATAAATAGAATCAAGGCGATGTACGTCTCATTAACAAAATAAATAGGGTAATGAAAATATATACAATTGAGCGGACGAGTACACAGCAGACAGATGGCAAAGTCAGGATTAGAACTCAGGTCCTCTGACTCGCAAGTTCATGCTCTTTCCACTAGGACACGCTGCTTCTCACAAGGCCACACTGCTACTCATTGTGTGGGAGTTTTTCCATGATCACATTGCCCTTTGGACAGATGTCCACGTGAAACCATTTTTCTGTTTCTTGGAAGAGTGGAGCAGACATTCAGTCGGGTAACCTGGTCTGCCTTTATCGTAGGACCGGCTGGGCACGCAAGTTATTTCAGCAGTACCATCCATGACAGCCCATCTATTCAGTCAATGCTGAGGAGGTTCCCAGGCCAAGACATAGCTTGGCTCTCCCGCAAACAACGTGACTCGGAAATTACAGTTGCTTCTCCTGCTAATCATTACAGCCCTGACTGCTGGGCAGGCCCCTCTCTGCTTTCATGAAAAGAGGAAGGAAACGCTTTCTCCAGTGGAGAAAATATCACCAACATGAATCAGTGTTCTCTGGACTCAGGTCTAATCCTTGAGCGGAACCAGGTGATTAGCCTCTATTCCCTTAATTAATCATTTCTCCCTTTCATTTCTTGGGCGGCGATATAATCCAGCCGAATCCCGGCTCTGCCGCTTGTCAGCTGTGTGACTTTGGGGAGGTCACTCAACTTCTCTGTGCCTCAGTTCCCTCATCTGTAAAATGGGGATTAAGACTGTGAGCCTCACGTGGGACAACCTGATTACCTGTATCTTCCCTGGCGCTTAGAACTGTGCTCTGCACATAGTAAGTGCTTAACATATACCAATATCATTATTATTATTATTATTAAAGCACGTGGATCTGGGAGCCGGGAGTTCTGGATCTGGATTCCAATTCTACTTCTGGCCTGCTCTCATCTTGGGCAAGGTCCTTTAAGTTTTTATGAGCCTCAGCTTCTTCATCTATAAAATAGGGGTGATAATAAACAATAGCCTTTTCCTACTGCATTAAAAATAACAGTAAAATCAGTAGTTGACATGAAAATTCATCACGAAAACGTACTTAGGAAATGCTTTAGAAAATCAGCGACTTTATCGCTGAAGGGCTCCTCCAAAAGAGGCAGTTCCCAACACTCACATTCCAAAGGCGGTTGGAATAAACTGTAGAGACCGGCAGAGGCCTAGTGGATAGAGCACAGGCTTGGGAGTCAGAAGGACCTGGGTTCTAATCCTGGTTCTGCCCCTTGTCTGCTGTGTGACCCTGTGCAAGTCATTGGATTTCTCTGTCCCTCAGTCATGTCATTGGTAAAAAAAATGGGAATTAAAACTTTGAGGCTCACATGGGACACAGACTCTGTCCAAACTAACTTGTATCTACCCCAGTGCTTTCTCCAGTGTCTGGAATACAGTAGGCACTTAACAAATACGATAATAATAATAAAAATGGAGAGCTCAGTAACATTTATTTGCCAGCTTGTAAGCTCTTTGATGACAGTGATCAGGTCTACTCATTCTATCGCTCTCTTCCAGGAGTGTTTTTTAATGAGCCTTTAGTATGTCCATCCCCTCCTGTCGACCATCCCCTCCTCCTCCATACCTTATCTCACCTTGGCTTCACGGACTCCGTCCTCTCCAGGTTCTCCTCTCACCTCTCTGGCCGATCATTCTCGGTCTCCTACGCTGGAGCCTCCTCCCCCTCCCATCCTTTAACTGTTGGAGTTCCTCAAGGGTCAGTTCTTGGCCCTCTTCTGTTCTCCATTTACACTCACTCCCTCGGTGAACTCATCCGCTCTCACGGCTTTGACTACCATCTCTACGCAGATGACACGCAGATCTACATCTCCGCCCCTGTCCTCTCCCCCTCCCTTCAGGCTCGCATCTCCTCCCGCCTCCGGGACGTCTCCACCTGGATGTCGGCCCGCCACCTAAAACTCAACATGAGCAAGACTGAGCTCCTCATCTTCCCTCCCAAGCCCGGTCCGCTCCCAGACTTCTCCATCACCGTGGATGGCACGACCATCCTTCCCGTCTCTCGGGCCCGCAATCTCGGTGTCATCCTTGACTCGTCCCTCTCGTTCACCCCACACATCCTATCCGTTACCAAGACCTGCCGGTTTCACCTCTACAATATCGCCAAGATCCGCCCTTTCCTCTCCACCCAAATGGCTACCTTACTATTACGGGCTCTCGTTATATCCCGGCTAGACTACTGTGTCAGCCTTCTCTCTGACCTCCCTTCCTCCTCTCTCGCCCCTCTCCGGTCTATTCTTCACTCCGCTGCCCGGCTCATCTTCCCGCAGAAACGATCTGGGCGTGTCACTCCCCTTCTTAAACAACTCCAGTGGTTGCCTATCGACCTCCGCTCCAAACAAAAACTCCTCACTCTAGGCTTCGAGGCTCTCCATCACCTTGCCCCTTCCTACCTCTCCTCCCTTCTCTCTTTCTACCGCCCACCCCGCACGCTCCGCTCCTCTGCCGCCCACCTCCTCGCCGTCCCTCGGTCTCGCCTATCCCGCCGTCGAGCCCTGGGTCACATCCTCCCGCGGTCCCGGAACGCCCTCCCTCCTCACCTCCACCAAACTGATTCTCTTTCCCTCTTCAAAACCCTACTTAAAACTCACCTCCTCCAAGAGGCGTTCCCAGACTGAGCTCCTCTTCCCCCTCTACTCCCTCTGCCATCCCCCCTTTACCTCTCCGCAGCTAAAGCCTCATTTTCCCCTTTTCCCTCTGCTCCTCCACCTCTCCCTTCCCATCCCCACGGCACTGTACCCGTCCGCTCAACTGTATATATTTTCGTTACCCTATTTATTTTGTTAATGAATTGTACATCGCCTTGATTCTATTTAGTTGCCATTGTTTTTATGAGATGTTCTTCCCCTTGACGCTGTTTAGTGCCATTGTTCTTGTCTGTCCGTCTCCCCCGATTAGACTGTAAGCCCGTCAAACGGCAGGGACTGTCTCTATCTGTTGCCGACTTGTTCATCCCAAGCGCTTAGTACAGTGCTCTGCACATAGTAAGCGCTCAATAAATACTATTGAATGAATGAATGAATATGTGAAAAGCACTCTACTAAACCCTGGGGTAGATACAAGATAATCAGGTTTGACACAGTCTCTAGCACTTGGGGCTTACAGTCCAAGTAGGAGGGAGTAGGATTGAATGCCCGAGGGAACTGAGACACAGAGAAATTGTGACTTACCCAGTGTCATACAGCAGACAAGTAGCAGAGCCGGGATTAGAACCTAGGTCGTCTGACTCCCAGACCTGTAAGCAGCGTGGCTCAGTGGAAAGAGCCCGGGCTTGGGAGTCAGAGGTCATGGGTTCGAATCCCAGCTCTGCCACTTGTCAGCTGGGTGACTTTGGACAAGTCACTTGACTTCTCTGTGCCTCATTTACCTCATCTGTAAAATGGGGATTAAGACTTGCCCCCTTTCCCTCTCCTCCTCCCCCCTTCCATCCCATCCCTTCAGCACTGTACTCGTCCGCTCAACTGTATACATCTTCATCGCCCTATTTATTTTGTTTGTTTTGTTTAATGAGATGTACATTACCCTGATTCTATTTATTTGCCACTGTTTTTATGAGATGTTCTTCCCCTTGATTCTATTTATTGCCATCGTTCTTGTCTTCCTGTCTCCCCCGATTAGACTATAAACCCGTCAAAGGGCAGGGACCGTCTCTATCTGTTGCCGACTTGTACATTCCAAGCGCTTAGTAAAGTGCTCTGCACATAGTAAGCGCTCAATAAATACTATTGAATGAATGAATGAATAAACGAATGACTGTGAGCCTCACGTGGGACAACCTGATTACCCTGTCTCTACCCTTTAGCGCTTAGAACAGTGCTCTGCACGTAGTAAGCCCTTAACAAATACCAACATTATTATTATTATTTCCACTAGGCCACGCTGCTTCTCTAGTCTTGTGGGAGGAAGATTGCAGGCTTACCAACAGGCATCGCTGAGTCAGGGAAAGAGAGAGAGAACAGCAAGCGGTCTATTCTGGAGCCCCATTTCAAAATGGCAGGCCGCTCAGTAAGTTCCCCCATTATGATAGCTCCAGGAAATTCTCCAGGACAAAGCTTTCAGGCTCCCACAACCTCCCAGCTTTATACAGTCTCTGTTCTTTGTCACTGAAGCACCAGGCATTAGCACCTTTCATCTGTATCCTTTGCAGATGGTCTTAGGCATTTCTCCCGCGGGCTGGAGGTTGATGTGTCCAGACATTCACAGCTGGCTTCCTCTTGTTAAATCCTTAAAGGCCCCAAATACCAGACCTTCACCCCCACTGTATCTCCACTTCCAGAAATGTACAGTACTGGGTCTTCCTCCAAGGCCAGTGTCTTGAGGAGTAAGGAGAGTTGCTTTGCAGTAGGGTCTTCAAGAGATGAACTAGTGCTCAATTTATTGTGACTGGGAGCCAGCTGCGAGATAGGGACTGGGTCTGACCTGATAATTTATCTACCCCAGCGTTTAGAAGCCGGGTCGGCACATAGTGAGTGCTTAGCAAATACCACCATTAGTCTTCCTAAGGATTTCCCTCAATCCTTAAAGGCCCCAAACACCAGACCTTCACCCCCACTGTATCTCCACTTCCAGAAATGTACAGTACTGGGTCTTCCTCCAAGGCCAGTGTCTTGAGGAGTAAGGAGAGTTGCTTTGCAGTAGGGTCTTCAAGAGATGAACTAGTCATCAATTTATTGTGACTGGGAGCCCGCTGTGAGACAGGGACTGTGTCTGACCTGATAATTTATCTACCCCAGCGTTTAGAAGCTGGGTCGGCACATAGTAAGTGCTTAGCGAATACCACCATTAGTCTTCCTAAGGATTTCCCTCTCCTGACAGATAAGGTTTCTTGTGGCTTTCTGAGCCCATCCCAGGAATCTGGATTCGCCTTTAGAGCTTGTAGAGGGCTGTCCGAGATATTAACAGGAGATTTTTTTGTGAGTTTGTGTCCAGTTTCGAGTCCTTCACTATGTCACTAAAAAACGTTTCCTTCTCTTCCTTTATGACAAAGGACAAGCTAGTTCCTCCAAGGATGCAGATACACTCTCTCCGCAGCACACAATCGCAATCACACCATTCACAACCCCATCCTGCACCTGTAGCACTTACCACCTCCCTTTTTACAGTCTCCAGAAAATCGTGGCTTCATTGATGATCCACGGGCATAAAGCTAAATTTACTATTAAGGCAATCCTGCTGATGAATCTAATACCGATTGTTTCATCATGAATAGATCTCTGTCCACAAAAGAATATCTATCAGATCGATCCAAAATGTTTATCTAGCTCCTAGTGTGTAGAGCTCTTAGAAAAAACAATAGAATTAGTAGACATGATCCCTGTCCTTGAAGACCTTGCGGGCTTTGGGGCAGACACAAAAATATATTATAGATAGGAGGGAGAAAAAGAGTTTAAATATATTTGCACCCTGCTTATAATTTTAAGATTTCATCAAAAACGAAAATGAATTTTCAGATGACTTGAGGTAAGTGATAATGGTAATTGTTAAGTGCTTTCTATGGGTCAAATACTATACTAAGCCCTGGGATAAATACAAGAAAATCAGATCAGGCGCAGTCACTCTCTCACACTGGGATGATACTCCAAGAAGGAGGGAGAACAGATCTGTATTCCCAATCTCACAGATGCAGAAACTGAGGCACAGAGTAGCTAAGCAGCTTGCCCAGGGTCAAGCAGCAGGCAGCAGGTGGAGTCAGTATTGGAACCCAGATCCTCCAACTCTCAGGCCCATGGTCTTTCCACTAGGCCACATGGATTCTCCAAGTTAGCAAGTACATCCTATATCTATAGCTGCATAACCTTAATTTTATTTAGTTCAAACAGGATTATTTTGCAGAAAAGATACTTCTCAGAATGCATTATCCCACGAGCCTGGACTGTGATTTCACTTTGGTTTTCAAAATGGAAATCCACTGTAAGAAGCCTTCACCAATTTACCTCGTGCAAATAACGGAAAAGATAAATTCAGAACATTTAGCTGCCTTAGAAAACAGTAAGGTTCACATCCTGAAAATGGATACCACACAATTCCCAGGTCCTGGAGATATTGTTCCCTGATTGGTTGGGCCAGGAGGATAAGATATTCACCTGATGGGACATTCCTCTGGGTGAGGCTGGGTATTCTTGGCCAAGAGAGATGAGAGCCTTCAGGAGTCCTTACTAGTGGATGTAACATCTATCGATCTTATATCTGACAGAATTGTATTCCTCCCACACTCACCCCAGAAACATGGTTTATTCATTCTTTCATTCATTCTTTTGTTCAGTTGTATTTATTGAGCACTTAGTGTGTGCAGAGCACTGTACTAAGTGCTTGGGAGAGTACAATATAACAATAGACACATACCCTGTCCACAATGAGCTTACAGCCTAGAGGGGGACAAAGATATTAATAGGAATGAATAAATCACAAATATGTACATAAGTGCCTTGGGGCTGAGGGGGGGATGAATAAAGGAAGCAAGTCATGGAGGATGATGCGGAATGGAGTGAGAGAAGAAGAAAGGAGGGCTTTGTCTCCTACCTAACCTCCATTGTCTCCTTCTACAGCCCAGCCTGCACACTCCGCTCCTCTGCCACTAACCTCCTCATTGGGCCTCGTTCTCGCCTGCCCCGCTGTCGACCCCTGGCCCACTGTCCTACCTCTGACCTGGAATGCTCTCCCTACTCACATCCACCAAACTAACTCTCTTCCCCTCTGCAAAGCCCTAATGGCAGCTCACCTCCTCCAGGAGGCCTTCCTAGACTCAGCCCTCCCTTTCCCTCTGCCCCATCTCCTCTCCCCATTCCCCCTACTCCCTCCCTCTGCTCTACCTCTTCCCCTCTCCACACCTCTTGTGTATGTCTGTACATATCTATTACTCTATTTAGAAATGATGTGTATATATCTATGATTTTATTTATCTATTTTAATGGTATTGATGCCTGTCTACTTGTTTTGTTTTATTTTGTTGTCTGTCTCCCCTTCTAGACTGTGAGCCCATTGTTGGAAGTTATTGTCACTATCGGTTGCCAAATTGTACTTTCCAAGTGCTTAGTACAGTGCTCTGCACACAGTAAGGGTTCAGTAAATACGATTGAATGAATGAATGGAGGAGTTGTGTCTTCAGTAAGGCTTTGAAGGAGCGGGGAGTAATTGTCCATCATATCTGAGGAGTGAGGGCGTTCTAACATTTTGGCTTTTCCATGGTTCTGAAGATTACCATTCGCTGCTACGAAGGGGAAGTTCCAGGTCATTCGTTGGATGTCTGGTTGTTTTGGGTTCCCAGTGGTCCTAGTTTGCAGCACTGAATCCGCACCTCTCCCATGTGGGGTTGGACTTCCCTGTCAGTCACCTACAGCTCCTCCTCGGTCTCTCTGGGATGATCTTGGCATCAGCGTTGCTGCTCTGGCACCGGTTCTGAAGGATGCTTGAGCCCAAATAGGCTAATCCCTGGAGGACCTTTCATCAGACCCAGTTTGGTCATCTGGGAGAGCTCACGCCTCCTCTCGACTCCTCTGCAGCTCCTAAATCGGTAGGATTCCTTCCCATGTGGGCTCTTCTCTTCGTGGCAAAGTGGGGGTCCTAGCTTTCTCCAGTCGCCCCTTCCCCTCTCACCCCATCCCGATATGTTTGGCACATGCTAATCGACCTACCCTGGCCCTGGCTCCGTCGCTCACTTCTGGGGACTCCGGCGGTCCGAAGGGTCAACAGTGCAATGTTACCGAGTCGGCCTGAGGCAAGCCGACTCCCGATTCCCTGAGAAACCAGACGAACAGATGCACGTCTCTGAGGTAATCGCATTTCAGCTCCTGCCGCCACATATGAAGTACCAGTGCTATCAAGATGAAAAAGCAACACAGACTCAGAGATATGAAGCTGAAGCCAGCATTAATCTATCTCAATACCGCACCCTGTTAGCAGGAGGAAGTTGGCCCACGTGCTGAGGCTAGAGCCTAAATTACAGTTGAGAGGTGGATTAATTTTAGTGCCAGTATGTAGAGCCAGTACAGGCTTTCATCTTGAATTACAAGGAATTCCCTAGGAACTGCGAATGGAAGAGCCGATGATGCTCTCACCCACACACCAACTGAGGTTTAGCTCTATTGAGATGAGCAGGCTAAAATGGAATCACTCGGAGCTGGGTCACTTACGATAAAAGCCCCCAATATAATTCTTCTACCTGCCATTCTTCCCAACAGGAGCAGGGAGCGGGGTTTTGGGGGTGTGTCTTATTCAAGACTGTGAACCCGTTGTTGGGTAGGGATTGTCCCTATCGGTTGCTAAATTGTACTTTCCAAGTGCTTAGTACAGTGCTCTACACACAGTAAACGCTCAATAAATACCACTGAATGAACGAATGAATCCTAGTCAGTGATAGAATTTAGTCGCTATTTACTGAATTACTGGAAGATATACCATAGGTCTTTTTCTGTTTTTAGTCACCCACCCTCAGCCCCACAGCGCTTATGTACTTATGCGTAATTTATTTATACTAATGCCTACCTCCCCCTCTAAACTGTAAGCTCCTGGTAGGCAGAGAAAATGTCTACCAGTTATGCTATATTATACTCTCCCAAAGGCCTAAAGCAGTGTTTTGCACACAGTAAGTGCTCAATAAATGTGATTGTTTGGTTGATAGTCAATGTTGGATCTGCAGAACACCTCCCACCAGAGCCTAACACCACAGGAGGACTTCTTCCCCAGTCAATGTCATTGATTGCCTAATTTATTTCCCACTTTAGCTTGGCTCACATCCATAAAGCTTTCAATCAATAGAATCTATTGAGCACTATTGTGTGTGGAGAACCTCACTAAGCGATTGAGAGATTGCAAAAGAGTTAAAAGGCCTAATCTGTGTCTTCAAGGAGCTCTCAGTCTGGTGGTAGATTGAGACTCTGAAATAATAATAATAATTATGGTATTTGTTAAGTACTTACCATGGGTCAAGTACTATTCTAAGCACTGGGGTAGATACAAGCTAATCAGGTTGGACACAGTTCCTGACCCACATGGTCTTCAAAGTCTTAATCCCCATTTTACAGATGAGGTAACTGAGGCACAGGGAAGTTAAGTGACTTGTCCAAGGTCACACTACAGGCAAATGGCAGAGGTAGGATTAGAACTCAGGTCCTTCTGACTCCCAGGCTTGTGCTCTAGCCAATAGACCATGCTTCTTCCTTAAATAAATTACAGAGATGGAAAAATAGACTAAAGAAGATATATGCATAAGTACTTTAGGGCTTATGATAACTCAGTGCCGTGGAAAGTCTGAAATGTCAGCTGGAGATATAAGGTAGAGAATTAAACAGATTTAGGGAAGATCTCCTGGAGGACATGTGATCTCGGAAGAGGTTTGAAGAAGGAAGGAGCTGTGGTCTTCCTGTTATGAAGGGGGAGGAAGTTTTAGGCCATGAGCAAGAGTTTGGCAGAGGGAGGAATGAGACTGAGACACTTTTATTAGGTTATCTTGAGAGGAGAAAAGGTTACAAGCTGAAGTTTATGGGGCAAGAGTGGGTAAGTAGGAGAGAAAGCTAATTGAGGACTTTAAAGTCAATGGTCAGATGTTTCTGCTTTATCAGGCAATCAATCAATGACTTTGATTGAGCACTTACTGTGTGCAGGACATGGTGCTTGAGAAAGTCCAATAGAACATAGTTGGTAGGTTCCTTGGCAAAAAAGAACTTAACAATCTAGAGGAATGTGGAGAGGAATCGGTTACCACTGGAGGTTTTTGAGAAATTGTATGCAGAGCGACATTTAAAAAAGCAAGCTGGACAACAGAATGCAGTATAGCCTAGAAAGGGGAGAAACTGAAAGCAGAATGATTGGCAAGAATCCATATCCCTGGAGGAGGAATTCAATTTGACTAGGTGGGTGAGGAAACATTAGCATCATTTGTTGAGGGGCGTTGTTTGTGCAGGATGCCCTCACAGAAATAACCTTAAGGTACCACTGAAGTTGTTTCCCCTTGGGAATGTAAAAAGGGATTAAAGAGCTTCTAAATATCTTTTTTTTACTTTCCAGGATAGAGGTGGTGTTAGAAAGTGACCATTGGAAATGAAGATTGTATTTTGTGAGACCATAGGAAGTATGGAAATCTCTTTCAAGATACTCAGGGCTGTCTTGTGAGGTGACCTCTGCAGTTTATTGACAGGTGAAAATCAGAGACATACAGTTGTACCCTGTAAAAATCAATGACACTCACCTGAGGGGAAGTTTTGCTCTTGCATTTTTCTTCTTCTCTCCCAGTTATCCTTGAGGCATGGACCGAAATAGTGCACAGAAGCCCTTTGACAACAATTTGGCTTAACACTTCATACTTTTAGGAGCCTTTTACCATTCATTAATTAGCTCAGGGAAATAAGTACTAATTGTGAGCAAGATTGGAAACTCTTTGGGCAGGGATTTTCTTCCATTTATATAATTTTTGTATATTCCCTGACTCTTAGAAAAGGATTAGCGATCGATCCATCAACAGTGTTGACTGAGCGCATACTCTGTGCAACTGTGAAGAGCATTTTATTTGGAGTAATCATTATAATATCTGTTAATAATTATGGCATTTGTTAAGTGCTTATTATGGACCTGGCACAGTACCGAGCGCTGGGGTGGATAAAAGCAAATCAGGTTGGATCCAGTCCCTGTCTCACTTGGGGCTCACAGTTTCGATCCCCATTCTACAGATGAGGTAACTGAGGCTCAGAGAAGTTAAATGACTTGCCCAAGGTCACATAGCAGACAAGTGGCAGAGCTGGGATTAGAACCCATGACCTTCTGCCTCCCAAGCCCGAGCTCTATCAACTACACCATGCTGCTTCTCTTTGGAAGAGAGCAACGGAGTTACTTCACACCCTCTCCAAGTTCCCAACTTCAAAGCCATATTAAAATTACATCTCATCCAAGAGGCTTTCCTCAACTAAACCCTCTGCATTGCGTATTCTCTTGGATCTGTACCCTTTAAAAGCTCGATATTCATTCCACCCTCTCTCTCACAGTACTAAAGTACGGATCCCTAATTTGTTTTAATGTCTGACTCCTCCTCTCAGCTGAAAGGAGGAGGGGACGCATCTCCTAACCCTGTTGTATTCTCCCAAGTGCTTAGTACAGTGCTCTGCACACAGTAAGAATTTGGGGGCTGTGGGTGAGATGAATATCAAGTGCTAAAAGATTATAGATCCAAGTGACTAGGTGGTGTAGACGGGAAAGCGAGTAGGGGAAATAAGGCTTTAGTCAGGGAAGGCCTTTTGGGTTTTAATAAGATTTTGAAGGTGGGGAGAGTGGGGGTCCATTGTATGTGAAGGGGGAGGGAGTTCCAGACCAGAGGGAGGATTTGGGCAAGGATTCAGGGCAGAGATAGATGAGAACGAGGGACAGTGAGTAGGTTGGCATTACATGAGCGCAATGAGCATTTTGGGTTGTAGTAGGACTACAACAAAGTAAAATGGAAACATTACCATGCAACTGATGATGACAGGCCCTCAAAGACTTTTTGCTTGCTCAAGAGAGTTAAGGAGCTCTAGATTGTGCCTAACATATTGCATCGAGATTTCCCCACGGTTTTCCAAATTATCTTTTCCTTCTGCAGTTGAAAAATAATAATAATAATAATAAGGAAACTAGCTAAAAAAGTATTTCAAGAAAAAGTCTTACGTTCTATATTTCTAAAGTCAAATAGAAAATTTGGAGCGAGTGGTTCTTCTCTCTACTCAGCCTTCATCAAGTCAAAAGGGAAGAGAAAATGAATTTTGTTGAATTGAACTATCCATATGGTAGTTTATAATCCATATGGATAATGAACTCAGTTTCCTAACCAATCTTGTGATTCAGAAACATTTTTATTTATTATCTGAGATGTCTAATAATTTTTTTTGTTTCCGTCTCTCATGATGAAAAGGAGCAATTTTCCCTTTGAAAAGCCAAACATGAATGAAGAATAAAGACAAATACCTAATCCAATTCAGACAATTTTACAAGTTGTCATCATGTATTCACCAAAGCAATCACTGAACTAGACTGTAAACCCGCTAGACTGCAAGCTCACTGTGGTCAGGGAATATGTTCATTATACTTTTGTGTTGCACTCGCTCAAGCACTTAGTACTATGCTCTGCATAAAGTAGGTGCTCAGTAAATACGATCGATTGATTTAACTCAAAATCTGCAAACACACTTCAGAGACGGAATCACGAAAGGGATGTGTAATTAATTAACACCTAACTGCACTGGAAGTAAGCAGCATGATCATTCATTCAATAGTATTTATTGAGCGCTTACTATGTGCAGAGCACTGTACTAAGCGCTTGGGATGAACAAGTCGGCAACAGATAGAGACAGTCCATGAATTAGGAAATACTGCTTGCAGGAAGCCTCTCTTTTTTGGTGGAGTTAGCTGGTTATCACTGAGCCAATTTTTTTTTAGAAAGAATTTTGGATATATTTATTTTTTCCAACTCTAATAAAGAAATTCAATGGCCTAAAATATGTGTGGGGAGAACAGAGAACGTACAATTGCAAATACTGCCTTCTTTATTTCATTTAGGTTAGCCTAGGAATCAAAGAAAACCATAAATGCAGAAAGTATCTTTATCAGGATACTCTTCTTGATTCTGAACACATCAGAGCAAGAATGCTTGATCTACATCAGAAGTTCAAGCTATTTAGGCTCAGTTAATTCACCACAAGACTATATATTCGTATTTCCTTCTACAAATGAAAGGATTTAGCTTTTTTTTTCCCCCCCCAGATTGCACAAATATCATCTTGTGTGTTTTGAGTCTGTTACTACATATGTATTTTATGAAACTTGGGACTCAGCAGATGGGCTCTTTTGGATCAGGATTGCTGGAAAGGTCTTTTCCTAATTCTGTCATTTATAGCTCTAAAGTAATAAATGTACTTGTTCCAGTATCTTCCAGGGTGGACTCTCTGAATCCCAGACTGTCCAGTAGAAAAGGTTACAATCAGGAGCCATTTCTAACTAGTTTCGGTAGCCAGCCCCTCCTAAATGGACTTCACTCCCTCAGTCTTCTGCACCAAGTCACAGCTTTTACATGAAATGTGCATTTGCGTCAACAAATGCATTGACTCACTGACTGACCTAGATTCCTTAGCTGCACAGCATTAATTTGATGAAATTTGCTTTTAATTTTCTAATGGAAGGCATTTGACAGGCACTCAATTCATGTCCCTCCCCACTGCCCCACCCCTCCACCTCCACCTCCTGAAATCCAACAAACAGGAAGGAAGAAAACACATAATTCCTTAGTGCAAATACTGTGGCCTTAAAGGGAAGCTCATTCACTAATTCATTCAATCAACTGTATTTGCTGAGCAATTTCTGTGTACAAAGCATTGTCCTAAGCGCTTGGGAGAGTACAATATAACAACAAACATACACATTCCTGCCCACAACGAGATTGCAGTCTACAGAGGAAGATAAATAGTTGAATAAATAAATGAACTACAGATATATGTAGATATATGCATGTGTGCTGTGAGGATGGGAGGGAGGATGAATGAAGGAGCAAGTAAGAGCGGCACAGAAGGGAGTGGGAGAAGAGGAGAGGAGGGCTTAGTCAGGGAAGGCTTCTTGGAGGAGATGGGCCTTCAATAAGGTTTTGAAGTCAGGGAGAGCAATTATCGGTCTGATATAAGGAGGGAAGGTGTTCCAAGCCAGAAGTAGGATGTGGACGAGAGGTCGGCGGCAAGACAGATGAGATTGAGGTACATTGAGAAAGTTAGCATTAGAGGAATGAAATGTGCGGGCTGGACTGTATATATTTTTATTACCCTATTTGTTTTGTTAATGAGATGTACATCCCCTTGATTCTATTTATTGCTATTGTTTTTGTCTGTCTCCCCCGATTAGACTGTAAACCCGTCAATGGGCGGGGATTGTCTCTATCCGTTGCCGAATTGTACATTCCAAGCGCTTAGTGCAGTGCTCTGCACATAGTAAGTGCTCAATAAATACTATGGAATGAATGAATGGCTTGTAGTAGGAGAGCAGGATGGGGCCAGGTGATTAATAATTTTAAAGCTAATGGTGAGGAAGCTATGAAATAGATAGTCTTTAACCATTCTAATATCAGTACTTTCACTTGTCTGTGGGATACTCAGATCAGCAAGGTTGAAAGGAGATTTCTGGCGACAACATTATATTACTTTTTTTTGTCTCTGCATTGCTGGCAGAATTCCCTAAACCTTCCCCTTTTCGTCTTGTAGAGTTCATCCCTAGACCCATTCGTTCATTCAGCCTCATTTATCGACCACTCTGGGTGTGCAAAGCAGCATACTAAGCACTTGGGAACACGTAGTCCAAGTCACTTGAACACAGAGAAGTAAAAGAAACCCACGAAATCTTTAAAGAGCAGCTTAATGGTTGTGGGAAGGATGTTGTTCCAAGATTGTGAGAAACGGTAAAAGGAGGAAGGAAAAGCTGGTTACAGATTTTTAGGAGCAGCATGGTCTAGTGGATAGAGTACGGTCCTGGAAGTCAGAGGAACTAAGTTCTAACCCCATCTCTGCCACTTGTCTGCTGTGTGACCTTGCACAAGTCACTTAACTTCTTGGTACCTCAATACCTAATATAAAAAATGGGAATTAAGGCCGTGAGCCCCATGTGGAACAGGGACCGTGTCCAACCTGATTAGTTTGTATCTACCCTAACATTTAGTACAATGCCTAGCACATAGTAGACTCTTAACAAATACCATTAGTAAAAGGGGACAGCTCTATGGCAAGGGAGAACACCAAGATCTTGGTGACAGTGATGAAATAATAAGAATAATAATAATAACTGTGGCATTTGTCAAGCGCATCAGGTCTACTAACTCTATTATATCTCCCATGTGCTTAGTACATTACTCTGGCCAGAATAAACGCTCAATAAATACTATTGTTTGACTTAGCAGTACATAGCACTCTGTTAAGAGCTTCACTTGTACTCCAGGCCTATGCTTAGCATGAGCCCAGTGAAGAAGTATTTCCTTTAATTTGATTTTAATCTATCACCTTCAGGCTTCATTGGGTGATCATGAAACTGGCTGAACATTGATTCTGTGTTCACCCTATAACCTGATTTAGCTCCTTCATTTCTTTCTCCCAGGTCTCCACACACTTCTTGTTATATGGCATACATTTTTGGAAGCAGGAGACTCTTTTCAACAGGATAGGTTTGAGTGCAGAGCTACATAAGGATGTCAAACCTTGAGGAGAGCGTGAGATGGCCAACCCATGACCTCTTAACACAATCCAAGAAAAGCATGGATCCTAGTCTAGATAATTCAGATAATTTCTATTGGAATCAATGGCTCTTACCTCCAAACTGTACGATGGAGCATTCTTTATTTGTACTTTCCCAAGCACTTACTATATTACTCTGCACAGAGTAAATGTGAAATGCCATGGGTAGCAATAGGCCTAGTGGAAAGAAGTTGGGCCGGAAATCAGAGGACCAGGGTTCTAATCCTGGCTCTGCCGTTTACCTGCTATGTGACATTGGGCAAGTCACTTAACTTCTCTGGGCCTCAGTTACCTCATCTGCAAAATAGGGATTCAATACTTGTTCTCCCTCCTACTTATACTGCGAGCCTCATGTGGGATCTGATTATCCTGTATCTACCTGCACTTGCTGTGTGCCGAGCACTGTACTAAGCTTTTGGGACAGTACAATACAACAGAAAAACAGTCACAGCCTCCTATGACTCCGGGCAGATTTGGAAAGCCCATATTGGTGCTGGCCCGATTGCAAATCCAAACAATGCAGCAGATGTTGTGAAGAGAGAGAAAGGAAGGGCATCCAGTACCTAGCTCTGTGAGTTGTCCTTCACTCATAATATAGTCTCACTCCTTGCTTAGAAGTCTACTCTGAATCTAGCCTCTCGACATCACAGCCTGCTGTGATCCTAACCAGTATGTAAAAAATACTGGAAAGCAAAGGGGATCAAACGTGGCAGTGCTGGTTGTAAAATATGGAGGAATGGAATGGAAAAATGTAAAAGTGGAGAAGCAGCATGGCCTAGTGGCGAGAGCACGGGCCTGGGAGTCAGAGGGATCTGGGTTCCAATTCCGGCTCTGCCGTTTGTCTGCTGGGTAACTTTGGGCAAACCATTTCCCTTTTCTGTGCCTCAGTTACCTCATCTGTGAAATGGGGATTAAGACTGTGAGCCCCATGTGGGACAGGGACTGTGTCCAACTCAATTTGCCTCTATCCACCTCAGCACTTAGTACAGTTCCTGGCACAAAATAAGGGACAAATACCACAGTCTGGCACAAACACCACAATCATTATAATTTTTATTATTACTCTTAATAAAATATACTTGCTCAGCTCTAAATTAAGAAGCTAAGGGCAGCCATCACCCCTCCCTCTAGTAACCACTGTGGTCAGGCCATCTATGAATTCATCCAAGCCTCTCTTGAACCTTATGGTGTTTTCAGGCTAGTAACTTCCTGGCTTAACGAGTGCCATATATCAATCGACCGCCGAGCGCTTATTGTGTGCAGAGCACTCTGTTAAGAGCTTCACTTGTACTCCAAGCCTATACTTAGCATGAGTCCGCTGGAGAAATATTTCCTTTAATTTGGTTTTAATCTATCACCTTCAGGCTTCGTTGGGTGATCTTGAAATTGGCTGAACATTGATTCTGTGTTCACCCTGCCCATTCCTGCTGTGCTTTTGTAGGCTTCCATCATTTGCCCTCTCAGCCTGAATCTTTCCAGACTGAAGAGGCCAAACCTTTTCAACCTTTCCTAACCCTGCAAGCTGGATGGTTACAAATTCAGCCATTATAGGCTGAGGTTCATGTCAGAATGGAGCTTTACGTCTTTGTCCATTTGACGGACGTACTGCAGAGGACACATCTGACTGCTTGAATAATTTTACCAGCATCATCTATGAACCACACCCAAAATCCAATGGATGGCAGCAGGGAAACCAAGTAGGTGGCATAGGGCGAAATGAAAGATGGTTCATCCAAGCCGGAAAATAGAATAAATAACTTAAAGACGTGGTATACACAGACTTTACACCATAGAAATGGACGGTTGAGAGACAATTTCAGCAGACAGATTGGCCTGAAGAGTTTGTTATGAGCAGGGAATGTGTCAATTTGCTGTTATATCATACTCTCCCAAGCTCTTAGTACAGTGCTCTGCACACAGTAAGCGCTCAATCAATACGATTGAATGATTCTAAGACAACAGTCAAGAGAGGTGTTCTCCTTTATTGAAGCTTTGGGAAATTGGGATATCAAGAGAAAAACTGAAAAAGAGAAGCAGCCCCTGAATGGGATAAAGATATTAGCACAGCAGAGATCAATCCTTACATGTGACCATGGAGAGAAGAATCTTCAGTCTTTACAACCAGTGCCCGTGGATAGGATCTCATAGTCAGAATTGTCATCTTGGAAAGTCCAGGACAAATCATGCCTATCATAAAATCAGCCGTCTGGCCTCTCAGGAAAGTTCAGGAAGAGTGTCTGTCACATGCTCCTTCGCAAAAGCCCCAATCCTGGGTTGAGCTGGAGGTTTGTCTTTCTGTCTCCCGCTCTTTGAGGGTGAATTCATTTATGTTTTCCTATCAGAGATCCTTTGATGCCTGAGCCATCCTCTCTGGAGTCTGAGGCCAATCATCACTTTTTATGGGGTGCATTTTCAGTTTTGCTTTTGCATGTCTCTTTGCTGTTTGACTCATGCGTTTTATTTTCCTTTTATCTGTGGGAGAGGAGTCGGTCCTGAAAATTCTGAAATGGGATTTCCTGACATCTTTGGAAGAGCAGCCAGTTCTGGATCTCATCTGAAGCACGTTCTTCTGAGATGAATCCATGGCTTCGGCTCAGCTGTGCCCGTCAGGTAAGCTACGGCGGGTCTCCTGAGCCAGCATAACAGGCCTAGCATCAGGAAAAAAATAAGAGAGGAAAAGACAAACCCCATCTATTTCTGATAATGTGTTAAACCTCACCAAGAACATGGGAAAACAGCAGTACTAAAGAGCGGTTTCCTTTGTGGTCACTTAAATCCAACTGGGGATAAATAATGGCCCAGAAACAGCCCCATGTGTATGCTCTCAGCACAAACTCAATCAGTCGTATTTATTGAGCAGTTTACTGCTTCCTCCTCTGCTATTTACCTACTGTTTGACCTTGGCCAAATCACTTAGCTTCTCTGTGCCTTAGCTCCCTCATCTGAAAATGGGGAATCAATACCTGTGCTCCTTCCTACTTAGAATGTGAGTCCCATGTGGGACCTGATTATCTTGTATCTGAGCCAGCACTTAGTACAGTGTTCGGCACATTTAAGCGCTTAACAAATGGCACAATTATGTCTCATCTATTTCACCGTCGACCCCTTGACCACATCCTGTCTCTGGCCTAGAAAGGCCTCCCTCTTATGCTTTTAAAGGCTTCAATCATTTACCCTCTCAGTCCGAATCTTGTCCAACACACAATTACTGTTCCCACCTTCAAAGCCTTAATGAAGGCCCATCTCCTTTAGGAGGCCTTCCCTGACTAAGCCCTCCTCTCCTCTCCCTTCTGCATCGCCCTGACTTGCTCCCTTTGTTCATCCCCCTTCCCAGCCTCACAGAAATATGCATATATCTTTAATTTATTTATTTCTATTAATGCCTGTCTCCCCCTCTAGACTGTAAGCTTGTTGTGGGTAAGGAATGTGTCTATTTATTGTTATATCGTACTCTCCCAAGGGTTTAGTACAATGCTCTGCATGCAGTAAGTGCTCAATAAATACAATTGACTGAATCGGTGCAGAGCACTGTACGAAGCACTAGGGGAAATACAACATAATAGAGTTGGTAGACATATTCCCTGCTCACAACTCAGGGCACAGCCTCCAGGGAGTGACAGACAGGCGGCGAGCTAGGCGGTTTTTTGAAATGGCATGAAGAGCTACAGTCTGACAGGATTATTCCATCTATCGTCTCTCCTCATGGCTCTCGTCTTTGCTCAGACTCTCCTTGGTTGCCTCTGTTCCCCGGAGAGGACCGTTCGTGTCCGATCTGCTGGGCCCAAGACAAAGGGCATCTGTGGAACACGTGTGGAACAGATGAGGGAGAAAAAAGATCTGTCCGCCGGATTGTCCAATTACTCATTTCCGCCGCCTCACAGTCCGTGCAAACGACAGGCAGAGCAGAGCCGGGCTGGGGGCTGCTTCCCAAGGCGATGCACAGAGCCCACCCGGGAGGGTTGACTTGGGGGTTGTTTACACATCCAGTGCGGCTGAAGGCCATATTGCCCATTTCCAGAGAGGCGAGGAGGCAAGAGATTGAAAAGCGAGATCAAATCAGGGTGGATGGCCTCTGGGCAAGTCACCTGTGTCACCCTCCCTCTGGATGTTGCTGGGAAAAGGTCCTGGAGATGCCTGTAGTCAGACCTGAGGAAGTGAAATTAGCAATTTGGGTTGAACTGGTGAAAAGTCACGCTTCTGGCAGTTGTGAGAGAAGGGAAGGGAGAACTGGTTTCTGAAACAAAAGACAGGCGTAGATGGTGAAAGCTACTTTCTGGAAATGCCCCAAACCCAAAGAAACTCTCTGTAAGTGAACTCTGGAGGGGAAATGGATGGGCCAGGCCAGCTGAAGGAGTTTCCATTCAGAGAAGGAGGCACCTCACATTGAAGTATAAAAGAACACATACAGTTGACCGCATTTGAAGAAGTCAACACCGACGGAAAGTGGATCTGCAAATAGTAATAGTAGTAATAATAATTATTATGGTACTTGCGAAGCACTTACTATATGCCAGGCACTGTACTAAGTGCTGGGTGGGTACTAGCAAAAAGGAGAAGCACCTCAAATGATTATCTATCTAACACCGCATCACACTAACCCTTCACCGTCGGCTTTATGGAACTCAACTCTCTCCCTTCTTCCGGTACTTGTTTCTCCCATTACAAACCAGCCCGCAAACTTCGTTGTTCTAACATCAAACTACTGAATGTCCTTCGATCTTGTCTCTCTCATCATTGACCCCTGCTCACACTCTCTTACCTGCCTGGATCCCAGACTGAGTTTCCCTTTTCCCTCTGCTCCCTCTGCTGCCTCTCTGCCCCACCCTTCACCTTCCCTCCCCTAAACCCCCTTTCCCCCCTTTCCCTCTGCTCCTCCCCCTCTCCCTTACCCCCTCCCCCCGCACTATGCTCATTTGTATATTTTTTAGGACCCTTTTTATTTTGTTAATGTGGTGTACATCCCCTTGATTCTATTTATTGCTATTATGTTGTCTTGTTTTTGTCCGTCTGTCTCCCCCGACTAGACTGTAAGCCCCATCCGTCAATGGGCAGGGATTGTCTCTATCTGTTGCCGAATTCTCCATTCCAAGCGCTTAGTACAGTGCTCTGCACATAGTAAGCGCTCAATAAATGCTATTGAATGAATTGAATGAATGGATCATCCTTTCTCAGCATATCCAACTGACTACCACTCTCCCCATCTTACCCCTCCTCCTAGAGGTCTTCCCAGACTAAGCCCCACCTTTACTCTTCTCCCACTACTTTCTGGGTTGTCCTGACTTGCTCCCTTTGTTCTTCCCCCCTCCCAGCCCCACAGCACTTACGTATGTATCGACAATTCATTTATTTGTACCCATGTCTTCCTCCACCTCTCTAGCCTGTAAGCTCGTTATAGGCGGGGAATGCGTCTGTTTATTATTATATTATACTCTCCCAAGCACTTAGTATAGTGTTCTGTGCACATTAGGCACTCAGTAAATACGAGTGAATGAATGAATACTAATATATTTCTCTCCAAGAAGCCTTACTTAACTAAACTCTCATCTTTCACTCATCCTCCCTCCCTTCTGTGTCATCTGTGTACTTGGCTTCATATGCCTTAAACGCTTTGATATTCACCCCTCTCACCCCACAGGACTTTTGTTCACGTCCTATCTGTGAACAGATCTCTATTTGCCACTCTAGACTGCAAGCTCCTAGGGGGAAGGGATCACCTACACCAACTCTACTGTATTTTCCTCTCTCAAGGACTTAGAACAGTGTTCTGTGCACAGTAAGAGCTCAATAAGTACATCTGATCGATCGAATGAAGGACAAGAAGAGGGAAAAGAAGAAGGAGAAGATGTGATCCGGGTCCACAAGAGGATTACAGTTTAGCTGGTGAGACAGATATGAGATAATTTACAGATGGAGAGTAGAAGTATTCCAACAGTAATGTAAAACAAATATTACAGTGAGAAGTAGTGAGTGTGAAAGTAAAAGACAAGGAACACCATGGTACACCTCCTGCCATCCAACTCATCGAATTGTTGAGCCAGAGAGCTGGTAACCTGGGCTCTCACCTCCACCATATCATCATGAGGCCTCCTTCCTTACATAATAATAATAATGTTGGTATTTGTTAAGCGCTTACTATGTGCTGAGCACTGTTCTAAGCGCTGGGGTAGATACAGGGTAATCAGTTTGTCCCAAGTGAGGCTCACAGTTAATCCCCATTTTACAGATGAGGTAACTGAGGCCCAGAGAAGTAAAGTGACTTGCCTAAAGTCGCAGAGTTGACAAGTGGCGGAGCCTATTTCATTGCTAAAATTGAAATCTTCAGGTGTGATTTCCCCCAAATTTCCCTTGCACCTCTCCATTCCCACCATCGTCCTGTCCCTCTATGACTCTCTCGTCCTTCCCTGTAATATCTCGAAAGTTCTCCCACTTCCTCTTAAAATCTACTTCCTCCACTTGTGACCTTCCCATTTCACACTTTATTACAATACTTTCCTCTTCCCTTCTTCCCTCCCTGACCACCATCTTCAACTAATCACTCTCCATTGGCTCCTTCCCCACCGCTTTCAAACATTAAGAGAATTAAGCTTTTTTTAGGCTAGGCGCTACGTGAGTTTCAAACATGCTCACATCTCTCCTATCCTAAAAGACCCTCCCTTAATCCCATAGCTCCCTCCAACTACTGCCCCGTCTCCCTCCTTTCATTCCTCTCCAAACTCCTCAAGTGCAGTTGTCTACACCATCTGACTCCACTTCCTCTCCTTCACTTCTCTCCTGGAGACTCTGCAACCTTCATTCATTCATTTATTTATTCAATCGGATTTATTGAGTGCTTACTGTGTGCAGAGCGCTGTATTAAGCTCTTGGAAAGTACAATGCAGCAAAAAAGAGAGACACGGGCTTACAGTCTGGAA
Source organism: Ornithorhynchus anatinus (assembly GCF_004115215.2). NCBI lineage: Eukaryota > Metazoa > Chordata > Mammalia > Monotremata > Ornithorhynchidae > Ornithorhynchus > Ornithorhynchus anatinus. The sequence continues at coordinate 38,992,744 of NC_041739.1, forward strand.
GGCAGGGGGAGACAGGTATCAAAACAACTAAATAGGCATCAATATAAATAAGAATTATAGATATATATATATATATATATGCATAAGTGCCGCGGGGCGGGAAACGGGAAAGAGCAAAGGGAGCAAGTCGAGGTGACGCAGAAGGGAGGGGAGATGAGGAGAAAGGGGCTTAGTCTGGGAAGCCTCTTGGAGGAGATGAGCCTTCAGTAGGGCTTTGAAGTAAGGGAAGAGTTATCGTTTGGGAGATGTGAGGAGGGTAGGCCTTCCAGGCCCCAGGTTGGACGTGGGCCAGGGGTCGACGCGGGGCAGACGAGAACGAGGCACAGTGAGAAAGTTAGCACCGGAGGAGCGGAGAGTGAGGGCTGGCATGTAGAAGGAGAGAAAGGAGGTGAGCTAAGAAGGGCAAGGTGACGGAGAGCTTTAAAGCCAATAGTGAGGGGTTTTTGTTTCGTATGGAGGTTGATGGGCAACCACTGGTGATTTTGGAGGGGGTGGGAGGGTGACATGCCCGGAACATTTCTGACTTTCGGCCCCCCACCCTCCACAGAAACTTCATGCAAATCCAGTGGCCCCCACTCCTTTCTAATCCTCCTGGACCTTGTTGCTGCCTTCAACACTGAGGACCTCCCCCTTCACCTGGAAACATTATCTAACCTTGACTTCATTAACACTCTCCTCTCCCTGTTCTCCTTCTATCTCTCTGGCAGTTCCTTCTCTTCCTTCACTTCCTCCTCCTCCTCTTCCTCCTTAGCAGAGAAGTTAAGTGACTCACCCAGGGTCACACAGCAGACAAGTGGCAAAGTCAGGATCAGAGCCCATGTCTTTTGACTCCCAGCCCTGTGGTCTTTCCACGAGGTCATGCTGTTTTTCGCTCAGTGTCTTTCACTGACTCCTTTGCCTCCCATCCTCAAAGTCCCTCAAAGTTCAGCTCTGGGTCTCCTTTTATTTTCCATCAAACCTACTCCCTTGGAGAACTCATTCAGTCCTATGCTTTCAACTACCATCTCCACCCAAATGATTCCCAAATTTACGTCTCCATCCCTAAGCTGTAGCCTTGTCTTCAGTCTTACATTTCCTCTGCTTTCAGGACAGCTCTTTCTGGATGTCCTGTCGACATCTCAAACTTACAATGTTCAAAACAGAATTCCTCATCTTCCCACCAAACTCTGTCTTCCCCCTTGCTTTCTCATCACTGTAGACATCACCACCATCCTCCCCGCCTCAAAAGCTCATAACCTGGGCATTAATCTCGACTCATCTCTCTCATTCAACCCATACTCTCAATCTGCCTTGAAATCTTGTCAGTTCGATTATCACGGCATTTCTAGAATCCGCCCTTTCCTCTCCATCCAAACTGCTACTACAGTGATCCAACCACTTCTTTAATCCCATGTCTCAGTCTCCTCACTGATTAGCCTGTACCTGCCCCAGCACTTCGAACAGTGCTTGATACATAGTAAGGACTTAAAAAGTACCCTAATTATCATTATTATTATTATTACTCTCCCAAAGGCTCAGCACGGTGCTCTGCATGCAGTAAGCACTCAATAAATGCCACTGATTGTTTGATTGATTAGGGCCCAGGAGTGAATCAGAAGCAACCCTGACAGCCTCCTTACCACATAGTAGCTCTTGACCAAACTAAGCTCTTTGCTGTCGTTCCATATGTGCAATGAGATCGAGAGAGAATAATAATAATAATAATGTTGGTATTTGTTAAGCACTTACTATGTGCAGAGCATTGTTCTAAGCACTGGGGCAGATACAGGGTAATCAGGTTGTCCCACGTGAGGCTCACAGTTAATCCCCATTTTACAGATGAGGTCACTGAGGCACAGAGAAGTGAAGTGACTTGCCCACAGTCACACAGCTGACAAGTGGCAGAGCTGGGAATCGAACCCCTGACCTCTGACTCCCAAGGCCGGGCTCTTTCCACTGAGCCAACCGAGCAACCCAGCACGGAAGGGAAACCGAGTTTGGTGGAACACGAGAGGATCTTTTCAAGTTACTCTTTGTTTGTACCTGCTGCAGTTTTTATTTCTCTTCAAAAGACTTTATTTAAAAAATGGTATTTGTTGAGCACTTATTCTCTGCCAGACACTTTTTTTAGAGCTGCCAGCTTAGTGGCAAGAGCACGGGCTTGGGAGTCAGAGGATGTGGGGTCTAATTCCGCCTCTGCCACTCATCTGCTGTGTGACTTAGGCAGGTCACTTAACTTCTCTGTGCCTCTGTCACCTCATCTGTAAAATGGAGATTAAAAGTGTGAGCCCCACGTGGGACAACCTGATTGCCCTGAATCTACCTCAGTGCTTAGAACAGTGCTTGGCACATAGTCAATGCTTAACAAAAACCACAATAATCATTATTATTCTGCAAGTTAAACAGGTTGGATAAGGTCTCTGTTCATATGGGGCTCATGGTCTTAATCCCCATTTTGTAGATGAGATAACTGAGTCCCAGAGAAGTGAAGTTACTTGCCCAAGGTCACACAACATAAAAACTCCCAGGCCCGTGCTCTATCCGCTAGGCAACTCTGTGTCTCATGGAATAGATAATATGCTCAAATAGCTGTACTTTTTATGGTTTCCTAAGGTTATTATTATTTTACAGAGATTAGTTCCACTGGAAACCCTAAATTTCCTGTGTTTATTATTCGTACTTCGCACGGTGGTTTGGACTAAATTGGTCATTGCAGACTTTGGAAATAGCTCAGGATAACACACTGCATTGTACTACTACTTAGAGAAGCAGCGTGGCTCAGCAGAAAGAGCCCGGGCTTGGGATTCAGAGGTCATGGGTTCGAATCCCGGCTCTGCCACTTGTCAGCTGTGTGACCGGGGGCAAGTCACTTCACTTCTCTGGGCCTCAATTACCTCATCTGTAAAATGGGGATTAAGACTGTGAGCCTCACGTGGGACAACCTGATTACCCTGTATCTACCCAGCGCTTAGAACAGTGCTCTGCACATAGTAAGCGCTTAACAAATACCAACATTAATGCTCTAATTCTACTGTCCAGATTTTTCAAGAAGCGTCTCCTGGGGATGATTATACCGGGGACGGATATGCAGACATTGAAATGCATGCACGTTCATCTGCATTTTATTTCTCTTTTTCCTAAATTTAGCTATGCAGTGGCTCATTTGGCCCCACCGCATGGGCTGGGGGAGAAGATATTAGGCCAAGATTGGAGATATTAGGCAAAGATTGGACTTTTACTGTTCACGAATAAAGGAACTATCAGAGGGTGGGTGTATTTTTAATTTAGGGAGCCCGGATTCACAGATTTCAGTAGCTAGAGAGATTTGAATTGACATATGAGATTGGTAAGTGCTTGAGCCCAGGTTAAGCAATCAGTCAATCAATGGTATTTATTGAGCACTTTCTATGTGCAGAACATCGTACTCATAGCTTGGGAAAGTACAACCGAATTGGAAGAGTGATGTCTGTCTACAAGGAGATTGCAGTCTTCAGAAGGAGACAGATACGGATTAGAGATAAAGGAAATAGTAGAGCATACAAATATTTCCATACGTCCTGAGGGGCTGGGGGGAGTATCAAAGTGCTTAAAGGATATTAAAGTCATCTGTTGTGTTCTCGCGCACATTAAAATCCCAGGAATAGCAACCAGCGTGAACACCGGATCCAGTGGCTTTAAGGGGGGGCATCCTGTCGAGCTGAGGTAGGGCCCTCTTGTGCGTGACCTTTTTTTCAGGTCCAGGTTTGAGGGTTGGTAAAGAAGGAAAGGCCAGAAGGAAAGAGCGTGGGCCTGGGAGTCAGGAGGTCACGGGTTCTAATCCTGCCTCGGCCACTTCTCTGCTGTCAGCTGTGTGACTGTGGGCAAGTCACTTAACCTCTCTGTGCCTCAGTTCCCTCATTTGGAAAATGGGGATTAAGACTGGGAGCCTCACGTGGGACAACCTGATTACCCAGTGTCTATACCAGCGCTTAGAACAGTGCTCTGCACATAGTAAGCACTTAGATACCCACATTATTATTAGTATCATTATTATTATTATATCTATAATTCTGTTTATATTGACTCCTTTTTACTTGTTTTGATGGGGGTATATCTATGTCTATTTATCTATATTGATGCCTGTTTGCTTATTTTGAAGTCCCTCTCCCCTCTTCTAGACTGGAAGCCCGGTGGGGGCAGGGGTTGTCTCTCTTTGTTCCGGAATTGAACTTTCTGAGCACTCCGTACAGTGCTCTGCACACAGTAAGTGCTCAATAAATATGATTGAATGAATGAAGTGTGATCTTGGGCAAGTCACTTCACTTCTCTGTGCTTCAGTTACCTCATCTGTAAAATGGGGATTGAGACCGTGAGCCCCAGATTAGCTTGCATCCACCCCACTGCTTAGTGCAGTGCTGGGCACACAGTAAGTGCTCAACAAATACCGGCATTATCGTTATTGTTATTATTATTGTTGTTGAGCACGTTGCCTGTTTTTACTTCACCTCACCGATCTCCTACTACATTCCGGCAAGGACACTCCGCTCTTCCAGCGCCACCTACTCCTAATACCCGATCTCTTCTATCTCAACACCCATCCGCTTTCCCGCGTCCTCCCCCTAGCCTGGAACTCCCTCCCCCATCGTATCCGCCAGACCACCCACTCTCCCCACCTTCGAAGCATTACTAAGGTCACAGAGAAGCAGCGTAGCTCAGTGGAAAGAGCCCGGGCTTGGGAGTCAGAGGTCATGGGTTCGAATCCCAGCTCTGTCACTTGTCAGCTGTGGGACTGTGGGCAAATCACTTAACTTCTCTGTGCCTCAGTTCCCTCAGCTGGAACATGGGGATTAACTGTGAGCCTCACATGGGACAACCTGATGACCCTGTATCTCTCCCAGCGCTTAGAACAGTGCTCTGCACATAGTAAGCGCTTAACAAATACCAACTTATTATAACATCTCCTCCAAGAAGCCTTCCCTGATTAAGCCCTCTTTTCCCCGGCTCACTCTCTCTTTTTTTGTCATCTTCTCACCTGGGTCTATGACCTTTGGGTATTTGATATTCATCCTCAACTGCCCAGCATTTAGGTTTGTATCTGTAAATTTTATACTATAAATTACTCGTTTAATAATAATGATAATAATGTTGGTTTTTGTTAAGCGCTTTCTATGTGCAGAGCACTGTTCTAAGCACTGGGGGAGATACAGGTTGTCCCACGTGAGGCTCAAAGTCTTAATCTCCATTTGACAGATGAGGTCACTGAGGCGCAGAGAAGTGAAGTGACTCAGTCACACAGCTGACAAGGGGCAGAGCCGGAATCCGAACCCATGACCTCTGACTCCCAAGCCCGCGCTCTTTCCATTACACTGATGTCCGTCTCGCCCCCTTGACTGTAAGCTCATTATAATAATAATGTTGGTATTTGTTTAGCGCTTACTATGTGCCGAGCACTGTTCTAAGCTCTGGGGTAGACACAGGGGAATCAGGTTGTCCCACGTGGGGCTCACAGTCTTAATCCCCATTTTACAGATGCGGTAACTGAGGCACCGAGAAGTTAAGTGACTTGCCCAAAGTCCCACAGCTGACAAGTGGCCGAGCGGGGATTCGAACCCATGACCTCCGACTCCAAATTCCGTGCCCTTTCCACTGAGCCACGCTGCTTCTCTAGGCAGGGGACGGGACTGCCAATTCCGCTGTACTGTGCCGAGCGCTTAGGAGAGTGTTCCGCACGTGCTAAGAGCTCAGCGAATGCCGTCGATTGATCGACTGAGCGGATACGGTCCTTGCCGGGCAAACGGTCAATCCTCTGGCCTGTCGGGCCAAAGCGCGAGCGGAACAAAGTCGACGAGCGTGCATCTGGACGGAGGATGGGGTCGTTGGAAACGTAGCTTCATCTCGCAGGGCACCGCGAATAGACTCCGACACAGATGAACCAGACGGAGGAGGAGTCCGATTTCCTGTGCGTGGGCGCGTATCATCCCGACGTGGTTGTTTTCCCCGAAAACCCCGGGCCCAGTGAGACTTCGGAAAAAAATGGTCCGGTAAGTAGGGAATAGTTCTGTTGTTCGGGCTGGTGTCTCCAGCAGCCGCCGAACACTTGCCAGGAAGAGCAGACTAGGTTAATTGCTTAATGCTGCAGCTTGTGGACACTCATCTGTCTCCTCGAGAGGCACTCGGGGGCTTAAAGCTCCTTGAAACCATTACTCGGCCGGGTTTCGTTGTTATCGTAACTTTAACAAGATGTCGGTAGCTCATTATGTCAATGAGCGTGTGGAAATTGGGAAAGTAAACCAAAAAGCAGTTTGCGCCTGGACTGAGCAGACTCTCTTACTGCCCCTTGACGATCTGGGGAGATCAAACACTGCAATCTTCCGTTTTCCACTGAACAGAAACCCGCTTTTCGGAGGCAACGTGTCCTTGTTTTTGCCGCTGCTCGAGAGGATTCATCTGAGCAGCCATCCACTCTCCGTAGCACTAGAAAAATATATGCCCTTACTACGGTCATGGGTTCGAGTCCCGGCTCTGCCTCGTGTCAGCTGTGTGACTGTGAGCAAGTCACTTCGCTTCTCTGTGCCTCAGTTACCTCCTCTGTAAAATGGGGATGAAGACTGTGAGCCTCACGTGGGACAACGTCATTACCCTGTATCTCCCCCCGCGCTTAGAACAGTGCTCCGCCCATAGTAAGCGCTTAACAAATCCCAACGTTATTATTATTACCTCTCCTCCTACTAGAAGGATTTTGAATGTTTCCCAATCTACGGGGGCTTTCCATAATTGTCATCACCTTCTTGCTTCTCTGACTGCTTCTTCCCTCCGGTACTGTAACCGGGTCATGATAACGCACCTTAGAACTAAAGGGCCGGGAATAAGTAAAGGGAACGAGAACTGTTTGGGTGTTTTGGAAGTGGAGGAGATCCATTTAGATATATTTTGTTTGGGGTTTCTCAGGCCTCCCTGGCCTCTGACCAAAAAATAAAAGTTTCATCTGAATTTACAATTCTGCACCTCTGAACAGAAAGCGTGGTGTGAGTGTGGGTGTTTTCGTTCCTGTAATTTACAATAGCACCACGGTATATGAGCTGTTAAGCCATTTTATGGAAGTTCTGTGCGGGGACTGATGTGTGTGCCATCAACTGCCATAAACGCAGATGTTAATCATCAGTGTCTACATTTTCCAGCAGGGAACTGAACACCGTCAACGATTCTCCCGGTTGAACAACACTATGGGTTGAGGAAATTGGAGGAATTTCTGTTGCACACTTTGGGGTGTTAGATCCTTGGCATAGTGAAAACTTGCCGTTAGGTACCAGCACTGAGGAAAAAAATCATACCTGTGGATGGGGATGGAAACGGAGCCAGAGTCACTTTTATTTTTTTTTAAATTGTATTTAATAATTATGACATCTGCGAAGTGCTTACTATGTGCCAAGCACTGTTTTAAGCGCTGGCGGAGAAGCATAGTTGAAAGATTCCAGGCTTGGGAGTCAGAGGTCGTGAGTTCTAGTCCCGGCTCCGCCTCTTGTCTGTTGTGTGACCTTGGGCAAGTCACTTAACTTCTCTGTGTCTCAGTTCCCTCATCTGGAAAATGGGGATTAAGTCTGTGAGCCCCAGGTGGGACAACCTGACTACCTTGTATCTACCCCAGCGCTTAGAACAGTGCTTGGCACAGAGTAAGCGCTTAACAAATACCAACATTATTACAAGGTAATCAGGTTGTCCCACCTGGGGCTCACGGTCTTAATCCCCATTTTCCAGATGAGGTACCTGAAGTACAGAGAAGTTAAGTGGCTGGCCCAAGTTCACACAGCAGACGAGTGACAGAGCTGGGATTAGAACCCAGGTCCTTGTGACTCCCAAGCCAATGCATTAATCCACTGGGCCACACTGCTTCTCTACAGTTTCTCTGTGGCCAGAATTGAACAGGTATTGGTTGCTTGTGAGTGTGTATATAAACAACCAGCCCTCCGGCCGTAATAATAATGATGTTAGTATTTGTTAATGCCAAGTGCGCCACTGTGTAGCTAAATTTAGGAAATAGAGAAATAAAATGCAGATATAATGATAATGTTGGTATTTGTTAAGCGCTTACTAGGTGCAGAGCACTGTTCTAAGCGCTGGGGGAGATACAGAGGAATCAGGCTGTCCCACGTGAGGCTCACGGTCTTAATCCCCATTTTACAGATGAGGTAAGGGGCACAGAGAGGTTAAGTGACTCTCCCACAGCCACACAGCTGACAAGTGATAGAGCTGGGATTCGAACCCATGACCGCTGACTCCCAAGCCCGGGCTATTTCCCCCGAGTCACGCTGCTTCTCAGAGAGGCCATGAGGCTGCCTCTCTGACCTTTCGATATGTACTTACTGATTGCTTGCCCCTGAAACCCCCACCTGGCAAGTTAGTTCTTTTTTTATGGCATTTGTTAAGCGCTTACTATGTGCCAAGCACTGTTCTAACCTCTGGGGTAGACACAAGCTAATCAGTTTGGACACAGTCCATATCCCACACGGGGTTCACGGTCTTAATCCCCATTTTACAGATGAGGTAGCTGAGACCCAGAGAAGTGAAGCGACTTGCCCAAGGTCACACAGCAGACATGGGGTGGAGCCAGAATTAGCACCCAGGTCCTGCTGACTCCCAGATCCATGCTTCATCCACTAGGCCACACTACGTCTCGTGGAATAGACAACATGGTCAAATAGCTGTATTTTTTAAGGTTTCCAAAGGTTATTATTATTTTCTAAAGATGAGTTCCACGGAAACCCCAGGTTTCCTGTGTTTATTATTCATATTTCACACAGTGGTAGGGGCTGAATTGGTCACTGCAGACTTTGGGAAGAGCTCGGGATAACACATTGCACCGTATCGCTACTCTAATCCTATGGTCCACATTTTTTCAAAAAGTATATCGTGGGGATGATTATATCTGAGACGGATATGCAGATATTGAAATGCAAGCACACTCAGCAGCGTGGCTCAGTGGAAAGAGCCCGGGCTTGGGAGTCAGAGGGCATGGGTTCGAATCCCGGCTCGGCCATTTGTCAGCTGTGTGACTGTGGGCGAGGCACTTCACTTCTCTGTACCTCGGTTACCTCATCTGTAAAATGGGGTTTAAGACTGTGAGCCTCACGTGGGACAATCTGATTACCCTGTATCTACCCCAGCGCTTAGAATAATAATGCTGGTATTTTGTTAAGCGCTTACTATGTTCAGAGCGCTGTTCTAAGCGCTGGGGGAGATAGCTGTACATTAGAACAGGCTCTGCACATTGTAAGTGCTTAACAAATACCAACATCACTATTATATATGTATTTTATTTCTCTATTTCCTAAATTCAGCTACACGGTGGCTCATCTGGCCCCACCGCATAGGCTGGGGGAGAAGATATTAGGCACGGGTTGGATTTTTACCGTTCATGGAAAAAGCAACTATCAGAGGTAGGATGCATTCTTAACTCAGGGTCCCCAGATTCACAAGTTTCAGGAGCTGGCGAGATTTGAGGTGCTCTATCCACTCGGCCGCACCCGGGGAAGGTAGGGGAGGGGGAGCCCAGTGCCGGAGAACCGGGGACTGCCCCAGCCCTTGGTCCCCAAAGAAAATGAGGAGACAGCAGGCCCCAGAACGCAGAATCGCAGACCGCGTACGGGAATAGCGGTGTCCCGGGCAAATAGGAAGGGCTGGGTAAAGCCGGAGAGCTGCAGGACAGCCCCTGGCCTGGGGGGTAGAAGGACTGGGCAGTAGGTTGCTTGGAAGCGGGGAGGAGGATCCGAGGACTTCCCTCTTCTTAACACCACCCACTTCCCCTACCTTCAGGAGAAACAAAGGTGCAGCAGAGCTGCGAAGGAGTTTTTTCGGTATTTTTGAAGCGCTCACTCTGAGGGAAGCACTGTATTTAGCACTGGGGTAGATAAAAGCTAATCGGGATGGATACAGTCCGGGGTTCACAGTCTTAATCCCCGTTTTACAGATAACTGAGGCACAGGGAAGTGAAGTGACTTGCCCTAGGTCACACAGCAAGTAATTGACAAGAGTCAGGACTAGAATCCAGGTCTCTGACTCCCAGGCCCGAACTCTCTCCAATACATCTTGCTACGTCTCTACGGATCAGCTCTCCTCACCCTCTCCTCCCAACATCACCATCAGTGGTACTCATTAAGCGCTTACTATGTGCAGCACACTGTACTAAGCACTTGGGAGAGTGCACTACCACAGAATTAGCAGACACATTCCCTGTCCATAACGAGCTCAGCCTACTCTCTCCCAGCCTGGAACACCATCCCCTTCCAAAATCTGCCAGACCTCAGATATCTCCACCTCAAACCCTTATAAAGTCCGACCTTCTCTAAAAAATTTTCTCTGATTTGCTAATCAGCATCCAGTATTGCATCCGTACATTAGCTTCTCCTGTATTTATTTATTTATGCACATCCTCTGCGCATTTGGACTTAAAAATATTTGATGGAATGTTCCAACCTATCCATCAGTGGTATTTATTGAGCGACTACTTTGCGCAGAGCACTGTGCTGAGGCGAACACTTGGGAGAGCACAATAGAGTAAGTAGATAGTCTACAAGGAGCTTTCTGTCTAGTGATTTCAACATATTTATTCTGATTCTTCTTCTTCTAACTATTGTATATCTGTTACCCCATTATAGCATAAGCTTCTTGGGGGCAGGAAACATCTCCGGTGTTTTCGTTGTGGTTTGCTGAGTGTTTACCTCAGTGCATTGCCCTCAGTAAAGCGTTCGATAAATACCGTGACCACTACTCTGTGTTTCTATCAGAGAGCAGGCTGTTTCTCCTTCACATAAAAACCTAGAAAAGCACTCTGCAAATCTGAAGCACCTGGAAACTTAGCATCCCCACCATTATCCTCTATATCTCCCTCAGACGTATTCAGTGCGGGACGGGAAAGGCGCGTAAAGAATGTTCCAAAGCTCCTTAATCTGTCCGGTTCGGCTGGTGCAGATGGTACGCGTTATTTGGTTTTAAAGATGTCAGAGGAAGTCCAAGCATTAACCTATTTCACGCCTCAGAGATAATGGCACTGTAAGATATCGGAGCAGTGCTTTACTTCCAAGGAGTTTGATGCATTTCGTAAAGAATAGGCCAGCTTTCATTTTGACAGGTTTTTTTAATATCATATCCTTTTTATATGATGCAGCTTTTTTCTTCCAAGGGACTCACCATATTTCACTGACATTTAAGGATCATCTGCACCCCAGCCCTGTGGAGTAGCTAGCTAAATATATGATTACTCTCATTTTACAGCTGGGAGGACTAGAGCCTAATGGGGTCGAGTGTTGGAAGTCTGTACGTTGAACACAGAGGCTTTTGAAACCCCCTAGCTTCCCTGCCGTTTTGAATCATTCTTAGCGTTAATGGTGTAAGTGAAACCACAGGCCTCAGAAACAAGTGCCATAAACAAACCAAAACAGCTTTTTTTTTTTTTTAACAGGGGAGATTCTAGGTAACTGCTTTTCTCTGCTTTTAGAGGAACAATGTGGCCTAGCGGAAGCCTGGGAGTCAGAGGACTTGGATTCTATTCGTGGCTCAGCCACATGCCTGCTGTGTGATTTGGACAAGTCACTTCACTTTTCTGAGCCTCTTACCTCATCTGTAGAATAATGATAATGTTGGTATTTGTTAAGCGCTTACTATGTGCAGAGCACTGTTCTAAGCGCTGGGGGAGATACAGGGTCATCAGATTGTCCCACGTAAGGCTCACAGTCTTCATCCCCATTTTACAGATGAGGTAACTGAGGCCCAGAGAAGTTAAGCGACTTGCCCAAAGTCACCCAGCTGACAAGTGGCAGAGCTGGGATTCAAACCCGTGACCTCTGACTCCCAAGCCCGGGCTCTTTCCACTGAGCCACGCTGCTTCTCCAAGGGATTTGATCCCTGTTCATTCATTCAATAGCATTTATTGAGCGCTTACTATGTGCAGAGCACTGTACTAAGCGCTTGGAATGAACAAGTCGGCAACAGATAGAGACGGTCCCTGCCGTTTGACGGGCTTACGGTCTAATCCTTATGGTCCTATTTAGACTGAAAGCCCTGTGTGGGACAGGGATTGTGTCTGACCTAATTATCTTATATCTTCTCAAACACTTAAAACAGTGCTTGACACGTAGTAAGGGCTAATCAAATACCACAGTTATTATTTTCTCCCCTCTTTCCCCTCTTCATTGTAGCAAGAAATGCCTTTTTTCTTGCTTTTGTTGTTCTGGGTGACTCACTGGAAAAATAATAACTGTGCTATTTATTAAGAACCGATCAAGTGACAGGCACTGTCGTGAGCACTGGGGTAGATACCAGGTCGTCGGATCGGACAAATCCCCTGCCCAACTTGAGGTTCAGAATCTAAGAGGGAGGGAGAGAGCAGGTATTCGATCCCATTTTATAGAGGAGAAAACTGAGGTGCAGAGAAGTTTAAGCGACTTGCCTAGGGTCGCCCAGCAGGCAAATGGCAGAACCGAGATTGGACCCTGTGTCTCCTGACTCTCAGGGCTGAGTTCTTTCCACTAGGACAACTGCCAATGTGAAGACGTAGATGAAGGCAGACACAGCATATTGACAGAGGATCGAAGGTCTCAGGGTCGCAGTTATTGGTTCACAGAGCAAAAATACCAGACTCTGCCTGTGTTTCAAGTGTTGTCACTTATGACTTCTTAAGAAGCCAGAGTTAATCTAGACGTAAGTTTGTTGTGAACAGGGAACGTGTCTACCCAATCTATTGTACTGTCCTCTCCCAAGCGCTAACGGTGCTCCGCACACTTGTCTTATGCCGTCGAGTCTTCTCCGACCCATAGCGACGCCATGGACACGTCTCTCCCGGAAGGCCCCATTTGCAATCGTTCTGGTAATGGATCCGTAGAGTTTTCTTGGTTAAAAATATGGAAGGGGTTTACCACTGCCTCCTTCCGCACAGCCGACTCGAGTCTCCGCCCTCTATCTCTCCCGTGTCGCAGTTGCCCGGCAAAGGGTGAGTTTTGACTTGTAGCCGATGGCCTTCCACTCGCTCGCCACTGCCCAAGCCAGGAATGGAACGGGTAGGCCTCTGCTTGACTCTCCCTCCTGTAGTTGAGACTGGCAGAGGGCTGGAAACTCTCCAGGTGCCACCCTGAGAGGGGATGATCTGCACACAGTAACTGCTTAATAAATACCACTGATTGCTGAATGAATTTTGAAACTCTGAGTTCTGACGTGCATCTTCCTACGTGGACATAACAGGTAGCCTGGTATCCTGAAATGATGGAACACTATGATTCAGAAGAGAGTAATATGAAGTCCGTTTCCTACTCCGACAGTGCCATTTGGTGAGAGCACCTGGCTTAAGGGGAAGCAGTGTGGCTCAGTGGGAAGAGCCTGGGCTTCGGAGTCAGAGGTCATGAGTTCGACTCCCGGCTCTGCCACTTGTCAGCTGTGTGACTGTGGGCGAGTCACTCAACTTCTATGTGCCTCAGTTCCCTGAGGTTCACAGGGGATTAACTGTGAGCCTCACGTGGGACAACCCGATTACCCTGTATCTACCCCAGGGCTTAGAACAGTGCTCGCGCATAGTAAGCGCTTAACAAATACCAACATTATTATTATTAAGATAAATTGAAAATGTGAATAGAAATTGAAATGGTTATACCCCGCGCTTGCACTGTATTTCTGTCCCTACTGGTACTCTTTTTTTGTATGAAGGTCAGAACTCCTCCACAAGGCCTTCCCAAGATTTTCTTTGATTTGGAGGCCCACAGGAAAGCAGTGCAGAGTTTCGCGGAGAGATGTGGGCTGAGTAATACTTCAGGAAGACGATCCGTCCATCACCGTGAAGTCTAGACTGGCAACGGGAGAGGCTGGGGCCAAGACTACCGTGGAGTCCGAAGCACGACACGACCAGAGCTTATGCCAGAGACAGAGCTGTGTGGTTGGAGACAGGAGGGCCCATCTGGGATAGAAGGTGTAGGAACAACTACTGGAAAACTCACTGTGGGCAGGGAACGTTTCTGCCAACTCTGTTATATTGTACTCTCCCAAGCGCTTAGTACAGTGCTCTGCACACAGTAAGCACTCAATAAATATGATTCGCAACATTTTGTAGTAGGTTAAAGATGAGAATAGGAAGATGGCCAAGAGACGAGGATGACACAAAGGTTCTGGACTCCTGGGAGGGGGAAGATGGCAGAGAAGCAGTGCGGCTTTGTGGAAAGAGCCCGGCCATGGGAGTCGGAGGTCGTGGGTTCTAATCCCGGATCCACCACTTATCAGCTTTGGGCAAGTCACTTAGCTTCTCTGTGCCCCAGTTACCTCATCTGGAAAATGGGGATTAAGACTGTGAGACTCATGTGGAACAACCTGATAACCTTGTATCTACCCCAGCGCTTAGAGCAGTGGTTGGCACATAGTAAACACTTATCAAATACCATCACTATTATTTATCAACTGAAATGGGAAAATGGAGAGGAGATGAGGGTTTAGGGGGAGAGATGAAGAGTTCTGTTTTAGATAATGAGTTTGAGGTCCTGGCAAGCCATCCATATACTGGAGGCAAGAAGAGAGATGGGACTACAGGTCAGAGGAGAGGGCAGGGCTAGAGCTAGAGGTCACTGGCATAGGGATGACTTCTGAAGCCAACTGAACAGAAGAGCTCCCCGAGAGAGTGAAAGTAGGGTGAGAGAAGAAGACCCGAGACGGAGTCTTTGGGGCTGCTCACAGTTAAGAGGATGAGAAGCTGAGGAGGAAGAGGGGCATGGAACCTCAAACAAAGTGGTCAGAGAAGTAGGAGGAGAACCTTGTTAGCATTGTGACAACAAAACTGAGGTCACGTAGTGTTATCTACACACTCCCACAATCATAGTAACTGTGGAATTTGTTTAGTGCTTACTATGTGCCAGGCACTACACTAAGCCCTGGGGTAGATAGAAGATAATCAGATTGGACACAGTCCCTGTCCCACATGGGGCTCTCAGTCTTGATCCCCATTTTGCAGATGAGGTTACTGAGGCCCGGAGAAGTGAAGTGATGCTCAGGGTGACACAGAAGACAAGTAGCAGGGTCAGGATTAGGATCTAGGTCCTTCTGACACCCAGGCCTGGGCTCTATTCACAGTGCTCAGCTGCTTTTCTAAAGGAGTGGTCCAGGTTGTCAAAGTAACTGAGAGTTTTGGCAAGATCGGGACATAGTCTAGGCCTTTGGACTTGGTTAAGAGGAAGACATTGGTGACCTTGGAGAATGAGTGAAGTGGTCAAAGTGAAAATAGTGTTGATAGACAGGAAATGAAGGGAGAAGATGAATAAATTGCTTAACACAGTTCTGTGCACACAATAAGCACTCAATAAATACAGTTGAATGAACTACATTCTAGTTTGGATTGGAATGGGAGGAAGGAGATGGAGCAATAACTGGAGCGAGCCATGGGGTCAGGAGAGGGATTTTTTTTTTTAAAGAAAAGGGAGAGATTGTGTAAGTTGGAAGACAGAGAGGGGAAGGCTCCATTGGAGCGTGAAAACAGCAGTGAAGGGAATTGAAGAGCAAAGGAACAAGTGATTTTAAAGGGTGAGAAGATAATTCAATAAATCAGTTGTATGTACTGAGTGCTTACAGTGTGCAGATCACTGCACTAAGTGCTCAGGAGAATACATTATAACGTAGGGACAGAGGTGCAGGTAGAAGTTATGGATTTAGAGAACAGGCAGGAGATTGTCTCGAGAAAATTCTGGGAAGCAGGAGAAGGATGTGGGAAGCACTCCTGACTTCCAGGCCTGTGCTCTATCCACTAAGCCACACTGACTCTGAACCCTGTGTGGGACTTGGACTGTGTCCAACCTGATTACTTTGTATCTCACCCCAGCACTAAGAACAGTGCTTGGCACATAGTAAGTTCTTAACAAATACCATAAAAAAGATCCTTGAGGGCAGGGTTAAAAATAAGTGTTAAGTGTTTACTATGTGCCAGCCACTGTACCCTAGGTAGGTACAATACAATAAGATCAGATGCAGTCTTTGTCCCACAAACGCACACAGTTTAAGAGGGAGGGTTAACTGGCATTTATCCCTCACTCTACAGATTAGAGAACTGAGGCCCGTAGTGACTTGCCTAAGGTCACACAGCAGGCAAGTGGCAGAGCCAGGATTAGAATCCAGATCCTCTCATTCCCCGGCCCGCTTTCTTTTCACTCCACTGTGTTCATTCCAGAAGGAATGGTCCCTTTAACTTCTGTTGAACGTTCCCAAGAGACGGATAAAATGCTCAGCTCCCAGTAGGATCTGAAGGCTATCGATGGCTACATGCCTACCTGAGGCAGTCTTGGCTTTCATCCTCAAACTCTAACGTTCAAGTTCACGGGCCCCACTGGTTCTCACTTAATCCCTGAGTATTCAGTTCTGAGAAATCTCGGTTAATGCTCTTTGTACACTCAGCTGGGAGAAATCTTACTCAGTGACTTGGGTTTGGTTTACACAAAGCAACATTTCCACAGGAAAAAGTGTTTGGGAGCCCCCTGTTAACACATAATTCCATTTCATTTGATGAGATCCTGAAGCTTTGTTTTTGAGACTAATTCAAAGCAGAGAGTTTGAGGGGAGCAAAGTGCTTCCCAAATGAAAGCGTGTGTAATTCAGAGCCTGCCTCGTGGCATCTTTGAAAGTGGTGTTTAGTTTGGCCACTGCATGTGAGTCTGTAATATGTAAGAACGGGAACCTCTAAGTAAAATATTGGGTCGGTGTCAAAGAGCTCAAGAAATGAAATAAGAAAAGCTTTTGGTGCACATAGATTTAGCTGTGGAATACAGTCCTGAGAAAAGAGCTTCCCACCTTACTGGAAAAGATGAACATTAACAGCACCCCAGTCTCATCTTAATCTTAAACATTTTCTGTCCCCCAGAGTCTCAGAGCTTTTTGTCTTCCATAGAAACTGAAAAGACCATTTTGGGCCCCTAGGTTCAAATTATTTTCTGCTGTAGGGATCTCAGGAAGAAATAGAAAGATACCTTCCTCATAGTATTTGCAAATGCTTGATTTGATGCTCTGCACATAATCAATAATATCACTGATTGATTAACACATTACTTCAGAGATGAATATTGACCCCAACTGAATGCCGGGCATAGTGTTCTGGGACTGGTGGGGAGAGGGAGGAAGGAAGCAATCCCGAACTTTGTATTACTTTTATCTTAAATCCTTTATATTGTACTCTTCCAAGTGCTTAGCACTGTGATATGCACACAGTAAGTGCTAGATAAATATGCTTGATTGATTGATCGAAGAGTTATTCTTGATCTCCTCCAAACGGTGAGCTGTTTGGGGGTGAGTAGTGTGACTATCAACCCTGCCTTATTGCATTCTCTCAGAAGCTTAGTACAGTGCTCTGCACACAGATGCTATTGATTGATTGCCAATGACTGATTGATTTCGGGAGTGAGAACTGCCTTATCAGTGCCTCAACTTTCCCATACAGTGTGCACGAATGTCTGCTCTGCTGAAAAACAACAAAGCTGTCAGAGGCGATGCCAAAAAGACAATCACTAGCACATTCTCCACTAGGCCAAAGAGGTTGGAAGTCTTCCCTTTGCAAGAATGGACTTCTTCACAGCTCATTATTTCCTTCTGAACACTGTGACGTTGAGTCAGGTTTCAAAATGGGAGGAGGTTTAGGATTTCCTCTTTACTCGTTCCACATCAGAAGAGGGCTGATGTTCTGTTGAGCTGCCTGTCCCTGCCTTCTTTCTTAGGATTCAGGACTTGCCTGTTTCAGACTGGACTAGCAGATGGATCATGGAAAGTTGTATCCTCCCAGGGATTAGTTCCAGCATATCTCTCATTAGCCTGACCTTCCTGGGGACACTCACTGCTCATCATCTATGAATTTAACTTTGACAGAACTGCTGATCTTGCTGAGGTCTCGGAGCAGAGAAGCTCCCCTCTCTAGCTCTTCCTATTTCCTAAAGGACCTATTCTTATCCCATCTCCAACTCTTAGTGGAAAGCAGAGCATTAGATTTACTGAAATGTGCCCTGTGGACACCGAATGACCACCTTCGGCAGTGATCCTCTTCTAGCCCAATTCAACACCCTCTATTTCATCCTCATCTTCCTTGACATCTCACCTGCCTTAAGCACCATCGACCACCCCCTTCTCCTGAAAACACTATCTAACCTTGGTTTCACTGATGCTATACTACCTTGGTTCTCCTCCTCTCTCTCTGGCAACTCATTCTCAGTCTCTCTTGCGGGCTCCTCCTCTGCCTCTCACCCCCCAACTGTGGGCGTCCCTCAAGGCCCAGTTCCGGTTCCCTTTCTATTCTCCATCTACACCCGCTCCCTTGGAGAACTCATTTGTTTCCATGGCAATAACTTCCATCTATATTCCCTAATCTACCTCTGCAGCCCCCATCTTTCCCTTTCTCTCCAGTCTCCTGTTTCCTTTTAACTTCAGGACATCTCTGCTTGGATGTTCCACTGACTTCTCCAATTTAACATGTCCAAAACACATCTCTTCATCTCCCCATCCAAATCTTGTCCTCCCCCAGAGGGCATTATCCTCAACTCATCTCTCTCATTCAACCCACGTATTCTGTATGTCGCCAAATCCTATTGGTGCTCCCTTTACAGCACTGCTAAAATCTGTCCTATCCTCTCTATCCAAACTATTATGTAGAACCAGTTCTTAGCATAACCTGCCTTGTTTACTGCATTAGCCTCTTCTCTGACCTCCCTGCCTCCTATCTCTCCCCACTCCAGTCACTCTGCCGCCTGGATCATTTTTCTAAAAAAACCTTCAGTCCACATCTCCCCACTCCTCAAGAATAGTTGTCCATCTACCTCCGCACCAAATAGAAACTCCTTACTGTCGGCTATAAGGCACTCAATCAGCTTGACCCTTCTACCTTATCTGGTTGAGTTCTTAATGCAACTCACTCCACACATATCCCCGCATAAATGCCAACCTACTCATTCTACCTCAGTCTCATCTATCTCACCGCTGATCCTTTGTCCCTTTGGCCTGGAACTCCCTCCTTCTTCCTTTATCACCAGATCACCAGTCTCCCAACTCTGTTAGCCTTATTAAAAATCACATCTCCTCCAAGAAGTCTTCCCTGATTTAAACCCTCATTTCCCTTACTACCTCTCCTTTCTGCATCACCTAAGCAATCCATCAGTCACATTGATTGAGTGCTTACTGGGTGCAGAGTACTGTACCTAAGCGCTTGGGAGAGTGCAATATAAGAGAATTGGTAGATATGTCCCTGCACACAAGGAGCTTACAGTCTAGAGACTGAGCACTTGGACTTGGACTCTTTAAGCACTTGATATTATTATTATTGTTATATTGAAGTGCTTACTATGTGTCAGTCACTGTTTTAAAAACTGGAGTTTGGTTCTATTCACCCCACCCCTAGCTCCATAGCCTTATGTACATATTCATAATTAATTTAAATGCCTGTCTCCGCTTCTAGACGGGGAACGTAACTACCAACTCTTTTGTATTTTACTCTGCCAAGCACTAAACACAGTGCTCTGCACACAGTAAATGACCAAGAAATATGACTGATTATTGAGCGCTTATGGTGTGCAGAGCATTGGACTGTCCTAAAGTGGTTGGGAGAGGAAAAGTTGCCCAGAAGGAACTTAGAGTCCACAGATATGTTCGGAACTGTTGTGGGGCTGAGGATGGGGTGAATAAAGCATATATATCCAAGTGGAAGGGCAACCCAGAAAGGAGAGGGAATAGTGGAAAAGAGGGCTTAATCAGGGAAGGCTTCTTGGAGGAGATATGATTTACTTGAGACTTCCATTTCTGCCTTTTCCTTCATCCCTTACTGACAGTCTAGGAACTACACAACACACCCTCAGCACCCAATGTTGAAGCCTCTTTATTCTTAATTTTAAGACAGATAATTTGTTTTGATTCCTTCCCTCTCCTCCGACTCTCTTCTGAATCCCCCTGACTTGCCCCTTTTATTTATCTCCCCTCCCAGCCCCACAGAACGTCTGCACTTATCTCTAATTTTTTTTATTCATATTAATATCTGTCTCCCCCTCTAGACCATTCATTGGCTAGTTCATTGTGCGCAGGGAATATATCTGTTATATGGTTCTATTGCATTCACCCAAGCACTTAGTACAGTGCTCTGTACACGGTAAACGCTCAGTAAATACTATAGACTGATTGATGACTCCCATGCCTCCCTCTAAACTGTAAGTTCCTTGAGAGCAGGGAGTGTGTCTACCACCTCCGTTGTCCTCCCCAGGTTTTTGTACAGTTCTCTATGCATATTAAGCATAAAATGAATGCTATCGACCGATTTGTTTGTGTCTGGCTTCTGGAAGTTAAGAAGATATTTGAGGTTTCAAGATTCTTCCACTTTGGTGGGAATTTTCTATCAGCAATCAAAGCAGTATCAAAGAGCTGGTCCTGAGAAGTGATTGCCCGTGATTTCCTCCATTCCTCCTGCCCCGTTTCCCCCACTCCTAAGGGAGCTTTCCTCTAATGCTATTTAGCTTTCTGGGGTAATGTCTGAGAAGTACACTCTTTACACACAGTTTTGTTACGTTGTTTTCACTTATGGCTCTCTATGAGTAAGTTCCTTGTGAGCAAGAAACATGCTTATCAACTCTGTTCTATTGTACAAGTGCTTAGTGCAGTGCTCTGCACACAGTACGTGCTCAAAAATACCACTGATTGATTACTGCCTGCCTCAACTGATAGTCAAGGCCCGTCTCCCACCATAAACTTTGGAAGAAACAGAGAAAGCTCCCCTTATTCCAGGGTTTGACAGCGTAGTCTAGTGGATAGGCCATGAGCCCGGGAGCGGAAGAACCGGAGTTCTAATCCCCGCTCCACCACTTGTCTGCTGTGTGACCTTGGGCAAGTCACTTCACTTCTCAGTGCTTCAGCTACCTCATCTGTCAAATGGAGATTAAGACACTGAGCCCCAAGTGCGACAGGGACTTGTGTCCAAACCGATTTGCTGGTATCCAACCCAGAGCTTAGTACCGTGCCTGGCACATTGTAAGAGCTTAACAAATACCACCGTCATCATCATTACTATTATTCAGAAGCAAGTTATTGTAAGGAGAGTTAGAAAACACAAATAACTGCTCTTGATACAGAGAAGAAAACAAGCATGCAAATGTTGATTTCATCAACTGATTTACTCTTAAGTAAAAAGGACAGCTGTTTTCTGTTATTGCCCTAGTGAAAATTCAGCAGGCGCCAGTGGGCACTTACAGACCAGTGGCTTCTGATAAGACTAGAAATTGGGGTCTGTTTTGCAGTTGCTAAATGGGTTGCGACTCGGCAGATTGTGCCATCGTAAGGTGCTCTTTTGATGGCCATTTTTGGTATTTCCTACGATAATTCTTTCTCTTTTATCCAGGCGGCAAGAGAGAGAATCTGTGCTTCTACTGTTCTAGTGACTCCCGGCTCCAGTAATGTGTCATGACAGGACTACAAGTAAAGAATGAGAAGTTCCAAAGGAAAAAAAAGGACATTCCCAGTCACGGGATTAGTTTTCCAGCATTTAGTAGAAGGGCATTTTTCTATTTTCCTGACACTCCTTAGGATGTTATGCCCGTCTTTGAGTGGCCGATGCTTTAGTGAGGAGCTACTCCAATTTGAGGAATGTTTGAGGTGTTGGCAGTCTGGCTCTGGCCTACTCTTCCCCTCCCTCCCCCAGCCCGCTGCCTGGCTAGTGAAACACTAACCAGACATCCACTTACTAAAAGTTCAAAGCCTTCCGCAAAAGGTTCCAAAGGCCCTGTACTCTCTAAAAATACCAGCTCTGCCTCTTTCGGCTTCTTGGAAACCACTTAAGGCAATATGATTGTATTTTTCAAATCATCTCCTGGTGCACGTGTAAGGAGTGGCTCCATCACTTCAGCACTGGTGAATGGTGTACAAACGGTACTTTCCCTTTCGAATCCTGATATGACTCGAGTATCCATAACTCGGGTCTTCTCTTTCTGGACCATCCCATTTCCTGGATAGTCTCCTTTCCCTCTCTGTCAGCATCCATTTCCAATCAGGTGCTTAACAAATGTCATAATTATCATTACTATCATTACTGTGCTTGGGATTCGTGGTCTATGCTGGGGGGGGTGTCTTTTTTAGTCTACGCTGGCACTCCAAAGTTGACCAACGAGGAACTGAACATCAGTTGGATAGTCACAGCATCCATTTTCTGATGTCACTTCCTTTTCCCGACTGAACTTTCATGAAATGTGGGCACTGACCATTTTGAATAACTCTTAGCCAATGGTTGGTATCCCAGGGCAGAAAGAGAATAAACCAACCTTGAAAATAAGCATCAAAGCGACCAGCCTATTAGGGTTTGTTTTTTTCACAAGCTGACTGATCTAAAAATTGCATCGGGAATGGAAGGAAATATTTCTTTCTTTAACTGGGAGAAATCGTTCCCGGGTAAGGGGATTTTCTCAAGGCTGAAATAGATGTTAATAATATTAGTATGTGAGGAAATTTTTGCATTAGCTCTTTGAAGTATGCAGCTGTATTGGGGCCATTCTGTACTTTCCTTCTACTGCTCTCCTTTATCCCGTTCCCCTGGACTGAAACATCTGTGAAGAGTAGGAGATTGTTTCTCAAGCAGGGGCCCAGAGAACACTGATTTGAATGTAGCTGACTTCTTACCCTCCCTGAGGGGGAGAGGTGTTGATAGTTTCCATCAGTAATGATCTCATTGGAAATCTGCGCACATCTCTAAAGCCACCACCTCAGTTGGCAGTGATTCAGTCGGGGGTGGAGGGAGCCGGAGACGGAGAGGTCGTGGAGACGGAACTCCTCTGCCAGTACGATTGATTGAAGTCTGAGATGCCAACAGTAGGAGCATAAGTCTCCGCGGAAGGCAGTCGGTGGTTTGAGTCCACGCAGGCAGTATGTGGTGCCTAGAGCATGCTGAGAACCACACCTGGGAGGTGGCAGGCTCTGGAAGGATGCCGCTGGACAATTCTTTATCGTTGCTGAAGAGATCTGGTCTTATTCCGTCGAGTTGTCGCACACCCACAGCGACGCCATGGACACGCCTCTCCCGGAACGCCCCTACCAATCGTTCTGGTAGAGGATCCATAGGGTTTTCTTGGTAAAAATATGGAAACTGTTTACCGTTGCCTCCTTCCGTGCAGTAAACTTGAGTCTCTGCCCTCCCAGCTGAACGTACACATTCAAAACCCTTCTAAAATCACAGCTCTTCCAAGAGGCCTTCCTCAACTAAGCCCTCATTTTTCCTACCCTCCCTGCTCTCTGAGTCGCTTACCGAGGTAACTTGGCTAAGAACCCCTTAAGCATTTTGATTCTCAATCCAGCCCCACTTATGGACGTATCCTTATCCTGTACTATTTCCCCTGTCTGTAACTTCATTTAATGTCTGTCTCCCGTCGTAGACGGTAAGATTCTTGAGAGCAGGGTTCATATTTACCAACTCTAATGGGAAGCAGTGAGTTCAATAAGTGGGATGTACACAGGTCTGCCCATCAGAGGACCTGGTTTCTAGTCCCAGCTCTGCCTCTTGTCTGCTGTGTGACCTTGGGAAAATCGCTTACCTTCCCTGTGCCTGAGTTACCTTATCTGCAAAATTGGGATTAAATCCTACTCCCTCCTACGCCGATAGTGAGCCCCATGTACCACAGGGACTATATCCAACCTGAATATCTTGAATCTATCCCAGTGCTTAGTATGATGTTTAGCACGTAGCGCTTAACAAGTACCATTAAAAAGCAACCAATATCATAATACTGCTCATAATAATATTTTATTGAACGCTCCCAAGAACTTGGTAGAGTGCTCTGCACATAGTAAGCGCTCAATGAATAACAATGATTGAGGGACTGAGAGCCTTTCCTCTTCCTTATAAGGTTCAATGGTCTTGGGCCGAAACAGGATCATGTCCCAGTGGAGGCTCCCAGATGCGGATTTCCCTGAAATTCACCCCGATTTCTCATTTCCTTCCGGGCTATTAAGGGGAGACTTCAGGTCTCCTTCCTCTGTTATTTTTTACCCCCCTCCGGAAAATAACCACATGCAGCATCCACAAGTATTGTGCCTTGAGCTAATTAAAGGAGATTTGTCAGCTTCTAGTTTGGGTGGGTCCAAAAGCGAGTTCTAGGAATTGTCTTTTTATAGGCATTCTAAGGAGGAGTCATTGGAAAAAGAGCCACCGAAAGTGACCGCCATTGGGTTAACAATAAATACCAGTGAACCTCATCTCAATAACTAATTCCAGTTTCGGATAAAATCACTGTCTAGCGAGTGGTTCATTCCATGCAAAATCTGCAAGTCTGTGAAAGTCACTTAACTTCTCTGTGCCTCAGTTATTTCATCTGTAAAATTCATCCGTTCAATCGTATTTATTGAGCCCTCGTGTGAAGAGTACAGAGTATTAAGCTCTTGGGAAAGTACAGTATGACCATAAACAGACATATTCCCTGCTCACAATGAGTCCAGAGGGAAATAGATTGTTAATCCTCTGTGGAATGGGGACAGTGTCCAACCCAATTGTCTTCTATCTACCCCATTGCCCAGTATAGTGCCTGGCATATAATCAGCACTTTAAAAAATACCATAAAAATTGTCATCAAGTCGATTGTTTCACAAAGAAATTGTGCAGTGTAAAGAACTGGAGTTTCTAGCTGATGCTGTTTCCTACACTGTTTTAGCTTTGGGGGTAAAAAATCATCAATACGGAAAGTTGAATCATCAGATAGCACTTCTTTGTTGTTTCGGTTGGAATTGTCTTTCCCCAGATGCATAACAAGCCATTACTTCGTTTCTCTGTTTTACCTGTGACCCCTAGACACACATAGATCTACTGCAGAGCCCTGGGTTTCTGGCTTCATTTTGAACTGACCCTGCAACACATGGAAGGAGGAAGGAGATCAGTCAGACAGAAGATTTAGTAGTAAACCAGGCCAGATGATCTACATACCTGGCACAAAACCCAGGCCAAATCAAAGGGGTTTCCAGCAGCCTGGCTCTGCTCTACAGAGACAGTTGTGTAATGAAGGTGTGTCTCCTCCGCTAGCTTTCCCTTCTTCCTGAAATTGTCAAGACTCTCCCACTTTGCCCAGAATGGAAAGAGCGTGGGTCTGAGAGAAAGAGGACCTGGGTTCTAATCTCAGCTCTGTCACTTCATTCGTTCGTTCAGTCGTATTTACTGAGCGCTCATTGTGTGCAGAGCCCAGTACATGCCTACTGTGTGAACATCAGGAAGTTACTGCACTTCCTGTGCCTCAATTTCCTCATGTGGAAAATGGGGATTCGATTCTGGTTTTCCCTGTTAGTCTGTGAAATCCATGTGAAGCAGGGACTGTATCTGACCTGATTATCTTGTATCTGCTTAGTACAGTTCTTCCACCTAGTGCTTAACAAATACCTCGATTCCTTCAGCTATCTAAAAGGGCCAATCCACCGCCCTAGAATCCCATTTCCGTTTAGTTGAATGTGGGCCCCTCTTATACCCTGGCACAAAATGGCTTATTGGACTTTAATTTATTAATATCTATTTCAGTTCCTTAGTAAATGGGATTTACTTAGTAACTCATTTACCAACCAGTTTCCAGCTTTACCCTTGAAGGCTTGAAGTTCTCTCTGTGCTTTTGAAAGAATGCAAAGAGTAAGAGTGTACGGAGCGACTAAGAGTGCCGTGGGTCATTCAGTACGTGCTCACTGAATGGGGTGTATTGATTTGCATTAGAACTTATTTTTAGTTCTTTTCATGCTAAGTGTTTTCACCGAGAAAGTGATGAAAACGACCTAAACCCTTTCCACTTGGTATACCGCTTTCTTGGGAATATCATGATTCCTTGCTCTGGGATTTTTTTCTTTATTGACTGGACATTGCAATTTAAAGGTGCAGCTGCTTCATTGATGAAATCATGCTGGGCTTCATATCAAGGAGAGGGAGAAAGGGTGAGGGTCATTTATTTTGCCCAAGATAGAGCTTGGACTCAGTTTGCATTCCCTGTGCCTGAGTTACCTCATCTGTAAAACAGGGATTAAATCCTTTTCACTCCTACTTAGATTGTGAGCCCCATGTAGAACGGGGACTAAGTCCTATCTGAATTTCTTAAATCTACTGCAGAGCTTAGTACATACGGGAATCACCTTGTAAATACCATTGATTGATGGATTAATTAAGAAGAAAGTTGGAGGCTCGTATAGGTTCTATGAAATACTGCAGTCTGGCTTGTCAAATATTCCCTGAACATATACGTGGAGAGAAATTGATAGTCCCTTTGGCAGTACACATAGGTGAGTGGTGAAGGTGGTACTCTAATGAACAGTGTAGAATTTTCAATGATCCTTACACCACAGTGTAGCGTTCAGAACGTATTTTTGCCTTAGTACGGTGCTCTGAACATGGTAAGTAGTCAATAGATACCGTCGATTGGTAGTTCAGGGCCACTCTCTAGCCAAAAGAATTCCAAATCATTTTAAATTTCCTGCAGGACCCCGACAGAGGCGTTCACATTCTCCGGCGTCGTGAGTCCTCGGAGCAGTGTTTGAATCTTGCTATTACTACTATTATCAACTCTTGAGTTTTCCTACGGAGTTTAAACAAACTGTGCAGAAGAGAACATTTTCCCTAGTCCTGAGTGGAAATGACTCAGTTTAGTCAAGTTGCTCCCGCCACAGTTTAAATGGGAGACAATAAATAACACTTTCCTTTCTTCCTTTCAGGCATTCGGCTTATGGAAGCATGGTCTATCTCAGGAGATCTTTGTCCATAAACGTCTTGAGCACATCGAGCTTGAGCCCCTTTGTTCTGCGCCGTTCTGGTTTAACTTCCAAGTGGGGAACATTGCGTTAGTCAAACAGGGCTTGAAATAGAGCTAGTTAGTCTGTTCCTTTTAAAGCCACTTGTGAGGAGTCTCTCTGTGATGCGGAAGGGTGGAGTGGGAGTGGAGAGTTTTGAGGGATGGCGACGGGTGGCCTAGCCGTTGCTCTGGGAAGATGATCAGGAAAGCGGCGTGTAGCGGCATGTAGTGTGGTTGAAGAAGGGAAGCAGTGTTGCCTAGTGGAAAGAGCATGGGCCTGCAGAGGACCTTTCATTCATTCATTCACTCAATAGTATTTATTGAGCGCTTACTATGTGCAGAGCACTGTACTAAGCACTTGGGATGAACAAGTCGGCAACGGATAGAGACGGTCCCTGCCCTCTGACGGGCTCACGGTCTAATCGGGGGAGACGGACAGACGAGAACGATGGCGATAAATAGAGTCGAGGGGAAGGACATCTCGTAGAAACCGATGGCGACTAAATAGAATCGAGGCGATGTACATTTCATTCACAAAATAAATAGGGTGATGAAAATATATACAGTCGAGCGGACGAGTACGGTGCCGAGGGGATGGGAAGGGAGAGGGGGAGGAGCAGAGGGAGATGGGGGGAAAAGAGGGTTAAGCTGCCGAGAGGTGAAGGGGGGGTGGTAGAGGGAGTAGAGGGAGAAGAGGAGCTCAGTCTGGGAAGGCCTCTCGGAGGAGGTGAGTTTCAAGTAGGGTTTTGAAGAGGGGAAGAGAATTAGATTGTGTGAGGTGAGGAGGGAGGGCGTTCCGGGACCGCGGGAGGACGTGGCCCGGGGGTCGACGGCGGGATGGGTGAGACTGAGGGAGGGTGAGGAGGTGGGCGGCGGAGGAGCGGACCGTGCGTGTGTTCTAATCCACCCTTTACTATTTGTTTTCTGTGTGACTTTGGGCAAGTTGCTTAAATTTGCTGTAGCCCAGGTTCCTAATCTGCAAAACGGGGGCTCGATACTCTTTTTCCCCCTCCCTCCTAGACTGTTAGGTACTTAGATTGCGAGCCCTACGGTTTATTAATTGGTATTTCCGTTCCTTGGTAGCTGGAATTTACTTAGTAACTCATTTACCCGACAATAATGTGCTTAGACTGTAAGCCCGTCAATGGACAGGGATTGTCTCTATCTGTTGCCAAATTGTACATTCCAAGCGCTTAGTACAGTGTTCTGCACATAGTAAGTGCTCAATAAATACTATTGAATGAATGTATGAATGAATGAATATGTGGGTTGCATCTACCAGAGTACAGAGTACAGTATTTTGCACTTAATGCTTAACAAACACAGTTATTATTATTATTATTATTACCGTTTTAATCATCATCATCATTATTATTTTTGGAAAGGCCGGAGGCTGGGAGACCAGCAAGGAGGATGACGTAATTTTGAGGATTGGAAAAAAAAAGGGGTAAGTGTCATTATATCAGTTTTTTTTGCAAGATTCACCCTCACGGTCTATGACCCCATGGCAGTGGTGGTCATCATAATTAGATCTTAATTCACATTGAAACCAACACTTTGAAATGAGCAGCGTGGCTCAGTGGAAAGAGTCCGGGCTTGGGAGTCCGAGGTCATGGGTTCGAATGCCGACCCCGCCTCTCGTCAGCTGTGTGACTGTGGGCAAGTCACTTCACTTCTCTGGGCCTCAGTTCCCTCATCTGGAAACTGGGGATGAAGACTAGGAGCCTCACGTGGGACGCCCCGATGACCCTGGATCTCCCCCAGCGCTTAGAACAGTGCTCTGCACATAGTAAGCGCTTAACAAATACCAACATTATTATTAAATGAACAACGTGCCTCGTTTTCTTCCTGGGGGGATGTAAGTATCCGGAGGTGATTAAGAGAACCGCCGCTAGGTGGCAGCATTTAGGTGAATCAGCTTTAATAATAATGTCGGTATTTGTTAAGCGCTTACTATGTGCAAAGCACTGTTCTAAGCGCTGGAGTAGGTACAGGGTAATCAGGCTGTCCCACCTGAGGCTCACAGTCTTCATCCCCATTTTCCAGATGAGGTCCCTCAGGCCCAGAGAAGTTAAATGACTTGCCCACAGTCACACAGCCGACAAGCGGCGGAGCCGAGATTCGAACCCATGACCTCGGACTCCCAAGCCCGGGGTCTTGCCACTGAGCCACGATCATACAAATCTAGGGTTCAGAGGACTTGAGGTGGAATATTAGAATCGTAACCTGAGTTCAAATCACCGGTCGGAACCAAATATACCCTCTGATATTTAATTATATGACCATGGGAGCACCGCACCCTGTCTGAAATGTGTAAATTACGTATGGTATCCATCAGGAAAGGGGTTGAAATGGAGAAAAGATAGTTATGGGTCATCAGTGGTATTTTCATTCCTTCATTCATTTAATCCGATTGATTGAGCGCTTACGGTGGACAAAGCACTGTACTAAGCCCTTGGGATGATTGCAATAATACGACAGAGTTGGTAGACATGTTCCCTACCTAGAATGAGCTCCCAGGGTCTTATTAGTCACTTGTAGGGCGGCCGCTGTTGATGTTGGAGACTTCCGACACTCCTCTGTCAACCCAAAAGCCAGAGAAGATGGCTAAATTATGTAGATTAAGGAATTTAATGGTCCTAAGGATTCCAGCGCTTAGTACAGTGCCTGGCGTTTAGTAAGGGCTTAACAAATACCGTCATCACTATTATTATTATTAATATTAATAAATAAAAAGGTTGTTGAAGGAAAACTTGGCTGACCTAGACTCTGATTCTCCCAAGGCTGGGTGGCACTCCCATCTGAGAGATTTGGTAGCAGAAGTTGAGGTGAGAGAGGTTGGACATTGACAGTCAAACTACCAGATATAAGGGAGTACACTGTTGTATCAGTAGGAGGGACGGGGACAGATGGAAACTGGACTGTTAGTAAAAGCAGAATGAACAGCGCCCCTATTCACGTCCCTAAACTGTGATGTCTGTAAATCAAATATGGCTCCCCAGTAGTCTCCTTCCCCAAAAGCTCAATTCTCCTCAGTTTTTTCATCTTCAGAGGAAGATAAAGAGTATCTTCTACTTTCCCATCAGGTCTCTTTAGGGTCGTGTCCTTTCCTCATCTCAGTTTTGGGCTGTCATCCTGTTCTGAAGGCCTCGCTTCTGTCCTAGACCCAGAGTTGAGTTTCTTAGCAAAACCCCCAAATTCAGAGTGGAACAGACTCCAGGGTTTGGGATGGCCATTATTTTTATGATATTTGTTAAGCACTTACTGTGTGCTTAAGAAGCAGTGTGGCTCAGTGGAAAGAGCCTGGGTTTCGGAGTCAGAGGTCATGAGTTCGACTCCCGGCTCTGCCACTTGTCAGCTGTGTGACTGTGGGCGAGTCACTTCACTTCTCTGTGCCTCAGTTCTCTCATCTGTAAAATGGGGATTAACTGTGAGCCTCACGTGGGACAACCTGATGACCCTGTATCTACCCCAGTGCTTAGAACAGTGCTCTGCACATAGTAAGCGCTTAACAAATACCAACATTATTATTATTATTAAAGAGCCCGGGGTTGGGAGTCAGAGGTCATGGGTTCTAATCCCGGGTCTACCACTTGTCTGCTGTGTACCTTGGGCAAATCACTTAACTTCTCTGTGCCTCAGTTACCTCATCTGTAAAATGGGGATTGAGACCGTTACCCCCATACGGGGCAACCTGATTACCTTGTAATTATCCCAGCACTTAGAACAGTGCTTGGCACATAGTAAGTGCTTAACAAATACTATTATTATTATTATTATTATTATGTGCCAAGCACTGGGGCAAGATACAAGATAATCAGATCAGACACGGTCCATGTCCCACGTGCGGTTCACAGTCTTAAACCCCATTTTACAGACACGGTAGCCGAAGAATGGATAAGTTAAGTGATTTGCCCAAGGTTGCATAGCAGACAAGCGGTAGGGTTGGGATTCGAACTCAGATCCTCCGACTCCCAGTCTGTGCTCTGTCCACCAGCCCATGCCGATTCCCGTTTTTTGCTGGACAGTTCAGTAGTTGGCTGTAGGTGATGGGAGACTGCATTCATGCTTTCCTCTGACATGTGAGTTTTTAATTAAAGAGCTTGGCTACTTGGGTTTCCCTATCAGGCAATCATGCAAATAAAAGTAGCATTTCTTCAGAAACCATGGGCTATTTAACTAATGAGACAGTGGGAGAAGGCGGCTGAGAGGTCGAGTAGGATTAGAAGGGAGTTAGAAGGGAGGCTGTTTGATTTGGCAAGGAGATCATTTGTTATCTTTGAGAGAGTGTTTTCTGTGAATTGAATGGGAGAGAAGCCAGATTGGAGGGGGTCAAGGAGAGAACTGGAGGAGAGGAACTTGAGACGGTGGGTGTAGACAACACACTCGTGGAGTTTGGAGAGGAATGGTTAGGAGGGAGATGCGGCGATAACTGGAGGGAGCCTTGGGGTAAAGGGAGGGGTTTTTCTTTCAGCTACTCCGTCTCCTGCCGGTTTAGGATAAAGCTCTGTTTGCCTTCGTGTCTGGTGTTATTAAATATGTAACTCATCTCCCTTAATCTTAGCTCCTGACACTGAATCCAGGGGTTGTACTCAGCATCCCCCTCCTTCCTGTCAAAATTCTCTCGCTTCAGGCACGTCTGGCCTACTATCACAAAATGGCAAATACGTCATCGTGTCATACTGCATTCTCTCAATCAATCGATCGATAGTCTTCATTGAGTGCATACTGTGGGCAAAGGGCAGCACTTAGCATTTAATAATAATAATGTTGGTAATTGTTAAGCGCTTACTATGTGCCGAGCACTGTTCTAAGCGCTGGGGTAGACACAGGGGAATCAGGTTGTCCCACTTAGGGCTCACAGTCTTCATCCCCATTTTACAGATGCGGTAGCTGAGGCACCGAGAAGTTAAGTGACTTGCCCAAAGTCACACAGCTGACAAGTGGCCGAGCCGGGATACGAGAATATAATACTACAGAGTTGGTAAACGTGTTTCCTGCCCACAAAGAGCTTGCAATCTAGATGGGAGAGACAGAGATTAAAATAAATGATAGATTTGTACATAAATGCAGTGGGGCTGAGGGTGGGGTGAATAACAAATGCTTAAAGGGTACAAATTGATGGATTGTTTTATTGCTTGATTACAGGTCCAAGTGGATAGCAATGGAGAAGGGAGAGAGGGTAAGGGAACTGGGACCGTGGTCAGGTAAATTCCCTTAGAGAAGATGTATTTTTAATAAGGCTTTAAAGATGGGGAGAGTGGTGATCTGTCGTATATGAAGGAGGAGGGAATTTTAGGGCAGAGAGAGGACTTGGGCGAGGAGTCAGAGGTGAGATAGTTGAGCTAGATTCATTCATTCATTCAATAGTATTTACTGAGCACT
The DNA here is from genome assembly GCF_004115215.2 of Ornithorhynchus anatinus. Taxonomy (NCBI): domain Eukaryota; kingdom Metazoa; phylum Chordata; class Mammalia; order Monotremata; family Ornithorhynchidae; genus Ornithorhynchus; species Ornithorhynchus anatinus. The sequence goes on from NC_041739.1 coordinate 39,024,843, forward strand.
TACTATGTGCAGAGCACTGTACTAAGCGCTTGGAATGTACAGATCGGTAACAGATACAGTCCCTAGATGTTTAGTGATATGATGGCATTAGAGAAGCAAAGTGCACATGGCTGAATTGTAGTAGGAAACTGGCAAAGCAAATAGGAGGGGGCAAGATGGAGGGCTTTAAATCTGATGGTAAGGAGTTTCTGTTTGATGTGGAGATTTTCCCAGAGTGGGGAAATGTGGACTGAACATTTTTTTAGAAAAATAATCCAGGCAGCAGAGTGCAGTAAGAACTGGAGTGGGGAGAGAGAGGAGGCAGGGAGGGCAGGGAGATCAGCGAAGCAGCTAATGCGGTAATCAAAGTGGAATAGGATAGATGCTCGGATCGGTGAGGTAGCAGTTTGGATAGAGAGGAGAGAGCAGATTTTAGAGATGTTGTGAAGGTAGAACTGACAGGAGTTGGTGACGGATGGAATATGTGGGTTAAATGAGAGAGGATAATGGCAGGTATCAACCTGGGTTTGTGAGACTTCAAAGAGAGTGGTGCTTTCTACAGTAAAGGGAAAGACAAAGGGAGGGAAAGGTTTGCGTGACAAGATGAGGAGTTCTGTTCTGGACATGTTCAGTTTGATGTTGACAGACATCCAACGTGTCAGGAAGGTAGGAGGAACTGTGAGTCTGCGGAGAAGGCCAGGTCAGGGCCGGAGAGGTAGATGTGGGAATTATCTGTGTAGAGATGAGAGTCGTAGCCATGGGAATGAATGAGTTCTCCAAGGGAGTGAGTGGAAATAGAGCATTGGAGGGGACCCAAAACTTAACCTTGAGGGACTTCCATAGTTAGGGAATGGGTGGCAGAGGAAAAACCTGCAAAAGACACTGAAAACGAGCAACCGGAGAGATAGGAGGACCAGGACAGGACAGTGTCAACGAAGTCAAAGTTGGATTATATTTCCAGGAGAAGGGGGGTGGGAGGTACATAGTGTCAAAGGCAGGTGAGGGGTCAAGAAAGATTAGGAGAGATTAGGAGTCACTGGATTTGGCAAGAGAAAGGTCGTTGTTGACCTTAGAGGAAGTGGTTTCCAAGGAGTGAAGGAGGTGGAAGCAAGACTGAAAGGAGTTAAATAAGAGAGTTGGACGAGAGGAAATGGAGGCAAGAGGTGTAGACAACTCACTCAAGGAGTTTGGAAAGGAATGGTAGGAGGGAGATGAGGTGATCATTTCGAGGAAGCCATGGGGCCAAGGGAGAGTTTTAGGGAAGACATGAATAGTTTGAAAGCTGTGGGGAAGAAACCAGCTGAAGAAGGCCATCAGAGAGGGAAGAAGGAACGGGGCAAGCGTTTTCATATGGTGACGGGGCGCAGATGAAAAATTATAATTTGAGAGGGGCCAGGAGGTCTGCTATCATAGGAGTCTCGATACCCAGTGTTCTGAATAATATTAATAATAACTGTATTTGTCAAGTGCTTACTATGTGCCAGACACAGCACTAAGCGCTGGGGAGAATACAAACAAATCAGGTGGGACTCAGTCCCTGTCCCAAATTGAGCTCACAGTCTTTATTCCCATTTTACAGATGAGGGAACCGAGGCCCAGAGAAGTGAAGTGACTTGCCAAGGTCACAGAATAGACAAGCAGCAGGGCAGGGATTAGAACCCATGTCCTCCTGACTCCCAGGCCCGTGCTCTATCCACTAGGCCATGCTCGTTCTTGAGAACCATCAGGGGCCTCCAATGGAGTCTATGATGGTCCCAGGACACAGTGGCAGTATTCCAAGGACTGGAGAACTCCCTGAGCAGGTCTCTTTCTCTTAATCTGTTCAGGACCCAACTTCAACTGCCTCCAAAAATGCCTTTCCCCTGGCCCCATATGTGGCCACTGTAGCTGCAGATTAAACTCACTGCTACTTGATTAGGGCTCCCCAGCAGCTGGGAGGACCAGGGATTTCTCCCCCAATTATCCAGGGGTAATCAATCAATCGCATTTATTCAACACTCACTGGGTACAGAGCACTGTACTATAGGTGCTTGGGAGAGTACAATACAACATCAAACAGATACATTTCCTGCCCAAAATGAGCTCATGGCCTAGAGGATTGGGTACAATCCCTGTCCCTCATGGGGCTCACAGTATAAGTAGAAGGGTGTAGGATTTAATCCCCATTTTACAGATGAAGAAACTGAGGCACGGAGAAGTTAAATGACTTGTCCAAAGTCACCCAATAGACAACAGACAAGTGGCAGAGCCGGGATTAGAACCCAGTTCCTCTGGCTCTCGGGACCTTACTCTTTCTACTATGCCACGCTGCCTCTTTTTCTTCCCTATCATTATGGCTTTAAAACGTTGCTTCTGAAAGCCCTTTTTATAGTAAGCACTAAACAAATACCTCGGTTGTTATTATTATTTGAGGTGGTAATGCTGGAGGCCCATTGGAAACCATTTTAGCAGATAGACCAGCCGTCAGAGCAGCCTGGGTGAAGCTCTTAAAGTAGAACACCAAGGGATCATCACACAGTACAGGCTCAATAACTGCTATTAATATTGATAGCGAAAAGGAAGTCAATAGCAGATGCAACAATACAGCAAGAAACAATCTTCGCCGGCTCACAGTGTGCAAAGGCTAGTCGGTTACACACTAACCTTGGACTGCCAAGAGTCTCCCATTACGAACAGTGTCTGAGACTCCATCCTGCCTGTGGACCTGCACAGAAGAATTGATTACCGTGATAGTGATTTGCCCAGCACCAGTCAAGATGGACACAGAGTCCAAGATCTGATAATACTGCTATTTCAGCAGATCCAACTTCAAACCCCAGTGGACAGCTGAATAGGTGAGCGTTCTAAGCCAGTATTCTCTTTCAAATGCCGCTGAATCGTTTCCGACCCATAGCGACTCCATGGATAAACCCTCTCCAGGACGTCCCCTCTTCTGTCATAAAGTTGTTCCGGTATGTGTCTTACCATATCTTATGCTGTCGAGTCGTTTTCCACCCAGAGCGACTCCACAGACACACCTCTTCCAGAACGTCCCCCTCTCCATCTGCAATCATTCTGGTAGTGAATCCACAGAGTTTTTTTGGTAAAAATATGGAAGTGGTTTACCACTGTCTCCTTCCGTGCGGCCAACTCGAGTCTCCGCCCTCGACTCTTTCCCGTGCTGCTGTTGCCCAGCACAGGGAAGCTTTGACCGGTAGGAGATCGCCTTCCACTCGCTAGCCGCTGCCCAAGCTAGGAATGGAATGGGTATGATTCTGCTTGATTCTTCCTCCTGTAGCTGAGACTGGTAGAGTACTGGTGCGACCCTGAGAGGGTTCTGGTATGTCTATCCATAGAGTTTTCTTGGAAAAAATACCCAATTGGTTTATCATTTCCTTCTACTGCATAGTAAAAACTTGAGCCTCTGCCACTGTCTTAATTGATCGGCTTTCCGATCACTCGATCATCAGCCTTTGACTCTTTCTCCTTCTGCTGCTTCCCAACACAGGTGAATCAACTCTGGTGATTCGGCTTAGACCTTTCCATTACAGGTAACTCTAATGGGGAAGCAGCGTGGCTCAGTGGAAAGAGCCTGGGCTTCGGAGTCAGAGGTCATGGGTTCGACTCCCAGCTCTGCCACTTGTCAGCTGTGTGACTGTGGGCAAGTCACTTCACTTCTCTGTGCCTCAGTTACCTCATCTGTAAAATGGGGATTAACTGTGAGCCTCACGTGGGACAACCTGATTACCCCGTATCTCACCCAGCGCTTAGAACAGTGCTCGGCACATAGTAAGCGCTTAACAAATACCAACATAATTAATGAGAGAGTATCTCTCAATGGCACAGCTCTAAGCTTCATCGGCGTACGCAAACTCTCCTGCTACGATAAGGCCTCGATTCATAGGGGAGAAGCCAGTATTACATGTCTTAATTATACAAAATAGTATTTCTGGTCTTCACTGCTTCCAATGTTCTTCAAAGTGGCTACAGATTGCAGTGTATCATGGTGTGTCTGTAACTCCAAAGATCAGTGATAAATAGGGTTCCTAGTTGAAAGGAAGAAATTATTTTTCCATACAGCTTTCTTTCTATCTTCTCTTGTTGTGGTTGGTTCTCTGCTTTTCTCTTTTCACGGATTATAACCTGATCTGAATGCTGGTGAAACACTAGCCAACCAAAGCATGCTAGTCATCTGCAAAAAATTTTACCCCTAAACATTTTCTCAGTTAACAGGAGTCACGGAAAACCCAGTTGTAATTAAGAATTGAATTTAAGTTAACTTTAAATTATTTTTTTGTTAAGAATAACACAAAAGAGCCAATCTTTGCTTCAAGTAGGTATGAGAAACACACAGAATCTGACAGACAGACCCAGAAAAATGCCACACACAGGCACATGATTCAGGCAGACAGACATGCACATACACACACACACACACCCAGAAATAAAGAAGTCTCTCTTGGGCACATATAGGCCAAGAAACAGATTAGGTATCCATCCAGAGGGAACAATAATAATGATAATTAATAGTAATTGTATTTTTGGATCAATTACTATATGTAAAGCACTTTTCTAAGGGCTGGAGAAGATTTGGGTCAGATATCAGGTGAGACACAGTCCCTGTCCCCCACAGAGCTCACAGTCTAACTAGAAAGAAGGACAGAGAGTGATTCTTCATTTTACAGATGAGGTAACTGAGGCACAGAGAAGTTAAGTGACTTGCCCAGAGTCACACAGCTGACAAGTGGCAGAGCCGGGATTAGAACCCACGACGTCTGATTCCCAAGTCCGTGCTCTTTCCACTAAGCCACGCTGCATCTCTATTGTTCTAAGTGCTGCGCTAGATACAGCGTAATCAGATTGGACACAGTCCCTACCCCACACAGGGCTCACAGTCTAAGGGGGAGGGAAACCGGAGATTTTATTCTTGTTTTACAGTAAAGGATATTGAGTCCTAGGAAGGTTAAATGACTTGCCCAAGGCCTCATAGCAAGCAAGTGGCAGATCTAGGACAAGAACCCATATCTCCTGCCCTGTCCTGGCTTCCACTAAGCCATGCTGTTTAATTTGGCTCCATTATTTCTTTATCTTCTGTGAAAATTTCAGTGCAAAGTTCTATTCGAAAGCCATTTTCAATTCGATATGACCTCATAAAACTTCTAAAACCAAATCTTTTGAATCAGGATCTCTTTATTCTTGGATTTTTCCAATTTCTGGGCTCAGTGTCACAAAGGTTTATTTTTTCAGGAACCTTCTAATAAATCTTACAGAAAATTTTCAGAAGTTTCTCTTCACATCTGTTCTAACCCAAGGCATCAAAGTTGATGTGGTCATTTTATAAATGTGACTTTTCAACAGGCTAATATTCCAGTACCTCTGGAGCTCTATTAAAGACAGCTTGTCATTTAAATGAAAAAGGCACATTTAGAGAGTGGGACTTTAAGCTTTTGCAAGGTATAATTAAATAAGACTTCTTCACATATTGCAGTGGAGATTGGTTTTCCAGCTGTTGGCCATTTTGTCTTTTTGAATTAAATTTATGTTGGAGGGCATTTTCTGTGTGTGAAAGAGGGAATTCTAAAAATAGCTATCACATTGTTTAAGTGAACAAAACCTCAAGCGAAAAGCAAGAGTAAGATTTGGATGGTGGATTTGTCCACATTCTTAAAAGGGGTTCTTTTCTAATGAAAGACACATTTGGGAGAGAAGGACGGAGACAGAATGAGGGGAAGAGGGAAGGAGAAGGAGAGACGAGGAGAAGGGAGAGAAAAGGAAAGAAGAAATCAGAGGGAGAGTGAGGGAAAGAGAAGGAAGGAGAAAGGGAGAACGAAAATTATAGCCTGTTAATTCCTGAGGGCAACCCTAAAACAACCACAGAGCAATAGTAAAAGGGATAAGCACTTAATATTTTGTCCACCCTTAGGGATACTTGCAATTCTTCTTAGTTATCCTAAAACTTGTCCACAGTATAAATTGCCAAATGTCTGCTAAACTAAAACATGTATCAGCTTCTCATTATTAAACCACCACTGCGCTTCAGACCAACACGTGGCTACCGCTTTGATGCTTTCAGGCTCTCTGCGACAGAATCTGTCGCAGAGAGAATCTTTTTTATGACCTCTAGGATTTCATTCATTCAATCGTACTTACTGAACGCTTACTGTTTGCAGAGCATTTCAGCTTCTTCTGGTCATGGAACATGCCTCCCAACACTGTCGTCTTGTATCTCCCAAATGCTTAGCCTAGTGCTCGGCACAGAGAAACACTCAGTAAATGCCACTGATTGAGTTATTCATTGACGGATTGGTCCATCACCTAGCTATTGTGAACATTTAAGAGATGATAATTAATAACCATTTTTAAAAGCTTCCTCTTGGAACAAGGGTCTTTATCACACTCACTCTTCTTGTATGAGTTTTAAGACTAGTAATAATCATAATAATATAATGATGGTATTCATTAAGTCCTTACTATGTGTCAAGCACTGTTCTAGGCACTGGGGTAGATACAAGTTAATCAGATTGGATGCAGCCCCTGTCCTGCGCGGGGCTCACAGCCTTAATCCCCATTTTCCAGGTGAGGTAACTGAGGCACAGAGAAGTGAAGTGACTTGCCCAAAGTCACACAGCAGACAAGTGGCAGGCCTGGATGTAGAACTCAGGTCCTTCTGACTCCCAGGTCCCTGCTCTGTGCATTACGTCATAGTGCTTCCCACTGACTATTACAGTGGGTTCAATTCTCCCATTTGGCAATTAGGAAGATTAGCGATAGGTCTCCCGGGCCTGGAAGGGAGAAAAAAAAACTTACTTTGATTTCCCCATTCTGGATTCAGTGTCCCTTACCTGGTTTATTCTGAAAATGCATTTTAACATAGTATAAGACCCAGCTGGAGCACACTAAAAGCCAAGTGACAGAATTTATGGGCTTTCAGATCTCAAAGGCCAAGGGTCTAGCTGCTAGGGATTGAGGGCCATCTTCTGGGCTGACCGGAAGGTCTACGGGAGGCTAAATCTGGGCTGTTACTCCATGCCTACCAGCAAAACAGTTCACTATGGAGAAAATTTGCCTTGAGACCCCACTTGAAGATTGGAATAAGGCACTGGAACCCCTTTAGAGCTGAACCTTTCCTCCTACTGGGTCTCAGACCGTAACCGAGAGCTTGAGATCAGAGCTGATCATCAATCGAACTGATCGATCATTGGTACTTATTGAGTGCTTACTGTGTGCAGAGCACTATACTAAATGATTGGTGGAGTCCGATACAACAGAGCTGGTAGGCATGTTCCCTGCCCATGAGGAGCATACAGTCTAGAAGGGGAGGCAGACATTAATATAAAAAAATGCATTTGATTTTGTGGGCTATTAACATTTTGAAGCCTATCTCCTTCCAGGTCTCATCCCCTCTAAATCTCATCCCCTCTAAATTCCTTTTGTCCCTAAGCTCGTTGCTGGGTCTCAACATTCTTTAGGGGCAACCTAGCATGGCCTAGTGGATAGAGCATGGGCCTGGTTCTAATCCCGGCCCTGCCACTTGTCTGCGGTGTTACCTTGATCGAGTCACTTCGGTTCTCTGGACCTCAGCTACCTCATCTGTAAAATGGGGATTAAAAACCCCATGTGGGGCAGGGACTGTGTCCAACCTGATTAGCTTCTATCTCAACACTTAGAACAATGCTTGACACATAATAAGTGCTTAACAAATACCACTGTCATTGTTATTATTATTTATTAAGGACTCACAGTGTGCAGAGCACTGTACTTAGTGCTTGGGAGAGTCCAGTATAACAGTATAACAGACACATCCCTGCCCCTAATGAGCTTACAGTCTAGAGGGGGAGACAGACATTAATATAAATAAATGAATTATGAATATGTACATAAGTTCTGTGGGGCTGGGAGGGAGGATGAATAAAATCATGCCGACACAGAAGGGATTGAAAGAAACGGAATAGAGGGTTAGTCAGGGAAGGCCTCTTGGAGGAGAAATGCCTTCAGTAAGGCTTTGAAGGTCAGGGGATAGTAATTGTCTATCAGATCTGAAGAGGGAGGCCATCCCCGGCCAGAGTCAGGACATGGGTGAGAGGAGAGTGGTGAGGTAGAAAAGATTGAGGTCCAGTGAGTAGGTTGGCATTAGAGGAGCAAAGTGTGCAGGCTGGGCTTTCCCACACATGACGAGATCTGGCCCAAGACTACTTTCCTCTAGAGAGGTGACCAAAAAGTTCCAGAAAGGGTAGGGGGGGAGGGGGAAGGGAGTAGGAAGGGGAGATAGAGGGAGATAGAGAAAAAGACACTGAGAGAGAAAAGAAAAGTAGAAGGGAGAGAGAATATTATGTGCAGAACCCAGTTCTCGGCTCTTAGAAGCCTACGCGATAAAAGTAAAAGACACCATCCCTGCGTCTGATAGAATGTGCAAGAAAGGGGAAAGTTAGTACTGAGACCAAGGAAAAAGGCCTGGTCTGCACGTCTATGTGTCTGTATGTCTGTGTGTCCTTGGGTCTGTTTGCAGGCCCTCCTGGGGTTAGTTTGTTGCTGCTTTTCAATCTTCTACTTTGTCTGCTTTGTGTTTCAGGCAAAAAGCTCAAAATAACTGCAATGCAATGCCGTCTCAGATTTAGTTCCTCTGGTTTCCTACAACATTTTCTATTTGCACCCATTTCGCTCCTCAGATTTATATAGGATTTTCTGGTCACTCTCCCTCTTCAGTTTCCTTTGAACCTGTCTGCGGGGTCCTTGAGTTCTTTTAGCAGCTGAAAGTGAGGCATTTTTCCCCCGTGTATTGACTTGCTTGTGTTTTTGTTTAACCTCCTGGAAAAGCCAGGCATTTTAATCACCGGCTGTCCCCCCGCTGACCATTTTGTGGTTCACGATGTGGTCTGCGAATTTCATTGAATTAACATGTCGCTCGCTTCATCTGCCAAGCCAGTAGAGGAGGTGCCAGATAGGAATGCACTGCCCCTTGGTATGATGGGACGTCTAGCGTGCCTGCTTGCCTGGATACATCATCCTCTGTTCGCCAACCTTTTACTTATTTTCCACCGGATGAATTCCTTTCCATGTGACTATCTTCACTGCCCAGTCAGGTTGAATCTCTTCTGCCAGGAGGATACTCTGTGTTCCTCCAGTAAAACCACGGTTGATTCCATCTACGCCCTTCCCATCAGCCACTAACCTTACGGGGGTGAGAACAGATCAAAAAAAACAAACGGACCCCGAAGGCGTCTCTGTTATCTGGTTTGGATTTATGCTCAAGATTCTTGGAGAACCTGACTGACCCGACGGCAGGAGAAGGGCAGGTTGTTTTGGCATCCATGAGGGTGACAAGCGGGAGGGATGGTTTTCATCGAAGGGGACGGTGATCCCGAGTGCTCCAACCAGCCAGAGCTCAGGCCCGCTGCGTGCTGGGGTTGGATGGATTCAGGAGGGTCGATCTTAGGAGAATTCTGGATGGCCCATTTGCCAGCAGTACTATTCCCTGAGGATGGACTTGGTCATGCCCCCTAAATCCCATAATCATGTGTAACTGGTTTGTGGTTGGGGCACGGATTCCAGTCTGCAGATACTCGGTAGGGTCAGGAAGAGGATGGAAAGAGAAGTAATATAGCCTAGTAGGAAGAGCAGGGGCCTGGGAGTCAGAAGGACCTGGGTTCTAATCCTGACCCTGCCACTTCTCTGCTGTATGACCTCTTCTCTGTGCCTCAGTTACCTCATCTGTAGAATGGGGATTAAGACAGTCCCATGTGGGACAGGGACTGTGTCTAGCCTGATCACCTTGCATCTACCCCAGAGCTTAGTACAGGGATTGGCACATAATAAGTGCTTAACACATGCTGTATAGAAAAGGAGACATCACTTTCACCAGCAGGGCTGTTCACCGACATCTGCCAGCCTTTTGAGAGACGTTTCCCTCCCATGGCTAACATTTTATTGTCTTCCTCCAAATAAGCGTGTTTCCATTTCACTAAGGTTCTGTAGAGATGAATTGATTGGCAAATCACAGTGAGAAATTATACCAGCAGATCCTACAGCAGGAACCAACGCCCTCGAGCCTATTAAATTCCATCTCTTACCTACCTGGAGACATGGGGCAATTCAGCAAAGGATGAGGATGGCAGATAACTGTAATTCTTACCCAGAAACTCCTGGCATTGTATTGTGAAGTTATTAAACATTCACAATCATCAAGACCAACATCACTGATCAACACAAACTATCTTGCTCTTCTGTCTCTCCTGTCTTCTCACCTGGAGAAGATTTGATGATGACTTCTTGGAATGGCAGTATGACCATATGAAAATTTTCTTTAAAGGAAATTAAAGAGTGGGTGGAAGGTTGTGTGTGTGTCAGTCAGTCATATTTATTGGGAGCTTTCTGTGTGCAGAACACAGTACTAAACGCTTGGAAGAGTACAATATAACAATGAACTGACACATTCTTTGCCCGCAGTGAGCTTACGGTCTAGAGAGAGAGACAGACAGTATTATAAATAAATAAATGATAGATATGTTCATAAGTGCTGTGGGGCTGGGAGTGGGGGTGAATAAAGGGAGCAAGCCAGGGGAGGAGTGGGAGAAGAGGAAAGGTAAAAACAGCATCTGGTACTACAATTACTTATTTAAGCCATGAGCCAAAATGAATGCGGGGTGGAAGAGATTAATCTTTATGCATCGATCTTTATGCACACATAGATATTTATCACCTTCAGTAATATCATTTTTCAATAAAAGAAGCAATTACATATCTGTCAAGGAGATCTACAGATATCAGGTAAGGCATTTAAGCCCTTTGGAAATGATCCACTGTGATCTCTGTGAGATGGAGACACCTGATAAAAATGTCTTTTTTTAAAATCACCTCTCGTTTTATTCTAATAGGAGTCTGTGGATATGTTTTCATTTAAAATCTTTTCATCTTAGCTTAGTGCATTTCTGCACTCTGATGATTAATGAACCACGATGTGCCCGTTGTAGTTACTTGATGGATGAAAAAGGTCTTTTTAATAAAGGACAGGGCCTTCCTTCAAATCAAATATAAAAGCAACATGGTGCGGCCAGGGAGCTGGACTGGACTCAATCATTCATTTCCCTCCAACGGAGATCTTCTGGGCCCCAAGGGGCCTTGAAACCAGAGTCCAGTTGAGGACCCCGAAAGGAAGGCTACCACGAAAGCCTGGGTAGGAAAGAGAAAGTACAGTTGACTTGTGAGGTAACGCTGAGAATGGGCAAACCTACATTTGCTACGGCGGAAGAGCCCATTCTGCATTTGATTATAGGCTATAATAAACAAAATGGAAAAAAATTAATATACTGGAAAATGAGGAGGCTGCAACCAATTAGCATAAATTGCTGGGCTGTGTCTGAATATCCTGCTATTAGGCATTTCCTCTGGCTGTATAGCCAGCTCTCCAAATACATGCTTAGAGTACGAAACCACCAGATTAAGCGGCGGGAGCAAGGTAAACTCTGCTGTGCTTTTCATAAAGGGCAAGATGGTTGGCCTAAGTGAATGGCGGATTCCTCTACTGGGGATGTGGAGGAAGCCCTCCTTAGATAAAAGCCCTCTCTTCCAGGGCTATTTCCTTATGCTGGAATGAATTCCTCTGGCCCTGGCTCCATGGCTGTTCATTCCTATCCAAGGAACAAGTTCTTTCTCCTGGGAAGTTAACCGCTGGCTGAGCAGTGAGGCCCAGGATGCTGAGATGGAAGAGCAATTTCCATACCACGAAGAAGCGCCAACTTCCTGAGATTTGGGGAGTAGAAGGCAGTCTGAAGAGAAAAATAAGGCTGTACAGGATTGGGCTTTCTACTTATTTTTCCTTTTACTGTTTTTTCCTCATTCATTCATTCATTCAATTAATCCTATTTACTGAGCACTTAACTGTGTGCAAAGCGCTACACTAAGTGCTTGGAAGCGTACACCAACAGACACATATCCTGTCCACCTCGAGCTCACCTTTCTTCAGCTTCACAATCTTTCCCCCTTGCCCAAACACTGTGATGAGCACAATTTTTTTGATGACAGTCCTTTTCTCTGGTGAAAGATGATAGCCATTTAGGTTATATTTTTTGATGAGCTGACTCTTGAGAAAAATCAATCAGTCGTATTTTTTGAGGACGTACTATATACAGAGCACTGTACTAAGTGCTTGGGAGAGTACAATACAACAGAATTAGTAAACACATTCCCGCCCGCAACGAGCTTTAAGCCTAGAGGAATAGAGACGTATATAAACTGCGAACTAGAAGCCCTGGGAGTCAAGGCAGTCTGGGTTCTAATTCCAGTTCTGCCACTTCCTTGCTGTATGACCTTAGTCAAGTCACCTAACTTCTCTGTGCCTTAGTTTCCTTATCTGTAAAAGAGGGATAAAATAGCTGTTCTTCTCTTAGGCCGTGAATCTACACGGGACAGAATCCGAAAGCTCACCTCTTCCAGGAGGCCTTCCCAGACTAATCCCCCCTTTTCCTCTGCTCCCCCTCCACTCCCCATTGCCCTGACCCACTCCCTTTGCTCTCCATCCCCTCCCCACCCCACAGCACTTATGTATATCAGTACATATTTATAATTATAATTCTATTCATCTTTATCAATGATGTGTTTACATCTATAGTTCTGTTCATTTATACTGAAGCTACTGATGCCTGTTTACTTGTTTTGATGTCTGTCTCCCCCCTTTTAGACTGTGAGCCCACTATGGGCAAGGATTGTCTCTGCTTATAACTGAATCGTACTTCACGAGTGCTTAGTACAGTGCTCTGCATGCAGTAAGCGATCAATAAATATGATTGAATAAATGAATCTACTTAGACTGTGAGCCCCACGCAGGAGAGGAACTGTGTCCAACCTAATTCACATGTATCCATCCAGTGCTTAGGAGAATGTTTGACACAGAAAGCACTTAAATATCATTTAAAAAAAAACTACCTCAGCATTTAATGTGCTATGCTTAGCATATAGTAAGCACTTAAAAAACAGTGCAGTCATTATTTTTATTATCATTACTTTTCTTGTTATTGTTATTATATTATCATTATATATTATATATCATGGTATTGCTCTTATAAGAGCAATGATGATAATAGTATACTGTTAGGAATGAGCCTTGTTTGCTGCAATTTTAAATTTTTTTTCTTCTGGGAAAAATATTGCGGGGAAAGATATGCATATGTGAAGACATGTTTCTGAATCTTATTGCTGTTTCATGCACTGTTCTTGTTCTGGCACGGGAGAGAAAACCTTTTTGGAGCTGCAGATTTCGTTTACTCTGAGACAGGAAAAGTGCTGCACAAAACCATTCCTCGCAGTGATCGGTTTTGACTCGATTCCTTGACTCCGCCATGCAGTAATGATAATTACGGTGGTTGTTAAGCACTTACTAAGTGTCGGACACTAAAGTGAGCACCGGGGTGAATACAAGCAAATCGGGATGGACACAGTCCCTGTCCCACTTGGGGCTCACGGTCCTGATCCCCATTTTACAGAGGGGGAACCGAGGCACAGAGAAGTGAAGTGACTTGCCCAGGGTCACGCAGCAGACAGGTGACAGAGGCAGGATTGGAACCCATGATCTTCCGACTCCTAGGCCTGTGCTCTATGCCATGTGCTTCTCAAAATGGGGAGGGGAGAAGGGGCTTGGAGTACACGGGAAAACGTGGATCTGAAAAGAGTGAGGGGTTCAAGACAGCTCAGGTTTGATGGTGCTGGGGTCTTGACCTTAGGTCTTGTCAGGAAGGGAGGGCGATCAGTCTGCAGCCCTGACTCAGTGGTAGCTCTGGCGTCCGAGGAGACTGGAGTATTCCTCAAGAGGAGAGCTTTGTAGCTTCATCACTGACAGGTACAAAGGAATGCATGTGTTATCTGTAATTTATATTATCGGTAATTTCTGTTATTCAATAGCTGTAATTTATATATTATATCTATAATTTACTTATTTGTTATATCTGTAATTTGTTTCTGTACATTTACTTTTATATAGAGATCTGTAATTTATTTATTCATTTATGTGAATGTCTCTCTCCCGCTCTAGACTGTCAAACTCCTTGTGGGGAGTGAATGTGTCTGTTTATTGCTACATTGTACTCTCCCAAGCACTTTGTATAAATAAGTGCTCAGGAAATACGATCGAATGAAAGGATGAATGAAGTTTTTTTCCTCTGGGCTTCCCGGTCCCACCTTGCTCTTAGGACTAACAAAAAATTAAGCTGCAAGCTGAATGATGCCATGAGGCATGGCTGCAAAGAATCCTTCTGTGGCACCCTAATGCATTCCTGAGTGAAATGTTGACCGGCACTGCACTTTTTACAGTGCTTTGTACACAGTAAGTGCCCAATAAATACCAGAGAATTGAAAGAATATTTGGGAGAGGTCCCAGACCTGTGTAAGCTCATCTCTAGACTGTGTGCTCATTGTGGGCAGGGAATATATCAGTTAATAGTTGTATTATACTTTCTCAGGGGCTTAGTAAAGTGCTCTGTACATAGTAAGTGCTCAATAAATGCAATCGAATGAAGGAATTCAGCCCTGGGGCCTGCCCGAGATGAGTTTTACTGAGAATGTGAGCTGGAGTGGATAAACCCACAGGACTAGAGCTGGTCACATCTCTCGCTAACAGAGCCGAACTTTTCGAGCGGTATTTGCAGCACTGAATATCCATCCCCTCAGTTACCATATAAGGATATTGCTGTTATCTTTCAGCTTAAACATGCTTGGATATGTGCATATTTGACATAGTAGACAGGCTGGGGATGAAGTGGAGGGGTTGTCTTAGGCAGAGTTTTTTGGAATGCACAAAACAAGCCATGGAAAGCACACGTGCAGCTAGTAAATATATCCAATGTGTATTTTATGTGTTTGAATCAAATTTGCCACAAGGCCAGTGCATATCTAAATAACATTAGGAGATTTTGCTTTGCCAAGCCGTGTGATTGGATTTTATGGGCTCTAGGGTTCTGAGTGCACCTCAGCTTTCTTTGAATTGAACACTTGGAAGGAAATGCTAAAAAGTCATAAGTTCCAACCCCCTGCCTCCACACACCGCAACAAAGAGAACAGACACAATTTTTTTTTTTAAATCTCTAGCAAAGGAGATAACCCAGCCTGCTTCAATGTGAAATGGCATAAATGTATCCTGCCCCTTTTGCACTCAAGGCAAATGGTAAGTGGGGATTGGCATAGACCAGCACAGTCTTCTAGAATCAGCTTGGGACCAAGGCAAAAGCCGTAGGCTATTCCCAATCAAATTTCGAATTCTGACCTTGTAATTGTTTTCTTCAGTGCATCCTAATGACTTCAACTAATTGGTCACCATGAGAAAGGGAAAAATTTGCTGATCTTCCGTTTCTTATGACATCACAATGATACGCTGTGGCATTACACTGGGTAGGCAGCATAGTATAATGACATCATATAGAATTCCCTCCCAAACTATTAAACCTAGAGTGTTTCTCTAAGGAAGCTCCTGATCGATCAATCAATCAATCAATCAGTTGTATTTCTTGAGCCTTTGCTGTGTGCAAAGAGAAACAGCGTGACCTAGTGGATAGAGCACGGGCCTGGGAGTCAGAAGGATGTGGATTCTAATCCCGCCTCTGACACTTGTCTAAGATTTTGGACAAGTCACTTCACTTCTCTGGGCCTCAGCTACCTCATATGTAAAATGGGGATTTAGACTGTGAGCGTCATGTGGGACAGGGGCTGTGTCCAACCTGATTTGCTTGTGTCCACCTCAGCACTTAGAACAGGGATTGGCGCATACTCGAAAAAGAAAGAAGAACATAATTTAAGTATTTTTAAGTTCTCTTTCCACCCATGCCTACGTCCAATTCACTGTGGGAAGAGGGAGGCAGGACTTTCCATCATCTTGGGTGGTGTCTTCCCAGAGTGCATTGGAAGTAGGGGTGGGGGGGGGGAGAGAATTTAAAAACACTTAAATTATGCTCTTTTCCCATTTACAATTATTTAGGATTTGACGAGCAGGCAGCCACCCTCTCTTAGATTGTATCTTTCATATCCCTCCCAGGTCCCTTGATCCAAAACTGATCCCCTCAGCTAGGACGGGGGGGGTGAGTGGAGTGTGATTCCTCTGTCGGAGATGTGAGTGGATTGCGGTGGTGAGGGGTGGTTTGGGGGTCAGGTTGTAGGCCAGCATCAGACTGTGTTATATAATAATAATAATACTGTTGGTATTTGTTAAACGCTTATTATGTGCAGAGCACTGTTCTAAGCGCTGGGGTAGATACAGGGTCATTAGGTTGTCCCACGTGAAGCTCACAGTTAATTCCCATTTTACAGATGAGATAACTGAGGCACAGAGAAGCTGAGGCACAGAGAAGTAAGTGACTTGCCCACAGTCACACAGCTGACAAGTGGCAGAGCCGGTATTCGAACCCATGACCTATGACTCCCAAGGCTGGGCTCTTTCCACTGAGCCACACTGCTTCTCTAGCCACGCTGCCTCTCTATGACTGGCAGATGTCAATTATAAGGGATGTAGTTCCATATTGGGTCACAATTGAACCCCTTCTATTAGGGATTGGAAGATCTGATAACCCCTTTCAGGATCACTCCTGGAAAGTTTCCAGACTCTACCAGTCTGGACTACAGGGGGGAGAGTCAAGCAGAGGCCTACCCATTCCATTCTTAGCTTGGCCAGTGGCTAGCGAGTGGAAGGCCATCGGCTACAAGTCAAAACTCCCCTGTGCTGGGCAGCGGCCGCATGGGAGATAGGTGAGGGCGGAGACTCAGGTTTACTACACCATAGGAAGTAATGATAAACCACTTAGGTATTTTTACAAAAAATATGGATACACTACGAGAACAACTGCAGATGGAGAGTGTGGTGTTCTGGGAGAGATGAGTCTTTGGAGTCGCTATGGGTCGGAAATGACTCAAAAGCATAAGCCGAGCCCAGATCTGATAGGATACCCGGACACATTTGTAATCCAACTTTTTTTTGCAAATCCCACTCCTGTTGCAGATTCCCTCCCAGGTTTTCTGTTGATATAACAGTAGCTGACATTTAGTAAGCGCTTAACGTGAGCCCGTTGTTGGGTAGGGAGAGTCTCCATTTCTTGCTGAATTATACAGCACACAGCAAGTGCTCAGTAAATACCACTGATTGATTGAATGGGACTGGAAATTGGGAGGCCTTGGTTCTAATCCCAGCTCTCCCCCTTTCCTGCTACGTGTGATGTTCGTACTTCTCTGTGCTTCAGTTTCCTCATCTGCAAAATGGGGACTCAGTGCCTGTTCTCCTCTTAGACTGTGAGCCTCATGTGGGCTAGGAACGGTTTCTGATCTGGTTATCTTTTGTCTTCCCCGGTGTTAAGCGCAATACTCGGCACATAGTGAGCCCTCAATTGATTCCATTATTACTAGGTATCCGATACAGAGCAAAACAGTTCAGGTTCCAAACAGAACTCCTCATCTCCCCACCCAAACTCTGCCCCCGCCAAGACTTTCCCATAACTGTAAAGCGGCACCATCATCCTTCCTGATTCACAAGCCCATGATTTTGGGATTAACTTCACCTCATCTCATTCAACCCGCATATTCCATTTGTCATTCATTCATACTTACTGAGCGCTTACTCTATGCCCAGCACGGTACTAAGCGCTTGCAAAGTACACTTTGGCAACAGATAGAGACAATCCCTACCCAACAACGGGTTCACAGTCTCCAGATCCTGTCAGTTCGACCTTCAAGACATGGATAAAATGTGCCCTTCTCTCTCCATCCAAACTGCTACCAGGTTGATCCAAGCACTTATCCTATCTTACCTTGACCACTGCATCAGCCTCCCCTGTCTCTCCCCACTCTAGTCCACACTTCTCTCTTCTGCCTGGATCATTGGTCTAATTACTATTCAGTCCACGTTTCCCCACTCCTCAAGAATCTCCAGTGGTTGCGCATTCACCTCTGCCTCCAACAGAAACTCTTTACTATTGGCTCGAAGGCACTCAGTCACCTTGCCCCCTCCTATCTTTCCTCGCCGATTTTCTACTATACCCCAGTATGTTCGCTTTGCTCCTTCAACACCAACCTACTCGCCGCACCTTAACCTCATCTCTCTCACCCTTGATTCTTCACCCACGGCCTGCCTTTGGCCTGCAACCCCCTCCCCCTTCATATCCGACAGGCCATCTCTCTTCCCACCTTCAAAGCCTCATTAAAATTACATCTCCCCCGAGAGGCTTTCGCCGACAAAGCTTTTATTTCCCTTATTTCGTCGCTCTTCTGCGTCGCCCTTGAACTTGAATTTGTACCCTTTATTCACCGCATCCTTAGCCTCACAGAACTCTGTGCATATAAATTTTAAGGTCTGTCTTCCCCTCTGGATTGCAAGCTCCTGGTGGACAGGGAATGTGTCTAGCAACTCTCTTACACTGTACTTTTCCAAGAACTCAGGATGGTGTTCATCATACAGTAAGCGCTCAATAAATACAATTGATTGATTGAATTATCGGTAAGTTAACGTTATGCATTGCTGCTCTTACTTTGAAGTGTAATGTCTCCAGGCTGTTATAATTAAAAACACTCAAAGCTCTTTTACCTTTCAGACCTAGAGGTGCAGGGAATATGTGTAATTCATTTTCTGGTATATTATCTTCCTGTCTCCATTCTGTTTAGAAGTTTTCAGTAGTGCCTGGCTCTTCCTAATGATTGCTTTTGAGTTCTGGATTAGCTGTGCCTTTTTATAGTAAACTGTTAAAAAATCTGTCTCCAGAGGTGTATTACTTTTTGAAGACAGGGCTTTCTTCAAATTCTAATACAGGTTTCCTGCAATTTGCTGAAGACAATATATTTGGGTCCTCAGAGGGCAATTTTAGTTTAAGGTAAATCAGAAGTTTAAAGGCATTCCCAATATACTGTTTATTCATTTATAAAATCTTTTCACCACTTCATGGCTTCTTTTATAATTTCTTGCTTTTTTGATTTATAATAAATCCTTAGGGAACTTTGAAATTGAAACTTTCAGAGGAGATTTCTTTTTTCCTTTATCACAAGCACATGGATTTGTATTGCTGGGTCCCTCATTCCTAATGGATCTGTGGAAAATACATCTTTCCCACGCAAATAAGGAGCAGCATGGCCTACTAGAAAGAGTACAGTCCTGAAAGTCAATAGCCCTGGGTTCTAATTCCTGTACTGCCAGTTGCCTGCTGGGACCTTGAGTTCATTCTTTAATTTCTCTGTGCCTCAGTAAAATGAGGATTAAATTACCTGTCTTGCTCCTGCCTAGATTGGGAGCCTTTACATAAATCAGGGACTGTATCTGATATACTTACATTGTATCTTGAGAAGCAGTGTGGTTTAATGGAAAGAGCACTGGCTTGGGAGTCAGAGGTCGTGGGTTCTAATCCTGGCTCTGCCACTTATCAGCTGTGTGACTTTGAGCAAGTCACTTAACTTCTCTGTGCCTCAGTTACCTCATCTGAAAAATGGGGATTAAGACTCTGAGCCCCTCATGGGACAATCTGATTATCTTGTATCTACCCCGGCGCTTAGAAAAGTGCTTGGCACTTAGTAAGAGCTTAACAAATACCGTAATTATTACTACTGTATCTATCCCAGTGCTTAAAACAGTGCTTGGTACTTAGAAATCACTTAAATACCACATTTATTATTCACTGATCCCATTTTTTCCCATTTTCAAAGATCTGGATTAGGTTGGGATTGCCTTTCTTTTTCTAGTTTGATTCATGGATAGAAAAAACAAATAGGTATTTTCCACAGGGAAACAATTCTATTCAACCCCTAGAACTTTTTCCTTAAGAGCCGAGCAAATGTAATAAGCCGACACCTGATTCAGGGTAGGAGAAGGACAGCTTCACCCTGTTAGCCAAGAGGCCACCTTTCATCTTGGATCTGATCCATGAATGCTCCCTAATATTAGCTTTCTGGCTTCACAGGGGTAAGAGTTCAGCCCTTCCACCCTTATTTTTCCCCCACGCTCAGCTCCTGTGGTATTTTTACACCCCCGGGACTCACACAAACCTGTTGGAAGCCTTTCATCTTTTGACTAGTTTGGGAGCCAAAGCAATGGACTTGCAGCCTCGGTGTTGAAGAAGCCCTGATGAAAAAAGCCTGAAAGAATTTTCTTCTTTTATTAACAAAAGGATGCAGTGCGGCCTCATGGAAAGAGCACAGACCTGGGAGTCAGAAGGACCTCAGTTTTAATGCGGACTCCACCTCATGTCTGCTGCGTGACCTGCTGTGTGATTACAAGTCTCTGGGCCTCAGTGATGTCATCTGTAAAATGGAGATTAAGACTGTCAACCTCACCTGGGATAGGTACTGTGTCGAACCAACCTGATTAGCTTGTACCTATCCCAGTGCTTAGAACAGTACCTGGCACATGGTAGACACTTAACAAATACCATAACAACAACAACAAAATAGAAATAAAGCCCCACGTAGTGGAATAAATTGTCCATGATCACCCAATGAGTGCGATATTTCGGATGCTAAGCACTTTGTTTTAACTCACTTTGTTTTAACTTAAAGCTAAATTCTTTGCTTAGATGTTTTGGGCTATCACACCCTTATACCGTAAGCTCCTTAAGAGCAGGAGCCAAGTCTTTGGATCAATAAATGATCAATCTGTGGTGTTTATTGAGTGCTTACTATGTGCAGATCTGTACTAAGTGCTGGGGGAGATACAAGCTAATCAGTTTGGACACAGTCCATGTCCCACATAGGGCTCACAGTCTTAGTCCCCATTTTACAGATGAAGTAAGTGAGGCACAGGGAAGGCCACATAACAGACAAGTGGCGGAGCCAGGGTTAGAACCCATGACTTTCTGACTCCCAAGCCCGTGCTCTATACAATATGCCATGCTGCTTCCCATTAGTAGACATTTTCTCTGCCCACAAGAAGCTTGCATTCTAGGTGGGGAGACAGATATTAAAATAAATTTTGATTATTTGCATAAATGCTGTGGGACTGAGGGTGGGGAGAATAGCAAGGGTTTCAAGGGCACAGATTCCAGTATACTGCTGGATCAAAGATCTCTATTTATCCCGGTGCTCAGTACAGTAATAATAATAATAATGTTGGTATTTGTTAAGCGCTTACTATGTGCCGAGCACTGTTCTAAGCGCTGGGGTAGACACAGGGGAATCAGGTTGTCCCACGTGGGGCTCACAGTCTTAATCCCCATTTTACAGATGAGGGAACTGAGGCACAGAGAAGTTAAGTGACTTGCCCACAGTCACACAGCTGACAAGTGGCAGAGCTGGGATTCGAACTCACGAGCCCTGACTCCAAAGCCCGTCCTGCCACATGGTAGACACTTAACAAGTACCATACCAACAACAACAAAAACAAAAGAAAGCCCCACTTCGGGGAATACATTGTCCAAGGTCCCCTAAGGGAACTGAGGATGAGTGTGATATTTTGGATGTTAAGCATTTCATTTTATCTTGAAGCTAAACTCTTCTCTTTGACGTTCAGGGCAGCACTTCATGAAGCACAAACCCATCGATCTCATCTCTCTTGTCGCAAACCCCTCGCCTACATCCTCCCACTGGTCTGTAACTCCCTCCCGCTTCACATTCACTCATTCATTCATTCATTCATTCAATCGTATTTATTGAGTGCTTCCTGTGTGCGGAGCACTATACTAAGCGCTTGGAATATACAGTTCGACAACAAATAGAGATGATCCCTACCCAACAACGGGCTCACATCCAGCCGACTACCACTCTCTTCATTTTCAGAACCCTGCTATATAAATCATATATCCTCCAAGGGATCTTCCCTGACTAACTTCTCATTTCCCTACCCTATTCACCATCCCTTCTGTGTCATTTATGCCACTGGGTTTGTGATAATAACAAGAATAATAGCAGGATTCATTTAATGTTTACTATGTGCCAGGGAGTGTACTAAACTCTGGGTTAAATGCAAGGTAATTGGGTTGAACACAGTCTCCATCCCACGCAAGACTCACATTCTTAATCTCCACATTACGGATGAGGTTACTGAGGCACAGAGAAGTGAAGTGACTTGCACAAGGTCACACATCAGACAAGGTCACAGTCCTCTAGAATGTGAGCTCATTGTGGACAGGGAACGGGACTGTTGTTGTACTGTGCTTTTCCAAGCATTTAGTAAGCACTCAATAAATATGAGTGAATGAATGAAGTGGCAGAGCGAGAATTAGAACTCAGGTCCTCCTGACTCCTCGTCCCATGCTCTATCCACTAGGCCACGCTGCTTCGCATGAGCACTTTGTTGCCCTATGCTCAGCCCCAGAGGACATATGCACATATACTCTGAGGCTTCCCCTATCTCTAATTTATTTTAATATCTGTCTCCCCCATTAGAATATAAGCTCCCTGAGGGTAGGGATCTATTGTACTTGTGTTCTCCCAAATGCTAGTACGGCGGTCTGCACACCGAAACCGCTCAGTAAATACCACTGATGGATTGATTGATTGAAACTCAGGCGAAGTTCTTTATATGCAGGATCCATTTATAGTCGACGTGATTGTGGCATATTGCCGGTCGTGTGCCGCAGCTTGGCATGATCCAGAAGCCTGTTGCCTTGGTTACAGTTGTGTTCTTCATTGTCCACATTAACCTGCTGCTTCTCAGGATTCTGGGTGGGCTCTCCACCTCTCGAAATCCTCCAGGTGGTTGTTCGGTCAGAAACTTTCACTGCCGAATGCATTATACCTGGCTCAGTAAATGTGTTTCTGGTAAAACGTTGAGTAATTCTGAGAATGTAACATAATAATAATAATAACGTTGGTATTTGTTAAGCGCTTACTATGTGCCGAGCACTGTTCTAAGCGCTGGGGTAGACATAGGGGAATCAGGTTGTCCCACGTGGGGCTCACAGTCTTAATCCCCATTTTACAGATGAGGGAACTGAGGCACAGAGAAGTTAAGTGACTTGCCCACAGTCACACAGCCAACAAGTCCAGAGCTGGGATTCGAACTCATGAGCCCTGACTCCAAAGCCCATGCTCTTTCCACTGAGCCACGCTGCTTCTCCGTTGTGCCATAGCTGTGACTCCACAAGGGTTGCACCAAACCAAAACAGACCCACCTTCAAATAGTTGGTTGGGATTTAGGATAAAATGAATTCCAAAAGCAATTTTCAGCTCCCATGAGCTTCCATGCCCACATCTTTCCCCCTGGCCTCCCCAGACCTTTGCCGTGTTATGGAATTTCTATCCTGCTTCCAGTAGCACACTTCACGGCCCCACTGGTTTCCCAATGTTGAACTTTGATTTAGTCCCTAAATTAATCATGTATTTAGCCACCTAATTTATCATTAGGGAGGGACTTAGGCTCTGAGGAAAACAAAGGTGAGCAAGGATATTCATGCACTGGGTCATTTTTCATGAATTCATTTTATTTAGCATTCTTGCATTTTACTTGGGAAAGTCAAAATGGCTCTGTGCCTTTTAGCACGCCCCTATCAGATCAACAAGTGCTAGACTCCGTGTTTCAAAAACGCAGCTGCGCTCAGAATACCTCTCCTATTTTGAGTTCTTAATAAAACTTGAAATGATGACAGCGGTAGTAATAATGATCCTTTCAGGAACACCGATTTTTGCCTTCCAATTGCACCTTTAAACATGAACCATCTTTATCCTGGTCGAGATTGCTAAGAGAAAATGCTGCATATCCATCAATGACTTTTCCTTAATGCCATGCAGAACTTGGAATTTATTAATATCTCTTTGATTCTCTAGAGGAATGTGGAATGTACATTCTGACTGGATTTTCTAAGCTCTGTGGGGGAAGGAAGAAAAGCGGGGAGACGATGGGGAGATGGAATCCGGTTTTCTGCAGGAGGGAGGAATGGAATTTTCTTTCTGCCACTCTGTCATGCTGAGAATCCTTGCTGAGATGCCAGTGGCATCCTAGAACAATATTAAATCTTCTGCTCCTAACCACAGGTCTAGGCTCATATCTTCCCAATGTCCTTGGGGGGTATAATAAGGATTTGAAAATGGATTAGTGAGTGGCTGGCTACTGAAAAAAAAAATTCAGGAAAGCATTTCAAATGCATCCAGGAAGACGCACTCGTAGTATTTTAGATGAGTTAATTTACTTTTTTAAAAAAATGATTGAAGCTATCAAAAGTTTTTTTTCATTTGAAATGCGTACTGTTTTTGAAATTCTGGTGGGGCGATTTTCCTTATTTTTCTGCATTCTTACCACCTACAATTTAAAGAAGAAATGTCTTTAAAGTTTTTCTAGAACACAGATATGAGATAGGCAATTAAATATTCCCATTACAGAGATGGAGAAATGGAGGCAGAAAAATAATAGAATATGAGCTCACCCTGATTTGGGGAAAGGACCACACCCTAAAATGCTTGACTATAAATTTAAAACAGACTCCATACAACACAGGTCACTCTTAATGAGGTTTGCTTTAAATGGACTACTCAAGTCCGTTCCGCCAAGTTGACTTTAATTCTTTCCAAAAAATTTAAATGCTTTGCAGTATATAGTACGATTTTTAACGTTATTTCAGGTTCACAGTCACTATTTGGATCTGCTCTTCAGGATTCCTTAAAACACGTTATTGGAACTAAAGACCTAGAAGTCAACAGTGAGCAAAGAAATCAATCAGTCAATCATATTTATCGAGGGCTTACTGTCTGCAAAGTACCATATGACAGTTGGTAGGCAGGTTTCCTGCCCACAGGGAACTTACAGTCAAGAGGAATGTATCAGCTATCAAGTTAACTATCAAATGTTCTGTAATCCTCAGTTATTTAAAAAATACCAAGCATCGATAACAATCTCTATTGCTGAATCCTATAATCTAATCCGAGTTATTACCTTCACTCCACTCCTAATGAGGTTTTTCGACAACTGCGCTGGCTAAAAGTTGACTTTAATCTTTGGAAATGCATGTTGACTTGAAACATTTCCATTCCACTAAGGTGATGCACCCAATCAGTGTACTGTAAGGGGTGAACCAAGTAGAAAGTAAAAGAAAAATAAAGTACTTAGATATCACTGAATGGCTGGATGAATGAATGAATGAATGAATGAATAAATGGTTCATAATCAATTAATGGTGTTGATTGAGCACTTGTTTAAAGATATTTATTAAGCATTTACTGTGTGCCAGGAACTGAACTAAGCGCTGGAGTAGATACAAGCCAAGCAAATTGGACAAAGTCTATGTCCCGCACGGGACTCTCAGTCCTAATCCCCATTTCAGAGATGAGGTAACTGAAGCCCAGAGAAGTTATGCGACTTGACCAAGGGCACATAGCAGACAAGTGGTGGAGCTGAGATTAGAAACCAGGTCCCCCTGACTCCCAGGCCTGTGTTCTATCCGCTAGGCCATGCTGCTTCTCACTAAAAGCACTGTACTAAATGCTTGGGAGAATATGAGAATCACATCTCTTGAATTTCAGATCATTAACTGGAAATGCCATAAAACTGTGGTAATGTTCATTTTAGATCTTCCAATTCTGACAATAACTGATTATTTTTTCTCCCTTGACCATCCTTTTCATCCAGAATGATGGTTCACAGCTCTGCTTACACTTAAGACAGGTCCAAAATCAGAATTCCAAGTCTAAGTTATGGTGAAGGCCAGTGACTAGATGGTAATTGTAGTGATGCTGAAGGCAGTCTTGGGAATATGTGTGCATCTGAGTATGTGGATACCGGTTCCGCACTTTTGCTCATGTCCTTCCACCTGCCTGGAACTTCCAGTTCCTTGAGAGATTTTACTTCAGCTAAAGTAAGCAGCATGGCTCAGTGGAAAGAGCCCGGGCTTTGGAGTCAGAGGTCATGAGTTCGAATCCCAGCTCTGCCACTTGTCAGCTGTGTGACCGTGGGCAAGTCACTTAACTTCTCGGTGCCTCAGTTCCCTCATCTGTAAAATGGGGATTAAGACTGTGAGCCCCACGTGGGACATCCTGATTCCCCCGTGTCTACCCCAGCGCTTAGAATAGTGCTCGGCACATAGTAAGCGCTTAACAAATACCAACATTATTATTATTATTAAAGTAAAAGAGAGGTATTGTCTTTCACATTCAGTGAGACCTAGTGGATAGAGCACAGGCCTGGGAGTCAGAAGGACCTGGGTTTTAATCCCGGCTCCGCCACTTGTCGGCTGTGTGAACTTGGGCAGGTTACTTTACTTCTCTGTGCCTCAGTTACCTCATCTGTAAAATGGGGTTTAAAGCTGTGAGCCCCATGTGGGACATGGATGGAGTCCAACCTGATTAGCTTGTATCTGCCCCGGTCTTAGATCGGTGCCTGGCATTTAGTAAGTACTTAACAAATATCAGCAGCATCATCATAACTCCATTCATTTAATTTAATTCAATAGTATTTATTGAGCGCTTACTATGTGCAGAGCACTGTACTAAGCGCTTGGGATGAACAAGTCGGCAACAGATAGAGACAGTCCCTGCCGTTTGACGGGCTTACAGTCTAATCGGGGGAGACGGACAGACAAGAACAATGGCACTAAACAGCGTCAAGGGGAAGAACATCTCGTAAAAACAATGGCAACTAAATAGAATCAAGGCGATGTACAATTCATTAACAAAATAAATAGGGTAACGAAAATATATACAGTTGAGCGGACGGGTACAGTGCTGTGGGGATGGGAAGGGAGAGGTGGAGGAGCAGAGGGAAAAGGGGAAAATGAGGCTTTAGCTGCGGAGAGGTAAAGGGGGGATGGCAGAGGGAGTAGAGGGGGAAGAGGAGCTCAGTCTGGGAAGGCCTCTTGGAGGAGGTGATTTTTAAGTAAGGTTTTGAAGAGGGAAAGAGAATCAGTTTGGCGGAGGTGAGGAGGGAGGGCGTTCCAGGACCGCGGGAGGACGTGACCCAGGGGTCGACGGTGGGATAGGCGAGACCGAGGGACGGCGAGGAGGTGGGCGGCAGAGGAGCGGAGCGTGCGGGGTGGGCGGTAGAAAGAGAGAAGGGAGGAGAGGTAGGAAGGGGCAAGGTGATGGAGAGCCTTGAAGCCTAGAGTGAGGAGTTTTTGTTTGGAGCGGAGGTCGATAGGCAACCACTGGAGTTGTTTAAGAAGGGGAGTGACATGCCCAGATCGTTTCTGCAGGAAGATGAGCCGGGCAGCGGAGTGAAGAATAGACCGGAGCGGGGCGAGAGAGGAGGAAGGGAGGTCAGAGAGAAGGCTGACACAGTAGTCTAGCCGGGATATAACGAGAGCCCGTAATAGTAAGGTAGCCGTTTGGGTGGAGAGGAAAGGGCGGATCTTGGCGATATTGTAGAGGTGAAACCGGCAGATCTTGGTAACGGATAGGATGTGTGGGGTGAACGAGAGGGACGAGTCAAGGATGACACCGAGATTGCGGGCCTGCGGGACGGGAAGGATGGTCGTGCCATCCACGGTGATGGAGAAGTCTGGGAGCGGACCGGGCTTGGGAGGGAAGATGAGGAGCTCAGTCTTGCTCATGTTGAGTTTTAGGTGGCGGGCCGACATCCAGGTGGAGACGTCCCGGAGGCAGGAGGAGATGCGAGCCTGAAGGGAGGGGGAGAGGACAGGGGCGGAGATGTAGATCTGCGTGTCATCTGCGTAGAGATGGTAGTCAAAGCCGTGAGAGCGAATGAGTTCACCGAGGGAGTGAGTGTAAATGGAGAACAGAAGAGGGCCAAGAACTGACCCTTGAGGAACTCCAACAGTTAAAGGATGGGAGGGGGAGGAGGCTCCAGCGTAGGAGACCGAGAATGATCGGCCAGAGAGGTAAGAGGAGAACCAGGAGAGGACAGAGTCCGTGAAGCCAAGGTGAGATAAGGTACGGAGGAGGAGGGGATGGTCGACAGTGTCAAAGGCAGCAGAGAGGTCAAGGAGGATCAGAATGGAGTAGGAGCCATTGGATTTGGCAAGAAGGAGGTCATGGGTGACCTTAGAGAGAGCAGTCTCGGTAGAGTGGAGGGGACGGAAGCCAGATTGGAGGGGGTCTAGGAGAGAATGGGAGTTAAGGAATTCTAGGCATCGATTGTAGACGACTCGTTCTAAGATTTTGGAAAGGAAGGGTAGTAGGGAGATAGGACGATAACTGGAGGGGGAAGTGGGGTCGAGAGCGGGTTTTTTTAGGATGGGGGAGACGTGGGCGTGTTTGAAGGCAGAGGGGAAGGAGCCCTTGGAGATGGAGTGGTTAAAAATAGAAGTTAAGGAAGGGAGGAGGGCAGGGGCGATGGTTTTAAGAAGGTGAGAGGGAGTGGGGTCCGAGGCGCAGGTGGAGGGGGTGGCACTTGCGAGGAGGGAGGAGATCTCCTCTGAGGATACTGCAGGGAAGGATGGGAAAGTAGGGGAGAGGGTTGTTGGGGGGGAGGGGAGAGGCGGAGGGGTGACTTTGGGGAGCTCAGACCTGATCGTGTTGATTTTCGTGAGGAAATAGGTGGCCAGATCATTAGGGGTGAGAGATGGGGGAGGGGGAGGAACAGGGGGCCTAAGGAGAGAGTTAAAGGTCCGGAACAATCGGCGGGGGTGACGGGCATGGGTGTCGATGAGGGAGGAGAAGAAGCTTTGCCTGGCGGAGGAGAGGGCAGAGTTAAGGCAGGAAAGGATAAATTTGAAGTGTGTGAGGTCGGCTTGGTGCTTGGACTTTCGCCAGCGGCGCTCAGCAGCTCGAGCATAGGAGCGTAGGAGGCGGACGGAGGAGGTGATCCAGGGCTGTGGGTTAGTGGCGCGAGAGCGGCGGAGGGAAAGGGGGGCGAGAGAGTCGAGATGAGTAGTGAGGGTGGAGTTGAGAGCGGAGACCTGATCGTCGAGAGTGGGAAGAGAGGACAGGGCGGCAAGGTGAGGCGAGATGCTATTGGAAAGACGGATGGGATCGAGAGAGCGGAGGTCTCTGTGGGGCAGTAGCGAAGATTTGCAGGGGGAGGGAGTGTGAGAGATGAGGCAGGTGAGAAGGTTATGGTCTGAGAGAGGGATTTCAGAGTTGGTGAGTGAGGAGATAGTGCAGCGGTAGGAGATGACAAGAACTCCATCCTCTCCCCTGCCCCCCAGAAGCTTTAAAAATTGTTGCATTCTTCCTGAGGGACTTCTATGAGCTCCCTCTAACTCTTGTAACTCCTTAAAATCTTTGGTACTTACTCCACCCTCATGCCCACAGCACTTATGTCCATTCATTCATTCATTCATTCATTCATTCATTCAATCGTATTTATTGAGCACTTACTGTGTGCAGAGTCCTGTACTAAGCACTTGGAAAGAACAATACAACAAAGAAGAGAGACAATCCCTGCCCACAACTGGCTTACAGTCTAGAGACTGTATGTCCACGCTCTTTGCTTCCCCTATTTATAATTTATTTAAATGACTGATTAATCCACTAGATTTTAAGTTCTCTGAGGGTAGGAATTGGGTCTACATACTCCACCGTACTTTCCTAAGCACTTAGTTCAGTGATCTGCACCCAGTAAGTGTTCAATAAATACCACTGATTAATTAATTGAAACCTGTAAGTAAACTCTACTCTTCTCTGCCTTTCCTGACTTTGCCATCCTTCAGGGTCCTGGAGACTTCTGCTATGCGTCATCTTTGCTTGGAAAATTGTAAATATGATGAATGTAATGTAACGGTAAATATAATGAGTAAAATGACTATCATGTGATGAATATAATGAAAGCTGACATTCTCCTCAGAACTCAGTTCCTTGAATAAGCCGTCTTTTTCCCAGCTCCTTCTCTCTTCTGCCTCATCTATGCACTTGGGTCTGTGACAACTCGATTCCTTGAATAAGCCGTCTCTTTCCCAGCTCCCTCTCTCTTCTGCCTCATCTATGCACTTGGATCTGTGACCTTTGGACATTTTGTATTCGTCCCACACTCGCTCCACAACATTTACAGACTCATCTGCAAATTATTCATTTATATTAATGTCTGGCTCCCCCTCTAGACCGTAAGCTTGTTGAGGGCAGGGAACATGTCTACCAACTGTGGTATTGTACTCTCCCAAGCTCTTAGTATACAGTAGGCACTTAATAAAAACTGTTAATTGGTATTTATTCAATCACCTTGCCCCCTCCTACTTCACCTTGGTACTTTCCTACTGCAATTTAGCCCACACACTTCACTCCTCTAATGCTTACCTTCTCACTTTACCTCCATCTCATCTATTTTGCCATTATCTCTTGCCCACATCCTGCCTCTGGCCTGGAACACCCTCCCTCTTCATATCTGACAGACTCTCCCCCCACTTCAAAGCTTATTATTATTATTATTCGGAGCTCTATATTGCTGTATTGTATTAAGAGTGTAATCCAGTGCTCTGCACATAGTAAGTGCTCAATAAATGCCATTGAATAAATGAATGAGTGAATGAAAGATTGAGCACAAGTCCCTGTCCCACATGGGGCTCCCAGTCTTAATCCCCATTTTACAGACGGGGGTAGCTGAAGCACACAGGAAGGGAAGTGACTTGCCCAAGGTCACACAGCAGATAAGTGGAGGAGTTAGGATTAGAACCCAGGTCCTTCTGAGTTCCAGGCCCGTGTTTTAGCCACTAGGCCGAGCTGCGTTTACTGTGCTGAAACCAATGCCCCACGATGACATATGGGAGCGTAATAATAGTGATAATCATAATAATACTTGTGGATAGGTGGATTAAGCACCAACTATGTGCCCAGCTCTGGGGTAGGTGTAGGATAATAGAGTTGGGCACAGTCCTGTGTCCCAAATGGGGTTCACAGTCTAAGGGGAGGAAGAACAGATATTACAGATGAGGAAACAGAGGCTTAGGGAAGTTACTTGCACAAGGTCACATAGCAGGTAAGTGGCAAAACAGGCATTAGAACACAGTTCCACTGACTTGTACTCTCCTAAGTGCTTAATACAGTGTTTTACACACAGAAGCACTTAACAAATATGAATTAAATTGAATTGAATTCTAGCCTCGTGCTCTTTCCACCAGACCATGTTACTGTCCTGATCGCACTGTGGGTTGTGACCCTTTTCACAAAGAGTATGTGTTCTCAAAAGACCTCTTAGGATTGGATGAAGTGGGGCTACTGATATTATAGTGGTAACCTCTAGATTATAAACTCACTGTGGCCAGGGAATATGTCTGTCAGGTCGTTGTGTCTTGTGTAGGGTACATTGCCCTGCAAATAGTAAGTGTTCAATAAATACAATTGATTGACTGTCCAAGTTAAGAGAACCTGTTATAAGTAAACAGCTTTCAGCGCAAGTAACCAAATGCTCCCTTTTCTATGCCCTCCTCAAAGTTAACTGAAATTGAAATGCAGTTTTGTTCCTGTCCTGGACTACAAGTCCTGGTGACCTGCAGTAGTTTCACCTGCGGGGTGTCTTACTTGCTTTTTGGGAATGTGACCTCACTACAGGGCTTACAACGGATCAGGATTTGTGTACTAACAGGTGTCCCATGAGTGGATGGTGAAGACTGAGATTTCTTCAGAGCAGTCGATTTCTTCAACCTTCATTCATTTATTCAATGGCA
This sequence comes from Ornithorhynchus anatinus, assembly GCF_004115215.2. NCBI lineage: Eukaryota > Metazoa > Chordata > Mammalia > Monotremata > Ornithorhynchidae > Ornithorhynchus > Ornithorhynchus anatinus. The sequence continues at coordinate 39,056,222 of NC_041739.1, forward strand.
TTTATTGAACGCTTACTATGTGCAGAGCACTGGATTACACTCTTAATACAATACAGCAATATAGAGCTCCGAATAATAATAGTATGCGCAGGCCACTGTACTAAGGGCTCGGAATGTACAATTCGGCAACAGATAGAGACAATCATTTCCTTCTCAGGAATCTTAGAGGCAGATTCTTTCTTATCAGAAGAAGCAGAGCTAAAAATAACAGCCAACATCCTCGTGGGCCGAGGGGAGGTTTAGAGAGGAAACACTTGAAGGGTCAATACACCATGGGAGAAATATTCGTTGAGGATACACACACCTAATCCTTCAGAGGGAGGAAGTCTTGTTTGCCTATGAGGTCTTCCTGGAGGCTTCCTTTCTCACATGTTCTCCCTCTGCCACTATTCCTGTCCCACTTGGTCACGCAGTTGCATAAATGCCTCCTTTCCCATTAAGGCCAAGCCCTTGCCTCACCTCCTTCCCTCTACTCTCTGCTCCCTGACATTCAACCTCCCCGCAGCGGGGAACTGGGAAGGAGAGAAGGAATCTCTGTAGTGAGATTGTAGTGAGTCCTTCCTAAAGGTTGGAGGAAAAGACAAAGATGTCCATTTGAGGCCAGATCACCTTTGTCCTTTCATAATAATATTTCTGGGATCTTGTTAAATACTTACTAAGGTGCCGAACAATGCCACAAGATAATCGGGTCATGCCCAATCCCTGTCCCACATGGGGCTCACACTCTAATAGGGAAGGAGAACAGGAATTTCAAGCCCATTTTTTTCAGATGAGGAAACTAATTCCCAGAGAAATTAAGTGCCTTGCCCAAGGTTACAGAGCAGGCATATGGCAGAAGTGGGATTAGAATCCAGACCCCTTCTCTTTCCAGTAGGTCAAACTGCATCATTCCTTTCCTCCCACCATCTAATCCCCATTACGGCCAGAGATCACCCCTCCATCTTAGAGAATCCTGGAAAAAAAGAAATACTCATTTAATAGGCGTTTTGGAGGTTTGGTTAAGAAGCTGTCTCATCTATGCCCCTGTCTCATCTATGCCTTTCCTCAAGAGCTTCTCTAAGGGGGCCCAGGGTCAGGGTAGGACCCCAGTGATCCAGGAGGGGTGAGAGGTTTTAGGAAATGGATGTGCTGCCCTTATATCTCTTCCGGACTGCCCAGTCCAACTCCACACAGCTCTGAGCCAAACTCCCCGGAACCCCCAGGACTGGTGATAGCAGCAACAGTATGGGTTGTCAAGGGGGTGGACTGCCGTTAGGGGTATGTGTGATTTGAGGATTGTGCTCCTCTGACCAGCCACACGATGGCAATTGGCCAGATCGTCACTCTCCCGGAGGCACTCCTGGGGCCTGACAATGCCCCAGTTAGCTCCAGACATTAGTTATGGCCCTGTCCCCTCACCTGGTCAAATGATCTAATCTTTCCCATTGGTTCCTCCTCCTGACTATTATTTATCATCATTAGCACTTCACCTCTGCCCTTGCAAGATGTCCTCCTATCCAATCACTGTTTCTTCACTCACCCTTTTCCATTTCTGCATACATATTCACCTCTGCCTTTCTCCCTCACCTTCTCTCTCTCTCTGTCTCTCTCCCTGTCTTCATTTTGGAGAAATGATTGTTTCTCCCTAACTCATTTAGCCTCTCAGGCTGCCGTATCATCTCTCATAACCGGTGGTTTAGAAGTACTGCCGAACCATAAAGAAAAGTCTTAGTGTTTGGCCCACATCAACATCCTTCATCTGCCTAGGACAACAGCAGTCGACAACTCACTTTCTTCAATAGTATTCCAGGATTATGGTTTTTTCCTCTGGACTGTAAACTCATTTTAGGCAGGAAATGTGTCTACCAACTCCATTGCAATGTGCTCTCCCACACGTCTAGGATAGTGCTCTGCACACAAAGTGCTCAATTTGTGGGGGACAAATGTACTATTAAATGTCAGCCTATTCACCCCAGTGCTTAGTAGAATGCTCAGCATAAATCAAGTGCTCATTGAATACCATTTTTATGGTAGGTGGGGATTGCAATGGACTGCGTATCTTATTCTCTTCTTGGCTGTCCCAAGAACTCTGAAGTTAGCATCCCTGTAAACCTCTAGGCTGTAAGCTTCTTGTGGGCAAGAATTGTCTACCAATTCTGTAATATTGTACTTTCCCCAGAGCCTAATATAGTGCTCAAGTATTCAGTAAGCATTCAATAAATAGAACCGTCTGACCGTTCCCTCCTCCCGCTCACTCCCCACACTGTGGAACTTAGTATTTCCAACTTTTCCCACTCCCAATCCTATCAATCCTTTGCTACCCTGAGAATCTTCAGGCAAGTGAGAGTCCTGGAAAATTTTCAAACTATCATTTGGTCTGCCACTGAGTGAAATGATTTGGTGTTCCTGGTGACGCACCGAGGAAGCTTCTTTTCTTTCATCTTTAGAAAACCCAATCAATCTACCAGTGCTATTTATTGAGTGCTAACTGGTTGCAGGATACTACACTCGGCATTTGGGAGAAATACTGTAGAGTTGGTAAATTACAGATATATACATATGAGCTGCGGGCATGGGAAGGAGGACGAGTAAAAGCACAAGTCAGAGCAGTGCAGAAGGGAGTGGGAGGAAAGGAGAGGATGGCTTAGTCAGAGAAGCCTTCTTGGAGGAAATGAGCCTTCAATAATGTTTTGAAGTGGAGGGGAGCAATTATCTGTCTGATATGATACCCTTTTATCTCTCTCTCGCTCTGTCTCTCTGTTTGGAGCCTCAATTGAGGGGTGTCCCATATTATGGATGACATAGTTAATGGGGTCCATGGGCTCCTGGGGTTCTTCAGCCTGCTTCAATCCAGGCTCCTCTACTTGCCTGCTTGCCTTCTTTTAATAATAATAATGTTGGTATTTGTTAAGCGCTTACTATGTGCCGAGCACTGTTCTAAGCGCTGGGGTAAACACAGGGGAATCAGGTTGTCCCACGTGGGGCTCACAGTCTTAATCCCCATTTTACAGATGAGGGAACTGAGGCACCGAGAAGTTAAGCGACTTGCCCAAAGTCACACAGCTGGCAAGTGGCAGAGCTCGGGTTCGAACCCATGACCTCTGACTCCAAAGCCCGTGCTCTTTCCAGTGAGCCACGCTGCTTCTTTTGAGAGGGGGGGAGGGAGTGTCAGTCCTCTCTCTTTAACCACCCCATCCTATAAGGTCCGGTGGGTAGACAGCTAGCTTGGGGGCCGGGAGACTTTTTATTCTGAAGCAAGACAGGGACTGTGTCCAACCTGATTTGCTTGTAGCCACCCCAGCGGCGTGGCTCCGTGGAAAGAGCCCGGGCTTGGGAGTTAGAGGTCATGGGTTTGAATCCCAGCTCTGCCACTTGGCAGCTGTGTGACTGTGGGCAAGTCACTTCACTTCTCTGTGCCTCAGTTCCCTCATCTGTAAAATGGGGATTAGCTGTGAGCCTCACATGGGACAACCTGATCACCCTGTATCTACCCCAGTGCTTAGAAGAGTGCTTTGCACATAGTAAGCGCTTAACAAATACCAACATTATTATTAGTATACCGACTGGTACCTAGTAAGCACTTGACAGGTACCACAAGGTATAAAGCCTTCTGACATCCCACCTCCTCCAGACAGCTTTGCCCAATTCATTCATTCATTCATTAGTATTTATTGAGCGCTTACTATGTGCAGAGCACTGTACTAAGCACTTGGAATGTACAATTCGGCAACAGGTAGAGACAATCCCTGCCCACTGGCGGGCTTACAGTCTAATCATTCAGTCGTATTTATTAAGCGCTTACTGTGTGCCATTCATTTTCCTTCTGCTTAAGTTGTAGGTTTCCAAAGATCATCCCAGCACTTTGACAGCACAACCACCCATTGAACTTTGTACATTTAGCTTTACAATCTATACTATTCAAATACTCTTTCTTCCCGTCTGTAAATCACCCCGTATCTTTCAACTCCTCTGTTGGTCTGTGGAAAGAGAACTTCTTTGAGAAATGAGAGTTGATCGCTCAATCAGTGGTATTTATCGAGCACTTACTGTGTGCAGAGCACTATCCTAGATGTTTAGGAGAGTGCATTGCAACGGAGTAGGTAGACACATTTCCTGCCTAAAATGAGCTTAAAATCTAGAGGGGGAGACAGACATTAATATAAATAAAAAATTCTTGGATATGTATATAGGTGGTGTGGGGCTGAAGGTGGGGCAGATACCAAAGCCCAAAGGGCACAGATCTAGCAGCGGGGCTCAGTGTAAAGAGCCTGGGCTTCGGAGTCAGAGGTCATGAGTTCGACTCCCGGCTCTGCCACTTGTCAGCTGTGTGACTTTGGGCAAGTCACTTAACTTCTCTGTGCCTCAGTTACCTCATCTGTAAAATGGGGATTAACTGTGAGCCTCACGTGGGACGACCTGATTATCCTGTATCTACCCCAGCGCTTAGAACAGTGCTCGGCACATAATAAGCGCTTAACAAATACCAACATTATTATCTAAGTGCGTGAGTGACGCAGAAGGGAGAGGGAGCCAGGGGCCAGAGGGTTTAATCAAGGAAGGCTTCTTGGAGGAGGTCTCTTGGAGGAGAATCTTGTTTCTCACACCAGTCCTGACTGTAGTAGGCTACTGTGGGTGAGATCGCGTCAGCGTGGCTTAGTGGAGAGAGCGGGGGCTTGGGAGTCAGAGGTCATGTGTTCTAATCTCGACTGCTCCACTTATCAGCTGTGTGAGTTTGGGCAAGTCACTTCACTTCTCTGGACCTCAGTTCCCTCATCTGTAAAATGGGGAGTAAGTCTATGAACCCCACGAGGAACAACATGATTATCTCGTATCAACCCCCACGCTTAGAACAGTGCTTTGCACAGAGTAAGCGCTTAACAAATACCATAATTATGATTATTATTACATCCTCTACACTGTAAGCTTGTTGTGGGCAGGGAACGTTATTGTTTGATCGTACTCTCCCAAGCACTTAGTACTCTGCTCTGCACAGAGTAAGAGCAAGAGCTCAATAAATACGATTGACTGACTGTCTTTGCAATATACTAGTCCCTGTCCACCTACTCACCTGTTGTACCCCATGTTCCCCGTGGAAATACGACTCGCTGTGACAAGAGAAGTCCACTCAAGCCACTAGTACAATAATCAACTCCTCTTCGCGGGTTTTCGGGCCTTGAAGTCTCAGGATTTGTTGTTCCTATTGAGAGAGTCTGTTTTGTGTTTGTCTCCCCTAGTTAGACTGTAAGCTCCCTGTGAACAGGGATAGTGTCTACCATTTATGTTAACTCTCTGAAGTGCTTAGTACAGTGTTCTACAGTAAGCACTATTGTTAAGTGCTAACTCTGTGCCAAGAACTAAACACTGTACTAAACACTGGAGTAGATACAAGCTAATAAAGCTGGGCACAGTCCATGCCCCTTTTGGGGTTCACAGTCTTAATCTCTATTTTACAGATGAGGGAAGTGAGGCACAGAGAAGTGAAGTGACTCACCCAAAGTCACACAGCAGACATGTTGCAGAGTCAGGATTAGAATCCAGATCCTTCTGACTCCCAGGCCCGTGCTCTTTGCACAGAGAAAATGCTTAATGAATACCATTATAACATTTTTTAATGCGTCCGTTTGTTTTCCAAGGAGACATCTGTTTATAGTACCTCTCTGATTTAATGTAAATGTATTGAAGTTGCTATATTACTCACTCATAATTGATTAATACATAAATCTGGGTAATGGGGTAAGAAATGGGACTCAGACCTTAGGTAAGTAGCCAATCCCCACATTGTAATCTTGTTCCTATGAGACAATTGTTTCCATCCTACAGTCTTTCAATTTACAGCATTGTTTTCAAGAATCAATTCTGTAGAAAGTCCAAGGATTCCAGTCCTGGGAGTTTTCCTATAACTTGGAAGTTATGTTCCTTAAGAATTTCAAGTTATGGGAAAATTGCATAATAATGGCCAATCAATAGATCAAACAGTGATATTTACTGAGGACTTATTGTGTGCAGAAACACTGTACTAAATACTTGGGAAAGTATAAGAGTTGATAGATACGAGCCACTGATAAAATGGAACGCAATAGTTTAGGGGATAAATGGTTTGGAGATACCTCAATGGCTGACATTCTTTGATACAAATTTCTATGCTACTGCTTTGCCCCTTTGTTATTTTCCTTTAACTGAATTAAATACTGTAAAGTTGAATAAACACAAAGAAATACAACTTACTGTATGGTACAGTGGAGTAAACCTGAGACACCGTGGTACAGTGTATTAAAACAAAGACAGAGGCAGGGAAATTTAGCAACTTCTAAACCGATGACAAACTCAAGCTCACATCCATCTCTTCCTACATCAGATCTACTCAAGCCAACTTGCAGACTGGGTTGTATATCTCTATCTAAAAGTGTAGATATAAATATAGATATTATACATTGGTATTTGTTAAGCGCTTACTATGTGTCCAGCACTATATTAAGATACAAGATAAACGTTGTTGGGTAGAGATTGTCTCTATTTGTTGCTGAATTGTATCTTCCCAGTGCTAAGTACAGTGCTCTGCACACAGTAAGCACTCAATAAATACGACTGAATGAATGAATGACTCTCCGTCTAAGTAGGACGAAGTGTTGAATCCCCATTTTTCAGATGAGGGAAGTTAAGGGTCTTGCTCAGGGTCACACAGCAGGGATTAGAACTTGGGGCCTCTGACTCCCTAGGCTGTGCTCTTTCCAGAACTTTCCCTAACACTTCCATTATGTTCAAATGGAATCGCGGAAGGAAAATCGCGGAAGGAAAGCGTGTGTTGATAGCAGAACTGGATGTACTACCATTTAATTGCCATATGGACAGGCAAAAATTTGGCATCAAAACCAGAGATTTCTAGGAACTGGTATCATGCTGAAGGGCTTAGAAGGGTCAAAGAACCTCTTTGAACTGCCCCAGATATACTTCAAAGGAAAGTCACAACAACTCTTTCTCTGTCACTCTCCTGCCAAAGCTAGGTCCGAAGTGCCAACTAAAGTCTCTGAGGCTGAACTGGCATAATTTTAGAGGCAATGGTCATGAGGAAACCATCCCCCTGTCTCTTTACCACATCCACATTTGTCCGAATAGTACATTCCACTCAGAGGGGATACAGAGTATCACCCCAGTTGGCAAACTTGACTCTCTAACCAGCAAGTGAGGAGACTGGGCTTACCATGATGGTTTGGTTTGAAATGGTTTGATTAAAACCTTTTGTCCCAAGAGAAAATGTTTTGGCACTAAGTGGAATCATATTACACAAAGTTAATACTCCCTGCGGTTCTTTCACCTCTACGAGGCCCGTAAGAAAGAATAAATTTAAAGCCATTCTGAAATCACCTCTCCTCCAAGAGGCCTTCCTGGTTTAATCTCTCATCCCCACCTCCCAATTTCTTCCCTAACTGCTACGAAAGCACTTGGATATAACATGATCCTGGAAGTCAGAAGGACCTGGGTCCTAATCCCGGCTGGACCACTTGTTCGCTATGTGACCTTGGGTAAATCACTTTACTTCACTTTAAATCATCTGTAAAATAGGGATTAAGTCCATGAGCTTCATGTGGGACAAGCGCTGTGTCCAACACAATTTGCTTGCTCCCACCCCGGCACTTAGTAGAGTGTGTGGCATATAGTAAGCACTTAAATACCACAAGTGTTATCATCATTAGAATTATTATTATACTTGTATCCCTTCAGTTGCACTTAATTTACAGAGCGTTTAGTATTACTGATTGATATTTGTTCCTCCTCTCTGAAATTTCTGTTTGTGTGTGTCTGTCTCCCCTGTTAGTTGTAAACTCTCGGCTGCCGCTTATTTGATTCAACCTAAAAACTTTACAACACTTGTAGAACCCTGGACTACCTGATCTTCTAAAGCAATTGATCAGGACATAAATGAGATTTGGCTTCTGTCTGATTTGAGAAAGGGTGCACATCTTACAATATCAAGAATAACCATTCTTTCCATTCTTGACTATGATCAGTCAGTCTTTGTTCTCCAGTGAAAGACTTTTCCTTTTAAGTTAGGCATTTGGAGGGAATTTGAGAATGAAGAATTTAAATCTGCTGGTTCTTCCACTTTTCCATCCCAGCAAGTTTGCTGGAAGTGATTGCTTCTCATCTGAGCAAGGTTTGTTTTTCTTCAATGCTAGGGCCTTAAAAGCTCTGAGAGTGGGCATGTCTCTGAAGTTTAATTTCATTGTTTAGCTTGCTGTCATCCAGAAGTACAGTGTTTACTTAAATGTTACAAGTTCAGTGTTGTAAATTAGTAAGTACTGTTATAAATTAGGAGTTTGGTTTTTAAACTATTTGACTTTATGTTGTAATTGGAAACAGCTCAACAAATATTTAACTCTTCAGAACTAACTTTGGAGGAGTACTCGATTTTTTTCCCTAAAGGGTGATGCTTAAGAAAGCTTTGAAAATATCAATGTCCAAATCTGAAGGGCACTTTGATTTTTCTCCTCAGTGTGGGCCTTAAATAACTTGCAGCCCAGGAGACTTCTCGGGCTCCATTACTGCCCGAGAAGGATTTGTAGCCTAATTCTGCCCTGCGGTGTGATGCCCAGTTATTCCTCTGCAGACTAGCATTCAAAATCAGATTCATCGGTATTTGGCAGTTAGATCACCACTCAAGGTCGCACCTGGAGAGATTCCAGTACTCTACCGGTCCCAACTATAGGAGGGACAGTCAAGCAGAGGCCTACCCATTCCATTCCTGGCTTGGGCAGTGGCTAGCGAGTGGAAGGGAATATGTTGAAAGTCAAAACTCACTTGTGCTGGTCAGTGGCGTCATGGGGGAGAGTCGAGAGCGGAGACTAGGGTTTACTGCACGGAGAAGGCAATGGTAAACTGCTTCCGTATTTTTACCAAGAAAACTCTGTGAATACACCACCAGAACGATAGCAGATGGAGTTGGGGCTTTCTGGGAGAGATGTGTCCATGGCGTCGCTATGGGTCAGATACGACTCGATGGCATATGACAACAACAAACAGTTAGATGAATAACTCTACTTAGTCACATATATGCCTATCTATACACCGCATGTGTGTGTGTGAGCATATATACGTACTTGTGTTTTTAGATAAATAGCTGTTCTTTGCATTTGAAGATGACCCTATTGATGGACAGAGCCTAACCATGTAGATGGATATGGTGGAAAAAAAAAACAGTGGCAATGAATGATCCATCCATACTTTGTACAAGAAAAAGAGGAAGGACTAAAAAATGATTATAAAGCATTTTAGAAATGCTAAATGCTTGGTTAAGCACATATCAAGACAAATGTTAACCACTCACGGTATCATTTTAGTGTGGCACAGGATTTGGGGTTGAAATCCTCCTAAATGTCCATGAAGATAGGAAAGTATATTCATACCAAACAAAAGAGATATAGGATAAGGAGAGAAAGAGAGAGATGGGGTGAGAGAGATTGCATTTAGAAGCCTTTGTTTCACACTTGAGAATCAGCAGCTTGAGTCTTTGTGTGTGAAGTATCTGAAAAATGTTTTATCAATGTCTTGGAATCACAAATAGCACAATAGGGATTAAGCCCATTGACAGATAACGGACCACCTACTTTCCCACCATATTTGTACAGCTATGGATCTGAATAGCAAGAGGGGAAGAGGAATGTTCTTTGGAGGGGATTAATATGATGAAAGGAAAAATATCCGTTTCTGTTTTCTCTCTCTGGAAGTTTAGAGACAAACACTCTCCATCTAAAAAGGTGACCCCTATCTTGAACAACGGGGATTAGGAAAGGAAATCTTGTTTTCAGGCAGTCCATGAGGGTGTACATAGATACGTTTCCTTAGACATCTGAATATTTTTGTTTCTCCATTCATTTCTTCATAAAGCCAGCTCCTCCTATAGTGTTTTCACTTTGCTTATTCAAGGCTGGGGACGATGACCGAAGGGAGGAATAATAGTGATGGGTGAGGAGTGCCACGGGGAGAGAAAAATCAGCTCTACTTGGTGACTAACATATCCCATCCCTGGCCCCCAGTGAAGATGTGGTCACCCCTGAAGCTAGTGACCTCATGACCAGTCCCGACCCTACCAGGTACAGCGATGATTACTGATGGAAGTGCAGCTCAGCGATCCTTTCACCCCTAATCTAATCAAACCTACCCTAAGGTAATCCTATCACCAAACTGGTAGGGAGGAGATGGAGCAAGTGGTGGACATGCACCTGAATGAGCTGCATCGGAGAGGGCTGATTTGCAGAATCAAAGGTAGGCGAGGAGTGGGTGGATGATGAAAGACCGCATATTGGAAAGGACACAGAGTTATATACTAAGTTCAGATGTAACCAGGACTTCTGAATAAAGGTCTATTACCTTAAATCCCTGGTACCCGTACTGAGTAATTTAGCACACAGCTTTGTTTATCTGTCCATGGTTACCTATGCATTTGATTCAACTGGAAACAACCAGTTCAGGAGATCTACTCTGTTTCCTCTAATAATAATAATAATGTTGGTATTTGTTAAGCGCTTACTATGTGCAGAGCACTGTTCTAAGTGCTGGGGTAGACACAGGGGAATCAGGTTGTCCCACGTGGGGCTCACAGTCTTAATCCCCATTTTACAGATGAGGTAAGAGGTAACTGAGGCACAGAGAAGTTAAGTGACTTGCCCACAGTCACACAGCTGACAAGTGGCAGAGCCGGGATTCAAACCCATGATCTCTGACTCCAAAGCCCGGGCTCTTTCCACTTAGCCACGCTGCTTCTCTAGTCTATTCCACATCCAGGACAATTCGTTGTACCCTAGAAAGCTGAATAAATACTGATTTGACGATGACTATGATGACAAAAGCGAAGAGAAAAGAAGCTGAAGAGAGGGTTGGGGGGAAAAGGACTTCTCTTCAGAGGAAAGCAGCTTCCCTTGTATTGTCCCGTTTAAAAATCTCTCCACTGTAACCAGAATCTGCATTCATTCATTAATTCACTCGCATTTATTGAGCACTTACTGTGTGCAGAGCATCGTACTAAGCGCTTGGAAAGTACAATTCGGCAACAGATAGAGACAATCCCTACCCAACAACGGGCTCACACTGTAGAAGGGGGAGGCAGACAACAAAACAAAACCAGAAGACAGGCAATCAGAAATGCTATTCGACTGCTCTGGAAACCTCACTTGAAGAACAAACTGGATGTCAAAAATATGGAAATTTCCCTTTATTCTCATCTTTCCACTTATTGAAATCCTAGGCTTAATTTACTGAATGTCCTAAGAGTAAAAAGCCTACTCGTTTCATAGAGGTTGATAACTAAGTGGAGTGGACAGTCAGGATGCCCACTTTAGCCATTAACTCCTCAGCAATTGTTGGGTCAAAAAAAAAAAATTGCAGAAACTCCACTTAGTTGTTGAAGCCTTTAATGATGTCTCTCCACCCAGACTGCTAACATTAGGAGACGTTGGTGCTGGTACTTTCTGTGGAAATTCAGCTTTGAAGAAGTCAAGATTGTTGTTGAGTGGAGATGGTGTAGACAAGAAATCTCGGGGAGCTTAGAGAGGGAATGGGCAAATTTTGTCCCATCCGGATCTTCTTTCCTAGCTCTTAGTACAGTGCTATACAGACAGAAATTCCTTGATAAATACTATTACTGCTATTTCCAATTGGTTCAAGGATCCATGTGAATGACAGCTGTCTTCCAAGCACCCTGGTCGCCCAGCCCTCTCAGAACTACACCCTGAAATCTATTGACTCAAAGGGGTTAAGATACAGCTTAACCCTGTCTCCCCCTTCTACACTGTGAGCCCGTTGTTGGGTAGGGATTGTCTCTATCTGTTGCCGAATTGTACTTTCCAAGCGCTTAGTACAATGCTCTGCACCCAGTAAGTGCTCAAGAAATGCGAGTGAATTAAAAAGTGAGACGAAGCTCCTAAGACCCAGGATCTGTGGAGCTGAGCCTAGCTCAGCATGACCGAGTGGCTAGGACATGGACCTGGGAGTCAGAGGACCTGGATTCTAATCCTGACTCTGTCACCCATCTACTCTATGACCTGGGGCAAGCTACTTAACTTCTCTGTGCCTCAGTTACCTCCTCTACAAAATGGGAATTAAGACTATGAGCCTCATGTGGGACATGGACTGACTCCAACCTGATTAGCTTGAATGTGCCCCAGCGCTTAGTACAGTGCTTGCCACATAGTAAGCACTTAACAAATTCCATAAAACAAACAAATAAATAAATGAATAGTTAAACATGATCAGCATCACCACCATGTATTCTCCCAGAGTCTCCGAGATATTATTTTTTTCTTGTCTATTCATCCTCTCTGGTAACGTCTCATTCTCCCCCCTATTCATTCAATTGTATTTATTGAGCACTTACTGTGTACTAAGCATTTTGGAGCATCACTAAACAGGCACATTCCTTGCCCACAACGAGCTACCTTTCCCTCCCCTCCCCTCCCCTCTACCTATCCTTAACCTTGAACAGATCATAGCTCCCTGAGGTAAGTGACTGATTCCCAGTCCCATATTTTTACCATTAGTTCCACACTGCCTTCTCTTTAAGAAAGCAAACAACAAAAATATAAATATGGAGAAGATGGGAGCGGATCTTTGGATAAAATAGTTGAGACCTCTCAGAGTATGCTGCCTCTAAATTGAGTTAATATTAGGAAAAATTAGACAGTACCACGAGCCATGAGTTTGTTCTCTTATTACCTTCTTCACAAATGTCTGATGCTTTTCCCCCGGGATATTGGATGAGTTAGTATATGAGTAGACCTCTTTGGAAAACCGGTGATCATTCTAAGGAAGAGAGGATGCTTTAGATAATTATTGAGAGCTAGGATTTGGCAAGATTAGTGAAAAAGGAATGGAAAATAAAAATGGAAGCCTATGTAGTGAATCAGATTACAAAGACAGTACCAAAGCAAGAAAATAGAATTTATTAGATTGCTGCTGATTTACAACATGCGAATCACTTCCTGAAGTTATTCCCTTTGAAAGAACAGCCCCAGCAGGGAAGGAAAAGAATGATATTGTTCATGTCAGTTGAAATAGATTACCTCTAATAATAAAATGAACTAATTGGACATGCTTATAGGAAAGGGAAAAAATAAATCTCCCTTCAATTCCCTGAGGGCATTTATTTTGATTAAAAATATATGAAGGATGGACAGGATAGAAAAGATGAGAGAAGAGAGGCTCTGGAAGAAAGAGCCTTTGAGAATCCAAGAAACATTTCTAATTCCAAGAGACAGGGAGACAGAGAGAGAGTGACAGAGAGAGAGAGCACGAGAGAACAAATTCACACTGGAAGAGTCAACGGACATGTCCAAATGATCCGCCCCTATGTTTTTTCCTCTACCCAGGCTCAGTGATTTCACTGGTTCCTGAAACCACTGAAAATCCAGATGCTGATAGAATTAATCTTGAATGGTTAGCCAGATTCACCTATTTCTCAAAAACTCTTCCTTGGGCCAGGTACCTAGATTCCCATTTTATAAGCAGTGGCTCAGGGTCTAACAAAAGCAGGGCCCCTGGGGAAATGAGTGGAAATACATGCCCCACTAGAACCGAGAAAATCTAGAAGAAAACAACGACGGATCTTAGAGACAATCTATTGCAGCCTGCAGGCGACTTACACCCTTAATTCTTAACTTGCTAAACATTTCGAGGTCCTCAAAGCGAGGACATTCATTCACAAGGTGAAAAGTTGAAAAGAAGCTGTACTAGCGGTTGTATGGAAATAAATGAAGAGAAAAACAGTGGGCTCATCTGCTTCAGTGGGTTCCAATTACAGCTTCCCCCGGTATATTCTGGCTCCAACCTTTGCCTTTCACCTCAACCTTGCGATCAGTGAGTGGGGAAATGTGTCACTTCCTCCGAAACAATTCCACCCAGCCCAGACATGACAAGACTCCCCGTGCTTTTACACCGATCCCTCACTTCCTTCCCTCTGAAGTTCCGATCTATCAAGCTCACTGAAAGTAAGTCACACGACATTTTTGTATATTGTTGCCGCCTCCTCATCTAGATATCGGGAAGCACTTCAAAGAAGCCTACCCTGGCGGTGGACAAAATGGGAAGGTTGGGGAGGAGGGGAAGTAGAGTTCACCTTTGCCAAAAAAAAAATTAAAATAAAAGAAGAAAGGGCCATGATGCTCTTTCTGTAGGTCAGCTGCACAGAGCCTGAGAATTAGGTCCAGGACTTGGTAACTATCCAGGACATTTTGACCACCAGTCTGGTTTTGGTTTGTTTTTTTGTTGTTGTTGTTAAAGAATTGTGAGGAAAAAAAAAAAAGCAATATCAAGAGAACACTGAAGGACATGGACTGCGAAATGTGAAAAGTCCTCCTCCCCCAGCCTGAGTTAGAAATCACCCTTCTCAATCAATCAATCGGTGGTATTTATGCAGAACTGAGTGTATGCAGAGCACTCTACTAAGCATTTGGGAGAGTACAATACAACAAAGTGTATTGTATTCTCACCGTCTAGTTCTGCCTTATCCAACTGAGCCAGTATGTGTACAAGATGAGAGAGATGTAGTAAGCTTCCTGACGTTAAATTCTTTCCTATGTTAAAATCTCATGAACAGGATTTCCCCCAGTGAAGTTTTGGCCCCTCAGTTCCCGATTTCATGCAAATGTTCCTACTCATCAAATAATAAGGAAAACTTAACCATGCTAAATACATACAAAATAAAGGCAGAATTATTTTTAAATGGAGGATTTCAAAGTTTACTGTGAGGCGTCAGCCACTCTTTAAGTTAAAATAATGTTTGACAGGTCAGTAATGAGACACAAAAGATTTTCTTTTTTTCATCCAGGCAATTTCATACAAATAATAAAGCGGGCACATCAAAGCTCGGGAACTGTAGACATTGTACAAAGTATCAGGACTTTCTGTTCTCTTTAAAATTCTGACATATGTTGTGTAGTGTGGTTTCAGCTATTAAAGAAAAGAAAATACAGACTTTTTTCCAAGAGGTCCTTTGACCACTTATGGCTTAAACCCGTCTTGTGAAAGCCGATCTGAAGCTTTCCAGGCCATGTACTATGGTAAGACTCCGCTGCAGTGTGCTGGTTCAGAGAGCTGTCCTGGAAACCCTCGGAGTTAGTTAGACATACGTTCAGCGTGGCCTAGTGGAAAGAGCACAGGCCTGGGAGTCAGAGGATGTGGGTTATAATCCTGGCTCCTCCACCTGTCGGCTGTGTGACACTGGGCAAGTCACGTCACTTCCCTGAGCCTCAGTGCCCTCATCTGGAAAATGGGGATTAGGACCGTGAGCCCCATGTGGGACAGGGACTGTGCTCAACCCGATTATCTTGTATCTAACAGAGCACTTAGAACAGTTCTTAGCACATAGAAAGTGCTTAACAAATGCCACAATCATTATTATCATTCAGCCTTGCTTGCCATTTTTTCCCATCAGTCAATCGATATCATGTATTAATTGCTTGCAATATGTGAAGCGCCATCCTGAGCACTGGGAAGCATGTATGGGTGTTAATTTGGATATGGTCCCGGGTCGACAAGGCCACAAAATAGTGGTAATACTAATAATGATAATAATTATGGTATCTGTTGAGCACTTACTATGTGCCAAGCACTGAACGAAGCGCTGGGGTGGATATGAGCAAATTGGATCGGATACAACCTCTGTCCCACATGGGGCTCACAGTCTCGCTTCCCTAGAGAAGTTAAGTGACTTGCCCAAGGTCACCCAGCAGACAAGTGGCGGAGCTGGCATTAGAACCCATGACCTTCTGACTCCCAGGCCTCCACAATGCCCTATTTTTTAAGCACTTACTACGTACAAAGCACTGTATTAGTGTTGGGAAATAATGCATGGGGGAGAATTAGGTACGGTCTCTGGTTCTCAAAGGATTCACAATCTAAGTACAAAAGGAAAAGGAAACAGGCATTAGACACATTTTTAAAAAAAAGATTAGGCCGTAAGAACATGAAAACAACGTAAGAGATGAGGACAGAGCAGTCGATAAAATGTAAATGAAAAGTGTAATTCTGCTTGCCGTGGTTCCTGCTTACTTGCATCCTTCCCTCTCCCTTCCGCTTCGACCTTACATTTGGATTTGTACTGTTTAAGCATTTAATATTCACCCACCCTCAAGACTACGGCACTTATGACCATTCCCATAGTTTATTTTAATGCCTGTCTCCCCCTCTAGATTGCAAGGTTTTTGTGAGCAGGGAGCATGCCTACTAACTCGCCCAAGTATTGTACTCTCCCAAGCACTTAGTACAGTGCTCTGCAAACAGTCAGTGCTCAATCAATCCCATTGGTTCACTGATTGATTAATGACTGTACTGAAGGTCTACCGAGTGCAAGTACTGTACTAAACACTTGGGAAAGAACAACAGAGGCACAAGGTCATAGCAGGAAGACAGGAATCATGGGCAGGAAATGTGTCTTTTATGTTGCTATATTGTACTCTCCTGAGGGCTTAGTACAGTGTTTTGCTCAATAAATGTGATTGACTGACTGACTGGAGATGTTGTGGCCTAATGAAAAGAGCTGGGGGACCGTTAGGCAGGGGACCTAGTGTATATCCTTGGTCAAGTCAGTTAACCTCTTTGGGCCATAGTTTCCCTTGTAAAAGTAGGGATAGATTTTTGACCGTCTGATCCTATCGTCTTGTGTTCACCCCAATGCTTAAAGCAATGCTTGGCACATAGTAAGTGCTGAATAAATGCTAGTATTGTCATTCCTATTATTATAAGGACAGAATCTCAGGGAAAAAGCCACCATTAAAATGAGTCAAGTCAGAATATTCAGATTCAGAGTGAAATATGGACTGGAGTGGGCGGATTTTAGCAATGTTGTGAAGGTGGAGCTGAAAGGATTTAGTGATGGATTGAATATGTGGGTTGAACGAGAGAGAAGTCGAAGATAACACCGAGTTTACAGGCTTGTGAGACTGGAAGGATGGTGGGGCCGTCTACAGTGATGAGAAAGTCAGGAGGAGGACAGAGTTCGGGTGGGAAGATAAGGAGTTCTGTTTTGGACGTGTTAAGCTTGAGGTGATGGGAGGACATCCAATTAGAGATGTCTTGAAGGCAGGAGGAAATGCGAGACTGTAGAGAGGCAAAGAGATCAGGACTGGAGTTGTAGGTTTAGCCGCATACTAAGCACTCAACAAATTCCACATTTAAAAAAAATTACCATAATTAAACATAAAAACATCAATGATGCAGTATCTGAGTACTGACTGCAAGCCATCCAAGCCTTAAAAAAGCCCAATTTCCAACAGTGTTAATGGTCTAAATGAATATACACTGCACTAGAGATCTACTCCCTAGACGGCACACAGTTCATAATCCTTGCAAAGGATTTTTATCCGTGATAGATTTTGGATTTTCAGGCGAGTCATGCAGTAGCCAGGGCTCATGGGAGTTAACGTAGGATCTCCCTTCTTGGGTTATCGCAGACAGGAGTACAAGGACAGTTTGTTCAGACAGTAAGTGATTTTAATGCAGTATGACTTGAGCTGTATAAGATGTGGTTTTTACATTACACAAGAGAAGAAAATAGTACAAAAATATTCAAAAACCATGCTGAATTTGCAAGGCATAATGTAAGGTTAGACAGCGGGCTACTTAAGCCTAAGGAAAGTGAAGAAGTATCATGGATTAGTGGTTGGAGCTCGGACCTGGGAAACAGAAGGACCTGGCTTCTAATGTCGGCTCCACCCAAGCCTGCTGTGTGACCTTGGGCAATTCACTTTAATTCTCTGGGCCTCAGTTACCTGATCTGGAAAATGGAGATTAAGAATGTGAGCCTCTTGTGGGACAGGGACTGTGTCCAACCTGATTAACGTGTCTAACCCAGCGCTTAGAACAGTCCCTGGCACAGAGCAAGAGCTTAGCAAATACCATTTTTTTAAATTAAACATAACGATCACCATAGTAACTAGTCAGTCATCCGCATCATCGATATTTATTGAGTTCCTCCTCCTGCTCTCTGCAGAGCACTGTAGTAGATGCTTTGGGAGACATAATATTGCTTTGTGTTATTGCTACATTTTTAGATTTCTGGTTAGCGAATGCACTAAATAATTTATGCAACCTCAGTGCGTGGCTCTGACTTAATGTGGAAAAAAATCCATATTTTAGCTGAATCTCTCCAGAGCAAATCTAACCTCCATGGATCCTTAGAAGTGTGAACTCTTTCAGGTAGATTACTTGTTCTTCCATTTCTGAACAGTGAAAGTGTCCAGGCCTTTCATCTCAGTGCTCAGAGTATCAGAGTCTAAGAGAAGTAGCTGGCTCATGTGGAAAGCACACAGTATGGAGAGTCAGGAGACGTGGGTTCTAATCCAAATGCATGGCATCTAAAGCTTAGAGAACAGGAGCAAGTGATGAGAGGCATAGACAGAAGCTGTTTTCTTTGATCGCTGGCTGCTGCTGCTGCTGATGGTGGATGTCATTACTGCTCCATGAGAACTCCCTCAGCTCTGGTGTTTTGCTGTGTGAGCAGGCAGAGAAGGATGGTGAGTGCTTACGCGTAGGTGGTGTAAGGGCATGATAGAGGGCAAGAAGGAGTGCTTATTGGTTGGGTCTTCCTCAGATGAAACCTCCAGACTGTAGGGGTAGAAATCCTCAAAAGATCAAAAACTCTGGTTAATAATGTTGGCATTTGTTAAGCGCTTACTATGGGCAGAGCACTGTTCTAAGCGCTGGGGTAGACACAAGGGAATCAGGTTGTCTCACGTGGCGTGCACAGTCTTAATCCCCATTTTACAGATGAGATAACTGAGGCACAGAGAAGTGAAGTGACTTGCCCAAAGTCACACAGCTGACAAGTGGCAGAGCCGGGAATCAAACCCATGATCTCTGACTCCCAAGCCCGTGCTCTTTCCACTGAGCCACGCTGCTTCTCTGGTTGGTTCAAATGACCCAATATAGGTTCAGTGGCCATGAGAAAAGCAAAACAGATTTCATAAATTTGAGAGTTAATGGTAGCATGTTAAACACTCACTGTGTGCCAAGCGCTGTACTATGAGCTGGGGTAGATACAAGCTAATCGGGTTGGACACAGATTCAGAGTTGTGGAGGTGCTCTAATAATTTCTTCGGGGCCTCTTTAGTGACCTTGGAATCGGGGTTAGTACGATTTCTTGTTCTATGCTTTCGAGTCGGCTCTGACACATAGCGGCTGTATGGACATATCCCTCCCGGAACACCCCACCTCCACCTGCAGTCGTTCTGGTAGTGTATCCATAGTTTTCTTGGATATAGAAGTGGTTTCCCGCCACCTTCTTCTGTGCAGTAAAATTGAGTCTCCACCCTCAACTCTTTCCCATTCCCCTGCTGCCCAGCACAGGTGAGTTTTAATTTGTAGCAGATTATCTTCCACTCTCTAGCCACTGCCCAAGCTAGGAATGGAATGGGTAGGCCTCTACATGACTCTCCCTCTCATAGTGGAAACTGGTAGGGTACCGGAAACTCTCCAGGTGTGATCCTGAGAGGTTAATATGTCACAGAAGCATTCTGTTCAAATAATTTTTTTCCCCAGTTCATAAGGGGATTTGTGATTTCAACATGGCAACACCTTCAAATGGCTCACTGACTACATTCAAGGAAGGCTTGGTTTGTTAAAACATTTCACGTCTCGAGAAAATAAATCCAAATGTGTTTCGCCTTTGTTCTCCACTGAGTCATGCAAATAAGCAAAACAGAATTAAAAAGAAGACTAATCGAGTAAGTCCTCCCTAAACCAAACTGACCTTTTCAAAGCTATTTTTCCTACCTCTTGGCATCAGACGAATCTAATTCACTTCACTCTGGCTCTCACTGTGTGGTCTCCTTCCTGTGGCTGTTCTACTCTCTGAAACTCCAAACTTTTTCAGACTACATGGGTTTCCGGGCATTGAAACCCTTTCTCTACAACTGGACTGCGTTTCGCTGGGGCCAGAGTAATCTTTCCATCCCATTGCCACTTGATCTGTACTGCTTCTGATTTAAGAACAACTTAAAACGGGGAGGCGAGAATGACTTCTATATGGAGGAAACACTTCCTGTGCCCAAGACGGCCTGTCGTGACTGAATAAATCCTTCTCGAAGCCCAACTGAACGGGTAAAGGATACTGTTCCCTGCATGGAATCAGTGTTGCCTAGTGGATAGAGCACGAGCCTGAGAGCCAGAAGAACCTGGGTTCTAACGCCAGTTCTACCAACTTGTCTGCTGTGTGACCTTGGCCGAGTCACTTCACTTCTCTGTGCCTCAGTTACCTCATCTATCAAATGGGGATTAAGATTGATAGCACCATGTGGGACAGGGACTGGATCCAAACTGATTACTTTGTATCTATCCCAATATTTAATACAGTAACTGACACATAGTAAGCCCTTGACAAATACCATAATTAATATTATTCTTAGTATTAACATTATTATTATAGATTATTATTATCTTAACCATTTCCTAGAAGCACTTGTGCTAAAAATCAATAGCAAACAAAGGCTGCGTGGCTGCTGGGCAGGGAATGTATCTGCTAATTGTGTTGTACTCTCCCAAGTGTTTAGTACAGTGCTGTGCACATAGGGAGTGCTCAATCAATATGTTTGATTGATTGCTGCTTACCTACTTGACTACGTGAAGCATGTGAAAAGAATGCAAAGTGCTTCTCGGTTTTTTCATTGTCTATTTTAGAGACTGAACATGGCCTAGTGGAAAGAGCAAGGGCCTGGAAGTGAAGAGGACTTGGGTTTTAATCCTGGGCTCTAATCCCGGCTGTTAACGTTGGTATTTGTTAAGCGCTTACTATGTGCCGACCACTGTTCTAAGCGCTGGGTTAGATACAGGGTAGATACAGCCACCTAAGGCTCACAGTCTTAATCCCCATTTTACAGATGAGGGAACTGAGGCACAGAGCAGTGAAGTGACTTGCCCACAGTCACACAGTTGACAAGTGGCAGAGCTAGGATTCGAACTCATGACCTCTGACTCCCAAGCCCATACTCTTTCCGCTGAGCCACGCTGCTGGCCGTTGTGTGACTTTGGGCGAGTCCCTTAGCTTCTCTGTGCCTCGGTTACCTCATACGTACAATGGGGATTAAGACTGGGAGCCCATCTGGGATATGGACATTTACATCCACTCCCTTGGAGAACTCATTCGCTCCTATGACTTCAAGTACCACCACTATACCCACCTGATCCCCAAATCTCCATCTCCAGCCCCGATCTCTCTCCCACTCTACAGTCTCTCATTTCCTCCTGCCTTCAAGACATCTCTACTTAGATGTCCTCCTGCCACCTCAAGTTCAACATGCCCCAAGCAGAAGTCCTCATCTTCCCACTCAAACTCTGCCTTCCCCCTGAATTTCCAACCACTGTAGACGCCACCACCATTCTTCCTGCCTCACAAACCCGTAACCTTGGTGTTATTTTCAACTTCTCTCCCTCAATCAGCCCACACAGTCAATCCATCGCTAACCTCTGTCCTTCCTGCCTTCACAACGTCGATAAAATCTACCCGTTCCTCTTCCTCCAAACTACTGCCCTGTTAATACCATCACTTATCCTACCCTGCCTTGATTGCTGAATCATCCTCCCGTCTCCTCTGCCTCCTGTCTCTCTCCACTCCGGTCCATAGTTGACTCTGCTGACGGGATCACTTTTCTACAAAAATGTTCTGGACACGTTTCCCCACTCCTCAATAACTTCCAGAGGTTGGCCATCCACCTCCACATCAAATAATAAATCCTCACCACTGACTTTAAAGCACTCAATCACGTTACCCCTTCGTACCTCAACACGCTACTCTCTTACCACAACCCAGCCCACACACTTCATTCTTCTAATACCAACCTTCTCACTATGCCTAGATCTCATCTACCTCGCCTCCGACCCCTCGCGCATATCCTGCCTCCGGACTGGAACTCCCTCCCTCCTCAGATCCGACAGACAATTACTCTCCCCTCATTTGAAAGTCTTATTGAAGGCACATCTCCTCCTAAGAAAGCCCTCCTTTCCTCTTCTCCCTCTCCCTTCCGCATCACTCTGATGTGCTCCCTTAATTCATCTCCCCTCCCAGCCCCACATCACGTATGCACTTATCTGTAATTTATTTATCCGTATTAATGTCTGTCTCCCCCCCAACCTCCCCGGTCTGTAAGCTCGTTGTGAGTAGGGAACGTGTCTGCTTACTGTTGTATTGTACTCTTCCAAACGTTCGGTACAGTGTTCTGCACACGGTAAGCGCTCAGTAGATACGATTGAATGAATGAAAATGGACTGTGTCCGATGTGATTAGCTTGTATCTATCCCAGTGCTTAGTACAGAGCCTGGTATATAATAAGTGCTTAACTAATACCCTAAAAAAGAAAAATTAAGAAGCAGAAATCAGGTAACTGATTTGTCACTCTAATATAGACTTAAAGAGAGGAATAATTGTACTTATTGTCTTGGAAAGTGAACTTAACCTTAACTGATGAAATAAGGTGTCACCTCAATGTCTAGCTATTTTTAGAGGAGCAGCGTGACCTAGCGGAAAGAGCACAGTCCAGGGAGTTGGGGGACCTGAGTTTGAATTCTGCCTCTGCCATGTGCCTGCTCTGTTACCTTGGGCAATCTGTTCACTTCCCTGTGCCTCAGTTTAAAATGGGGGTTCATCCCCATTCTCCCTCCTGTTTAGACTGTGAAGCCCCATGTGGGACAAGGACTGTAACTAGATTATCTTATATCTACCCCAGTGCTTAGCATAATGTTTGGTGCAAAATAAACACTCAACAAATACAACCCTTATTATTATTGAGAAGGTAGTCTCTGGGTGCATTGTTCTTATGAGCTCCCTTCATTCTTTGAAGCACAGATTCATGGAGTGATTTCTCATGGGGTAAAAGATTGCACACCTGGGCAAAGGAGTCTCTGCCTTCACCTCCTCCTCCTCCTCCTTCAACCAAGGGTAGATTTTTTCTTTACCAAAATTATCTAGAAATGTGCACTATGTCAATTAGAGATGAATAATTAAATTAATGCATCTATACAGAGTCAAAAGTTCCACACAAACTTTTTAAATGGAAACATCAACTCTCCTTGGTGACTCTGCCTGGCAATGTTAACCCCGCTACTATCCATCCCCCTGCCTGCTTTAAACTCTCCTTCTACCTATCAATAACAATACTAATAATGGTATTTGTTAAGCGCTGACTATGTGCCAAGCACTGTTCTAAGCGCTGGGGTAGTTACAAAGTAATCAGTTGGATAATAATAATAATGTTGGTATTTGTTAAGCGCTGACTATGTGCAGAGCACTGTTCTAGGTGCTGGGGTAGATACAGGGTGATCAGGTTGTCCCACGTGGGGCTCACAGTTTTTTAATCCCCATTTTACAGATGAGGTAACTGAGGCACAGAGGAGTTAAGTGACTTGCTCACAGTCACACAGCTGACAAGTGGTAGAGCCGAGATTCGAACCCATGACCTCTGACTCCCAAGACCGGGCTCTTTCCACTGAGCCACACTGGATACTATCCGGGGGTACAGTGCTGTATATCATGATCTCTCCTTCCATTTATGAAGCATTTACGTGAAAATTGCCAGAATGGAAAACCTCTGGGTGCTTACTTCTAAGTTGAAAAGTGGAATGAAATGAAGAAGGTTAACAGGGACTGGTTAAATCTTTAAAGGAAAGATTTTTCAGCCAAAATATATGCTTAACTTCTTGCAGCTTTGATTTTTCAGGACAGAAGGGGATGATGCAAGGAGGTAATCATGCTCATTCATTTTCAGATTTGTATTTTAGGTTAGCACAAGTAGAACTCTGTTCTCCGAGAAAATTAGGGGATGAAACTCAGAGAAACATGGCCTGTGCTGAGTTTCTACCTGAAAAATCTAAGGGGAAGTGTAGTCTAGTGGAAAGTGCACAAGCCTGAGAGTCAGAGCATTTGAGTTTTAATCCCGCTCCGCCACTTCTCTGCTGTGTGGCCTTGGGCAAGTCACTTAACTTCTCCGTCCCTCAGTTACCTCATCTGCAAAATGGGGCTTAGTATTGTGAGACCCCTGTGAGACATGGACTGTGTCCAACCTGATTAGCTTGTATCTTACCCTAGTGCTTAGTACAGTGCCTGGAGCATAGTCGGTGCTTAACTAATACTATTAAAAAAGTGTTATATGCCCCGGCTAAAAGGTAGTAAGAAAGCAATCTTTGTTCCTAAGGAAACCGGTGACTGTTTCCCGTCCTAGATTCTGAGACGAGTTAACAATTCCTTGAGGGTTGGTGAGAGAAGATAAGGCTTCACAAGCTGGAAGAATTTGAGTTTCTGGCAGTGAGGGGGTGGGAAAAAAAAGTGGAAATGGGCAGGTGTCAAATGTCCCAACACCAATGTCTAGACAAAGATAGAGAGATAATTAGGAATGTGGAACTGTTCTGCCAAGTATCGAACCCACTCAAAAACCGTGGGTTCAAAGTTTTGAACAAATTTCAAGTGGCGTTTGACGCAGTAGTCTTAGCAAGAGTGACTTCCTGTTTTCCAGAGGACATCTTTATGGATTTCCCGGGCTTCCAGTGGTTTATCCTACTCATATTCTTGTGAACAATTACTTCGAAACCAACAATTCACTCATAGATCCATGGGCCTTAGAACAAGAGAAAAGGAGAGCCAGATTCTTCTAGAAGAGCAGAAAGTGGTGGAAGAAAACCCACCCCAAAATATGTGGGATTTCCCCTTCTAGGAGTCCAACCTCATAGAGCTCTGCACACAGAAACCTCTCAGTGCCATTGATTGATTTATTGGTCAGATTGATTCAGCCCTTCCTACTTGGGTTTGAGTTGATTGACACGGCCCCGGGCACCTAGCCCCCACAGCCTGCTCCCCTTGGGCCCTCTTCTTTATCTGGGAGTTTGAGGTGGAAGTGAACACGTCATGCACGAACATACGTGAGCATACGGGGGCTGTTCCCTGGGCAGACGGAACTCCCGGCAACCCAGCGTAAATTTCAGATCCTGAAGTGAGACCAGACCCTCCTCCAGTTCATACTGATCTCCCCTCCCGTCTCGTTTGGAAATGACGTGGTGAATGCTAACACCAAGCTTAGGGTTAATACCCGTGGTCATGGGTTCGAATGCCAGCTTGGCCACTTAGCTGTGTGACTGTGGGCAAGTCACTTCACTTCTCGGTGCCTCAGTTCCCTCATCTTATGAAATGGGAATTAAGACTGTGAGCCTCACGTGGGATGACCTGATCATCCTGTATCTACCCCAGTGATTAGAACAGTGCTCGGCACACAGTAAGCGCTTAACAAGTACCAACATTATTATCGTTATAAAAAAGTCCACGTAGAAGTAGAAAAGGGAGAAAAGAAAGGCGTCCTAGCCTTCGGGAAGACTGACAGAGAGAGACTTGTTGGCCACGCGGTATTTCAGCTTCATGCCAAACTTTCTGGAGCGGAGACAGACTTGGGGAGAAGGTAGGGAGGTTTAAGGCTGATTAGGAATGAACAATAGATGTTTCAAATATCAGGTGTATCACTGCGGCAAGGGATTATCTTTAGAGGCACAAAGGGTGGGATGAAAAGTTGGTTGGCCATCAAACTTTTTAGCTGCCCTCAGAGTCATGGATAGTATCTCACCATCTAACACAAAGGGTAACTCTTCGATCACCCCCGAAGCCCTTTCTTCTCTGTGGGCTCCTGGAGGGCTGGAGAAGAAAAGTCCTAGGTGTGACAGTATCACAGCTTCCAAGGATTATCATTTGTTCTCTGTCTCCACAGAAGGTGGACAAAGGGTAAAGGGATTAAGCTAAAGTGTGCAAATGTAAGTTAAATAAAATAAAGAATTTCCTGATGTAAAGAAAGTTCACTGGTGACTTGAAAAATGGGATTTCTGCCTGATTGGGTTGGTTTGAGGGTGAACGAGAGAGAGACTGGGAGTCAGATAGCCTGGGCTCTAATCCCGGTTCTGCTAAATGCTTGCTGTGTGAGTTTGGGCAATCACTTCACTTCTCTGTGCCTCAGTTTCCACAACTGTAAAATAAGGATTAAATCTCTGTTCCCCGTCCTACTTAGACTGTGAACTCCAAGGGGGACAGGGACTTTGCCAACCTCATTACCTTGTACTTACCCCAGAACTAAGAACTGTGCTTGACATATAGTAAGTGTTTAGCAAATATCATGATGATGATGTTGATGATAACAATAATAATGATCCGGAGTGAAAGTGGACCGTTCGACTGGGAGAATGTCAAGGACTTTCCTTGCTCTGTGATTCTAAGAATCGGGTTAACATATTACCATATCTATCACTGGTTATTTAATTTGGGCACGTTCTCCTGCTGGACAGTCACCTTCCCATTTGGTCAAGGTTTTTTGGGTGCGAATTGCTGTTAATCGAAACAGTGACAAGCTTCCTTGCATTTTTATCTTGCTTTTGCCCAAAGATGTCAGAGTGAGTGGCAGTCATTTTCCACAATTTCCAGGCAATTCTGACAACTTTGAAGCTACATGGCCTAGTGGAAAGGGCATGGACCTGGGAGTCAAGGGACCTGGGTTCTTATCCCTGCTCTGCCATTTGTCTGCTATTTGACCTTGGGCAAGCCACTTTACTTCTCTGTACTTCTCTTTTACCTCATCTGTAAAATGGGGATTAAGACAGTGAGGCCTCTGAAGGACATGGACTATCTAACCTGTTTATCTTGTTTCTACCCCAGTGTTTAGCACAGTGGCTGGCATATAATAAGCACTTAACAGATACCATTTAAAAAAACCCCATTGCTTTGATGGTGCTGATCAAGAGCAGATGTCGTGGTCCTTATTTTATATATGGGAAAATAAAAGCATAAAGATGTTTGTCAGCTTCTATGTCACATTCCAAATCAGAAGCAGCATGACCTAGTGGAAAGAGCACAGGCCTGGGATTCAGAGGACCTGACTTCTAATCCCAGCTCTGCTGCGATTGGGCGGGTCGGTTAACTTCTCTGTGCCTCAGTTACCGCATCTGTAAAATGGAGAGTGAATCCTCCTCCCTCCAATTTAGATTGTGAGCCCAATGTGGGGCAAGGACTGTGTCTTACCTGATAAACTGGTATGACCCCTATGCTTAGAACAGTGCTTGACACCTAGTAATCACTTAATAAATACAACTATAACCCAAAAAAATCATTTTATTTGTACTCGTGTCCGGGCAACCCCATCTCTACCCTTCCGGATGCACTGATCTGGGTGTCTTGAATAATAATAACAATAATGGTATCTGTTAAGCACTTAACTATGTGCCAGGCACTGTACTAAGCGCTGGGGTTGATACAAGCAAATCGGGTTGGACCCGGTCCCCGTCCCATGTGGGGTTCACAGTCTCAATCCCCATTTTACAGATGAGGTAACCGAGGCCCAGAGAAGCGAATTGGAGAGAGCCCCACATGGTCACACAGCAGACACGTGGCCAAGCCGGGATTAGAACCCATGATCTTCTGACTCACAAGCCCGTGCTCTATCCATTAAGCCATGTACCTTCCCTATATAGACTGGTGCCTGCAGTGGATTTCTTTTAAAAGAGATATCTGGAAGATGTCTCCCTGGGGCATTGACAAAAACTGAATGCCAACTGAAGGCTAAAGTTACTTCACAACAAAGAATCCCATTCCGAGGTGCCGAAAGTTATCCGGGCTTCAAACCGAACATCAGCAGCAGCAGACAATAACAGCTAAGCCCTGAAAGGAAATACCCTCCACTTGGTGTATTGAAATATTATATTTTAATGCCCCACCCCCAATCCTCGAGTGGCAGGAGCCCCCTCCTCCGCCGTATGAATGTGCATTTTCACCACGGCCAAGGCGGTAGGGGCTCGGAATGAGATGCTGGTATTGTGAATGGAAAGGAAGTTACTGTGAGACAGGAAAATAGAAACACAAAAAATTTAGTCACCATGAGGGTTCTTAGCCTTTTGAACCATTGTGTCTGATGTTTATTTACTTATGGGGAGGGAGGTTTGGGAACTAATGATATCACACGATATGAAGAAAGGGGAGCTAGAAGGGAATACATTCAATATGTGTCTCTTTGCAAATGTCCATCTGGGGAGGGACCCTCCAGTTCTTTTAAAGGAACTCTTCCTCACACGGTGAAGACAGAAGAGAAGGCGTCCAGCTGGGAGGCAGGAAGATGGCAGGCTGCGGGAGGTTCAGGGGGACCAAAGAGAAACCGAGGGAGCAGAGCACTCTAGGACTGAGGCGCTGAGGTTGTTTCCTCCTATTCTCTCCCAAACCCCTGAGTCCGCTCCCTCAAGCTCCCTTAGGGGAATGAAGAGGATCTTCCATTAGGAAGGCCTCTGTCACCTGCCTGCTGCGTGACCTTAAGCAAGTCACTTAGCTTCTCATTACCTCAGTTTACTAATCTGTATAGAGGGGATTAAATAGCTGCTCTCCCTCCTTCTTAGACTGTGAACCCCATATGAGACAGGAGTTGTTTCCCATCTGCTTCTTTATCCCATCGCTTAGCCCAGTGCTTGACATCTAGCTTAAGAAATACTGCAATTATTATCATTATTACTTTAAAGGTGCAGCATAACACAGGTGAATCTCTGAGGAAAAACAGAACTCCTCTCTCCCTCCGTGATTGGTGGTTACATCCCCAATCACCAAATCATGGGTTCTTCCTGGGATCACCTGCAGAACTATAGTTACCGTGCAGACAGGTCGGACATCAGAAGTTTCCTCAGTGCTCATCACTCCAGCTGCGCCCTTATTGAGCCAGAAACGATTTCACAAACAGCTGTGCACACCTGCTCCAGAAATGGCTTGGTGGAGACCACAGCGCGGACATATTTTTGAGCCCTGGGATGGGTTGTGCAGTTCTGTCCCCTAATAGCCTAACCCAGGACTCCATCCTGTTAACCGCACATTTTCCAATTCCAGAGGGTCGCTTTAATATTCTCCTGGATAGCAGTCAGTCATACTGATTGAGCATTTACTGTGTGCAGAGCACCGTACTAAGTGCTTGGGAGAATTCAGCACAGCATTAGAACAGACACAGTTCCTGCTCACATTGAGTTTACGGTCTAGAGGGGGAGACAGGAATTAGTATAAATAAATAAAATTACAGATATGTACATAAGTGCTGAGGGGCTGGCGGGGGGGATGAATAAAGGAAGCAAGTCAAGGCGATGCAGAAGGGAGTGAGAGAAGAGAAAAGGAGGGCTTAATCAGGGAAGGCCTCTTGGAGGAGATGGGCCTTCAGTGAGGCTTTGAAGAACACGCTTTACAAAGCAGAGAACACTCTATTCATTGCAAGCATTCACCATTGGATTGGCTTAGCCTGGAGCATTTAATTCTTCAAATGGAGGGTTATATTTTGCCACAAAGTGATGCAGAAATTGATTCTATTTCCTCAGGGACCCTAGTCTAATTAGAGAGGAAAGATAACTGGTTTTTCCCCAAATGGGCAAGCGGCACCGAGAAATGGTGAATTTTTGAAAATGGCTCAAAAAAAATCTAGTGAAACATTTCATGTGTATGAATTCTGAAAAATCTCACTGGCCAAAAAACATCACTTAACTCAGTCTTGGATACTTGTGCAGCTGTGGATTAGCTACCACCACGGTTGCTTTGGGGAGGATCTCAGAACTGATTTTTGTATATGACAACGGAGGAGATTCTCAATAAATAATCAGTAACCAAGGGAGGAGCCCAGATCAGACACAAGATCGGGAAAAGATCTCAGTGGAGGGAGGAGGCTATTAGGGAATCTCCCTGGCTCAAGCAGTCTTGCAACAGCTGGTTTTTTTTGTTTTTGTTTTTTATGGTATTTAAGTGTTTATTATATGCTAGGCACTCTACTAAGTGTTGGGGTAGATATAATACGGGGCTCACAGTCTTAAACTATATTTTATAGATGAGATAACTGAGGCTTAGAGAAGTGAAGTGACTTGACCAGGGTCACACAGCAGACAAGTGGCGGAGCGGGGATTAGAACCCATGGAACTTCTGATGCCCAGACCCCCCTACTAGGCCATGCTGCCTCTCCGTTCAACACACTCTTGCTCTGGAGCCGACATTGAGATTGTAAGCTTCTTGAGGTCGGTACTTTTTCTCTTATTCTTATTATCCTCTTGCCGGTACTTCCAAAATAAGGATTGAATCATTTCTGTTAAATAAATTTCACAATGCGCAACCAGTGTTGAACCTGGGTGCAATGACTGAAAGAGCTTTTTTGTGTCAAAAGGCACTGGTTGTAACCATTTTGGAGAATAGTTGGATGTTCTTGCTTGTGTTTTTTATTTTCCAGGTGATTGAAGTTGTGCCTTTATCCCTGTGGGTATAAATGTGAATTTTTTGTTCAAGGTCTATTTAGCCATCTTCTCTGTGTGAATAAGTTTCAATTCTTTGTCTAATTTTATGTGAGCCCCTGGGATACGAGGGCTGTTTTTCCTCCAATAATAATACCCTCTGTTTTGATTCAGACTTATCTCCCTTCCCTTGCCAAGGAGTTCAAGTGCCTGGCATACTTTGCGTCTAATTAAATCTCCCAGCACCAGGGTGGGGTAGGTGTTCCGAGCTCCTCTTTAAAGCCGAAGGAAGTGAAGCAAAGAAAAAGCTTCCTCAGTGTCTCTCGAGGGGTCACAAGGATAGAAACAGGCATGAAATAAGCACTCTTGATTCTACCCTAGTGATTTCTCCATTAGACCATGTTCCCTTGGATTGCTACCAGGGAAGGAGCAAGGGGTAGTGGGTACAGCAGCGGCGTGGCTCAGTGGCAAGAGCGCGGGCTTTGGAGTCAGAGGTCATGGGTTCGAATCCCGGCTTGACCACTTGTCAGCTGTGTGACTTTGGGCAAGTCGCTTAACTTCTCGGTGCCTCCGTGACCTCATCTGTAAAATGGGGATTAAAACTGTGAGCCCCACGTGGGACAACCGGATTCCCCTGTGTCTACCCCAGCGCTTAGAACAGTGCTCGGCACATAGTAAGCGCTTAACAAATACCAACATTATTATTATTATTACAGCACGGGCCTGGGAGTCAGAGGTCACGGGTTCTAATCCTGGCTCTGTCACTGGTCTGTGGTGTGATTTGGGGTAAGTCACTTCACTTCTCCGTGCCTCGGTTACCTCATCTGCAAAATGGGAATTGAAACTGTGAGCCCCACGTGGGACAGGGACTGTGTCCAACCCGATTTGCTTGAATCTACCCCAGTGCTCAGTACAGTTCCTAGCACACAGTAAGCACTTACCGTGGCTCAGTGGAAAGAGCATGGGCTCGGGAGTCAGAGGTCATGGGTTTGAATCCCGGCTCTCCCACTTATAATAATGATAATAATGTTGGTATTTGTTAAGCACTTACTATGTGCCGAGCACTGTTCTAAGCGCTGGGGTAGACATAAGGGAATCAGGTTGTCCCACGTGGGGCTCACAGTCTTCATCCCCATTTTACAGATGAGGGAACTGAGGCACAGAGAAGTTAAGTGACCTGCCCACAGTCACACAGCCGACAAGTGGCAGAGCTGGGATTCGAACTCATGAGCCCTGACTCCAAAGCCCGTGCTCTTTCCACTGAGCCACGCTGCTTCTCTCAGCACTGTGACTGTGGGAAAGTCACTTAACTTCTCTGTGCCGCAGTTACCTCATCTGTAAAATGGGGATGAAGACTGTGAGCCTCACGTGGGACAACCTGATGACCCTGTATCTCCCCCAGCGCTTAGAACAGTGCTCTGCACATAGTGAGCGCTTAACAAATACCAACATTATTATTAACAAAAACCATAATTAGCATTACTATTATAATTGAATGTGATCGGATCTTTAGCATCATCATCACCATCACTATCAACTTCACTACATCATCTTCATCATCACTGTCATTGATCAGTGCCTATTGTGAGCAGAGGATTGTACTAAATAGACAATAAGAGGACACAAGTAAATAATGATAGCTCTGGAATTTATTAAGCACTAAACTGAGCAGTTGTGTAGATACGGGATAATCAAGCCCCACATGGGGCTCACCATCTAAGTAGGATGGAGTACAGGTATTGAATCCCCATTTTGCAGATGAGGAAACTGAAGCTCAGTGAAGTTAAAGGACTTGTCCAAGGTCATCCCACAACAGGTAAATAGTGGAGCCTGGGATTAGAACCCAGGTCCTCTGACTCCCAGGCCTGGACTCTCCTTACCCTCAAGGAGTTTACAATCCCAAACAAGATACCTAGATCACCAGCCCAGCCTTGGCAATTTCAAAAATCAAGACCTCACAGAATTTTATTTGAGTCTTGAACTTGCTTTGATCCCTCCCTACTTTCTTTCTTATACTCTGAAGCAACGGGTTAGACCCAATGTCTCTTCAAGAGCTTCACCAGAAATAGGGTCTGGTGAAAAACCCAAGTGGGGAAAAGAAAGGTGAGACAGAGGACATTCGTTTCATAGAAGTGGTGGGAGAAATATTGGTAGTAATAGTATTTATTAAGCGCCTACTTTGTGGAAAGCACTGTACTAAGAGCTGGACCATAATTCCCGGGCCAGATTTAGACAGGACCCCTGACTCTCAAGGGCTTCCAAATCTAAGTGTGGAGTGTGAAGGGGATTGATGACAGCCACGTGAGGAGAAACTAAAACAGTAAAAACAGGAAATCAACAAAAGACCCAGGGACAGGGATAAATACAAAATAGAATAAAAGCTTTGCCTCAGATGCGGCCTTCTCAGCACACTCCATCTCGTGGGCGTGGCCTTGCCCGCTGCTCGTGCTTCTGCCTCTCCAGCTGAGATGGAGGAAGGCATGTTGGGATCGAGCCCCAGGGTGATGCAGTGGAGCTGGTTTGGGGGCTGGAGGGAAAAGTGAGGGTTACTGGAAAAATGGTGGGATGGATTGGGAAACCCAAGTGCACCAAAAGAAAGGGAAAGGACTCATCCTCCTCCTTGTCCCCCAAGTGAGGTGACTTGTCCAAGACCACACAGCAGGCAAGGGACAGAGCCAGGATTAGAACCAAGGTACTTAACTCCCAGACCCATGGTCTTTTCACTAGGCCACGCTGCTTCCTGATAGCTTCTGGGGTTACGCTCCTCCTTCCTTCCCTGCAGTAATAAAACTAACAGTGGCGTTTGTCGAGCACTTATTATGTGCTAAACACTGTTGGGATAGGTGCACTATGAACAGATTGGACAAGTCCTAGTCCCACAGAAGGCTCACTCTTTAAGAAGAAGGGAGAACGGAAATTTCATCCCCATTTTACAGAGGATGAAACTAAGGCATAGAGAGGTTAAGCGAGTTGCCCAAAGTCACACAGCGGGGACGTAGAGATGGACCCAGGCCTTGGTCCCCCGGGTTTTTGCTCTTTCCACTAGGTTACACCGTTTCCCACCCTAAGCCCTTACTAACACTCTCCACTCTGTGACCTACATGGCCACAAACCAAAGGCCATACTCATGCCCGTCAGCGTGATCACAGTGGCAAGCAACCCTGGGTGCCCTTCAGGTATCTTCACTGAATTTCCCGGTGATACCAACTACACCTTTTGTTTTTGAGGCAGTGCCCATAGATTCATACACAAGGCAACCCCCTGTGCCTTGTGACCAATTCCCAGGCCCTTCACCCCATTTTCCCCTCTCAGGGTGGCACCTGGAGAGTTTCCAGTACTCTACCAATCTCAACTACAGGAGGGAGAGTCAAGCAGAGGCCTACCCATTCCATTCCTAGCTTGGCCAGTGGCTAGCGAGTGGAAGGCCATCGGCTACAAGTCAAAACTCACCCATGCTGGGCAGCAGCGGCATGGGAGAGAGTCGAGGGTGGAGGCTCGAGTTTGCTGAGCGGAAGGCGACAGTGGTAAACCGCCTCTGAATTTTTACCAAGAAAACTCTATAGATCCACTACCAGAACGATTGCGAATGGAGAGCGGGGCGTTCCGGGAGAGATGTGTCCGCGGCGCCGCTATGGGTCGGAAACGACTCACCTGCATATGACAAGGCAGCCCATTTTGGAACAAGGGCCTGGGAGTCAGAAGGACCTTGGTTCTAATCCCGGCTCTGCCACGTCTGCTGTGTGGCCTTGGTCAAGTCACTTAAATTCTCTGGGCCTCAGTTACCTCATCTGTAAAATGGGGATTAAGAGTGTGACCCCCAAGTGCAACAGGGACTGAGTCCAACCCGATTAACTTGCATCTACCCCAGTGCTTAGAATAATGCTGGGCACGAAGTCAGTGCTTAACAAGTACCTCTAGACTGTAAGCTTGTTGTGGGTAAGGAATGTGTTTGTGATATTGTTGTATTGTACTCTCCCAAGTGCTTAGTACCGTGCTGTGCATACAGTAAGTGCTCAATAAATATAATTGAAAGAATGAATGAATACCATTATTCTTATTATTATTCTCAGGGTACCCTGCCCTGTCGCTCCAGTTTTGCCTCATCTGTCCTGATAATAATGCTGGTATTTGTTAAGTGCTTACTTTGTGGAGAGCACTGTTCTAAGCGCTGAGGTAGATACAGGGTCATCAAGTTGTCCCACGTGAGGCTCACAGTTAATCCCCATTTTACAGATGAGGGAACTTCGGCCCAGAGAAGTTAAATGACTTGCCCACAGTCACACAGCTGACAAGTGGCGGAGCCGGGATTCGAACCCATGACCTCTGACTCCCAAGCTCGGGCTCTTTGCACTGAGCCACGCTGCTTCCCATATATCAGGATGCTGTAGGATCTAGGGGAATCTGTTTTGGGGGAGCAAGTAGTCTATTGGTAATAGAACAAGCCAGGCATCGGGCAAGAGATTACCCAGAAGGATAGAAGTTAATTCTTTCTGTCCAAGTGATAACATGCTGATATGCCTGGCTATGCATCAGAAGATTCCCAGTTTGACTCCTGACTGGTTTCATCTGGGTTTTTCCTCTAAACTGTAAACTCACTGGAGCAGAGATTTGTCTACCAACACTAGTTGTATTGTTCTTTCCCAAACGCTGAAGACAGTAGACTATAGTAGACTATAGAGTAGACTGTAGCTCACTGTGGTCAGGGAATGGGCCCATCAACTCTTTCATATTGGACTGTCCCAAGCACTCAGCACACAGAAAGCGCTCAATAAGGCTCTGAAGTTGGGGAGGGTGATACTCTGTCAGATAGGAAGAGGGAGGGCACTGCAGGCCAGAGGCAGGATGTGGGCAAGAGGTTAGTGGTGACATAGAAGAGATCAAGGCACAGTGAGTAGGTTGGCATGAGAGGAGTGAAGTGTGCTGGCTGGGTTGTAGTAGGAGAGAACAAGGTGACTGAGTGCTTTAAAGCTGATGGAAGGAGTTTCTCTTTCTTTTAAGAAGAAGGTCACCCGGCAGACAAGTGGTGGAACTGGATTTAGGGTCCAGGTCCTCTGATATCCAGGCCCACACTCTTTCCACTAGGCCATACTGCTTTTGAATGCTTGCCAGTTTGGGCTGATCAGGAGAAGAAAGAGGAGAGAGTGAAAAAAAAAAGAGAGGAGAGATAGAAAGAGAGAGCTCTCCAGGCATGAGGCAGAGGTCTAGAAACCAGACGCGGGACTAAACATCCCAACTGCGCTTTGTTGGAATTCCGCTTGAGTTCCCCGTTTCACAGTGGTCTACAGCAGGCTTTCTAGGACCTGCAGGGGATCCTCCCACATTTCTGTCGCTATCAGTACGTCATCTCCATACGAGAGGATGAGATTCTGACAGGGAAATCCAGCCAAGAGTCCTTTTATGTGGGCATAGAATATAACGAGAAGATTGTTGTCTGAAAGAGACCTTAGACGAGACTGAAGGCTTTCAGTTTGAACTGGACCCGGATACCACAACAGAGCCACACAGTCTTTTGAAGAACTGATTTCTTCATTCTATTTTCTTCTCTTTCACCTAACTTGGAAGCATTTTTTGGTCATAATCCCAGTGAACATTATTGGCTGGCTAGGTTTCCTTGAGGTAGTCTTCTTTAGGCTACGTTGACTGCGTCGAGTGTTACGTGTTCATTTTCCTGTTTCACATGTGCATCTAGAACCCGGTCGTCAATATGTTTAACTCTCGTGATGAATGTCAAATAGACATTTGGACAAGTCAAGCTAGAGTTACTCCAGTAAACGGAATGCAGCGAAAATGTTGATCTGAATTTCATTATACAGAAGCCATAAATATAATAATAATAATTCATTCAATAATATTTATTGAGCGCTTACTATGTACAGAGCACTGTACTAAGCACTTGGAATGTACAAATCGGTAACAGATAGAGACGGTCCCTGCCCTTTGACGGGTTTATTTGTTAAGCCTTGCTATGTGCCAAGCACTGAGTTAGGAACAAAGTAATCAGGTTGGACCCAGTCCCAGTCCCACATGGGGCTCACATTCTTAATCCCTATTCTACAGATGAGGTAAATGAGGCACAGAGAAGTGAAGTGATTTGCCCAAGGTCACGCAGCAGACATGAGGCAGAGCTGGGATTAGAACCCACATCCTCTGGCCCTCATGGCCTTGCTCTTTCCACTAAGCCACACTGCTTCTCCACTGCTAATCCCCTGCTACCTGGCCAAATCACATCTCAGAGGAGCCAGCCTGCAAGCAGATAAGTGTGAATTTCTCTAGTTCTGTTTATGTGTGTGTGTGTGTGTGTTCTGTACTAAAAAAACCCCTCTTTTTTCTCTAAAAAAAAAATTTCCCCACAGCGTCAGCTTCCAGATCAGAGCTGGTCATGAGAGGCTTCCTTGGAGAAGCTGGTAACTGAAGCCCCGAGAAGCAGGTAGGATAAGAGGAGCAGGGCAGCTCTTCCAAGCCTTTTCCTTCCCACCTATCCTTTTCGGAGGGAGGGATTTATTTGATAACAAGCCCTGCGGTGATAACATTCATCAATCCCTTTTTGTGTGTAGGTCAACTCTCCCATGAACCCAGGTGAAGATCAGCACTGAATTAAGATCCATCCTGAAGCGATCCATGATGGTCAAAGAAAGGCCACTGCCCAGAGAGCAAGCTTCACACCAGACACTTTCATTCATTTAATCCATCACGCTTATTAAGCGTTTACTGCGTGCAGAGGACTGTACTAAATGCTTAGGAAAGTATGGTGCAGCAGTAAAGAGTGACAATCCCTGCCTATAACGAGCTCACAGTCTAGAGGAGGGAGACAGACATCAATACGAGCAGACGTCAATATAAATAAATAAAATTACAGATATAATTTTAAACACGTGCACATACCTTTAAATTATAGATTACTTATTTATTCATCTTAACGTCCGTCTCCCCCCTCTAGATTGTAAGCTCGTTATGGACAGGGAATGTGTCTGCTAATTCCGCTGTATTGTACTCTCCCAGTCGCTCAGTGCAACGCTCTGCACATAGTGAGCACTCAGTAAATACCACTGATGGACAGGGAGCCTTCGAAACAAGGCGAGCAGAATCTGGCCCCAAGACTGCAGCGGTTCCCCAGTGAGGCTCGATTTGCAAAGAAGCTGAGCTTCTGCAGTGCCTTCTTAGCTCAGACAATGGTATTTATCAATCAGAGGTGTTTATTGAGCGTTTACCGTGTGCAGAGCACTGCGCCAAGCAGGCTCTGAGCACACGCGCTTTTTAACCTTCAGAGTTGCATTGATGCCAGGGTTACAGCTACATCCGGGTTTCAACCCCATCCCCCCTTTTCTCCACTATCCTGGATGCCGGGAGGCGCCTACTATGTATTCCCTGCACGAGCCTCCAAAGTTAACGAGTGCTCTCCGATCAAAATAGCGAAGCAGCGTGGCCTAGTGGAAAGAGCCCCTGGGAGCCCGAGGACCTGGGTTCTAATCCCAGCTCTGCCGCTTGCCAGCTGTGGGACCTTGGGCAGATCAGAGAGCTTCTCTGTGCCTCAGTCGCCTCATCTGTAAAACGGCAATAGAGACTTAGAGCCCTAGGTGGAACGGGATTGCTCTCAACCTGATTTTCATGAATCTACCCCACAGCTTCGTACCGTGCCTGGCACAGGCTAAGCGCTTAACTGGCAGGGAATGTGTCCGTTATATTGTGCTGTACTCTCATGAGGGCATAGAACAGTGCTCTGCACACAGTAAGCTCTCGAGAAATGTTATTGATCGATTGATTAACAAATACCATAAAAAATAATTGCCCACTCCTGCTCAAACGCAAATATTTATAACGCGTGTATTTGTGTCTATTTACACACGGCAAGAAAAACAAGAAAACGAGAGAGAGAAATTGATGCGTTCCATATGTGAATTTGTTCCTTCGTGAACTGCTCCAGCCAATATTTCATCCAGATTCCAATGGACCCCTCCAGAATGTCTCTCCGTCCAGTGCTACTGTTTGCCTGTTTCTGCTTCTGGGTAGACAGCCCCATCTTCCAACCTTATTGTTGGAATTCACAAAGCCATCAAAAGCGGTTCATCGGGAACAACGCACACATGGCCCATACCAGAAAATGTCAAACCTCTAAAGCTCTTACCGGCCGCAATAAACTTACGCAACAGTGTGCGTGTGTTTATGTGTACTGTTGTTCCCGAGATGATGATGGTGGTGCATTTCTCTCCCGACTCTCCTCCCGCCAGCTACTAAAAGCCAACCGCCGAGAAAAAGTCGTTAAAAAATCAAGTGCGAGCAAATGATGTAGTCGAAAATTTGAAGGCAAAGTGGAAATGGATTCAATCTTGACAAGCTGTCATCGACCTGTCAAACTCAGGTGGACAGACGACAGGGTCGGCCCAATTAAATAATGTCGGTATTTGTTAAGCAGAGCACTGTGCTAAGCGCTGGGGGAGATACAGGGTCATCGGGTTGTCCCACGTGAGGCTCACAGTTAATCCCCATTTTACAGATGAGAGAACCGAGGCCCAGAGAAGTGAAGTGACTCGCCCACAGTCACACAGCTGACAAGTGGCAGAGCCGGGAGTCGAACCCATGACCTCTGACTCCGAAGCCCGGGCTCTTTCCACTGAGCCACGCTTTCCTTTTCTCTCTATCTCCCGCTTCACAGAGACGGAGATGGATCCCCATTAAGCAAACTCCTTCACTCACCCTTGCGTCGAGAACCTCCGCCGGTTGCCCATCTGCCTCTGCATCCAATAGAAAAATGGGGATTAAGGCTGTGAGCCTTACGTGGGACAACCCGATGACCCCGTATCCACTCCAGCGCTTAGAACAGTGCTCTGCACATAGCAAGCGCTTAACAAACACCAACATTATTATTATAGAAACTCCTTGCCATTACCTTTAAAGCCCTCAATATCCTTGCCCCCTCCTACCTTATCTCTCTGATTTCCTGCTACAACCCACTTGGCTCCTCCAACACCAACCTACTCACTGCACCTCATTCTCATTTATCTCACTGCTGACCCCTTAACCATTTCCCACCTCTGGCCTGGAACGTCCTCTCTCTTCATACCTGACAGAGGATCACTCTCCCCATGTTCAGGGCCTTATTAAAATCACGTCTCCTCCAAGAGGCCTTCCCCACCCAAGCCCTCATTCCCTCTTCCCCAACTCCCTTCTGCATCACCCTTGCACTTGTATTCACCCCTTCTTCAGCCCCGTAGCACTTGTGAACCAATCCCTAATTTATTTTAATGTCTGTCTCCCCCTCTGGACTGTAAGATCATTGTGGGCAGGGAACATTCCTACCAACTCTGTTACATCGCGCTCTCTCACGCGCTTAGTAGTTCAGTGCTCTGCACACAGTAAGCGCTTAATAAATAGGTTGATTGACTCAATCTCTTATCGATTTTGCAACAGGAGGTAGGTCTAATGGTTGAAGGGGTTCTTGCTGTTTTCTTCATTGTTACGGACTGGCTGATGCTTGGTTTAGTAATGACTTACCATTAGAGCGATGGATGTGTTATCTAGCAGTAACGGTATTTATCGTATGCCCTCTGGGTATATTAAACTGGATTAAATACTGTATTAAGTATACCGGAAGAAGGCATGCGTCCTGGGCCCACGAAGACCTTACGCTCTTAATGGGAGAGATCGACAAAAAAATTACAAATAGGTTAATCAGAATAAATCGGTGGATTGATGTTGAATAAATTGAATAAATATATATGTACGTGCTGAGGATGCATTTGAATAATTACACAAGTGCCATAGTTTCCTGGGAGATACAACTTGAGGTCCTTGGAAGGAAAGAGAAGCAGGGAAACGATGTGGCCTAGTGGAAAAAGCATAGGCCTAGGAGTCAGAAGATCTGGGTTCTAATCCCACTTCTGCCACTTGCCTGCTGTGTGACCATGGGCAAGTCACTTAACTTCTCCACGTTTCAGTTTCGTCAACTGCAAAATGGGGATTCAAGACTTAGACTGTGAGCCCCGTGCGGGACAGGGACTGCATCTTAGCTGATTACCTTGCATCTACCCCAAAGCTTAGAACGCTACTCGATGCATAGTAAGCACTAAACAAATATAATTTAAAGAATTAGGGGACTCTGATTGAAGGAGCTGGGATCTGGGGGAGGGTTTTGATTATAAGATGAGCTGCGATCTGTCCTGGCAAAGATTTGCCATAGGAACCACAGAGTTACCTCCACTGTAGGATATGAGGAGGATAAATCAAACCATATTTATCCATTTAGGTTTCTAATGGAAATTACTGAAGACAGGTTGGAACTCTTCCTTTAAAGGTATTCTGGGCATCTGACACTCTGGCCGAGTCGACACTACACAAAGTGAAGTGGAGAGTTTGCCGTTATCTGGTGGATCAGCCTGTGTCCACAGATACACTAGATCATTCAAGATGAAAAATCTGTATTATATTATGAGGATTACTGGCTGGGTCCTGCCCAAACAGACGGTTTTCGGTGAGCCTTTCTGAAAGCTCTCAAAACAGAATAGATAGCATGTTGATCCTATCCTCCCTATCAAGTGCCAAAACAAGCAGTCCCAATATTATGAGAAGTTTAAAGGCAATATCCAACCTTTCTGTAAGTAATCACTTATTCTTATGCTCCTGCAGAAGGAAATGAGGTTTCCGAACAATTGCTTTATGTCTTGGTTTTCAATTTGCGGTAAAATAGAGGCACTCGGTCATTATTACCTCAAAAGCAATTTCCTCTTCCCTGATGCTCTGATTGAGACACACTTCTACTTTCATCAAAGTTCTATTGTTTTCACTCACAAGAAACCACTGTGTTACTCCCCCAGTTGGGAGGAACGTTTTCGGTGTCTCCTTTTGCCAAGACTTTAGAGAAGCGGCGGCTCAGTGGAAAGAGCACGGGCTTAGGAGTCAGAGGTCATGGGTTCTAATCCTGACTCTGCCACCTGTCAGCTGTGTGACTTTGGACCAGTCACTTAACTGCTCGGTGCCTCAGTTACTTCATCTGTAAAATGGGGATTAAGACTGTGAGCCTCACTTGGGACAACCTGATTACCCTGTATAATAATAATGTTGGTATTTGTTAAGCACTTACTATGTGCAGAGCACTGTTCTAAGCGCTGGGGTAGATACAGGGTAATCGGGTTTTCCCATGTGAGATTCACAGTTAATCCCCAGTTTACAGATGAGGTAAGTGAGGCACAGAGAAGTTAAGCGACTTGCCCACAGTCACACAGCTGACAAGTGACAGAGTCGGGATTCGAACCCATGACCTCTGACTCCCAAGCCGGTCTCTTTCCACCGAGCCATTATTTTGTTTAATGAGATGTACATCACCCTGATTCTATTTAGTTGCCATTGTTTTTACGAGCTGTTCTTCCCCTTGACTCTATTTATTGCCACTGTTCTCGTCCGCCCGTCTCCCCCGATTAGACCGTAAGCCCGTCAAAGGGCAGGGACCGTCTCTATCTGTTTCCGACTTGTCCATTCCAAGCGCTTAGTACAGCGCTCTTCACATAGTAAGCGCTCAATAAATACTATTGAATGAATGAATGAATAAATAGCTGTTATTTCTGTGGATTTCTCTCATGTTTTTTGTCATATCAAAACAGATTTTTCCTCGCACTAAAAGTAGACTCTGGGATTCATCTGGGCCCCTTTAGCGGAAGGCGGTTTAAGCGGAGGAGGGCGAGCCGTGACCCTGTTTCAAAAATGCATCCAGCCTGATGTTTGGTGTCGCATAAGGAGTGGCCACCTTGTTTATGAGTCTTTGCTCCACTGAACTAGGGTCAGCTGCAGGCCGGATAGCCAAGTTGCAGATGGCTACTTTTCACCTGTCTGTGGCTTGCGCGTGGAGCTGTTAGTCACTGATTCCACCCACGTGGGGTCGCCGGGGCATCTGTGATCCGGAATGCATTGGGGTTAAAAAAAGTGGCTCCCCAGATTTGGGTAGGACACTGATTTAAGGGGCACAACAAGAAAAAGGGCTGAAGAGAGATTTAGGGCCAGCTGGGGTGGATGGGGAGGGGATGGGAGAATCAGGTCTTCTGGCCTTGGCCTAAAGTTACCTTTAGACCTCCCTTGACTGAGGAGGACTGAGGGTCTAATTCCACTCCTTTTCTTCCCTGACTGGGTACCCCAAGAAACGCTCAGAACCACCTCTGAAGTGATGACAATATGTGACGTTGGTTAAGCACTTTCTATGCACCAAGGACTAGGGTAGATACAATAATATCTGATCCCCTCTAGACGGTAAGCTCGTTATGGGCAGGGGACATGTCTGCTAGTTCTGTTGTATTGTGCTCCTCCAGATGTTTACTACAGTCTTCTGCACATAGTAAGCACTCAATAAATACCAGTGATTGATTATCAGACACAGTCCTTGTCTTAGGTTGGGGCTCTTGGGGTATTTTATTCTCATTTTACAGGTGAGGAAACTGAGGCACAGAGAAGTTAGCCGATTTATCTAAGGTCACAGTGGTGGAGCGGGAATTAAAAACCAGGTCTCCTGACTCCCAACCCCACACTCTAACAATTAGGTTACTCTATTTGTCACGAATGTGATCATCATCACATTCTTACCATTTCACTGTAAATATTTTTATGCCTGTCACCCCGTTGGAGTATAAGCTCCTTTTGGGAAAGAAACACATCCCTTATTTCTTGCTTCAGTGCACTTGGGACAGTGAATTACATCCAGTAGGCTCTCAATAAATGCCACTATTATTGTTTACCATGT
This sequence comes from Ornithorhynchus anatinus, assembly GCF_004115215.2. Lineage (NCBI taxonomy): Eukaryota > Metazoa > Chordata > Mammalia > Monotremata > Ornithorhynchidae > Ornithorhynchus > Ornithorhynchus anatinus. The sequence goes on from NC_041739.1 coordinate 39,099,147, forward strand.
CAGAGATCATTCACATTGCTGCAGTTTGAAGTAGTCCTTAAAGGGGCAAACCAAGATGATTTTAGTGACCCTCCTACCTCCCGCCATCCCACTTGGGAATCTGGGGGACGCTCTCAAGCCACCAGGCACCATTTATAGTGAAGTAGAGCAGGAACTGCTCCAATAGACCCTGGTATCTGATTTGAGCTCATATGTGGGCTTTACAATATCGCCAAGATCCGCCCTTTCCTCTCCACCCAAACGGCTACCTTACTGTTACGGGCTCTCGTCATATCCCGGCTAGACTACCGTGTCAGCCTTCTCTCTGACCTCCCTTCCTCCTCTCTCGCCCCGCTCCGGTCTATTCTTCACTCCGCTGCCCGGCTCATCTTCCCGCAGAGACGATCTGGGCGTGTCACTCCCCTTCTTAAACAACTCCAGTGGTTGCCTATCGACCTCCGCTCCAAACAGAAACTCCTCACTCTAGGCTTGGAGGCTCTCCGTCACCTTGCCCCTTCCTACCTCTCCTCCCTTCTCTCCTTCTACCGCCCACCCCGCACGCTCCGCTCCTCCGCCGTCCACCTCCTCGCCGTCCCTCGGTCTCGCCCGTCCCGCCGTCGACCGCCGGGCCACGTCCTCCCGCGGTCCCGGAACGCCCTCCCTCCTCACCTCCGCCAAACTGATTCTCTTTCCCTCTTCAAAACCCTACTTAAAACTCACCTCCTCCGAGAGGCCTTCCCAGACTGAGCTCCCCTTCTCCCTCTACTCCGTCTGCCACCCCCCTTTCACCTCTTCGCAGCTAAACCCTCTTTTTCCCCTTTCCCTCTGCTCCTCCCCCTCTCCCTTCCCATCCCCTCGGCACCGTACTCGTCCGCTCGACTTTATATATTTTCATTACCCTATTTATTTTGTTAATGAAATGTACATCGCCTCGATTCTATTTAGTCGCCATTGTTTTTACGAGACGTTCTTCCCCTCGACTCTATTTATCGCCATCGTTCTCGTCCGTCCGTCTCCCCCGATTAGACCGTGAGCCCGTCAAAGGGCAGGGACCGTCTCTATCCGTTGCCGACTTGTTCATTCCAAGCGCTTAGTACAGTGCTCTGCACATAGTAAGCGCTCAATAAATACTATTGAATGAGTGAATGAATGAATGAATCAAGTTGGACTAGCCCGTAGGGCGCCTGTAATTAGCAAACACAGCAGAGGGAAGCAGAAAGGTGTTGAAAAAAGTCCTGCAATAGACCAAAGAAATGAACAGATCAGCCATATTCAGGCAGAGGGGGAAAACATCCAACTTTGGCTATTGGAATGTTTGTTTCGAGTTTTGACTGGTGAAGGAAACCAATAGTCGCCCAGTTCTCTGCATGTTTAAAATGACTGCATTTTTTCTCTCCTCTTGCTATAGTTTGATACTAACTTACCACCCTTCCTTCCTCTCCCTACACTGCCATTACGACTACCAGGGATACTTCCAAGGATAAAAGTGGGATTTGGGGGGTTTCTACCAATCACCTCTCACGTCTCAATCACCTCACATATCAAAGCTGTGCCTCCCAATGTGGGATTTTTATTTTTATCACATTAATCCGTGTAGCTTCCTGAAGTACTTAAACGATCCCAAGTGGTAATTTTAATGGAAGAATCTGGCTTATCAGCTCAGAGTTTATTGCTGGGTCGCCCCAGTGATCAGAAGCCTCATAGAAAGGTTTTCGAAAGTTTCTCAGTTAACCCCAGTCACTAGACGCTTGAAGTCAGATGTACCTATACAAAAGGAAGCAGAAAGTTTAGGAATTTTCTGGGAATTTGGGAGGTTACGGGAGGCAGTTTAGATCAGACCATCCTCAGAACACAGTCTTGGCTTGGATGGTCCTGGTGGGCTGGCTTCACAACCAGAATTCAGCGGAAAAAGGCTTTGATAGGGAAGATGCGTGACCTATTGGACGGAGCACGGGCCTAGGTGTCAGAGGACCTGAATTCTACTCGGTAGCCACTATTTGTCTGCTGTGGGACCTTGGACAAGTCACTCTGCTTCTCTCTACCTCACTTACCTCAACCGTAATTAGGATTAGAATCCAGGTCTTTCCGAGTTCTAGGTTCTTACTTGGTTGGCAAGGTTATTAGAGCCTTGGGGTACTAAAATCAGTCAATCAAAGCTCACCTCCTCCAGGAGGCCTTCCCAGACTGAGCCCTCCCTTTCCCTCCTCCCCTCCTCCCCTCCCTATTGCCCCTACTCCCTCCCTCTCCTCTACCCCCTCCCCACAGCACTTGTGTATATTTGTATATATTATTTATGACTCTATTTTATTAACAATGTGTATATATCTTTGATTCTATTTACCTATTTTGATGGTATTGATGCCTGTCTACTTGTTTTGTTTTGCTGTCTGTCTCCCCTTTTAGACTGTGAGCCCATTGTTGGGCAGGGATCGTCTCTATCTGTTGCCAAGTTTTACATTCCAAGCGCTTAGTACAGTGCTCTGCACATAGTAAGTACTCAATAATACGATTGAATGAATGAATGAATTGAAGAATTACTGTCCAGTTCAGCATGGCTTAGTGGATAGAGCATGGATCTGGGATCCCAAGGACCTTGATTCTAATCTCGGCTCCACCACATGTCTGCTGTGTGACCTTGGGCAAGTCACATAACTTCCCTGAGCCTCGGTTACCTCATCTGTAAAATGGAGATTAAGACTGTGAGCCCCAAATGGGAAAGGGACTGTTTCCAACCTGATTAATTTGTATCTACCCCAATGCTTGGAACAGTGCATGGCCATAGTAAGTGCTTAACAAGTATCATAATAATAATATTATCGTTATTATTAACTAAGAGCTTGGAATCCGGGTCCAGATGCTCCCTGAGGCGGGGACTCCAGTAGGGTGGGGGAATGGGTATTTCAGGAGTTCTGGTACCGGTTCCGTCACTGGTTCCGTGACCTCGACTCGCTCCCTTTGCTCTCCCCCCCACAACCCCACAACACTTATGTATATGTGTATATAATTCAATTTATATTGATGCCTGTTTACTTGTTTTGATGTCCGTCTCCCCTTCTCTAGCCTGTAAGCCCATTATGGGCAGGGATTATCTCTCAATATTGCTGTGTTGTACTTTCCAAGCGCTTAGTACAGTGCTCCGCGCCCTGTAAGCGCTCAATAAATACGATTGAAAGAATAAATAAATGAATGAATGAAGAGTCCCCTCAGCAGAACTCCCACTGGGGTCTGGGCTCCGGACTGGAAACCAGAGTCTGCCTGATCACAAAAGACAAAGATGTTGCCTCCTTCTTAGACCAGATCTCTGTCAGAAAGAGGGAAGAATCTTCCCCCCTCAATCTCCCCTACGCAGAACTGGTCCTAAAGAGGGATGGGTGTTGGGAGGCGGGGAAAGTTCACTCCTTCTTTTCCCTGTATTACTTCCTGAACGTTCTTTCCGCCGCCGTATATGCAGCCTGTCGTCCAAGCAAGGCAGACCCAAGCTTAGGGAAGAAATTTTTAAAAGAGAGGAGACTGGCGTTAGGCTTTTTGAAAAAAAAACCACCAAAGGAAACAAGTTTTAAATGATTTCCGCCTTTAAGAGCAACACATGGAGGACTGAAGGCCGATGGGAGTTTAGCATCGCAGTGAGAGTCAGGGTGGGCTTCATAAAAAAGTTAAATCTCCCAGAACGTTTGCTATTGATATATTGAGAAAGTGTCAGACTTGCGGAGGGGGGAGCGACTGGAGGGTGCTTGCACGATCTATTAATCAGAAACAGTTTAGTGTCGAAGATCAGTAAAACATGACTAATTCTGAAGCCAAAACCCACACATTCTTCACTTTGTTTCCCAGCTTTAGAGCCAGTATACGCGTACATAGCATAGGAACTGGAGCAGGGCTCTTTGGAAGCACACTCCGTGTTTAGAAAATCTGAAATTGAGCTAACAGCTCAGTATATAGAAGTCACACAGGATGTTTTTCTAAGCAGTAATTCCGAAACGTCAGTACACTTGATATCTTTATTTGTAGCATGTGTGTTTGGAAAAAAACAATCTACGTTTAATTCCTGCTTCACCAGGACTGCTGAAGCAGGCTGGATCTAACTACTGCAGGGAAGTATGAGATCTGTAATAATGATCTTTTTTAATTAGATAGTCATTCGTTCATCCAATAGTATTTATTGAGCGCTTACTATGCACAGAGCACTGTACTAAGCGCTTGGAATGTACAAATCGGTAACAGATAGAGACGGTCCCTGCCCTTTGACGGGCTTACGGTCTAATCGGGTGAGATGGACAGACAAGAACAATAGCAATAAATAGAATCAAGATATCTCTAGGAAACTGGACAAGCCAAGAAGTTTGGAGTAATAACCATTTGAGGTGACTCTTCTCCCCTTCCCGGAGACTATGCTAATACTAATTGGCCTTTGTGAAGTAAACATATTAGAGAATTTCAACGACCTCTTTCGGGAACCTTTCTTACTCCTCGCCTAAGCTTCATTTCCGGACATTTAAGATTCAGTGATAATGATGAGCCTCTCTAAAAAACAATCAGCTTAATTAATTGCAGTTGACTACTCTTGGCCCATTCACCAAACCCCACAGTGTATTATCTCCTGTAAATTGCACCCTGGATTGCTGTTTCTGGTTCCTTGTCAGTCTAACCGATCAAAAGTAAAACAATCAGAGGAGGAATCAATTGTCCTTCACTAACCAATGTATTTTCTTCTGTAAACAGGGACTGAAAGTTAATTAAATGATAACAGAGTATTGATGCTTTGAAGTTTGGCTCAGCTTAGGCTCTCCCCACCTTATTTTTCTGGTTTCTATGGGAAGCATTAGAGTAGCTCAGCAGATCCGGAGTTTGAAGTGCTCACCACCTGGCTCAGAGCCCCTAACCGAGCAAGCCAGAGAACTTTTAACTTTTCTACCGAAGTTAAAAGTTAAATCCTCTACCGAAAGAAAATAGATTCACCCTTTGAAGTAAAAAATGGAGACGTATAAAGGTTAAATGAAGGAGACTATATTGAAAGGATTGTGATGGGAAGAAAAGAAATGACAGTCTCTGGATTGAGTTCAACCTGGTTATCTTCTATCTGCCCCAGCACTCAGAACAGTGCCTGGCACATAGTAAGTGCTTGACACATACCAAATAAAAAGACAAGACTTTGAATTGTCTAATACGGGTATAGTCTAAAGTGGCCATAATTCGAGCAGCTCAATCGGTTGGAGGACGGAGCAATAGTCCAAGAACAGGGAGCAGAGGCCTAGAGACAGGCATCAAATTGTACAGACCAGCAGCAGCAGCAGAAGGGCCAACTCACCCACCCACCCGGGAGGTTAAAGGTTTTGGGAAGGAGTAGTTCTCTGATGCAGGGAATTGGAAGAAGCGGGATTTCCCGGTCCCCATTCCCATCACTTGAGCTACTATAAGGCAGTGACCCCCGGCCAGGGCGGGATTGATCTACCAGTAGGCCCTGGGGCCGATTCACCTTTGGGGCCTTCCCCTTGCCCCCAGTAGCCCTCTTTTCCTCTGCCAGACTCTTATCCCTGCCAGGAAATGAAAGGGGGGGCCATCCATCATACCTAACTATGGGCCAGGCAGATAAGCCTAATCATAATAATAATAACGTTGGTATTTGTTAAGCGCTTACTATGTGCAGAGCACCGTTCTAAGCGCCGGGGGAGATACGGGGTCATCAGGTTGTCCCACGTGAGGCTCACCGTTAATCCCCATTTTACAGATGAGGTCACTGAGGCACGGAGAATAATAATAATAATAATGTTTGTATTTGTTAAGCGCTTACTATGTGCAGAGCACTGTTCTAAGCGCTGGGGTAGATACAGGGTGATCAGGTTGTCCCACGTGGGGCTCACAGTTTTAATCCCCATTTTACAGATGAGGTGACTGAGGCCCAGAGAAGCGAAGTGACTCGCCCACAGTCACACAGCTGACAAGTGGCAGAGCCGGGAGTCGAACCCACGACCTCTGACTCCCAGGCCCGGGCTCTTTCCACTGAGCCACGTTGCTTCTCTATCATCCTCCCCCCCTCCCCCCACACTCAGCAGAGAGACCCTTCCCTTCCTAGAGGTGGAGAACAAAGCGCCATCTTCTCCTCAGGTTGGCTTAGATTCCAGGAGAGGAGGACGAGCTGCGCTGAGGGGAAAGGGGAAGGTCCGAGTCCCTGCCGTCCCTAGCGGTCTTGACTTTCTCCGGTGGCCACGGCTGCCGAGCGTTCCCCTCCTACTCACACGTTTGCATGGCACATGGTAAGTGCATAACAAATGCTATAAAATAATTGTGATTCTGTAGCATTCCTTAAACCCCTACTAGGTGCCAAGCGCTGTACGAAGCGCTGGGGTAGATACAGGATATCTACCTTGCATTTATGTAGCTATACTAATATCTGCCTCCCCCTCTAGGCTGTGAGCTCACTGTGGGCAGAGAATGCGTCCGTTTGTTGTTGGAGTGTACTCTCCAAAGCGCTCAGTACAGTGCTTTGCACCCGGTAAGCGCTCAATAAATGCAATTGAATGAATGAATGAATTACAGTAATGATAATAGGAGAAGTAACGTGGCCTAATGGATAGAGCACGTGCATGGGAGTCAGGAGGACCTGGGTTCTAATCCCAGCTCCACCACTTGTCTGCTTTGTTTTTACCTTGGGCAAGTAGTTTAACGTCTCAGTTTCTCAGTGTGCCTCAGTTTCCACATCTGGAAAATGGGGATTAAGGCTGTGTCCAACCGGATTAGCTGGTTTCTACCCCAGCACTTCATACAGTGCCTGGCAAATAGTAAGTGCTTAACAAATACTATAAAAAAATTGTGGCATTGTAGCATTTCTTTTGTACGAAGCGCTGGGGTAGATACAAGATAACGAGATCCACATGGGACTTGTAGCCTGAGCAGGAGGGAGAACGGGTACTGAATCAACAGATATTGAAGCTCCACTATGCAGATGAAGGAAATGAGGCACAGAGAAGTTAAATTACTTGCCCAAGGTCACACAGGAGGTACGTGGCTGAGCCGAGATCAGAACCCAGGTCCTCTAACACCCGGGCCCGTGCTCTTTCCACTAGAGCACGATGTTTCAAAAGGGATGCTCCGCCTGACTCTGCCTGATTCCAGCACTCTCCCATTGAGCCTGATATTATCTAGAATGGAGAGGAGAATTTTGATCCAAAAAGCTATGGGAAGGGGGGGACCCAACTCTCTCGTGTCCCCATTAGCGAACACTACCAGGCCCCTCTTACACGTGAATGGTGCAGAATTTGGATCTCTACCAGCGAATTCCCTGACAGCATCGTGAAAGTGTGACCGCTAAAATAAACATCTTTCATTCTCTACTAGAAACAAATGTCCAGGCGGAGCGTGGGGAAGATATTAGGCAGGGCGGAATTCATTTGGAAACTATGAAAGAATGTTTCATAATGATTATAAATTCAAATGAGGATTGTTAAAGCATTTCCCTTTGAATATTATCGCTGCTTAAATTCTAGTCTTCCCCTCTCTAATTCTCACTGTTTCTCATCCCTTTTGCTCCTACGCTGTTACTTGCCAAGGGCTAAAATAAAAACCGTTCAGTGATGCTCACTTATTCATGCTTAAAACATGTGTTGACTTTTAAGGAAGAATCAAACAGAAAGGGGAAAAAAAAACCCTCTCAAAAAACATTCAATAACTGGCATCTCTGCCACGATTTTACAATTCAATCAGATCCTACTGAAGACTTTTAATTAAAAAACAAGTTAAGTTCAAGAATGAATTTCTACCCTGAGTGCCGTTTTGCCATTCCACAGGAGCAAAGTTCTCTGTCATAGATTAGGGTTTCTCACTTTGTGCTCGACTCTGGAATTCTGGCATTGGCTGATGTTTGTCTCATGAGCAATTTTAAACCTTGGGTGAAAAGTTTCCTGTCTGTTCTGGCCTTTTCTGATTAATGTTTTCCTGTTGGGTGTGTGTAAGTTATTTTCTTATTCAGTAATGACATTTTCTCTCCCATTGTAAAGTGTCTTTCCCTGCTCTGTACAAAAGATGCTTTATGAATAGTTGATCAGATTATACCTGTGGAGCTACCCTGGTACACCAGACTTATAAATTCCTCCCGAGCCTTCTGGTTCTTCGCGGAACGGTGGAAAGATATTTTACAATCCATCATGTGCTGTCAACTTTTTTGTTTCTTTTCCCTCTTTATTCCGCTGGATCTCTTGTGATTATGTGATTTACAAAATTCAAATGCCTGTTGGTTGAGAGAATATTATGTTAATTTTGCCTTTGCTCAAGCTTCACTTGAAAAGACTTGAATAGTCATACTGCCATAGCATTGTGTCTTCATAATCAATCATATTTATTGAGCACTTACCGTATGCAGAGACTGTACTACATGCGTGGAGAGTACAATGTAACGGACACATTCCCCGCCCACAGCGAGCTTACAAGCTAGAGTATCTATTCACCAAAGTCCCCTGAATGTGACCAAGTATTAATATACAAAAAACAAAGGCAAAGCTACTCTTCCTTCAGATTTTAAGGAAGGGATACAGTGCTCCGTTGGAGAAACAGAACGCCATTACCTAAATGCAAATAAACTAATGAGAAGAGAGAGGGAAGTCTAAATTCCTTAATCAACTTTGAAAATATTTCTCTACAGTTAACTTTTGCAGTGGTTATTGAAACCACTTGTACCCTCTTAATGGAGCATTCAAATTCTCACATGAATTTAAGACGCTTCCTAGGGGAATTTACATTGCTTTACACGAATCAAATCATAATGATATTTTGTATGGTATTTGTTAACTGATTACCGCATGCCAGGCACTGTTTTAAGCACTGAGTTAGAGTGCTTACTGCTTGCCAGGCACAGCACACTCAGATCAAACACAATCCCTGTCCCCTTCAGGATTCCCATACTAAGGGGGAAGGAGAAAAGGAATTGAATCCCCATTTAACAGATGAGGAAATCGAGGCACAGAGAATTTAAGGGATACGCCCTTCGCCCTGCCAATCAATCAACAGACCGAGGGTTTGAGAATGTAAGATAGAGTGGGTAGACCCAATCCCAACCCTCAAAAAGCTTACAACTCAAAGGGGACACAAGCATTAACATAAATTACAGGTAGGGGAAGCGACAATATATCTGAGAGGTACATAAGTGCTGCAGCTTGGTGATAGGGTGGGCTTTGGGGGGGACAGACATATTTATAGGTGACCCAGAAGGGAGGGAGGATAGGGTGGGGAGAGGAGAGGATACTCACATCAGCACATTACCCTGCTTGTCCCCAGTAGCATAAGGCTGCAATCGATTATTATTTTATTTTTTAGGTTGATCACTGCCCTGTACTGGTCGCCGCAGTGAATCGGATCAGGCCGACAAGGAATCCTTGTTCCAGAACAGTACTCTTTTCTCCCAGAGGTCCATGCTTTGGATGAACTGGACATTTTCATTGCAACTTTATTCTTTTTCTTTATTATCAGACAGATAACTGCTCTCCCCCACTCCAAAGCCTTATTGAAGGCACATCTCCTCCAAGAAGCCTTCCCTGACTAAGCCCTCCTCTCCTCCCACTTCTTCCTCCTTTTACTTGTTCCTTCATTCATCCTCCCTCCCATCCCCACAGCACATACGTATATATCTGTATATATCTGTAATTTACCTATTTATATTAGCAGCTGTCTCCCCCTCTAGACTGTGAGCTCGTGGCGGGCAGGGAATGTGTCTTTTTGTTGCTATAGCGTACTCTCCTGAATGTTTAGTACAGTGCTTTGCACACAGTAAGGGCTCAAGAAATACAACTGAATGAATGAATCTACTTAATACGTCGATTCTAGATTGGCTCAAAGGTGAAAATTCCAGATTTTCCTAACCAGTCTGCCCCTGGTGTCACTGCAGGGGAAGGAGAGATTCGGATCCCCTTCTATTCTCCATCTACACCCATTTCCTTGGAAAACTCACTCGCTCCCACAGTTTCAACTACCACCTCGAGGCTGATGACACCCAAATCTACATCTCCAGCCCTGATCTCTCTCCTGCTCTGCAGTCTCGCATCTCCTCCTGCCTTCGGGACATCTCTACTTGGATGTCCTCCCGTCAACGCAAGCTTAACCCGTCCAAAACAGAGCTCCTTAGCTTCCCAACAAAACCAGTCCAATCCCGGACTTTCCCATCCCTGTAGACAACACTATCATCCTTCCCATCTCACAAGACTGTAATCTTGACGTTATCCTTCCCCCAACTCCCCACCCCATAGCACTTATCTGTAGTAAGTGCTTACACTTATAAGTAATAAGTAATTATCTGTAATAATTAATATCTGTAATTTTGTTTATTTATATTGATGTCTATTTATTTTTATTGAAGTCTGTCTCCCCCATCTCCAGTCTGTGAGCTCACTAGGGAAGGGATTGTCGCCATTTATTGCTGTATTGTACTTTCCCAAGCTTAGTATGGTGCTCTGCACACACTAAGCACTTAAAAAAAATACAGTTGAATGAATGAATGATCGCAACCTTCAGAATACATTCATTCCCCATCCCAACAATAATAATAATAATAATAAAAGTGCTCATTATGGTGTCAGGCATTGTTCTAAGCACTGGGGTAGGTAAAAGATAATGATGTTGGACACGATACCTGTCCTAAATAGAGCTCACACTCTGGGTGAGAGGGACTACGATTTAATCCTCATTGTATAATGAGGAAACCGAGGCACAGAGAAGTGAAATCACTTTCAAAGATCACACAACTGACAAGTGGCAGAGCCGCGATTAGAACCCAGATCCTCCGACTCACAATCCCGTGCTCTTTCCACTAGGCCACACCGCTTTGTACAGAGGTTCTCGTCTCTGTTCCCCTCGTGGGGGTCCTGCCGGCCTCCGACGGCGTGAAGTTTCTTCCGCGGTTCCGGGACCCTTCCCCTTGGGTGCCGTCCTGAGTTCTAACTGAGGTTACTAACTTCTGCCGGCATTCACGCTTAGGAGTGTATTCTTCCACTTTTCTTCTGGACTGGCAAGGAACCTTCATGCTTCAAGGCCTCGCTCTGTAATGGCGGCTTCTGCTGAACTGGGGTCCTTGGAAATGTTAGAGGTGTGGGAAAGAGGGGAGAGGGGCTGGGGAGCAGCATTCATTCAACTGTACTTATTAAGCGCTTACTGTGTGCAGAGCACTGTATTAAGCGCTGGGGAAAGTACAATACAACAATAAACAGCGACAATCTCGGCCCACAGGAGCTCACGGTCGAAAGGAATACCAGCCAGGGCAATACCAGAGACTAGAATTCTGCCCGGGAACCTGGTTGGGTGATGCTGGGCTTGGACACCTTTCCCATTTCTCAATCAAATAATCAATCAATCAATCAGCGGGATTTATTGAGCACTTACTGTTCCTGTCCGTCCGTCTTCCCCCGATTAGACCGTAAGCCCTTCAAAGGGCGGGGACCGTCTCTATCTGTTACCGATTTCTACATTCCAAGCTCTTAGTACAGTGCTCTGTACATAGTAAGCGCTCAATAAATACTATTGATTGAATGAATGAATGTACTAACCATTTTTCAGTCAGTCATTTGTATCTGTTGAGCACCGACTGTGTGCAGAGCACTGTTCTAACCGCTTGGGAGAATACAGTGCAATAAGAAACAGACTCACTAAATGTTTGGGAGAGTACGGTATTTGGTAGACAAGATCCCTGTCTTCAGGGAGCTTACAATTTAGTGACTGCAAGCACTCCCAGCGTGGCTCAGTGGAAAGAGCACAGGCTTTGGAGTCAGAGGTCATGGGTTCGAATCCCGGCTCGGCCACTTGTCAGCTGTGTGACTTTGGGCAAGTCACTTAACTTCTCGATGCCTCAGTTACCTCATCCGTAAAATGGGGATTAACTGTGAGCCTCACGTGGGACCACCTGATTACCCTATGTCTAGCCCATGCTTAGAACAGTGCTCGGCACATAGTAAGCGCTTAACAAATACCAACGTTATTATTATTATAACTCCTGGACTACGAGAGATGAAGCATCAAGGGGTAGAGGCAAGAAAGGGACAATTAGATGTCCTGCTTTGATTTAATTTCATCTCCCCCTGAGCTGGAGAGAGCTGAGGGAGCATTATGAAATCGGACTTTCGCCTGTCTAAACCAGACTCTCCGAAGAGCTGATTGTCCAAAGTCTGGTATGAAGAGGGGAGTCGCCCCACTTTTCAGTAGAGGTCCGGCACCCGCCTTGACAGTGATCCGGCCTTCCGTGAGCGTCTCACGAATCCAGCCTCCGCAGAGCTGTAATGGGAAGCGCCACGGGAGCTCCGGCTGGCTCACCGTCTCCAGAAATCCCCGGAAGGCAGGAAAGATGGTAGCCAGCTGGCTTCCGCCACCCTAGTCCTGCGGGTCCAGGGCTTAGGGCCCTGGACGCAATTCTCCGGTCTCACCAGGTCCACGTTGAAGCTGGGCAACTGCCAACCTTAACCGGCGTAGTCCATTTATCGTTCGGCCCGGTTTTGAAAACCATCAGCAGATGGCTTGGAAGGAACGGTAATGATGCTAACAGTAATAATAATAATGCTATTTGTTAAGCGCCGACTATGTTTCAAGCAGGGTAGGGAAGCAGCGTGACATAGCGGAGAGAGCACGGCCGGGCCTGGGAGTCAGGAAGTCGTGGGTTCTAATCCCGCCTAGGTCGCATCTGCTGTGTGGCCTCGGGCAAGTCACTTCACTTCTCTGTGCCTCGGTTACCTCATCTGTAAAAGAGGGATTAAGACTGTGAGCCCCATGTGGGATAGGGACTGCGTCCAACCCGATCAGCTTGTATCCACCCCAGCGCTCAGTACGGTGTGTGGCACGTAGTAAGTGCTTAAGAAATACCGCAACTATTATTATTATTACTGTTGTTATTATTATTATTATTACGCAAGATAATGAGGTCCTCATGAGGCGAAAGTCTAAGTAGGAGGGAGAACAGGAATTGGATCCCCACTTTGGAGATGAAGGAGCTGAGGCCCAGGGAAGTTAAGTGATTTACCCAAGGTCACATAGGTGAGAGGAAAATTCAGGATTAGCACCCAGGTCCTCTGACTCCGAGGCCTGTGTTCTTTCCACTCGGCTCAGAATTGCTTCCTCTGATTGGTAAAAGAGTAATGATGACAAGAGCACCGCTCTTGGAAAAATAATTTTCATTTCCTCTAGACCGTAAGTTCGTTGTGGGAAGCGTAATGCCATCTACGTTGTATTGTGCTTTCCCAAGCACTTAGTACTGTCCTTTACACAAAGCAGGCACTCGGCGGAAAGCAGTGTGGCCTAGAGGAAAGAACACAGGCTTCGGAATTAGAGGACCTGGGTTCGAATTCCAGCTCCACCACTTGTCTGCTGTGTGACCATGGGCAAGTCACTTCACCTCTCTTGGGCCTCAGTTACCTCATCTGTAAAAATGGAGATGAAGACCGTGAACCCCAGCTGGGACATGGATTCGGGTTTTAGTGGTAAGTGTGGTTTCCTTAGAGGCTCTTAAAGTACCTTTAAATTTGATGAAGTTTTAATTAAAGTTAATGCAGTTTAATTTTTTTTAATTACATGGTGGTTGGAAAAGGCCAGTAGGCAAGAAGATATAGGAAATGTATTCAAGATGGCATATGGAATCTTCCTTGGGCCAGTTTCAAGCATTCAAACTGGTTCCAACTCTCTCACTTGTAAATTGGCATCAGCTTTGGCGAAATACGACCTCAATTTTATAAACAGTGCTTTGCACACAGTAAGCACTCAGTAAATGCTATCGAATGAAATAATGATCAAACAATTCAGAGGCCGCTTTAGAACATTTGAGTATTTAGCGATCCAGGACTCTAAATTAGCTCGTTAATGATTTAAGTAGATAGGGATTGCTCATCTTAAAATCTGAATTTTCCTTCTGATCTTTAACATGCTTTCATTGTTTTTACTCCGGTTCTGCATTATTCAAAGTGCTAGTGTCTGCGTCAGCCCTACGTCCTCCTCTGTGCTATATACGACAGCCCACGCTGCATCAGATACCCGCTTGATTTTCATTCCCGGTCCGATGCTACTAATCGAATAGCCCCCTGTGGAATTAAGACAAAAACATGCCGAGGAAAAATGATGACTTTTTTTTTCCTCACACACAGCGTTCAAAAGCTAACTGAGTCCCCCACATCCATACAAGGGTAATGTAGGAATAGGTTCAATGAAACAAGCCATCTCTAGGCTTTGGTAAATTTAGCACTGTCTTGAATCAATTCAGTATACCATGATTCCAAGTGGCTGCCAATTCGCTGAGTAAATTGAACAAATTAAATTTGATAAATGAATAAATTACATTAGTATGAGTATTATTTGTTGATTGTTAGTACCCTTTGAATTTAGTTATGGCCTCTGATTTCTTTGTTTCCTGTGAAATCACTTTAATGACATAGGAATTTCCTCCTGTGTTTTATTTTTGGAACCTCTCATGAACTTGCTAAAACTGCTCCGAACCGACCACGCTGAAATGGCCCTATTTTTCTCAACGACGTGTCTCCTCCGCCTTCTCTTATGAATTTCACGTATCGTCTTCATAGAAATGAGCCTGATTATGAATTGGCCTTTCCAAACTATACTTACCGTATGCAAGAGAATTTTGCTCAAAATAATCCTGATGGCTGTTATAATAATAATGTGATGTAGATGATAATTCATTCGATTTTTATTGAGCACTTACTGGGTGCAAAGCTCTGTACTAAGTGCTTGGGAGAGTACAATATAATAATAGACACGTTCTCTGCCCACGACGAACTTAGAGTCTAGAGATGCGACTTGTATAGTGTCTTAACTTGTCCAGAGCTCATCAGTTATCTCATTTTATCTCTATAATAATGATGGCATTTGTTAAATGCTTGCTATATGCCAGACACTGTACTAAGCGCTGGGTTTGATGCAAGCAAATCAAGTTGGACACAATCCCTGTCCCATGGGGGGCTCACAGTCTCAATCCCCGTTTTACAGATGAGGTAACTGAGGCTCAGAGAAGTGAGGGGATTTGTCCGGGATCACCTAGCAGACAAGTGGTGGAGCCAGGATTAGAACCCATGACCCAGTCCAGTGCTCTGTTCACTATGCCATGCTGATTCTCTAATATTCCCGTGCCCGGTAGGAAGAGGCGGAATTATTATTCTCACTTAATAGATGGGGAAATTGACTTGCAGAGGGTCAATCAGAAATCCAGAGGCAGATCCAGGACTGAAAACCAAACCACACTATCTTTAGGCCTACATTGCTCTTGCAAGCTCTCGTCCAACTCTCAATTCTCATTCCCTTCGGATGACATTGTTTTCCGGCAACAGATTTTGAAGTTTTTCTGTTGTTTAAATTCAAATCTGCAGCTATGGTGTTTGTCGGGTGACTACTAAATGCAATGCATTGTCCTAATTCGTTAGGAAAGTACATCAGAATAATAATTATGGTGCTTGTTAAGGGCTTATTATGTGTCAAGCGTTCTTCTAAGCCCTGGGGTAGATACAAGTCAATCAGGTAGGACACAGTCCAACATGGGGCTCTCACTCCTAAACCCCGTTTTACAGATGAGGGAACTGAGGCACAGAGAAATTAAGTGACTTGCCCAAGGTCACACAGCAGACATGAGGGAGAGCTGGAATTAGAACCCAGGTCCTTCGGACTCCCAGGCCTGTACTCTATCCACTAAGCCACGCTGCTGCAGAAGCATAAGGCAGAAGCATATGGATCATTCTCTGGTTCACCAGGAGGTTGCATTTCTAACAGGATACATTGAATACATAATATTTTTTTTAAATTTTTCTTGTAAAGCAATATCTCCACTATTATCATGCTTCCGTTTCTGTGTAGCCTGCGTGTCAATCAAATTATTTCCCTGTTTTAAGGTACCTCGCCATTCATTCATTCATTCAATCATATTTACTGAGCACTTACTGCATGCAGAGCACTCTACTAAGCACTTGGGAGAGTACAGTAGAACAGTAAACAAGCATAATTGCGTGACAGACTTAATACCCGTGGTCTTCCTTTTACTTAATGCTATAAACGCCATCAGACTAAATTAATGTCTGAGGGAAGCGCTAGTTCATTGTTTCAATGTCTAGAAAGGGTTCATTCATTCATTCAATAGTATTTATTGAGCGCTTACTATGTGCAGAGCACCGTACTAAACGCTTGGAATGTACAAATCGGTAACAGATAGAGACGGTCCCTGCCCTTTGACGGGCTTACGGTCTAATCGGGGGAGACGGACAGACGAGAACAATAGCGATAAATAGAATCAAGATCCATGACAATACCTGAAATAGGTAGGGACCTTCCTGCCTCTGGTCCAAACATTCCTTGTAATGGATTCCATTCTCGAAATAATGGCACTCCCCGCAGATTGGAAACTGGTATTGCCGTTGGGAGATGAGCATAAAGCTTTCCAATCTGTAACCAGTTACCTCTTCCGCAGAGGGTTTGTTGTGAGGAGGGAGAGTGTTTCCTAACTCTAGTATAGTGTACTCTCCCAAATACTTAGTACAGTGCTCTGCACACAGCAAGTGCTCGATGAATCAGCTCGATGATGCTGATTGACTGATCCTTGGAAAACCCATCCCAGGAAGTCATCCCTACTTTATGCTGTGACTGTGGAACTTTTATCTATCTGGACTGTCTCTATCTGTTACCGATTTGTACATTCCAAGTGCTTAGTACAGTGCTCTGCACATAGTAAGCGCTCAATAAATACTATTGAATGAATCTTTGTTTTCTGTTTTGCATCCTACCTTGCAGGGACTTTTGACCCTGGGACCTCTGAGTTAAAACTTTATTTCACTGGGAAGCTTCAGAGAGGCACGGCTTCCTGCTGGGGGGTTCTAGAAGGTTTGGGATGAGGAATCTGAGTCCTTGGGAAGCTTATATTTTGGTGCGTAGGATTGTTAGGTCTCATCTCCCAGATGCGTGTATTGTGGGACGGTCATAATTTGGCGTCCACCTAGCCTTAAATCATATGACTGTGGAGAAGAAAATTTCAAGTGCAGAATGGTAGGAGGGGTTTTGTTTCACGGGGAATTACTAAAAAACCCAGAGATGTAGCACCACCTTGCCTTCCCTGAGCCCCGTTCCTAAACAATAATATTTTTCCATCTTTATTGACTCTCCTGCCCATTTCCCTCACCAACTATTCTGGGAATTTAATCCCCTCCTCTGTCCTCCCAACTCTTTCCCCAGTGACAAGGCCAAATACGTTATTGATAAAATTGAAACCGTCAGATGTGATCTCCCTGAACTCTTCCCTACTCCTCTCCCGTCCCTCCCTCTTGGACTCTCCCAATTTTCCCAGCAGTTTCTCAGAGGAGATCTCCCACTACCTCTCCAAATCTACCTCTCCACCTGCACCTCCGGCCTCATCCCTTCGCACTTTATCGAAACACTTGCCCCTTCTCTCCTCCCCTCGCCGACGACCATCTTCAACTCTTCACTTTCCAAGGGAATCTTCTCCATAGCTCTAAACACACTCATGTCTCCCCTATTCAAAAAAACAAAGCCCTTCTTTGATCCCTCGACTCCCTCCAGTTATTGTCCCAACTCCTTCCTGCCATTCCTCTCCAAACTCCTTGACGCCTTCAGTTTCTCTCCTTCAATTTTCTCCTTGATCCCCACCAACCTGGTTTTTGCCCCCGTCACTATATGGAGACTGGCCTCTCTAGGGTCAGCAGTAGTCATCTTCTTGCCAGATCATCCTTGACCTCTAATGACCTCTCAGCTGCCTTCAACATCCTTGAAACGTTTATCCAACCTTGGCTTTACTGACATTGTCTTTTCTTGGTTCTCCTCTTATCTCTCTGACCACTCTTTCTCAGTCTCTTTTGCAGGCTTCTCTTCTGCCTCCCACCCTCTATCAGTGGGGTCTCTCAAGGCTCAGTTCTGGACCCCCCTCTCTTCTCCGTCTACACTCACTTCCTGGGAGAACTCATTCACTCCCATGACTTCAACTACCATCTCTACCAGATGAGTCCCAAATTTACCTCTCCAGGCCTGACTTCTCTCTCTGCAGTCTCACATATCCCCCTTACCCTCAGGACAGCTCTGCCTGGACGTCCCACTGACACCTCAAACTAAACGTGTCCAAAACAGAACTCATCTTCCCTCTCTCCCCTCACTCTAGACAATAGCACTATCCTCCCTATCTCATAAGCCTGTAACCTTGACAATATCCATCCTCACCTCTCTCATTCAACCCCCACGTTCAGTCTGTCACCAAATTCTGGCAGTTCAACTTTCACAACATTGCTAAAATCCACCCTTTCCTCTCCATCCAAACTGCTACTATGCCGATCCAAGCACTTATCCCGTCCCACCTCGACTACCGCATCAGCCTCCTTGCTGACGTCCCTTCTTCTGATCTTGCCCTACTTCAGTCCACGCTTCATTCTGCGGCATGAATCCTTTTTCTAAAAAAAATGATCGGACAACTCCCCACTCTTCAAGAACCTCCAGCGGTGGTCCATCCAACAGAAACGCCTTACCCTCGGCTTTAAAGGATTCAATCAGCTCACCTCTTCCTTTCTTACCTCGCTGATTTCCTATAACAGGCCATTCTGCACACTTCGCCTCTCTTGCGGCCGCTTGCTCACTGTGCTTTTATCTCCTCAGTCTCAGCACTGGCCCGTTTCCCACACCATCCTTCTGACCTGGAACTCCCTCCCCCTCCACATAAGGCAGACCACCACTCTCCCCAGGTTCAAAGTCTTATTTAAATCACATCTCCTCCAAGAGGCCTTCCCTGATTAAGCCCTTCTCTCCCTTACTCCTTCTCACTTCCGTGTCAACCTTGCACTTGAATCTGCACCCTTAAAGCTCTTGATATTCACCCCACCTTCAGTCCCACGGCACTTAATGTACATATCCGTGATTGATTTATTTATAATAGTATCTGTTCCCCGCTCTAAACTATAACCACTATGTGAGCAGGGAGCGTGTCTACCAACTCGATTGGATCATATCCTCCCAAGCACTTAGGTCAGTGCTTTGAAGACAGTAAGCGCTCAGTAAATACCACTGATTGACTGAACTCCAGATGATGTTTTTTTCGAGGACACCTCAATTATAAGTGAGTCTTTGTGGTATTTCCCGATAATCCATCAATAGGTCAATGGCATTTATTGGGTGCTTATCGGTAGCAAAATATTGTACTGAGCACTAGGGAGGGTACAATACAATATACTGGGTAAACTCTGTACCTGCCCTCAAGGAGCTTGCAAGCTAAAGAGGGAGAAAGATGTTAAAGTAAACCACAATTAGGGGAAATAATAATAATGGCATTTGTTAAGTTCTTACTATGTGCCAGGCACCGTACTAAGTGGAAGGGGTGGATACAAGCAAATTGGGTTGGACACGTCCCTGTCCCACATGGGGCTCACAATCTTGATCCCCATTTTACAGACGAGGTAACCGAGGCCCAGAGGAGTGAAATGACATGCCCAAGGTCACAGAGAAGGCAACCATGAGAGCCAGGATGAGAACCCAGGTCCTTCCGATTCCCAGGCTCAGCCTCCATCCACTGCTAGGCCATGGGTATAAAGAGATATATATATAGGCTATGGGGTATGGATGGGGCGGGGTGGGTATCAAAGCGCTGAAGGGATTCAGACCCAAATGCATAGGTGACAGAAAGGAGGAAAAGTAGTGTGAGGAGATGAAGGCTAGTCAGGGAAGGCTTCTTGGAAGAGATGTTAGTTGCATGCGCTTAATTTGGCTCTTCTTACAAAGAGGGGAAGCCCCTACTCCTTTGAGGGATACTCCTTTGAGGGACAGCATGGCCTAGGGGAAAGAGCACGAGCCTGAGAGTCAGAAGGCAGTGAGATCTAATCCCGGCTCCACCACTTGTCTGCTGGGTGACCTTGGGCAAGTCACTTCACTTCTCTGGGCCTCAGTTAGCTCATCTGTAAAACGGGGATTAACCGTGAACCTCACGTGGGACGACCTGATTACCCTGTATCTACCCCAGCGCTTAGAACAGTGCTCTGCACATAGTAAGCACTTAACGAATACCAACAAAAAAACAAAGGGGGAAGCGGGGAGAGGCAGGATGGGATATGGTCATGCCCCCTTCTCTAAAGGGCGCCCCATCTCCTTCTCCTCATCCTTCACCTCTCTGGAGGCCCCCACCCCTATCCTCCCATCTGCCCCAGCCCTATCCACTGCAATGAAGAAGGCTCTAGTTTTCCACCTCCCCTCACTACTCTCCTACTACAACCCAGCCCGCACACTTTGCTCCTCTAATGCTAACCTTCTCACTGAACCTAATCTCGTCTATCTCATTGCTGACCCCTTGCCTACGTCCTGCCTCTGTCCTGGAACCCTCCCCCTCCTCATATCTGACAGACGACTACTCTCCCCAAATCTGAAACCTTCCTGAAGGCTCATCTCCTCCAAGAGGCCTTCCCTGACTAAACCCTCCTTTCCTCTTCTCCCACCCCCTTCTGCGTCACCCTGATTTGCTCCCTTTATTCGTCCTCCCTCCCCGCCCCACAACACTTAGCTACATATCTGTAATGTATTTATTCATATTAACATCTTTCTCCCCCCACCCCCCCTTGCTCATTATGGGTAGGGAACGTGTCTATTATATTATACTCTCCCAAGGACTTAGTACAGTGCTCTGCACACAGTAAGCACTCAATAAATGAGATTGAATGAGTGACTGATTGTAGCCGCCAGCTTGGCATAGGTCAGGGGATTCATGAGAGAATTGGGGAAAAACTGACGGATAATAGGGTCCACCCCCACCCTCTCAAACACACACACACGCATGCACGCCCGCCTTCCTTCCACCTCATCGAAGACTCCGGGACACCAGACCAGACTGGGGAGGGTACCAGGGCTCTTGATAAGAGAGAAGAGGTGTTCAGGGAGTCCTGCAATATGCTAAAGCACTTGGAGGCTCCCCCAAACTCGTGCCTCTCACCACCACAGCACACTGAGGGCACACGGTAGCCTGAGGCCATCCTGGTTGCCCCTTAGACACCAGAGGGCAGGTCCTTCCCTCAGCCCAGATGGACCCTGCCCCCTGCAACTGACATCGCTCTTGCCTGTAGTTCCATTTTGCTCTCCCTTCCCATCACGGTGTGGCAGAGGAAACAGAGGCCCGAAGCCTAAGCTCCTTGAGGGCAGGGATCACGCCTACTGCCTTGACTGCACTCTCCCAAGTGCTTCATATAGTGCTTTGCACAAAGTATTCAATAAATTCTATTGATTGAGTGAGTGATTGACTGTCTGTGGGAGAGAATTCTCTGGATTCTGGAAGTTTTCAGGGAGGGGAGTTTTCAGAGTCTCCTTTTGCATGTGTTTGGAGCTGCATTTGGAATTTGCGTAACTTGAAAGGGGAATCTTTGTTGCCCGAGCCGCAGTGATGGGGTGGGGAAGGAGTGGATAGAGGTGAGACACTGGGTTCTTTAGAAAGCATTGAAAAATACTGAAGAATTTACACTGGTCTCGGGCACAATCGTTGGAGGCGGCCCACGCAGTCCAGCTCTCCACATGTCCCTCCTCTCCCCACCCCGTCCCACACACACCTTTTCTCGTCTGTTTCATTAAAGTCCCTCTCTCCCTCAGCCCACCTCAGGGGAAGGAAGAAGAAGATGCTAAGGGCTTGCATCACTGGTGCAGGGGATCAGTCAGAGAAGGTGGAATGGAGGTCACTCAACGGGTCGATCTGCCCACCATTGAGATCGGACGGGCATTCGGGAGGCACATTTATCCACCATTCAAATCTGGCTCGGTACATCCAGTCAGAGAAAATGTTACTGGTGTGGGGGAACCCATCAGAGGAATGGCTATGGTGAGCAATCAGCAGTCAGATTTGCCTACCAATCAGATCTTGCCTGTGTTCGGGGTGGAGGGTACTCAGAGGAGGGCAAAGGAAGAGCAGGTTGTATAGCCATGTTTTAATTTGAAGAATCTGGAAAAAAAAAATGGTTGTCCTGAAGATGCTCATTGTGGAGAGAGTCATAGATTAGCAATAATGTCGGTTTTTGTTAAGCGCTTACTATGTGCAGAGCACTGTTCTAAGCGCTGGGGTAGATACAGGGTGATCGGGTTTGTCCCACGTGGGGCTCCCAGTTAATCCCCATTTTGACAGATGAGGTAACTGAGGCACAGAGAAGTTAAGTGACTTGCCCACAGTCACACAGCTGACAAGTGGCAGAGCCGGGAGTCGAACTCAGGACCTCTGACTCCGAAGCCCAGGCTCTTTTCCACTGAGCCACGCTGCTTCCCACAGCAAGCCACATCCTGGATGTATACCCTACCTCAGGGCTACTGCATGATGACTGAAAGTCTTTTAAAGGAAGTGCTGGCTTTCTTGACTCAGTTTTTCTACTCCTTTGTCTATTATTATATCACTGACCAATGTGTTGCCTAGGTAACCAAACATCCTGAGAGTATTTATCTCTGTGTGGCCAATATAGATTTTTGGTTGAACGTACAACTTCCCTGCTGTAGGGTGATACATCACCTTGTTTTTGAGACTCTTTTCCAGGCCACAGTGCCTGGCTGGTTCCATAAAGTGTTTAGGAATCCTTGAGCGGCGTGGCTCAGTGGAAAGAGCCCGGGCTTGAGAGTCAGAAGTCGTGGGTTCTAATCCCGGCTCTGCCGCTTGCCAGCTGTGTGACTTTGGGCAAGTTACTTAGCTTCTCTGTGCCTCAGTTACCTCCTCTGTAAAATGGGGATTAAAACCGTGAACCCCGTGTGGGACAACCTGATCACCTTGTATCCCCCAGCGCTTAGAACAGTGCTTGGCACATGGTAAGCGCTTAACAAAAGCCATGTATTTATTTATTTATTCATTCCTTGAGTGTGTGCTTCTAGGGCTCAGTCTTCTGTCTAGTATTTCTTGGATGCCTGCCTCGAGGATGATGATGTTCTAAATTTGTTAAGTTGGAAGGGAACTAAAAGTGTATTCTAAGCCCATCGTGGGCGGTTAATATGTCTGTTGTTACATGGTAATCTCTCAAGCGTTCAGTACAGTACTTGGCACACAGTAAGTGCTCAATAAATATGATTGAATGAATGAATGAAGGTCTCCTATTCCATCTTCCAACAGGCCTACCTAGAATAAATTTAAAAGGGCCAAGCCCACCAAAATGGACTCTGTCGGCGATAAGGCGACCCTGTTTAGAAATGCCCTTTTCACTCTAACTGGGCGGCAACTAGAAAAGGTGATTTTTTTTTATCCTTAACCTGTTGCGTACGATATAGAAGAGGCCATATAATAGCCACGTCATTTCATCTCATTGAAATTTCACCCTCAGGAGTAATTTGTTTGCTATGGAAAGGCCAGCAGAGGAAAAGAAAGAGAGAAAAGAGAGGGAAAGGAGAAAGAAGAAAAGAAAGAGAAATAGAGGGAAAAAGCAGAGAGCGAGGGAGAGACGTGAGGAAAGAAAAAGGGGGAGAGAGAGAGAAAGAGAAGGGAGAGAGAGATAAAAGAGAATCGTGTATTCAGCCTGCACTACTTCCATGGTCAGGGAAGACAGAGGAACAGATGAGTAAGTTCAGAAACTCAACGCAATGACTATATTGGGTAAGATGTGACTACGGTAAACTATCACCATCAAAAGCATTTATTAAGTACCCTCATGTGCATGGAATACTCCTGGCCATTGTACAAAGAAAAGTTAAACAGATGCAGCCTGCCCTCTCTGCCCTGCCACTTCAGATCTAAATCCTCTTTGTTAACCAAACAGACACTGACATGGATCTTATTGCAAGCTTTAATGGTTCAGAAAGGGGGTGCTTAATTCCCCACTTCCACATATCTAAAAAGCGTGCTTCCAAATTCTGCTCCCTACTTCTTCCAAAAAGGGAAAATTTTCTTCATTTGAAAAAAAAAAAAAAAAAGAAAACACCAGATATCTGGGATCTTGAAAAGAGCCGGTACGTTTAAATCCTGAGATTATGTCATTATCACGCTATATCTGCCCAAAGACTCACCAAACCAGACATGAAAATAAGCACTAGTATCAAAAAGAAAATCAGGGTGGCCTTAATGTAATTCAGAGGGGCTAATGGAAATCAGGCAGGCAGCCTAATAAGAAATTGAATACACGCCTCTTGTCCTATTTTCTTTTTGTTTGGTTTTGAAGGGAATCTGGGCTGGCCAGGAACTCTTATATATATTGGCTGCAAGCAGATGCTTGTACTCTCTTCACCTATTGAGTCAGAGAGTAGTAAAATATGGGAAAGTCTGGAAGGGGGAAGAAGGTAGGAATTATGCATGATGCTGCATGTGTGTGTGTGTGTGTGTGTATGTATGAATGCATGTGTGTCTGTGTGTATATGCCTGTGCGTATGTGTTATGGGGGCGGGTGGAGTCAAAGCAATTGCTGTCACACACTAATAATTTCAAAGAACATTGACCACAGCTGTAGAAAATCATCTCTACCTCTTGTATTTGTTGTCCTCTTTCTCCTTTACTGTGATTACAGACTTTGTATGGATTATATCAATCAGTAAGTAAGACATTTGAGTGCTTACTCTGTGAAGAGCACTTTGCTTAGGAGACTCCAATAGAATTAGTAGATGTGATTCCTGCCCTCAAGGAACTTGCAATCTAGCAGGAGAGCGAGATGCTAAAATTATGAGTAGGGAAAGTAACAGCATTCCCAAGGTGTGCACGTAAGGAGTTGGAGGGGATTGAGTACCCAAGTACCCAGGGACACCGAACTGCTGAAGTGGACGTAGAAAGGGAAATCGGGTCTGGAGATGAAAGATCTCCAGATCCTGGAGCATTTTTTTCTACAAAAGCAGCCGGGACATGTCACCCCACTCCTCATAAAACTCCAGTGGTTGCCCTTCCACCTCTGTATCAGACATAAACTCCTCCCCATTGGCTTTCAAGTAGTCCATTACCTTGCTCCCTCCCGCTACTCTCCTTCTACAACCCAACCCACACACTTCACTCCTCTAATGCCAACCTTCTCACTATGCCTCGATCTCACCCATCTTACCACCGACCCCTCGCCTACGCCCCGCCTCTGTCCTGGAACGCCCTCCCTCCTCAGGTCCGATTGCCAATTACTCTCCACCCCTTCAAAGCCTTATTGAAGGTGCATCTCCAGGAGGCCTTCCCTGACTAAGCGCCCCACGCGCCCCACTGCATCACCGTGACGTGCTCCCTTTTTCGTCCCCCCTCCTGCCCCACAGCACTTATGTACGTATCTGTCATTTATTTACTTATATTAATGTCTCCCTCCCTCTATACTGTAAGTTAATTGGGGGCAGGGAATGTGTCAGTTTATTGTTGCATTGTCCTCTCCCAAGGGCTTAGTACAGTGCTCTGCGCACCCTAAGTGCTCAATAAATACAACTGAATGAATGAACGAATGAAAGATTAATCGGCGAAGGTATCCTGGAGGAAGTGTAATTTTAGGAGGACTTAGAAGATGGGGAGGGTAGTGGTCTGTCACCCATTAAGGGGGAAGAGGGTCTAGGCGGGATGGTTTGAGCAGGGGGTCTTGGTGGGAAAGACAAAAATGATGCCAGTGAGTAGGCTGACTCCTTTTCTATAAGCTCCCTCTCTAGTCTGTCAACTCACTGTGGACAGAGAAAGCGTCTACAAATTCCGTTCCATTGTCCTCTCCCAAGCGCTTATTGCCGTGTTCTGCACACGGTAAGCGCTCGATAACTACGATGGATTGAGTTGATTTGAGAGGAGAGAATGGGAGAGATGCGTGCAAAATGATGTATCAGGAGACTGATCTGGGCAGCACAGCGAAGTACGGACTGCAGACGGGAGAGAGCGGAGGGAGGGAGGTTTGTAAGGAGTCTGATGCGTGAACAGAATGAATATCTGACAAGTGCTTGGACCAGCACAGTGACAACTGGTATGGTCCTGGTTCTCTTATCTCTCTGGCCACTCATTCTCAGTCTTTTTCGGGGGCCCCTGTTCTATCTCCCACCCCCTAATTGGGGAGATCCCTCAAGGCATCTTTCCTCAATTTCTCTCTCTCTCTCTCTCTCAACCCACAAATTCAATCCATCACCAAATCCCGTGGGTTCTCTCTTTGCAACATTGCTAAAATTCACCCTTTCCTCTCCATCTAAATTGCTGCCAAGTCGATCCAAGCCCTTATCCTTTCTAACCTCGATTAACCTTGATTGAGAAGCAGCACGGCATAGGGGTTAGAGCCCGGGCCTGGGTGTCAGGTGGGTTCTGATCCCGGCTCCGCCATTTGTCTGACCCGGACAGGCTGCTTCACTTCCCTGTGACTCAGTTACCTCAATTGTAAAATGGGAATTGAGATTGTTTGCTGTGTGACCTTAGGTAAGCCACTTAACTTCTCTGTGCCTCAGATACCTCATCTGCAAAATGGGAACTGAGATTGTGAGCCCTCCGTGGGACAGGGACTGTGTCCGACCCAATTTGCTTGTATCTTCCCCAGCGCTCAGTACAGTGCTTGGCACATAGGAAGCGTTTAACAAGTACCGTTATTTTTTTGAGAAGCAGCATGGCTTAGTGGAGAGAGCTCGGGCTCGGGAGTCAGGGGTCCTGGGTTCTAGTCCCAGCTCTGCCACCTGTCTGCTGTGTGACCTTAGGTAAGCCACTTAACTTCTCTGTGCCTCAGATACCTCATCTGAAGAATGAGGTAGAGAAGCAGCGTGGCTCAGTGGAAAGAGCCCGGGCTTTAGAGTCAGAGGTCATGAGTTCGAATCCCAGCTCTGCCATTTGTCAGCTGTGTGACTGTGGGCAAGTGACTTCACTTCTCTGTGCCTCAGTTCCCTCATCTGTAAAATGGGGATTAAGACTGTGAGCCCCACGTGGGACAACCTGATTCCCCGTGTCTACCCCAGCGCTTAGAACAGTGCTCGGCACATAGTAAGCGCTTAACAAATACCGACATTACTACTATTATTATCTGCAAAATGGGAATTGAGACTGTGAGCCCTCGTTGGGACAGGGACTGTGTCCGACCCAATTTGCTTGTATCTTCCCCAGCGCTCAGTACAGTGCCTGGCACACAGGAAGGGTTTAACAAGTACCGTTATTTTTTGAGAAGCAGCATGGCTTAGTGGAGAGAGCACGGGCTCGGGAGTCAGAGGACCTGGGTTCTAGTCCCAGCTCTGCCACCTGTCTGCTGTGGGACCTTAGGTAAGCCACTTAACTTCTCTGTGCCTCAGATACCTCATCTGTAAAATGGGGAGTAAAACTGTGAGCTCTAGGTGAGACAGGAACTTGAATTGAATGAATGAATGAATGAATGAATGAATGAAATCTTGTATCTACACCAGTGCTTAGAACAGCGCCTGACACATAGCACACGTAACAGATACCGTAATTATCATTATCGTTATTACTCTACAGCTTCCTTGCGGACCACCCGCCTCCCATCTCTCCCCACTCTGCTCTGCTGCCTGGATTATTTTTCCGAGAATCCGTTTAGTCCACGTTTCGCCGCTGCTCAAGAATCACCTGTGGTTGCCCATCCACCTCTGCATCGAACAGAATCTCCTCACCTTTGACTTTAAAACACTCAGTAACCTTGACCCCCTCCTATTTTATCTCGCTGACTTCCTCCTCTAACCTCATATGCTCACTTCGCTCGGCTAACGCCGATCTACTCACCGTACTTCAGTCTGGTCTACCTTGCCACTGACCTCTCGCCCACGTAGTGAGAAGCGGCGTGGCTCAGTGGGAAGAGCCCGGGCTTGGGAGTCAGAGGTTGTGGGTTCGAATCCCGGCTCTGCCACTTTGCTTCTCTGTGCCTCAGTTCCCTCATCTGTAAAATGGGGATTAAGACTGTGAGCCGCACGTGGGACAACCCGATGACCCTGTATCTACCCCAGCGCTTAGAACAGTGCTCGGCACATAGCAGGCGCTTAACGAATACCAACGTTATTATTATTATAGTGGATAGAGAATGGGCCTGGAAGTCAGAAGGTCATGGGCTCCAATCCTGCCTCTGCCACTTGTCTGCAGTGTTACCTTGGGCAAGTCTCTTAACTTCTCTGGGCCTCAGTTCCCTTATCTGTAAAATGGAGATTATGAGCTGTGAGCCCTAGTGGGGACAGGAACCGTGTCCCACCAGATGACCTTGCATCTATACCAGTGCTTAGAACGTGCCTGGCACATAGTAAGCACTTAACAAATAGCGTATTTATCATTATTATTATTATTATTTTATTCTGCCTCTGACCTGGAACTCCCTCCCATTTCATACACAACAGACCACCACTCTCCCCACCTTCCAAGCCTAATTAAGATCCTATCTCTTCCAAGAGGCCTTCCCTGATTACACACTCATTTCCCCAATTGAGCCCTCAATCCCCTATTCCCTTTCTCTTTTGTTTCCCTGGAACCTGCATATGTACCCTTTAACTTGAACGTGTACCTTTTACTCACTCTCAGCCTCACAGCACTTGTGTACACTATCCGTAATTTATCTGTAATTGATGAATGTGCGATTTCTCTGTAATCTGTGGTTTATTAATTTTATTTGAGCTTGAGGCTACATTTCATCTTGCAGTCTTCCAAGGGCCATGCTGGCCTTTTTTTATCCTGCTTTTAATTTCTCTAGCTAACCCTTCGTGGTTCAACAGCCAAATGTCTAAGTTGCCGAATTCACAGGGACTGCTTTGGGTTTCGCGTTGCCGATGAAAATCTTGGGTCGTCTGTGAGAGTTCCCAGGTATCTCGGCGAAAAGCTTAGACCTTTTCACATTTTTACATTTAAATGAGATTTTCCAAGTAAGTTTTCAGCGGAAAACTGGAAATTCCAAGCTAGGGTTGCCCGTTTATTTGGATTTGTCCCTTATTTCACTTATTTTACTGCTGGGACAGTAGTATACTATTCCTTTATTTGAATGGCACAGCCTCTGACCCTATGAAGAGAGGCAGAGTGTGAAGGAAGCCAGATTTTAACCTACGTCTTACATTCTCCAAACCGAAATCTGGTAGCCTGACACTTAAAGGTTAAGATTGTGTCTCCAGAATACTTGTTCAGAGTGTCTCGTACTGTACCTGGTGAATCAAAAACTAAATTATAAATAAAATACTAAATAATATTTAATTATATAATATATAGTTGATGTATAATATATATTTCTTCTATAATAATACTATAAATAAATAACAATAAATAAATTAAATATAAATTAAATAAACTAAATTATATCACTGTAATTTGTCATTATATCACCGATAGCCATAATTTACCCACCCCGTAGTCTCTGTCGCCTTATGCACCACTATGAGAATAAACGTGCGTGAGTGTCTCTGATCTAGTCATTCCGGAAACTTTTGATAAGCTTTCCAAAAGCCCGTGAAGGGCAGATATATGCTTCTGAAATTTTAAAATGAGAAAACGGGGCCCAGGTTTAGAGACAGAAGGGGCTGTTTTGAGACTGCAAAGGAATGTCTAAGCCATATCCAGTTTTGGAGTCTGCACAACCAAGGTTATGATGCCTAGGCTGTCTGGTACTAGATTGAGTCAATGTTCCTACACTGGAGATTAAGTAATTTTCCCCTTTCCCTTCTACGGGAATAAAACTCCCTCCATTGTTCTTTACATGACACCTTACTCCCTTCCAAGTAATTGCTACCATAAAGCTATCAGTAATTGCTACGGCGGCAGTGGCGTTATTGGGTGGTTATTATTCAGTTTTTAAGGAAATGGAATCTCCAAGCCATATTTCCGTAAATCATTCTTTCTCCTTATCAAGTCGCTGAAGCGACTCTTAAAAGCTATCGCAGGAGAAAATAATCAACTCGTTTCTTTTTCCGAGGGAAATGAAATTTAGTCATTTTCTATTTATCAAAGCAATACCTTCAGGTTACAAAAGGATTAGTCCTCCAGACTGTAAGCTTGTTGAGGGCAGGGAACTTGCCTGCCGACTTATTGAATCATACTCTCCCAAGCTCTCGGTATAGTGCTTGGCACACGGTGGTTGCTCAGAAAATACCACTGAGTGATTAGAACAAATCCATTTGAAAAGACAGATTAATCAAGCATATTTCCCAATGTTGAGTTTATTTTCGTCTTGTAACGTCTCAGGGCACATCTTTTCGGATATAACAATTAGATCGCAAGCACGTATCCTCATGTCGCTGGACCGATCCACCCGCCTGAGTGGAAATTGAGGGGAAGCCCATGAAAATCCGGGCCATTGGGTGGAGGAGAAAGTCAACTTCTTAGCTTATGGGGCGGGCAGGGAGAGCAGAGAATCAGAGTGGTTGAGGGGCCCCTTGGCTCTGTGACAAGAAAGCTCAGTTTCATTTCTAGTTAAAGTCATCTATTTCATCTATTCCTAAGGAATGCTCAAAAAGTTTTCTTTTCTACTAAAAACACCTTTAGAGCAGTCATGTTTTACTAGGTGTTATGCA
This sequence comes from Ornithorhynchus anatinus, assembly GCF_004115215.2. Classification (NCBI taxonomy): domain Eukaryota; kingdom Metazoa; phylum Chordata; class Mammalia; order Monotremata; family Ornithorhynchidae; genus Ornithorhynchus; species Ornithorhynchus anatinus. The sequence continues at coordinate 39,129,450 of NC_041739.1, forward strand.
CACATATGTCATACGTATAATGAACCGTGAGCTCCGTGTGGGACAGGGATCGTCGTTTGACCGGATCAACTTGTATCCATCAACCCCAGTGCTTAGACGAGTGCTTGCCGCGTAGTAAACGCTTAGCAAATACAATAATAATCATGTCAATTGTATTTATTGAGCACTATGTGCCGAGTGTACACGGTCCTAAGAACTTGGTACAGTATGGTGCTGCTCTCTGATAATCGAGAGGCTAGGCTGTCAACCCTTCAATTAGGAAGATGAAAAAGCCCAGTAAGTGCTTATCAAATACCATTAAAAGGTGGTGAAAGACTAAAATTGAAAACTGATTTTTTTTTCCCCTTAGGATGTCATTAACAAGAAACAAACACATCCCCTGAAACCTGGCCACACCTTTTCTGTGTGGGAAGGCCGGACTGCAGTGAAAAAAATGAATTTTCACAAAGAGGAAGCTGGGAAAGCCTCCAAAGACATGTTTACAGAGGATAACGGTGCGGCGTTATGGGCTTATTGCATGTAGAACCGGCCTTCCTCCTTCTGTGGGTTCAGGAAACACTTTGGTGACGTTCTGTCCTTGTAAAACGACAAGCCCTGTGTCTGAACTATTATTGATCGAATCCAAATGGCTGGGTTTATTTTTGCCCCGGGTAAATGATCGTGCGCGTTGGGGTGTATACATTTATTTATCTCGGTGGTTCCACGTACCCGTGGGTTCGTGATCCTTCACTTATATGTAAGAAAGAGACGAGTATCTGTATTCCGTGTGTATGCCTGACTTTGTTTTAGCTGCGTATGTCCGTTTGTTCCTCTTTTGTTGAGGCCGGAGGTGAATCAGCATCTGACGCCCTTTGTGTGTGTTTGCGTGTGCATGCGTGTATGGGTCTTTTCTTGAGGGGGGGGGTCACAGTGTTTGTACAGATAACTTTCTTATGGGCTGTGAGCTTAATTGTAATTAGGTGTGTTTGCTTTTGGAGCTTGTATTCATTTGGCTTAATGACCACTGTCTGCATTGGTACATTTAACCATATATTGTAAAATTGTGTGTGTGTGTGAGTATGCGAGCGTGTCTAAAGTCTCTTTGTTCTGCAGAAACGAGCATGTAAGGAGGAATCAGGCTGATGTGTATGTAATGCAATTTGTTGCGTGAGACTCTGTGTGATTTCTGTTTAGGCCACATTCATCCCGGTTGCTTCCGTTCTTTATGGTTTCCTTCTAGGTTTCTTCCCAGCAAACGCAATTTAGCCTGTTAATCACCCCCTCCCAGTGAGGCATATGCAATTTGGTTCTTTATATTCAAAGACGGAGTGGCTGACGGTTTATTTATACGTAAGCTCTGCGGTCGGCCCGGCCGAGAGCGCACGAATGGGAATCGGGAGATCCGGGTTCTAATCCCGCTTCTGCCTTTAGTTGGCTGGTGTGAGTGAAGACTGCACAAGCATGGAGAAATGTGTTTATTGCACCTCTGCTCGCCCTTTGCATCCCATGCCCCAGCGGGAACGTGACAGGCGGGACTCAATCGAGGAGTCCATCAGTGGCATTTGTTGAGTTTTTACCGGGTAAAGAGCATCCCCTCTCAGGGCGGCACCCGGAGAGTTTCCAGTCCTCTACCAGTCTCGGCTACGGGAGGGAGAGTCAAGCGGAGGCCAATCCGTTCCACCCCTAGCTCGGCCAGTGGCTAGCGAGCGACGGGCCATCCGCTACAGGTCAGAACTCGCCCGTGCTGGGCAGCAGCGGCACGGGAGAGAGTCGAAGGCGGAGATTCGAGTTTACTGCGTGGAAGGAGGTCATGGTAAACCACTTCCAGATTTTTACCAAGAAAACTCGACGGATCCACTACCGGAACGATTGCAGACGGAGAGCGGAGCGTCTTGGGAGAGACGCGTCCGGGGTGCCGCGGCGGGTCGGAAACGACTCGACGGCAGGAGGCAAGACTGTGTGCGGGGCGCTGCAGTGAGCGCTGGCGAGAGTGCGATATGAACTAGTCGGGAGACCCGTCCCCTCCCCATAAGGAGATTGCAAGTGGAATCAATCTCCACACACACGCAGGTCCTTGGCCCTTCGGTCTTAATGAGGCTCTATCGGGTCGAAACCGACTTACGCTAACCAGCTGGGAGAGAGATGTGGGCGCCTTCCCTTCCTGGTAGGTGAGTTTTGTGCCCCAGTGTGCCCAATTTTTTCCTGATTCTCCCAGCCCACCTGTTTGATTATAAACCCAGAAGCAGGGTGGCCTGGCAGGTAGAGCCCGGGATTGGGTATCAGAAGGAGCTGGCTTCTAATCCCCACTCGGGGCAAGTCACTTAACTTCTCTGGGCCTCAGTTACCTCCTCCGTCAAATGGGGATTCAGACTGTAAGCCCCGTGCGGGGCATGGACGGTGTCCAACCTGATTAACTTGTACCCTCCCCAGGGCTCAGTACAGTCCCTGGCACATAGTAAGTGCTTAATAAGTAGCTTTTGAAAAGAGGGCAGAGCTCTTGTCTACCAGCTCTCCCCAGCTTGCTACGGTACTTTACGCACACGGCAAGAGCTCCGTAACTATCACCGGCCGATTGGTCGTAAGCAGAAAGTGAAGCCCATCGATCAAATCGACGAATCCCTCACGGCGCCAAGGACTCCATCTCCCTTTGCCTAAATCCTCCCCAGTAATCCACCGGACCAAGTGCCGAAGTGACCAGATTCTCCACCCTCCCGCTGCCAGGCAGAGAACAGCAGCGAGGTAATCCAAGTTTGGGGAGGACCTGCCCGAGAGGTAATAAATTCATTCTTTTTTCTTTTTAAAGGGTATTTAATGAGGATTTACTATGTGCCGGGCACTGTTCTGAGCCCTAGACTAATAATAATAATAATAATGATGATGTTGGTATTTGTTAAGCGCTTACTATGTGCAGAGCACTGTTCTAAGCGCCGGGGTAGATACGGGGTCATCAGGTTGTCCCACCTGAGGCTCACGGTCTTAATCCCCATTTTACAGATGAGGTAACTGAGGCACAGAGAAGTGAAGTGACTTGCCCACAGTCACACAGCTGACAAGTGTCAGAGTCGGGATTCGAACCCATGACCTCTGACTCCCAAGCCCGGGCTCTTTCCACTGAGCATCGCCGCTTCTAGGTACAAGGTAATCAGGCTGAGCAGAGCCCGTGTGCCACATGGAGCTCAGTCTTCATCCCCATTTTGCAGATGAGGTGACCGAGGCCCAGAGAGGTTAAGTGGCTTGCCCCAGGTCACCCAGCTGACAAGTGGCGGAGCCAGGATTAGAACCCAGGTTCTTCTGACTCCGAGGCCCGTGCTCTATCCACCAGGTGCACGGCTTCCCTGCTCTATTTCATCTTTGCCAGAAAAAAAAAAACAACAAAAACCGGATCTAGAAGCGCAACGTGGCTCAGGGGAAAAAGAGCACCGGCTTGGGAGTCAGAGGATGTGGGTTCTAATCCCGGCTCCGCCCTTTGTCTGCTGGGTGGCCTCGGGCAAACCACTTAACCTCTCTGGGCCTCAGTTACCTCATCTGTAAAACGGGGATGAAGACTGCCGCCGCCATGTGGGACAACCTGAGGACCCCGTATCTAGCGTAGAACGGTGGTTGGCACGTAGTACGCGCTTAACGAACACCATCGTGTTAGTTGTTATTGGAAGTGACGGGTTCTGGGGAGAGGGCAGGGTGGAGGAGGTGGGGAGGGAGGCTGAGGGTGGGAGAAATCTCCGGTCCAGAGAAACCAATATCCGGGCGTCAATGGGATTCCGGGGTGCGAAGGCACGGATGTCGCGTTTGCGGGCCCGTCGGCCCGTGTGGGTGCCCGTGTCTTTTGCGCGCGGGTGTGCCAGCGGGCTCGCGTACACGTGCGTGCGGGTATCCATTCCATCAGTTGTATCTGTCGAGCACCCGCTGCTTGCCGAGCACCGTACCCAGGGCTTCGGAGAGTACGCGACGACGACACGGACGCGCTCCCCGCCCACCGCGGGCCCACAGTCTCGAGGACGGCCTTCCCGGCTCTGCCGCCCGTCTGCTGCGGGACCTCGGGCAAGTCGCTTCACTTCTCTGGGCCTCGGTCACCTCGTCTGGAAAACGGGGATTGAGACCGCGGGGCCCACGCGCGACGGTGTCCGTCCCGATCGGCTCGTGTCCGCCCCGGCGCTCAGTACGGTGCCTGGAACGTAATAAGTGCTTCGCAAATGCCATAATATATATATATATATTATATACGGAGCTCAGTCTTGCAGATTATAGTACACATTGGACGACATATAGCATCAGCGTGGTACAGTGGAAAGACCCCGGGCTCGGGAGTGGGAGTTCACGGGTTCGAAACCCAGCCCCGCCACTTGCCAGCTGTGTGACGTCGGGCAAGCCATTTAACTTCTCTGTGCCTCGGTTACCTCATCCGCACAGTGGGGATTAAAACCGTGAGCCCCGCGTGGGACAACCCGATCGCCCCGCATCCCCCGGCGCTTAGAACAGTGCTCGGCCCATAGTAAGCGCTTACCAAATACCGCCATTTATCATGTTCTATACGTTACGGCTGAGCGGAGAGGGCACGGGCTTGGGAGTCGGAGGTCGCGGCTCCGACTCCCGGCTCTGCCGCTCGTCGGCCGTGGGACCGCGGCCAAGTCACTTCACCTCTCCGCGCCTCGGTTCCCTCATCCGTCCAACGGGGATCGACGGGGGGGGTCTCCCCCAGAGCTGAGAAAGGCCCTCCGCACCTGGTGAGCGCTTAACCGACACCGACATCGTTCCTTCGGTAACAGATAGAGACGGACGCTGCCCTCGGACGGGCTTACGGTTGAGTAAATCCGGTCGCACGAAGGAATGAAGGGACAGCGAAAGAAGGGAACGGGCTCCTTGTGGGTGGGTGGGTGGGGGTGTGTTTCGGTCTGAACGTCTGTGCGGCCTCCTCCTCTTCCATCTTGAACCGGGCGGCGAGAGGATGGAGAAGAAGAGACGGGGCCGAGCCAGTCCGGGCCCGGCCTCGGCCACTGGGGGGCGGTGGGCCCTTCCCCGGGCCTAACGGGCCACCGGCCGGGCCCTTGGCCCCGCGCTCCTCCGCTAAGCGCTGCGGCCCGGCTCCCTCCCGGGAGACCACTCCGCAAAAGCCACCCGCCATCCGGGGGGGCTGACCGAGAACGGGGCAAGCCGAGAAGGTGGCGGGGGGGGGGGGGAGAGGAGGAGAAGGGGAGAGACGGGAGGAGATGGAGGGGGCTATGGAGAGGGCAGAGATGGAGGAGGAGGAGGAGGGACAGGAAGAGATGAAGGAGAGGTGGGATGGAGGAGGGGGAGACACGAGAAGAGGAGGAGGAGGAGGGGATGGAGGAAGAGGAGAAGATGGAGAGAGGTGAGCAGGAAGAAATGGAGAGGAGGAGGAGAGTGGCGGGGAAGGAGGGGAGGCAAGAGAAGGAGGAGAAGAAAAGTGGGGAAGGAGAAAGAGGAGGTGGGGTAGGAAGGGGACGGGTCGTGGGGGGGGGGGGGAGGAGGGGAGAAAGCAGAGGAGGAGAAGATGAAGGAGAGAGGTGAGAAGGACGCGGGGAGGAGGAGATCAGTGGGGAGAAGGGAGAAGGGAGAGGAGGCGGGAGGGAAGTGGTGAAGGAGGACGAGGAGGTGGTGCAGGGTGTAGGTATATGCGGAGGAAGGGGAGGAGGGGTTGTAGGTAGAGGAAGAGGAGGAGGGAAGCAAGCAGGGGAGGAGGACGACGACGAGGAGGAGGAGGAAGGAGTAGGTGGAGGAGGAAGCAAGCAGGGGAGGAGGAGGAGGACAAGGAGGAGGAGGGGAGTAGGTAGAGGAGGAGGGAAGCAAGCAGGGGAGGAGGAGGAGGACAGGGAGGAGGAGGGGAGAAGGTAGAGGAGGAGGGAAGCAAGCAGAGGAGGAGGGAAGCAAGCAGGGGAGGAGAAGGAGGACAAGGAGGAGGAGGAGGACAAGGAGGAGGGGAGAAGGTAGAGGAGGAGGGAAGTAGGTAGAGGAGGAGGGAAGCAAGCAGGGGAGGAGAAGGAGGACGAGGGGAGTAGGTAGAGGAGGAGGAGGGGTTGTAGGTAGAGGAGGAGGGAAGCAAGCAGGGGAGGAGGACAAGGAGGAAGAGGAAGGGAGTAGGTGGAGGAGGGAAGCAAGCAGGGGAGGAGGAGGAGAACAAGGAGGAGGAGGGGAGAAGGAGGAGGACAAGGAGGAGGAGGGGAGTAGGTAGAGGAGGAGGAGGGGAGTAGGTAGAGGAGGAGGGAAGCAAGCAGGGGAGGAGGAGGAGGACAGGGAGGAGGAGGGGAGAAGGTAGAGGAGGAGGGAAGCAAGCAGAGGAGGAGGAGGGGAGAAGCTAGAGGAGGGGAGTAGGTAGAGGAGGAGGGAAGCAAGCAGGGGAAGAGAAGGAGGACAAGGAGGAGGAGGAGGAGGAGGGCAGTAGGTAGAGGAGGAGGAGGAGGACAAGGAGGAGGGGAGAAGGTAGAGGAGGAGGAGGGGAGTAGGTAGAGGAGGAGGGAAGCAAGCAGGGGAGGAGAAGGAGGACGAGGGGAGTAGGTAGAGGAGGAGGAGGGGTTGTAGGTGGAGGAGCAGGGAAGCAAGCAGGGGAGGAGGAGGAGGAGGAGGAGGTGTGTGGGTGTGTGGGAAGGGGTGAGAGAATCAGTTTCACTCTTTGTCACTCTGACTTGGGGGCGGAGGAAAAGCGCGATCCTCGGTGGGAAGCTATAAAAAGCGGCGGGGCGGCGGGGCGGGCGCAGAGCGCCGAGCGGGTCGGGGCGGGTGGGCGGGCGAGAGAGAGGCGAGCGCGGAAAGGTCGCTCCCCGGAGGGGGGTGGGGGGCGCGCACAGACGGGCAGAGACCCAGAGAGACCGGGCGAGGCAGAGAGACCGGGCGAGGCAGAGAGACGACAGGGCGAGGCCGAGCCCTCCCAGCCCCGGGGGAGGGCGGCGAGGAGCCCCGCGGCCCCAGGCGTCCGAGCCGCTCCCGGACGGGCTGCCCCGCCGGCCCTCGCTCCGCCAGGGAGGCGTCCGTGGGCGGGTGGGAGGCCCGGGCGTGGGGTCCCGGGCGTGGAGGGGGCGGTGGGCGAGCCCCTGGGGCCGCCGGCGGGGACAGCGCCATGAGGGCGCCGAGGCCCGGCCCGGCCCCGGCCCGCTGCCTCCTCCTCCTGGCCGCCTTCCTGGTGGCGGAGGGCTCCCAGCTGGGCGGCGGGGGCCGCCCCAAGCCCAACTCCATCAAGGCCTCCGGGCCCGGCGAGCCCCCGACCCGCACCCCCGAGCGCCCCCCGGCCCCCCCGGGCCCCCCGGCCCTCCGCCCCGCCGCCCCCGCCAAGGCCCCCGCCCCGCCCAAGACGGACAAGCGCCAACAACGCCGCGGCCAGGTAAGGACCGCGCCTCGCCAGGACGAGGAACGTGGGGAAGGACGAGCGCGATGCCCATGGCGACGGTGGCATCGGTCGGGGCGCCCTGCGCGCCAAGCGCCCTTCCAACCGCCCACCCCGTGCCCGCTTCCCTCTCCCACCTGGAGGCAGATCGGGGGCAGGCGGAGATGCCCAACAGGACCCCGGGCGACTCACTGCACTCGATGATAATGATAGGGATAATGATGAGGATGGCATCTGGTCAGGGCTCACTGCGCGCTAAGCGCTCTTCCAAGCAACGACCCTGAGCCCTCTTCCCTCTCCCACCTGGGGGCACATCGGGGGGAGGCGGAGATGCGGAAAAGGACCCCGGGCGACTCACTGCACTTGATGATGATGATGATGATGATGATGATGATGGCGTTTGGGGAGGGCTCACTGTGCGCCAAGCACCCTTCCAAGCGCCGACCTTCTGCTGTCTTGCATTTCCCACCTGAGGAAAGATTGAGGGGAGGAGGGGCGGGGGAGGCGGAGATGCGTAAAAGGGCTCTGGGCATGTCGCTGCACTTAATAATGATAATAACGATGGTGATGATGGCATCTGGTCAGGGCTCGGTGCGCGCTAAGCGGTCTAAGAAGCGCCGTCCCTGAGCCCGCTTCCCTCTCCCACCTGGGGGAAGATCGGGGGGAGGCGGAGGTGCGGGAAAGGACCCCGGGCGACTCACTGCACTTGAAGATGATGATGATGATGGCATTTAGTCAGGGCTCACTGTGCGCCAAGCACCCTTCCAAGCGCCGACCTTCTGCTGTCTTGCATTTCCCACCTGAGGAAAGATTGAGGGGAAGCGGGGACGGGGAGGCGGAGATGCGTAAAAGGACCCTGGGCGACTCGCTGCACTTGATAGTAATGATGATGATCACGTTGATGATGATGATGATAGCATTTGGTCGGGGCTCACTGTGCGCGAAGCACTCTTCGAAGCGCTGATCCTGTGCTGTCTTGCATTTCCCACCTGGGGGAAGATTGAGGGGAGGAGCGGGGGGGAGGGAGGCGGAGATGCGGAAAAGGACCCTGGGCGATTCACTGCACTTGCTGCTAAATGATGATGATAATGACGATGATGATAGCAGCATTTGGTCAGCGCTTAGAAGAGTGCTCGGCGCACAGAAACCCTCTTCTAAGCGCTGACCCTGGGCCCTCTTCCCTCTCCCACCTGGGGGAAGACTGAGGGGAGGAGAGGGGGGGAGGCGGAGATGCGTCAAAGGACTCTGGGCTCGTCGCTCCACTTGATGATGATGACGATGGCTTTTGGTCAGTGCTCACTGTGCGCCAAGCACTCTTCTAAGCGCTCACTCTGTGCCGTCTTGCATTTCCCACCGGGGGAGAGATTGGGGGGCGGGGGGGGGGAGACGCGTGAAAAGACTCCGGGCACATCGCTTCGCTTCATAATGATAAGAATAATCGTGATGAGGATGGTGATGACGATGGTATCTGGTAAGGGCTTACTAAGCGCCGGGCACTCACCCTATGCCCTCTTCCCTCTCCCACCTGGGGGAAGATTGAGGGGAGGAGAAGGGGCAGGCGGGGATGCGTGAAAGGACCCTGGGCACGTCACTTCACTTGATGATAAGGATAATAACTTGGTGATGAGGATGATGGCATTTGGTAGGAGCCAAGCACTCTTCTAAGCGCTGACCAAATGCTGGGGAAAGATTGCGGGGAGGAGGCGGAGGAAGACCCCGGGCACGTCACTTCATCGAGTGATGATAATAATAATGATGATGTTGGTATTTGTTAAGCGCTTACTGGGTGCAGAGCGCCCCGTTCTAAGCGCGGGGGTAGACACAGGGGAATCAGGTCGTCCCACGTGGGGCTCCCGGTCCTCATCCCCATTTGACAGGTGAGGTCACTGAGGCCCAGAGAAGCCAAGTGACTCGCCCACGGTCCCGCAGCTGACAGGTGGCAGAGCCGGGATTCGAACTCATGACCCCAGCCTCCAAAGCCCGGGCTCTTTCCACTGAGCCACGCGGTGATGATGGGGATGGCATTTGCTAAGGGCGTGCTAAGCGCCAAGCGCTGTACTGAGCGCTGACCGTCCCCTCTTCCGTTTCCCACCCGGGGAAAGATCGCGGGGAGGAACGGGGGGAGCCGCCGATGCGGAGAAAGACGCTGGGCGCGTCGCAACGATAGTAACGACGATGGTATTCGTTAGGGGCTTCCTATGCGCCAAACCCTGTGCTAAGCGCTCACCCCCCCCCCCTTCCGTTTCCCTCCCCGGAGAAAGAAGGGAGGGGGGAGACCCCGGGCGCGTCACTTCGCTTAATAATAAGGCTGGCATTTGGCAGACGCTTCCTACGCGCCAAGCACTGTGCTAAGCGCTGGGCAGGATGCAAAGGCGATCAGCCGGTCCCCCGTGGGGCTCGCGGTCCCGATCCTCGTTTTAAAGATGGGGGAACCGAGGCGCGGGAAGGTGAAGTGGCCTGTCACGCAGCAGCCAAGTGGCGGGGGCTGGATTAGAACCCACGTCCTCTAGACTCGGAGCCCGTCGCGGGCAGGGATCGCCTCTATCCGATGCCGAATTATACTTTCCGAGCGCTTAGTCCGGTGCTCTGCACCCGGCGAGCGCGCAGTAAGTACCCCCGAATGCATGAGCGGATGACTCCCACTTCTGTGGGCCTCAGTTTCCTCATCTGTAAAAGGGGGATTGAGCCCCAGGTGGGACAGGGACTGCGTCCAACCCCGCTTGTATCCCCCCAGCGCTCAGCACAGTGCCCGGAACAGCGCTCCACACATGCCATCGTTGTTATTGTTAATAAGGGTTTCTCCGATGGGTCTGAGCATGGTGGGGCTGCACGATGTCAGTTGCAGAATTTGGACAGAGACAAGGGTGTGTCTCCCCTTAATAATAATAATAATCATGTTGGTATTTGTTAAGCGCTTACTAGGTGCAGAGCACTGTTCTGAGCGCTGGGGGAGATCCAGGGTCATCAGGTTGTCCCACGTGAGGCTCACAGTCTTAATCCCCATTTGACAGATGAGGGAACTGAGGCACAGAGAAGTGACTCGCCCACAGTCACGCAGCTGACGAGTGGCAGAGTTGGGATTCGAACCCGTGACCTCTGACTCCCCAGCCCGTGCTCTTTCCACTGAGCCACGCTGCTTCTCTGCTTCCCCCTTCGCTTTGAAGGTGGTGGGTGCGCAGCTGTGTGTGTGTTTTCTGTGTGCGCCTCCCTGTGTGCACGTGTGGGTGTGTGTACACGCGCCCTCTCCCAGCCATTCTCTTGCCGGCCCGGCCCAGGCAAGAGAAACCAACCGATCAGGCGGTGGTGCTTGGGAATCGGGGAGACAGCGGAAAGAGCCCGGGCTGGGGAGTCAGAGGTCATGGGTTCGAATCCCGGCTCTGCCACTTGGCAGCTGGGTGACTGTGGGCCAGTCCCTTCACTTCTCTGGGCCTCAGTGACCTCATCTGGCAAATGGGGATTAGGCCTGTGAGCCTCAGGTGGCACATCTGGATTACCTTCTACTTACTCCTGTGTTTAGAAGACTGCTTGGCACATAGTCAACGTTTAACAAATACTATTATTATTATTATTATTATTATTGTGCCCCCTGGAGCAATTGCCCCTAGGAGGCCTCCTCCTAGGGTCCAGGCTATTCGTCTCTGCCATCCCGTGTGTGCGTGTGTTTTGGGGGGGAGGGTATGGAGGCTGGGCTGGGGGCCCTGCACTTTCCAGAGCTGGGGTTCCTGCTTGGGAAGGGATGAAGACCCTCCCCCCCCCCACCCCCCAGAGTCTGCTCCTCCTCGCCCCCGCTTCTCGCCTTGAAAACTAGCAAAACTCTAGGAATCCAGAAATTCCACCCCCCGCACCCCCGGATTTTTTTTTCCCAACTCCTCCATTCATCCAGTGCTATTTACCGAGCATTTCCTGTTTGCAGAGCGCTGTACTAAGAGCTTCAATCCAAACGATCCTCGGGTTTTGGGTCTCTGTCCTCGTGCCGAGCAAATGTCCGTGTATTCCCAGAATAAGATGGCGAGGAGTTCCTGTTAGCCTTTTTTGGTCCAGGTGGGTTCTTTTCCGTCACCATTCGTTCAGTCGTAATTACTGAGCGCTCGCTGTGTGCAGAGCGCCGTACGAGCGCTTGAGTCACTCTGGGACTGCGGGGAGTGTCTCTGTTGCCGTATCGTACTTTCCCAAGCGCTCAGTACAGTGCTCTGCACCCAATAAGCACTCAATAAATACAACTGAATGAATGAATGTACATCATAATAATGATAATGTTGGTATCTGTTAAGCGCTTACTATGTGCAGAGCACCGTTCTAAGCGCTGGGGGAGATACAGGGTTGTCCCACGTGAGGCTCACAGTTAATCCCCATTTTAGAGATGAGGTAACTGACGCACAGGGAAGCCAAGTGACTTGCCCAAAGTCACACAGCTGACGAGTGGCAGAGCTGGGATCCGAACCGGTATTTGTTAAGCGCTTACTGTGTGCAAAGCACTGTTCTAAGCGCTGGGGGATTCAAGGTGATCAGGTTGTCCCACGTGGGGCTCGCGGTTTGAATCCCCATTTTACAGATGAGGTAACTGAGTCCCAGGGAAGTTGTGACTTGCCCAAAGTCACAGAGCTGCCAAGGGGCAGAGCCGGGATCCGAACCCAGGACCTCTGACTCCCAAGCCGGGGCTCTTTCCACTGAGCCACCCTACATGCATCCAGGCCTAGGCGTACGTGCCTTCGTGCATCAGCTGCCACGTGCCGTGCATACGGGTACACCTGCCGAGGGTCGGTATACACAGGCACCCATCCACGGACGCAGAAACGCCTTCTCATATACACTCATCCACACAGACGCACACCTGCACGCCTACAGCGTATACACATTGTTCAGCCGTCTCCCTCCGGGACCCGAACACCCGGGCACGCGTACTGTACTCGCCCCCTCTCTCCGTAGCCCCGAGCTGGTACTCTAGGAAATGCAATTTGATCCCATACTCCTGACCGGAGAAAGCGGGAGAGGAGAGAGAGGATCCAAACCATCCCTTTCGGCCCAGGAACCCCCTCTCACGCGACACTTGTCACCGGGGACCGTCGGCATCCCGTTGGCGGAGTGGTAACAAATGATAATTACGATGGCATTTGCTGCGCGCTTCCTATGTGCCAAGCGCTGTTCTAAGCGCTGGAGTAGATACAAGGTCATCAGGTTGTCCCCTGTGGTGCTCAACAAGCGGGGCGGCTTAACGGAAAGAGCCCGGGCTTGGGAGTCGGAGGTCGTGGATTCTAATCCCTGCTCCGCCGCTTGCCTGCCCTGTGACCTTGGGCAAGTCGTTTCACTTCCTCTGTGCCTCAGTGACCTCATCTGTCAAATGGGGATTAAGACCGGGAGCCCCACGTGGGACAACCTGCTTACCTTGAATCTACTCCCAGCGCTTAGGACAGTGCTGGCCACGTAGTACGAGCTTAACAAATCCCAGTGCTTGGTAAGCCTTGACAGATACTATTATTAGTAGTATTATAAATCCCCATAGTACAGATGAGATAACCGAGGCCCAGAGAGGTTAAGTCGCTTGTCCGAAGTCACACGGGTGACAAGTGGCGGAGTCAGGATTAGAGCTCACGACCCCCGATACCCAAGCCCGGCCTCTTTCCGCTAAACCAGTCTGCAGTGTGAGCCCGTCTGGGGCAGGGATTGTCTCTGTTCGTTGCTGGATTGTACTTTCCAGGCGCTTAGTACGGTGCTCTGCATAGAGTAAGCGCTCAATAAATACGATTGAATGAATGAATGGGGTCATTTGTAGATGTTCTGAATGAAGGTCGAGGTGTGTTCCCTCCGGGAAGTATTGGAGTGACCTAGATGATCTCACGGGCTTCCTTTCCAGGTCCGAGAGGCGATGAACCCCCCCCCCCGCCCCGCCCAGCAATCTCTCTTTGTCTCTGTCTCTCTCCCCCCCTCTGTCTCTCCCCGCTCACTCCCTTCGGTCATCACCCGGAAAGATTTGGCATAGCACATTCCACTCTGCGATGATATACGCGCTTTGTTTTTGCTTTTCCATTTCACTAAACTGATTTTTTTTTTTTTTCCCCCCCTCCAAACTAGATTTAGTTTTAAAACACGTCTAGTGTTTCTTTCAGTAGGGGGAGAATGCCGGGTGTGAGAATGTGTATCCCATATGTGCAAACCACAGAATCTTCCTACACTCTATCATGTCTTTACCGGCTTCCCGCCTTCTCTAGGCCCGTGGTTGTGGTGAGAATTTCTGAAAGTTTAGTATCCGTAAAAATCACTGAGGGCCGGTAAAGATAGGTAATGTAAGATGCGGATTTCTGGTGTCAATAATCCACATCCATAAACTGATAGAGAAACGATAGAGGTCCGAAAAACGTGACCTACGTTTAAGTTCACCCAACTGCTTTCTGTCACTTCCAAACTGACCAATAAAAGCTGATACTAAAATGTATTGCAAAAAACAAAAAAACCCACCCCCAAAACAAACCAAAATAAAGCAACCGAAACCCGCTTTGGAGGAGCCGACTGGATGATTTAGAAGTCAGAAAATGCCCTCGTTTGAGGACTGAGTGGGAAATCTGTCTGCGCTAAATTTCAGTTGAAATTATTCCCTGAAATTCGTTGTCCTGCTTTTGATACCCTCCGGTGATGTTTTAGAAGAGTGATTCAGCGGGGAGTTTATTGTTCTTGATGTGCGTAATCTCAGAGGCAAAAAACCTGCATTGTTGAGCGGTCGCTAATATCCGATCAATATTATTTTTACGGCGCGCTTACTGTGTGCAGAGGACTGTTCTAAGCCCTTTCGGGGGCTTTTAATGAAGTCACATTAGATTGTTCATTTATTTTCCCGTATTTCTTTAGCTATTGTTTATGGCTGCGCGAACTGAATCTGTCCCCAGAAGGGAGAAATTGTTGATTCACTAATCCAGGAAAGAGAAAAAGATAGTAAAAATTGTTTTAGGAATTTGCCTTCCTGATCTAGTGGAAGAGCCCACGGGAAAGATAGAGAAAGGACATTCTAGAATTGCAAAAATCTGAAGACTATAGCCTCGTTCTTTTCTCTTTCCGAGTAATGTTCAGTGCCTTTATAGAAAGCATTGCATTCTTCAGCATTTTCGGGCACAGAGTCCTTCACAAAGCGGGTATAGAAAGTCATAAAAAGTCTAGTATGGGTTTAAAGACATCTTTGTTGTACATATATTGGGGCAATTAAACCTCAATTATTCGCCACAAATCAAAGTAGCTTGGATTTGAATTTCTAAAGCCAAGTTTGACTAAATGCCTCTCCGCCTACTCTCTTGTACTCTCCATCCACTTAGTACAGTCTTTCCGCACACAGTAATCTGGCAGTCGGGGTAGTTATTGAGCTCTTATTCTGTCCAGAGCACTAGCCACTCAATAAATTTTATGGATTTGTTGACAAAAATTTGCTTAGGAGCAGCACAAGCGAACATTGTTCTCCTTGCTCTGGGGGTCCTGCCATTAACGTCACTTTTTTTTTTACTCTATCTCTCTAACTTGGCTATTTTAAATATATATTAAAAATCTGTAAAACGAGCTGTTGAGAAGATTACTACTATTCTTTCCTGTTCACCTGGCATCTTTTGAGATCTCTCCGGGGCCTGGCAGCCGGGCTTCATTCATTGCAGTTGATAACGTTTTGAAAAATCGGATGAGGCGATGAATAGCAAAGAATTGGAAGTGAAACGTTGATTGTCTTGAATTTGTCTCTGAAGACACGATCGGTTCAAAGCTGTAATTTTGTCCTGTTTTTTAAAAAATGGAACACGAACACTCGAATGGTTTGGATGAAGTTGCTTGGCAAGAGATCACTGCCCTAAAATGTATTTAGATAGAAATCGGTGTGGTGAGAGGACAAGTAAATTCACATCCATAAAATACGCAAGTATATTTGGGCACGCGCGTACTCCGAAGTGGCATACGCGGAGCTATTCAACAAGTGAAAACGCTGCTACTCGATACAAGCCAGTGGAAAGTTGCTTTACGTCTAACAGGAAAAGTATTTTAATAGTCTTCTAGCTATAAGCATTCATCATGTTGCTGTTTTGCAAGAACACAGAACAAAGGGGAGGGGGCAGAGTTACTAAAACGTACTCCAGCTGTTGTTCTAACCCTACCACACTCCCTTTCAGCATTCCCTTTGGATGTAATCTTTTACCCCTTTCCCCCTTTCATAAAGTGAGTCAGTGCTTACATTTTTCAAACCTGCAAAAGCAAATCATCTGGAGGCTGCACAGGACCGTTCTAGGAGGATCTCGGAGCACCTCATCTTTTCTCTCACAAGAACCATTTTCAAAGCCAAAAAAATCCGGAGGACAATCGATTGAATTTTGGAAACCGTTTTAGCTACCCTACTTGATGTAACATTCTGGTCTCTAAACTTGGCTGGGATTTATAATCTTGATGGAGAGAGATTATAGTTTCGGGACGAGAGTCTGGGAGTACCTCAGTTCGAAACCTACTTTATACCGCCGAATGTGCCGAACGAAAAGTCCCTTCGCCCCCCCCCCCCCCCCCCCAAAGAGTCCATTTATCCACTACGTTAAAGGGGGAGAATAATATCTCACCAGTTTACTTTTCAGCTCTGTTTGGAAGGTTTAGCGTGAACTTCATCTGCCAAAGTGGATTCACGGGGCAGGAAACTTGTATCAAAGCCTTCTTCCTGCTGCATAAGAGGAGAGCTGGCGTTAGTTAGGTCCTTTGGGTGAGGCCTCTGTGGAGTTTTGAGAGGGAGAGGGGGGGTTTTCCTTTTTCAACCTGGTGCTTTTCAGGGTCTGGGGGCCAGGTCCCTCCCTGAGATGCCACAGCACCATTTAGGAGCTGACAGGCTCCAAAGAGTGGCACGCGCTGCGAGGTCAGCGGACTCGGCTCTCCTCCCCTCTTTCAGCACCGTCTCAAGCTGCTGCACTGGAACTGAAGGAAACGGAATAGGAGCAAGGGACAGGTCAAATGCAAGCAAACCTCCACTTGATGGAGTCAGTCAATGAATAGAATTCACTGAGGGCTTACTGTGTGCAGAGCACTGGAATAAGCACGTGGGAAAGTACAATACCATAGAGTTGGTAGACATGATCCCTGCCCGCAAGGACCGTAGAGTCCGGATCTTTCTACGGGCCAGCCGGCTTCCGGTGTCCGAGTACAGGAAGAAGTCGAGAGAGTTTTCTTTCCCGCCCCTCCCCGAGACGCCTAAGGGAGATTTACCTCAGCCTTTAGGATCCGGAAGACTTTGGTTCGCTATTAAAAAAAATCCCAATTGATGTGCGTCATTTCCTCGGTGGCCAGGAATTATTCATTCGTTCATTCAATCGTATTGGTTGAGCACTTACCGTGCGCCAAGCGCTGTACTAAGCGCTTAGGAGAGTGCAGTATAACAATAGACAGATACGTTCCCTGCCCACAACGAGCTTACGGTCTAGAATTAGCCAGGGTGGGACAAGGATGGCAGGCCATTGGCGGTGGTCCTGATATCTTCCAGCCTTCTCTTCCCAAACCTTGCTTTCATTTCGATTCAGCTTGAGAGCAACAGAGAAGCAGCTTGGCCTAGTGGGTAGAACACGGACCTGGGTGTCAGAAGTACCCGGCTTCTGCCGTGTGGCCTCGGCCCGGTCATTTCACTTCTCGGGGCTTCAGTTCCCTCATCTGAAAAATGAGGATTAAGACCGTGAGCCTCATGCGGGACAGGGACTGTGTCCTACCTGGTTTTCTTGCCAGAGCGTAGTACGGTGCCTGGCACGGAGTAAATGCTTAACGAATACCGCAGTTATTATTCTTAGTAGTAGTAATATAACAAAGAATTGCACATACGATGTTAGTGAAAGGAGGGGTAGGCTGTGAGGAGTTAGTATCAGACGTCAGCGAGGGATATTGCAGGATGGTGATCCTACTTGCCATGGTGTGGCTACGAGGAAGTTTTAAGTTTTCCTTTCCCGGTGGATAGTCTGGCTGGGATGGGGCACTAATTTTAGGCTTTTGTTATTGTTTTGCTGAGCCGGGCACTGGACCTTAGCGTAACGAATGGATCGATTAATATAAAATGGGGCTGTGATCCTATGATAGGAATACTCCTAAGGAAATAGTCTCTAATCACCAACACATTTAGTGGCCAGAGCTCTCCAATGGGATCAACTCTTGGTGACTACCCACTTGTGTTGGATGTAAACCAGTGACCCAGAAGTCCTGATTACACACCAATGACTAGGCGAATGTCTTCTGAGCTAACTCGTTCCATAATTCATTTTCTTCGCCATGGTAATTTGAACCAGAACCATTTTGAACACTGACATAAAGAAGCCAATACCCTATTTGAATCAGTCATTTTTCACAAGCAATTAATTTATATAGCACCAATTTTCCGAAACTGCTTATAAATCTTTTTCCAAGACCACACGGGCTATGTAACACATGGTTCCGCCAGGCCTTCATAAATGTTACTTTTATGCGTATAAAATAACCGAACATGCTGCTTAAGCAATAAAGACACCAGAGAAAACCAAATCAGCAGTCACCCACTCCCACCTCGAAGCCGCACTCCTAAAATGAATTTGCATCAGATTTTGAGTCTCAAACCGTTTTAACACGTGTCTGTGCAGTATTTGTGAGTCCGTTTTGAGCCATCTCCGTACCGTAGTGACGCCCTGCTTTCGGGCCGGGGGAAGAGCGGCTTTCTGGGAATCAGAAGACCAGGGCTGTAGTCGTGGTACGGTTCTCCAGCTGGAGCTCTGCCTTCAACAGTGAAGGTTGCTCACTGAGAGACCAGTTGGGGCGTCCCACAACGGGGATAAGCCCAGCGGGAATCCTGAAAAAAAGCTAGCTAATGTGGGTGGCAAAGTCCGCGACAGCTATTCATTGATTCATTAATTAATTCAATCGTAATTATATGCAGAGCCCTGTAATAATAATAATTATGGTATCCGTTAAGTGCTTACTATATGCCAGTAAGCGCCGGGGTGCATACACGCACACTGAGTTGGACGCAGTCCCTGTCCCACGTGGGGCTCACAGTCTCAATCCCCATTCTACAGATGATGATGATGATTATGGTATTTGTTAAGCGCTTACTATGTGCTGAGCACTATTCTAAGTGCTGGAATAGGTACGGGGTGATCAGATTGTCCCACGTGGGGCTCGCATTTTTCAATCCCCATTTTTACGGATGAGGTGACTGAGGCACAGAGAAGTTAAGTGACTTGCCTAAGGTCACACAGCAGACAAGGTGGCAAGCCAGGAGTAGAACCCATGGCCTTCTGACTCTCAGGCCTGTGCTCTCTCCACTGCTCCAAAGCACTTGGGAGAGTTCAATGCAACAATAAACAGATACGTTCCCTGCCCACAATGAGCTTACAGGCTAGAGATGGGGAGACAGGCATTCATATAAATGAATCAATGACAGATAAGTACATAAGTGCCGTGGAGCTGAGACGGGCTTGATATACAAAGGGAGCAAGTCAGGGCGATGAAGAAGGGAGTGGGAGGAGAGGAAAGGGGGGCTTAGTTAGGAAAGGCCTCTTGGAGGAGATGGGCCTTCAGTAAGGCCTTGAAGTAGGGGAAGAGTAATTATCTGTCGGATATGGGGAAGGAGGGCGTTCCAGGCCAGAGGCAGGGCATGGGCCGGGGGTTGATGGCGAGAGAGACGAGATGGAGGCCCGGTGAGAAGGTTAGCATCAAAGGAGTGAAGTGGGCAGGCTGGATTGTAGTAGGAGAGTAGGGAGGTGAGGTGGCGGGGGGCGCCGGGCAAGGTGATTGAGTCAGTCAATTAATCGAATTTATTGAGTGCTTACTGTGTGCAGAGCGCTGCAGTAAGTATTTGGGAGAGTACATTCATTCAATCATATTTACTGAGCACTTACTATGTGCAGAGCACTGTATTAAGTGCTTGGGAAAGTACAGCGTGGCTCAGTGGAAAGAGCCCGGGCTTGGGAGTCAGAGTTCATGGGTTGGAATCCCGGCTCTGCCACTTGTCGGCTGTGTGACTGTGGGCAGGTCACTTCACTTCTCTGGGCCTCAGTTCCCTCATCTGTATAAACGGGGATCGACTGTGAGCCTCACGTGGGACAACCTGATTACCCTGTATCTACCCCAGTGCTTAGAACAGTGCTCTGCACATAGTAAGCGCTCAACAAATACCAACATTATTATTACAATAGAGACAATCCCTGCCCACAGTGAGCTCACAGTCTGTGGGGGTGGGGGGAGTCAGACATCAATACAAGTAAACAGGCATCAGTGTAAATAAATAAAATGACGTAAGTGCTGCGGGGCGGGGATAGGGGAGGGAGAGCAAAGGGAACAAGTCTGGGTGAAGCAGAAGGGGAGTGAGGGATGAGGAAAAGTGAAGCTTAGTTTAGGAAGACCTCTTGGAGATGTGCCTTCAGTATGGCTTTTGAAGGGGAGAGAATAATTGGCAGATTTGGGGAGGGAGGGCGTTCCAGGCCAGAGGTAGGAGGTGGGCCAGCGGTCGGCGATGAGACAGGCTAGATGGAGGCACAGTCAGAAGGCTAGCAGCGGAGGAGCGAAATGTGCGGACTGGGTTGTAGAATGAAAGAAGTGAGGTGGGGTGTGGGGAGGAGGCGATGGAGAGCTTTAAAGGCGATAGGAGGAGTTCTTGTTTGATATGGAGGTGGATAGGCAGCCACTGGAGATTTTGGAGGATGGGGGTGGCTTGCCCTGAACATTTCTGTACAAACACAGTGCAGACAGCGGAGTGAAGTATGGACTGGAGTGGGGAGACTCGGGAGGTTGGGAGGTCAGAAAGGAGGCTGATGCGGTAATCGAGGCGGGGCAAGATGTATGATTGTACTAACTTGGTAGGGGTTTGGATGGAGAGGAAAGGGCGGATTTTAGCGATGTTGTGAAGGTGAGACCGACAGGATTTGGTGACCTTTTGAATACGTGGGTTGAACGAGGGAGTGGATAGAACAGAGTGGATAGAACAGACCTAGTCCCTGTCCACAAGTAACCATGCACAGAGTCACAGGACTACATCACAGCATTGGCAGTTTGGCTGTAAATGAGGCCTGCACGTCAAAAAATCTACACGTGCACTCAGCCACGTGCTGCTTCCCTGCCCATCCCTTCCTCGTGGCACTTTGTGCCCGGCGAGAACGTGACCGGCAGGAATGAGAACGAGACTGATGCTCTGCAAACCGCTAGCGTTACAATCAATTCCTCCATTCACTTTTTCAGTCCTGAAGCGTCAGGACCAAGCCTGGTTGGTTGTTCCCGAAGGGCCACTCTCTCAGCGTTGGGGGCTGGAAAACGCTGGAAAGTTTGAGTTCTGTAAAAGCTCAGAATATGGAAGAAGAAGAGCAATTCAGAATACAGTGAGGGAATGTGATTTATCAAAAGCGACCAGACATTCAAAACGTCCTCTTATTGGACAGCCACAGTGACTGTCTGAGAATGCTACCGATTCCCAACTTAGGAAGCTGTCTTACTGTCCCTCAGAAAATATGTGCTTTGCCTGTTTTGAAAGACGATTATTTTGGAGGGGTTATGCCCCTTTTCCATAAAGGGCTCAGTTGTTTCTTTGGGAATCCCCAATATTGTTTGGTATATCTTTGCCTAGTTGCACACGGCCACGTTTCTAATAGATCTGTGTGGCTCCTTCTAGGGCTCACAAGACATGGAGCAACCCAACACATTCAGCGGGCCTACAGAGCTGTCCAATTTTAGAGGTGGAGAAGGAGGAAGAATAGGGAATAGGGAACAATAGAAGGAGGGAATCTGGTTTAACATGTTGATTAAAGACTAATGGTTCCTCAACAAATAATTCTTGTACGTACATTCAGTACTTACTCTGTGCAGAGCACTGTACTGAGGCCCGGAGTAAATGATAATGATAATTATGGTATTTTATTAAGCGCTTACTCTGTGCCAGGCACTGTACTGGGACTGGGATGGGGTGGATACAAGGAAATTGCGTTGGACACAGTCCCTGTCCCACTTGGAGCTCACAGGTCTCAATCCCCATTTTAAAGATGAGGTAACTGAAGCCCACAGAAGTGAAGTGACTTGCCCAAGGTCACACGGCAGACAGTGGCAGAGCCAGGATTTGAACCCATGATTTCATGACTCCCCGGCCCCTACTCTATCCACTCCACCATGCTACTTCTCGTACGAGATAAACCGGAAGCAATTTCTCTTTCATGTGGGGCTAATGATATAGGTATTAATAGGTCTGAAAGAAATAATTATGTTTTCTTCAGCATATTAAGATGAAGTATAATAACCAAATGCTAACCACGGCCTGCTGAATGTTTCCATTCCTGAGCATCCTTAAGCGTGATGGATTGGTTGATTAATTGACTTAACTCAAAGCACAACAGAATTGGAGTCACCAAGAGTCAAGGCAACATTATTTAATTACAGATTTGGAAATAATTTAATTAATATATCTAGTACCTTCTCTCCAGTAACATTCAAAGTCAATTTTCTGCTGAAGTGGGTTTTTTTTAGTTTGTTTCTTAATGGTATCTGTTAAGTGTCATATACTGTAAGCCCGTCAACGGGCAGGGATTGTCTCTATCTGTTGCCGAATTGTACATGCCAAGCGCTTAGTACAGTGCTCTGCACATAGTAAGTGCTCAATAAATCTATTGAACGAATGAATACTGACCTGAACTGAATGCTGGGGTAGATTGAAGATAGTCTGGGCACAGTCCCTGGCCCACATAAGGGTTACAGTCTCAACACTCCTTCTGCAGATGCGGCAGGTAACTGAGGCACAGAGAAATTAAGTGACTTGCGCAAAATCACTCAGCAGACAAGTGGCAGAACTGGAATTAGATCCCTGGTCCTCGGACTCCCAGCCCTGTGCTCTTTCTGCTAGCCCACACTGCTTAGATTCTCTGCATTTCCAACTGAAAGCCAGATATCTTGCTGGGAGCAGACATTCTTCAAGAGGGAGTGGCATCGTAGCTGTCTTCCTCTAGGATGACTGGGAAATTGGGTGCGGATTCGGTCCACACCCTTTTCTATTTCTCTGAGATTTTGGATCCCTGCTTGAGCTCTCTTTCAGAGCGATTTAAAATTTAGAGCAGTCCTGTTCGTTGTGATCCAAAGTGCCCTACAGGAAAACTTTAAAATAAAGATTGCCTTTTCTGATCATATGCTACTCCTCTCTCCACCCTGTCCCATCTTGTCACTTCCTCCAGCTTCTCCCTTCTCCTCAGAAACTATATTATCCTCCCACTAAACAAAACCATCTCAGACACTCCCATGCTATTAATATGGGGATGAGCAATAGTGACAGCTTTCCCCAGTTTCCCCAGTGAGAAAAGAATTGAGGGAGGAGGGGCGGGGGGAGGAAAGGTACAAATGGGGGAGAATTCACACGTTGTTGAAGACCACGAACGCCTTTCCCTCCCAGCCAAGTTCACGCAGTCCGGTAAAATATTTCCTTTTCATCATTTCATGTCTCCTTGTTGTTTCCTTCGTTATGCTTCTCCTATATCCCCCCCTTAATATGGGGTATCGTAGTTTGCAGTATGCAGAATATTCAGCATACCGCAAACCCCCAGTCAATACTGTTGACGAAAGTGATGACGAAAAAGTCGAGGAGTTTAGGGATCCAGTCGAAACTACGATTCACTGAGATACTTTATTCTGGAGTCAGCAGATATGGAAAAAGTCATCAATTTATAGCAAGAACCACTGTCTTTACATAGCGAGTGTGACAGTGAAGGCCTGGAAGGAGATTTTTTTCTTTTGAGTTTTTCGCTGGCCCTTTTTCTAAAATTCCAATACCAGCGTTAATCCTCGCATCCCTTTAAGTGGAAAGGGAATCTTCTTGTTTTCATTTGCAGACTGCAGAGAGCACTCTCCCGGTCTGTCCGTTTGTTCTGACAGTCCCAAATACCACAGCAGCCAGTAGGAGCCTAAGGATTTTTTTTTTCTCCGTCTATCGTGTGTGGGTTGGGTTCTATTTCTATCTTTCCCCCTAACATCTGGGGAGAAATGAGGAGGGTCAACACCAGGTAGCAAAGCCCACCAAACCCCTCAGAGGAACGTCATCTGGGGAGCCAGGGAAGGCCCCGAAAGTCACTCTTGGGGTTCGACGGGGATGAGATTGGGAGCAAAATCCCGGACACGGCCAAGACGCAAGGGTGTGGAGTCACACGCACTGGCACCAGGAAGAGAAATCTTGTCAAAACCGCTTCAGACGGGAATGGGGGTGTTGTGCACAGCTGTTGAAAATGTCCTCGTGTATTGCTAAGCAGGCATTTCCCAATAAGTAATGTAATAAGTCCAATTATTCGTGACCCGGTGGGCGGGAATCTCTGAGGTGGTGCGTATAGCAAGCGGACATGTGAAAGCACTGGGGCGAAAACGGTGATTGAACCAAACTATTGTGTCATTTTCCTCCGACCACCGCAGTTCCCAACATTGAAGTCAATAGCCCTTTTCTCAGCTGACTCCGAGAGCCCTTTTCTCAGCTGACTCCGAGCCCATTTCTTTTGCTTGTTAACTCCTTGGGGGCACGGAAGAGAGTTCAAGAGGTCGCTTGTGCTGAAATGAAATGATCCACAATGAATACTGGGAACATGCACATGACTCATTAGCAGTGGGCTGCAAATGTATGAAAAAAGCTTATGGACAGGCTGTGGAGTAGGAGATTGATGGTTCGTGAGGAGAAGGGAAGGGATGATGAAGAAAGAACCTGGGAGTGCTTTCCCCAGGCTGGCCAGGAACACGTCACCCTACCCAAGCGGTGCTAAGACCCTGCACCTACACTTTCGTCTCCGGTTACGAGTCTTAGCCGCGCAAACGTCCTGAGATTCGTCCCGTTGGCCGGCAAGCGGCACTGGGGAGGGGGCTGCTGCGTAGTCTGCGGCTGAATTCAGCAAGATGTGGCTGAAGGAATCCAGCTGCACAGGCACACACTAGCCTCGGTTGCTGACTCACTTGAGCTGCATTTGATTACTTCTCCAGGTTCGGTGGTTTTGTAACCACCGTGATGCCGGTTGGAATGTGCCAGAAAATGGGCGGGGAGGTTGGAACTGGTGGACTTCGGGTGCCTGGGCTATTAGCATCAGACCTGTGGCTGGTCCGTTCAGTTGGAGTCCGTGGGCCCGGCGGAGACCGATGCTGTGCCCCAGAGAATAATAATTGTGGTATCTGTTAAGAGCTTACTAGGTGCAAGGTACTGTACTAAGCGCTGAGGTAGACACGAGTTAGGACACAGTCCACATCCAGCATGGGGCTCACAGACTTAATTCTCATTTTACAAATGAGGGAACTGAGGCCCTGAGAAGTGAAGCGACCTGCCCAGGGTCACACAGAAGACCGGCGGCAGAGCCGGCTTTAGAACCCCGGTCCTCAGACTCCCAGGCCCATGCTCTATCCACTAGGCCTCGCTGCTTCTCACATCACCAAACTTCTGAGGCAGGATTTTCCACAATTCAGAACCCAATTCTCCCTTCCCCACTGGGATATGCAAGAGGGATAAGTCAGTCAGTCAGTCCATCGTATTTATTGAGTGCTTACTCTGTGCGGAGCGCTGTACTAAGCGACACATTCTCTGCCCACGACGAGCTTCCATTCCCCTCCCAGACAAAGGGAAGAACGTCTGCTCTTTGGAGCGTCGATGCACATCTCGGAGGCTGCTGCAAGTAGGTGACCTCAGAAAGAGGATACAGAGCTGGCAAGTGCAGCCCCGTTTTAGACAATGAGCCCCACATGGGGCAGATACTGGGTCCTATCTGCTAATAGCGTGGGAACCCCAGTGATTAGTATATTTGGCACATCGTAAGCACCCAATAAATGCCACGATTATTATTGTCTTATACCGTCGAGTCGTTTCTGACCCGTAGCAACACCACAGACACATCTCTCCCAGAACGCCCCGCTCTCCATTCTGCAATCATTCTGGTAGCGCGTCCATAGAGTTTTCTTGGTAAAAATACGGAATTGGTTTTCCATTGCCGCCTTCTGTGCAGTAAACTCGAATCTCCGCCCTCGACTCTCTCCCATGCCCCTGCTGCCCAGCTTGGGTGAGTTTTGCCTCGTAGCAGATGGCCTTCCAATCGCTAGCCACGGCCCAGGCTAGGAATGGAGTGGCAAGGCCTCTGCTTCCCGTAGCCGAGACTGGTAGAGTACTGGAAACTCTCCAGGTGCGACCCTGAGAGCGGGTAATTATTATTACTAATTATTATTATCATTTTATTGTTGTTACTACATGCCCAAAATCACTTTTACTTCTTGAGCTACTTGAGGGGCAGATTCTTCTCCTTTATCTCAAGTGGCAGAGACTGCTTCTCCTCTAGTGCTAGAGATGAAAAAGGTTAGAAGGTTGGAGAGTCAGAACCGGAGCGAGGAAGTTCCGTTGTGTCTTTCCTCTCGTAGGGGCGCTGTTTTTGTTGTTCATTTGATTGGGATGATCCAAATCCATTGTGGATTTTTTAGAGGGAAGGTTAGAAGTCTTAAGCCAGAGGGAAGGGGCAAGTAATTTCTATATCATTTGGTATCAGGGCAGTCCAAGGAGAATCCAGTGGTTCAGATGAGCTTGTCCGCGGTAAATTGATAAGCTTGTTGTGGGCAGAGAATGTGTCCGTTTATTGTTATAGTTTACTCTCCCAAGTGCTTAGTACAGTGTTTTGCACACCGTAAGCCCTATTTCTTGAGCAATGCAGAACTATGTGTCTTGGATAACTGCACAACATTTTGTGGGGGCTTTAAAGATTTACCTCCACGCTTAGAAACTCTAGTCCTGGTCTGGAAGGAGTGAAATCGAGGAAGGTCAACAAGCTTTTCAGCACATGAATTAGATCCATCCAGTCCTTCCGTTTTCCCTGATGCACGTGTCCACCATTCACACCTCAAGAGTGTACATCCAGGTAGAGAGAAGCAACGTGGCTCAGTGGAAAAAGCACGGGCTTGGGAGTCAGAGGTCATGGGTTCGAATCCCAGCTCTGCCATTTGTCAGCTGTGTGACCTTGGGAAAGTCACTTCACTTCTCTGTGCCTCAGTGACCTCATCTGTCAAATGGGGATTAAGACTGTGAGCCTCACTTGGGACAACCTGATTACCTTGTATCTACGCCAGCGCTTAGAAGAGTGCTGTGCACATAGTAAGCGCTTAACAAATACAAATACCGACATTATTAGTCTCTCAGGGAAAAAGGAATAATAATAGTTGTGGTATTTTAGTGCTTTACTACATGCCAAGCCCTGTGCTAAGTTCTGAGGTGGGAAGAGGGATATCAGAGGAATGTGAAAAAACAAAAGAAAATGAAGAAAGAAATATGGCTGCCCAATGGGGAGGGGAATGGCCCAAGGGCCAGTAGTAGCATGGCCTAGTGGCAAGAGAGTAGGCTTGGGAGTCTGAGGACCTGGGTTCTAATCCCAGCTCCTCCATTGTCTGCTCTGTGACTTTGGGCAAGTCACTTAACTTGTCTCTGCCTCATCTGTAAAATGGGAATTAAGACTATGAGCTCCACGTGGGACAACCTGAATACTTCGTATCTACTCCAGAACTTATAACAGTGCTTGGCACACAGTAAACGCTTAACAAATATCATTATTATTATTATAGTAGTAATGTTTGAGTGCTTACTGTGTGTAGGACATGGTACTAAGACATGGCACTAAGCGCTGGAAGAGAGCACAGTGGGCGGAAGTAGGCACCCAAGATTCAGTTGTTTTAAGAAAAATGTATAATAATTTCTGTGGCATTTAAGCACTTACTATGTGCCAAGCATTGTACATATCCCAGCAATGTGGTCATATTTGCTCATTTCCCTTACCAAGGGACGAGAGTGACATAAATTGGGCACATATTGAAATAGGTGTGTCTCTAAGGTAAGGTTCGGAACACAAGCAGTGTCAGCCTGGATCAAACCAATGGTCCACTCAGTCCAATATTTGATTTTTCAGTAATGGCACTAAAGGGCGATTCTAATGAACAGAGATATTTTTCTAACATTCTTCATTTTCCCCTCTGACAACTGACCGTGGGTCCATCGTCTATAAATCTACTTAAACTCTTCTTCACCCTTCAAAACCCCTTGACTTTTCCCTCAAGCATCTTTAACTTTTTCCTTTAATGCTTTTCTTCGAAAGTAAACTCTTCTTGAAGGTATTTGTATTTTCTGCCCGTACGTAGCGCCTGCTTGGGAAAAAGAAATCCCAGAGTGCTCAACTAGGGTTTAAAGATAAGATTAAGACAAACATGAGGTAACACTTCTTCACACAGTGTTTCTTTTTGTTTGTCTTGAACCTTTCACCTTCCAACTTCAATGACTGTCCCCTAGATCGAGTACTGTAGCCAAAGTCACCCAGGCCACATTCTTCACAGTTTTGGAGCCTTCAATCATGTTCTCTTTCAGTCTCTGTCTTTGTATTCTCAAAGATCCCGTAGTTCCCATCAGCCCTCAAACAGAAGCTGCTCCGTGTCTGTAATTATTTCAATTTTCTTCCTTTATGCCTTCTGTATTACCATGCCCTGAACTTTTCCTCTTCCCTCGTAACCTCCCCCTCCTCCCTCACATCTTCCCCATCTTTGCCAATTAGAGCACCACGATGGCAATCTCTGAAGCTTGCAACCTTTTGTGAACCTCAAATCCTTATCTCCGTTCAGTTCTCACATCCAATTAACTGCTATATCCTACCGACCCTCCTTTAAACCGTTTCATAGATCGACCTCTTCCTCTCCATCCGAACAGTCAGCACCCTGGTTTCAGCACTCCTAAGATCATGTTTAGCCTACTGTGTCAGTCTCCTTGGTGCTCATAGTGCCTCCAACCTGTCCCCAACTTTAATTCATAGCAGTTGCCTGAATCATCTTCCTCACATTTTGCTCAGCACATGCCACACGTATCCTCCACTCCACAAAAACCTTCAATGGCTGCTCCATCTCCTGCCCCAAGCATAAAATCCTTGCCCGTGTTTTCAAGGCAGTCCAAGGTCTGTCAGGCCAATCTCCTAACTGTATCCCCCTCTTGTTTTGCCCATCAATCAGTCAGTCAATCAATGGTATTTATTGAGTGCTTACTATGTGCAAAGCACTGTACTAAGCTCTTGAGAGAGTACAATACAGCAGAATTAGCAGGTATGATACCTGCCCATAAAGATCTTACACATTCCCCTCTGGTATGCTTGCTGACTAAAGAAAAAATAGTCGCCAAGAAGGGACCCCGAGCTTGTAATAATGATAATAATAATACTAATCTTCCAATCCCTTGCTCGAGCTACTTCCCCAATCTGAAATACTTTCTCACTATTACCAAACCCACCCTATCCTCAATCCTCCCTACTTTGAAAGTCCTCCTAAAATACCCCCTCCTACAAAAAACTTCCATTCTGTTTCTCAGCCCTTTGCATCACAGGAACACAAAAGTCAACATTATAACAGATTAATGTATTTATACCTCTCCTCGGCAATAGGGTACGTGTGTATATTCAGTTGTACGTTCCATTATCCGTTACCTGTTGGCCAGAGAGAAAAATTGTTGAGTCACAAAGGGAGAGGACCTCCTTGCCCCATTCAGTCAATCAATTAATCAGTCATTCAATAGTATGCTGATTGAATGATTGATTTAACTGCCCCAACGGTAATCCTCATTGGATGCTCAAACTATTATCACGATTACTGCTGCGACTACTATACGGTGAGCGGAACGCCGCACGATATTCTAATTGGGTAGGTTCCACGGTTGTCCTTTCGCTTTCAACCCCCTTCCTGAGGTGTCTATTGTCATACTGCTGTACTCTCACCAGCTCAAAGTACAGTGCTCTGTAAAGAGTAAGCACTCAATAAATGCGATTGCTTGAGCGAGTGATGGTGCCCAGCATCCTGTTGGCCTTTTTGGTCGGTGTTCGGCGGCAGGGGGTGGGCCATCTTTGAAGTGATAAGGATGTGTCTGAGCCCATGTGTGAGGGTGGGAATATTTCAGACAGCACGGAGGGAGGGAGAGAAAGAGTAAAGCCTGGGCTTCGCACCACAGGCCTACTCCATCTGCAGAGGTGAAGGGAGGGATAAACAATCATTAGGACTAGGCTTGGTGACACCCATTCCTTCACATGCACCCGGTTAGACATAATGGGTTCACTCAGGTAAAAACGCCTGTCAAAAGTGTTTTTGTTTTTTTAAATTCTACTAAACGTTTCAAGGGAACGGGCTAAACTGCTTAACCCAGTAGAAATGTTTTTTGCAATTGTTTAAATTAATACAGTGCTTCCAAAACGCTCCTTGGGAATGCTTCTAAATTTCCGTGCTTCCCTTTTCTCCTTATTGCTATCTTCCAGAAACCTCTCAGAAGGAAATGACTTTTTAACGAGAAGAATCCTCCTGAAATTACATTTCCAAGGGGGTCCTGGCCACAGCATCTGCAACACATTGCAACCGAAGTTTAGTGTCTGCTTATTCTCACTGTTAAGAGCATAAATGACCAAAACCCTAGATGTACACCACAGCCGACCCTCAGTATATTATGAATCCAACTGGACAGTGTGGCGTTCATTGTTTCGTCTGAAAGTTCAGTTTCTGGCACCGAAGGAAATCTCTCGTAGGCTAGCATTTTAATAAGTGTGGCCTGAATATGTAGCTCAGCTTCAAAGGCCGTGGCCAGAGAGAAAAGTGCCAAGTTGTCAAGGGAGGGGACATCCCCCACCCCATTCAGTCAATCAATCAATTTTGAACTCTTAAGATGTGCTCTGCACATGTTGCCAAAGAGAAAAATGGCAAGTGATGAAAGGAGAGGATCTCCCCGCCCCACTCAATCCATCGATTCATCAATATTCATTCATTCATTCAATCGTATTGATTGAGCGCTTACTGTGTGCAGAGCACTGTACTCAGCGCTTGGGAGAGTACGATACAACAATAAACAGACACATTCCCTGCCTACAACGAGCTTACCTTCTAGTCTTGAGCACTCTGGGTGTAGAGACCGGTTGGCCAGAGAGAAAATTGTTGAGTCGCGAAGGGAGAGGACCTCCTTGCCCCATTTAATCAATCCATTAATCAGTCAATCAATAGTATGCATTTACTGTGTGCACAGTACTGTTGGCCCAGAGAGAAAAATGCCAAAGTCACGGAGAGGATTTCCCCACCCTATTTAATCAACCAATCGATACTGAGCACTTTATACCGAGCACTGTACTGGGGAAAATGCTGTATTGGACTTGGGAAAGTAAAGGAGGATTGGTAGACCCGATCCCTGATCTCTAAGGGCTTTTACAACCTAGTGGACAAGCTGATGACCTAGTGGATTCCGGTTTCTTCGCTTGCTGGGAGATCACTGGTATTCCCTGAGCAGGGGTGGACCAACAGGCAGGACCTGTTGAGACAGGGAAAAGGATATTGCACCAGAGAAGAAGTTTGGCATAGGACCTTCTCGTTGGTGTACAAGACCACCAAGGTGGGAAGAAGCCCAAGCCCAAAGGCCGTGCGGGACCAAAACACTACAAAAGAGGTTGTGGCGTGTGTGTAAAAATGTGAAATAAAATGTGAGTGAAGTGGAGACGGCTCTAGATTCAGTAATGGGCTAAAGGGGGAGCAGAAAAGCAGCAAGGCCTCCTGGAAAGAGCACAGGCCTAGGAGTCAGAGGACATGGGTTCTAATCGCTGCTCCACCACTTGTTTGCTATGTGACCTTGGGCGAGTCATAGAGAAGCAGCGGCGTGGCTCAGCGGAAAGATCCCGGGCTTGGGAGTCAGGGGTCATGGGTTCAAATCCAGGTTCTGCCGCTTGTCAGCTGTGCTATGGTGGGCAAGTCACTTAACTTCTCTGTGCCTCGGTTACCTCACCTGTAAAATGGGGATTAAGACTGTGAGCCTCACGTGGGACAACCTGATTACCCTGTGTCTACCCCAGCGCTTAGAACAGTGCTCTGCACATAGTAAGTGCTTAACAAATACCAACATTATTATTATTATTTGACTTCTCTGTGCCTCGGTTACCTCCTCGGTAAAATGGGATTTAAGACTGTGAGCCCAATGTGGGACCTGGACAGTGTCCAACCTGATTATCTTGTATCTACCCAAGTGCTTAGTACAATGCCTGGCGCATAGTAAGTGCTTAACAAAGACCATTAAAAATTTAAAAGAAAAAGGGCCGGGAGGAAAGAGGATTGGTTGATCCAGGGATCTCTCTGGTTCCAGGGATGGTTTTAACTGGTTCAGACTGATATCGATAGGGAGAGAAAGCATGTTAGATCCTTTTCCAAGTAGTGGTCCACCTACACCCCTCTCATTAAGATGGAGCCAAATTGTCATTTAGTGGTCAAAACTCTGTATAAAACTCTGTATAAGTCAGTGAAGCCAAAAAGGCTCTTTAGATTCTTTTGATGTCATTTTGAGGCATATTTGACGTTGTTTGCCAAAAGAAACATCCACTTACAAAACCTTTATTTTAAACATCTAAGAATTGAAATTGATAAAATGCATCGATTAGTTTAATTTTTTTCCCATTTAAATTAGCAATTTCTAAAATTGAGCTATACCTTGGCATTTAGGGAGGTTGCAACCTGGGAGAACTTCAAAACT
Source organism: Ornithorhynchus anatinus (assembly GCF_004115215.2). NCBI lineage: Eukaryota > Metazoa > Chordata > Mammalia > Monotremata > Ornithorhynchidae > Ornithorhynchus > Ornithorhynchus anatinus. Next base: position 39,161,243 of record NC_041739.1, read on the forward strand.
CTAATTGGTGAGCGTTTTCAGAGCCCTACCCAAACCACATCTCCTCCAGGAAGCCTTCCTTGACTAGCCTCCATCTCTCCATCCTACTCCCTCTCCCTTCTGCAATGCTTATGAACTTGGGCCCATAACCCCCTAAACACTATGATACTCATCCCACCTCCAATCTTACAGCAGTCATGTACATAGCTTTATACCCTGCTGCTTCCCCTGTTTGTAATTTATAATAATTCCTGCCTATAGTCTGAAAGCTAGTCTGTAAATTCCCAGAGGGCAGGGTTCTTGCAGCTTGGATTAATGGAAAAGTTATGGGTTTGGGAGTCAGAGGATTTGGGTTCTGATCCTGGCTCTGCCACTTGTCTGCTGTGTGAATTTAGGCAAGCCACTTAACTTTTCCGTGCCTCAGTTACCACATCTGTAAAATGAGGATTAAAACCATGAGAGCCTCGCCTGGGGCAATCTGATTACCTGGTATAATAATGTTGGTATTTGTTAAGCGCTTACTATGTGCAGAGCACTGTTCTAAGCGCTGGGGTAGACACAAGGGATCTACCCCAGCGCTTAGAACAGGGCCTGGCACATGGTAAACGCTTAACAAATACAATAAAATATTACTAATAATCATAGTGTACTCTCCCAAGGGATTAGCACAGTGCTTTGCACCCAGTAAGAATTCAATAAATGCCACTGATTGACTCTCACTTCACCTTCCTCTGCCAGTCAGAGAAGATTCATTCAATAATCGATGTGAGAAAAGCAATTTGGGGAAATTTGCCAAGTCGGTGATAACAATTTGAGCATTCAGTAATGGTCCCTGACACGGTTTCTCTAGAGATTTTGATGTCAGAGTTTTTTTTTTCTGCTCTCACATGCCTACTGTTCCTGGAGAGAGATGGGATGGCAGAGTGATCCATCCTCAAAATGATCCACTGTCACCTCAAGGCCAGTCATTGCTTTTTTGACACACCAAATACAGACTTTGGAATTGTCAAAGGAGCCAAGCAAATTCTTGAATAAAGAATCCTTGTCAATCCATTCGCCAATCAGTGAATCGTATTGATTGAGCCCTCGCTGTGTGCAGAGAACTGTATTAAGCACTTGGGAGAGTACAATATAAAAGAATTGGTAGACATGTTCCCTGCCTACAAGTTTACCATCTAGAGGGCAAGATGGAGATTAAAATAAATTATGGTATGTGCATAAGTGAGGTGGAGCTGATAGTGGCATGATTTAATAATAATAATAATAAGAAGAAGAAGAACCTGTGTCAACCACTGTTCTAAGCACTGGGATAGTACAAATTAATCAGGCTGGACACAGTCCCTGACCCACACTAGGCTCACAGTCTTAATCCCCATTTTCTACAGATGAGGTAACAGGCCCAAGTGACTTGCCCAAGGTCACCGAGCAGACATGTGGCCGATCTGGGATTAGAACCCATGACTTCTGATTCCCAGGTCCATGCTCTATCCACTGCAGCATGCTGCTTCCTGAAGGTGCAAATAAAGGGTACAAATCCAAGTACATGGATGACACAGAAGGGAGAGGGAGTAAGGGAAATGACAGCTTAGTTAAGAAAGGCCTGTTGGAGGAAACGTGATTTTAATAAGTCTTATAAGGTGAAGAGAATGATTGTTAGATTCAAAGTAGGAGGGAGTTCCAGGCTAGGGACAGAGTAGGGGAAATGACAGCTTAATTGGGAAAGACCTCTTGGAGAAGTGATTTTAATAAATCTTTTAAGTTGGAGGCAGTGATTGTCTGTCAGATATGAAGTTGACGGCTAGATAGATGAGATGGAGGTCCGGTGAGTAGGTTGGTGTTAGAGGAGCAAAATGAATGGGCTGGGTTATAGTAGGAAATACGTGAAATAAGATAGGAGTCAAGGTGATTGAGTACTTTAAAGTCAATGGTTTCTGTTTGACGTAGAGGTGGATGGACAACCACTGGCGGTTCTTGAGGAGTGTGGAATCGTGGACCGTGTATTTTGTTAGAAAAATGATCTGGGTTATAGAGTGACACTTGGACTGGAGTGGGGAGAGATAGGAGACAGGGAGCTCAGCAAGGATGCTGATACAATAGTCAAGGTAGGCTATGGTAAGTGCTTGGATCAGTATGGTAGTGGTTTTGAATCGAGAGAAAAAGGTGAATTTTAGCAATTTTGTGACGGTAGAACCGAGAGCGTTTGATGACAGAGTGAGTATGTGGGTTGAATAAAAGAGGAGAGTTGAGCTTAATGCCAAGGTTATGCGCTTTAACGTGGTGTCTTAAAACAACTAGGTGGTGGGTGTAATTACAAATGAAGCACTGAGGCCCTTGCCCTTGGGGAGGTTACAATTTAAAGAGAAGACAATAGAGCACAAGATTGAAAGTGTACAATTAGGAAATTAGCTTGGGGGGAGTAGATCTTCCTTAGGCATAGTGGGAGAAGGGAAAAATAGCTGATGGGAAACCTGAGGATAATGGTGACCTGGGATGGCTTCAGACATAAGACTGCTCTTAGCATATAAAAATTTGTTGTTTTCCCCACTTGCCTGCTATGTGACCTTGAGCAAGTCACTTAGTTACTCTGTTCCTCAGTTTCCTCATCTGTAAAATGGGGATTCAGTACCTATTCTCCCTCCCCCTTTGACTTTGAGCCCCATATGGGTCAGGGACCGTGTCTAATGTGATTATTTTATATCTACCCAAGTTCCTGACGTAGGTGTTTGAAAAAACACCACAGTTATCCTTATCATCCCATTCGGCATCACAACATCGCATTGCACTAATAACAATTATTACTATTATTATGGTACTCATTAAGCACTTACTACGTTCCAAGCTCTGCTCTTAAAATCTGGGGTAGATACAAGGTAATGTGGGACGTGGGCTGTTTTATATGGTGCTCACAGTCTAAATAAGAAGGAGTAGGATTTAATACCCAGTTTACAGATGAGGAAACTGAGGCACAGAAAAGTTAACTGACTTACCCATGGTCACACAGCAGACAAGTGAGAAGTAGCGTGGCTCGGTGGAAAGAGCACGGGCTTGGGAGTCAGCGGTCATGGGTTCTAATCCCCACTCCTTCACTTGTCACCTGTGTGACTTTGGGCAAGTCACTTATCTTCTCATGTGCCTCAGTTCCCTCATCTGTAAAATGGGGATTAAGACTGTGAGCCCCACGTAAGACAACCTGATAACCTCGTATCTATCCCAGTGCTTAGAATGGTGCTTGGCACATGGTAAGAGCTTAACAAATGCCATCATTAATTATCTGGGATTAGAACCCGGGTCCTCTGACTTCCAGGCCTGTGCATTTTTTCACTAGACCACACTACCTCTCCCTGCCTGTGTATGTAGCTTTCCCTGTGATATCACCATGTTAGCCTGGGTTGGCATGCACTCTAGCATAATATCGTGCAGAAAACTGTTTGACCCCCAGAATGTAGAGCATGTTTCTTGGGGGATCCCTGAACTACCCACGTTGACCTCCCAAGTCCTTATTCACATGGGCATCACTTCAGATTTGAGAAGGGCCTCCTGAAATGCTTAACCAGCACGTGAGCCGCACTCTCACCTTTACCCCAGAGAAGGTTCCTTTCCCCATGTGTCATTTGAATCTGGCCCTGATAATCAGGAACTTTTTTCTTGAAAAATCTGCAGAGATGGAGACTCCCCATTTTAATCCCATATACCTTGCCCCTAATGGTCAATAAATAATTCCTTAATGTCCAACCAGATCTCTCCTGTTTTAATTAAAATCCCCATTTCCTCTTGCTTGGCCCTAAATTCAGAAGAACTGATCATCAATAGATCCCAGTTCCATGGTCCACGGGGAGCTGTTTAGAGGGATTTTCTTGGCATTACTCTCTTTCATTCCCCATATTAAATTTGTTTCCAAAGGGTGCCAATTCTTCCTTCCCAACATTTTCAGATTCCCGCTCTTTCCAAACAACTTCATGCCGGTCCCGGCGCCTGTCATGTCCTGGTTTGACTAGAGAATTGGTTTCCTCTCTGATCTCCCACCTCTACCATATTTCACTCTGCTGCCTTGATCATTTTTCTAAAACATTGCTCCGCACATGCCTCCCCACTCCTTAAAAACCTTCAAGGTTGTCCACTCCTCTCCACATTGAGCAGAAGGTTCTGACTCCTGGCATTAAGGAAGTCTGTGACCTCTCTCCCTCCTAAATACCCACCATACCCATGCTCACTTGCTTCATTCTCACCTAATTTACTCGTTGTGCCTCCTCCTCGCCTCTCTTCACATCGGACTCCTTGCTCTCATCCTCCCTCCTGCCCGGAACTGCCCCCCTTCACATCCAGCAAACCCCTACTCACTTTGTCTTCAAAGTCTTTCTGAAATTGTACCTCCTCCAAGAGGCCTTCTTTGATCTCTCTTTTCTCTGTCCAGGGCCCTCAACTCCCCAATTAATAATAATGTTGGTATTTGTTAAGCGCTTACTATGTGCAGAGCACTGTTCTAAGCGCTGAGGATTTTAACATTTCCCACGAACCCTTACATACCTTTTACTTCCTCCTATCTGTAGCAGGGGCAGCATGGTGTAGTGGATAGAGTACAGATGTGGGACTCAGAAGGTCATGGGTTCTAATCCTGATTAAGTCTGCTCTGTGGCCTTGGGCAAGTCACTTCATTTCTTCTGGGCCTCAGTTACCTCACCTGTAAAATGGGATTAGGACTGTGAAGCCCATGCAGGACAGGGACTGTGTCCAACCTGATTTGTTCATGTTCACCCCAGGGCTTAGTACAGTACCTGGAACATAGTAGGCGCTTAACCAATGTCCCAATTATTACTGTTATTAATTTAGCTCAGTGTCTTGCTCTCCCACTGTATTGTAAGGTCTCTGAGGCCTGGTTCCAGGCCTGCCAAATCTGTTGTACTCTCCCGCGTACTGTAGACACTTAATTAAATCAATCGATCCATCCATCCTATTTCAGTGCTTACTGTTGTAAGTGCTGGATTGCTGGATTGATATACAATTAATAATATTGCATAATATGATTGATGGCATTGTATTATGGTTAATAGTGTTGATATTAATAGCACACAATTAATAATAATTATAATTATGGTACTTAAGCACTTATTATGTGCCAAATGTTGTTTTAAACTCTGGGGTAGATCCAAGTTAATCAGGTTGGATGCAGTCCCCGCCCCACATGGGGCTCACAGTCTCAATTCCCCTTTTACAGATGAGGTAACTGAGGCCCAGAGAAGTAAAGTGACTTGCTCAAGGTTACACAGCAGACAAGTGGCAGAGCTGGGATTAGAACCCATGACCTTCTGACGCCCAGGCCCGGGCTCTACTGCTTATTGGATCTCCTTACTACTGCCTGAAAGAGCCGGGACATCTCAGCACACCCTTGTAGTTCCTGAAGCCCATCTGGAGCTGCGCTGGGCTCTGTGCCGGAGCCGATGACACTGCTGATCTCTGAATGGCTTCCTGGCACACCTCAGACGGGGCCTCTGGTGCTCTGTCAGGGCTAAATCCAATCCTCTGCACCCACAACTACAGAACCCCTAAATTAGAGAGCTACAGAACCCCCCAAAAAATGAATGGTAGTCCAGTCCCTGCTTCAGAGCTTGCAATCCCAGTTATCACATCTCCTGGCCCGGACCAGGCTTTTCTAATTTATCAGTGAGGAATCTCTTAGGGGAGATTACATTCACCACTTCTCTCATCTATTTGGTCTGTCATTGTCTTATCAGGCCCAGAATTCTCTGCAAAAAGTCACGATGGTTGCTGCCTGGTGACTGTCCTTGGTCGTTGCAGACCGATCTTTTGAAAATTTGTGTATCTTTACACAGAACAGTCTGTAATGACTACAGATTTCCTTCTCACCTTTTGAATAATAGGACCCATTTTCTCTTTTTCCACTGCTTTCATTGACAAGGTAGTGAGGTGCGGTTTTGAGGAGAGATGTGAACCGATCCGATTGGCATCCCAGAAAGAAGACCAGAGCTGTTTTATGGGCTGGGTGTCGGGGGGGGGGAATGTGAAGAGAGACTTATTTTTTTCAGTTCAAGAGAAAACTGAGCTTGCTAGAAGGCAGAGGAGGAGGACCTGGATTGAAAATTACAGACTAGCCCTGTGGTTCTTGAATGTTTGGGATTAGACCTTTAAATCCTCTTGCTCAATTAGTCAAGTTTATAACTTGGTCCACTCCAGATTGTGCTGTTGGCTATCTGTGTGTGTGCGTGTGGTTGTGTAGTTAATATAGAAATCAATCAGTTGATTGTATTTTTGAGTGCTTACTGTGAGCAGAGCGCTGTACTAAGCGCTTGGGAGAGTATGATATAGCAATATAATGGACACATTTGCTGCCCACAATGATCTTATAGTCTAGAGGGGAAGACAGACAATCGTATAAATAAATTACAGATAAGTACGTAAGTGCCGTGGGGCTGGGAGGGGGGATGAATAAAGGGAGCAAGTCAGGAGAGGGAGTGGAAGAAGAGGAAAGGAGGGTTTATTTGGGGAGGGCCTCTTGGAGGTGATGCATCTTCAGTAATGTTTTGAAGTGGGAGAGAGCAATTGTCTGTCAGATAAATATATACTGTAGTCCTCAATAAAGCTAAAGATAGGAGCCCCCAAACATCTTGGATCACCTGGAACTCCCCTGGTCCCATGCGTGATTAGGGTGAGTTAAATTTGGAATTGTGTAGGGCTTTAGGCTTGGAGTGTCGCTTACCTGCTGTGTGACCTTGGACAAATTACTGAACTTCTCTGTGCTTCCGTTTCCTCACCTGTAAAATGGGGACTAAATATCTGTTCTTCGAAAGAGTGTGAGCCTCACATGGGACGGGGACTGTGTCCACCCTGATCATCTGGTATCTATCCCAGCACTTAGAACAGTACTTAACTCATAGTAAGCACCTAAGAAATACAAGTATTACTGTTGTTGTTAGTATTATTATAGTGCGGATGTAGAGAGTTGGTAGAAACCTACCTCTTTTCATGGTATTTGTAAAGTGCTTACTACACATTAAGAATAGTTCTAATAGCTGGGGTAGATACAAGTTAATCAGAACAGAAACAATCCCTATCCTACATGGGGCACACAATCTAAGTAGGAGGGAGAGCAGATATTGAAATCCCAATTTACAGTTGAGGAAACTGAGGTACAGGGAAGTGAAATGACATACTCAAGGTCACACAGACAAGTGGTAGAGCTGGGATCAGAACCCAGGTCCTTTGACTCCCAGGCCTGTGCTCTTCCCACTAGACAGTGCTGCTTCCCAACGTTGAGAACTTTCCTGGGGTTCTGGCAATTTGTCACGTAGAACAGGGCTGAGCGACTGAAGATTGTCTATGGTTTATCGCATATGTCTTTAGCTGTGAATATTTGACTTGTTGAATTTTAGTCTGCTTTTCTGTTGACTGGATTACATTTATATTGTTGGCGTACGTTATTATTATTCCATGTGTTGCTGCTCCCCCATATAAAAATTCAGAGCCTGCTCTGGGCCAGGGACCCAAGTCTTGTTTTCTCTAATTACTCTCATGATTAGTACAGTGCTCTGCCCATTGTAAGAGCTTAATGATGGTGATTATTATCAATAGTAATAATAATAACAGCAACAACATTAACATTCAGGAACAGCTTTCAAATTCCTTGGCAACTTGGTAGTGTAATAAATAAATTCATGTTCTCTACATATTTTCAAGGAAAATGCTTGGGTGTGGTTGGCCATTTTGGATCTTAAGAGAGGTTTGCAGACATCTTTTGTGAAGAGTGGAATGTTGGGAATGCCCTTCTGGTGATAGATATGGGTTAAAGAAACAAAAAATAAATAAACTTTTTTTCCCAACAAACTTTTATGTCTTCAAAGCCAGTAAGAGCAGCAGGCTGGCTGCAGAAATAGAGGTCCATGGTAGAGATGTCTGTAGATAAATATGTCTGGTAGGGTAACATATGATAGCACTGCACAAAGTAAGAGCTCATTACATACCATTGATTGCTCTGAGATAGAAACTGCCAGATTATTAATTTAATCTATTCCTTAGTTTACAGTAAACTGAACAAAGTAATAATAATGGTATTTTGTTAAGGACTTACTCTGTGACAAGACTGTTCTAAATGCTGGGTTAGATACTAATTAATCAGGTCGGACACTTTCCCTGTTCCATATGAGACTCACAGTCTGAGTAGGAGAGAGTACAGGAATTGAATACCCATTTTACAGGTAAGGAAACTGAGGCACAGAAGTTAAGTAACTTGCCCAAGGTCACACAGCAGGCAGACGGTGGAGCAGGGATTAGAACCCAGGTTCTCTGACTCCCAGGCCCATGCTCCTTCCTCTAGGTCACTACTGCTCCTGTAGGTGGCAGATAAAAAATAATAGAGTAACTGATTGATAATTAATGAGGACAGGCCTTACAAGTCAGAGAGCCATCCACAGTGGTCTCAGTTTTGCAGAAACTTTCTCTTCTCTAAAGCTCCTCTTCTTTCCACCCTCTCCCCGCTGACTCTCTTAGCGGCCTCCTCTCTTACAAGTCCTTTTGCTTCTGGAATGTGTGAAGATATGCTCGGGGACAATTCCCGACGTGACTCACATTTCTGTGAGGGAGAAAAAGCTTGGGGAAGACTAAGGGAGCCTGAAGAGTCCGGCTGGGATAAAGCGCAGTGATGTAGCCTTAAGCGGAAGGTGAAAAAGGGAGTCGGGGAAGACCGGCGCGCAGACAAGCCGGCGTGGAGTTGTTCTCCAGATGGAGGAGCCTTTGGGAAGAATAGATCGAGCGGCAACAGGATGCTGCAAGTGGAAAACGAGCCATCGCGGCCAAAGGCTAGGTTAGCGTGCTGCAGTGGGCCAAGGCATTGAGGTGTTGTGGGTCTTTTCAGACACACCCACACTTGAAGATAGTATGGCTGGCTGCCCTGCTGGTGCTTCCTCACTTTAGATAACATCGCACTATTGGTGACATCTCATGGTTGGGTAACTCGCAGAATTGAGTAACATCTGTGGGGAGGGAATGAGTCCACCAGCTCGGTGGTGTTTTACTCTCCCAAGCCTTCAGGCTAGTGCTCTGTACCCGGTAAAAGCTCAATAAATGCCATTTTTCGATTGATTCATCTCAGTGTTTGGTGGCATTCTTTTTAAAGACAAAAGGCAGTTGTACATGAAAAGAAAGCCGTGGGGGAGAATTGGCATGAGGGGCGGTGTGGTCCGGTGGATAGAGCCCGGGACTGGGACTCAGCAGGACTTGGATTCTAATCCTAAACCCCCCGCTTGGCTGCTGCGTGACCTTGGACAAGTCACTTCACTTCCCTGTGCCTCAGTTACCTCATCTGTAAAATTGGGATTAAGACTGTGAGCCCTACGTGGGACAGGGACTATGTCCAACCTGATTTAGCACCCTCCCTAAATGGCTAGATAAAAACGAGAAGGCATCATGACTCATTTCACCTTGCACCAGGGAGAGAGTGAGAGAGCCAATCAGAGAAGCTAGATGTCAACGGACCGCTCAAGCCCTCGGTTTTCAGCCTTAAACTCGGGACATCTACAAAAGGCGGTAACTCCCCTCTCTTTGACCCCCCCCCTTGTTCCCCGGGGTAGCTATTTCCCGACGACTCTCCCAAGATAATGACCCATGAGCGTGCCTTTTCCACGACTTCAGATCCCACCTCTTATCTCGCCACGCGCCGGAGATGGTTCCCTCCGGCCGCGTGCATCTTTCTCAGGTGGGATCTCTGCTGCTGCTCCCTCGTTGTTTTGGGAGTTACAGCATGTGGCTGGCTCACTCCCTGGTAAATGCTATTTCACCTGTCCAAGAGCAGGGCAGGGTCCCAGCCCCCATTTGGAAATGATCAAACACCGCCCCTCCCATGTGGTTCACAAACGGTGCTTATGGAGTTCGAGGGAGTGATTTAGTCCATGTGTTCCAAAACCAGTCAGAAGACGCTCTTTCATGTTTGCTGGGTGTTCAGCTGTAGCTTGTATATTGCAGACTTTGACACTGCCGGGATTTCCATCCATCATTCAATCAATAATTATTTGTTGAGTGTTGACTGTGTGAAGACCACTGTTCTGAGAACCTCCTTGACAGAAACGATCTCTTTGACAACTGTGCCATTCCTCCTTCTTTTGCCCGAATGTTCACTGGGCTTACGAATTTCTTAATCAGAATTCTTCCAGTCAGTCCTTCAATGGTATTTGTTGAGTGCCTAGTATGATGATTTATTTGGAGCTTGGAACCTTTTATTATTATTATATTATTAAGGTATTTGTTAAGCACTTGCTTTGTGCCAAGCACTGTTCTACGTGCTGGGGTTGATACAAGGTAATCAGGTTGTCCCGTGTGGGGCTCACAGTCTTAATCCCTATTTTACAAATGAGGTAACTGAGGCACAGATAAATTAAGTGGCTCGCCCAAGGTCACACAGCGGACAAGTGGCAGAGCCAGGATTAGAACCCACCTCCTCTGACTCCCAAGCCCGGAGCCACGCTTTCCACTAAGCTACGCTGTTTCTCTATTTCCTTCAAACCTTTATTTGGAGACTTTTCAGGAGGACTGATGGAGGCATTTACGGTCGTGGCATTTCACACAGACACATGCATGCACTTGTGATGGAAGCCTGAGGAAAGGTGGTGGTGTCCAGCTCACACGCTTTGTTCCTTTCAAGTCAACCCAGTCACTTTGTCTTATTCTCATCTCTCTCCTCCAACCTCTTGTTCATGCCCTTTCTCCTTCCTGAAATTACCTCCCCCTTCACATCTGGCAGAACGCTAATTTCCCCATCTTCAAAGCCCCCCTGAAATCACATCTCTTCCAGAAGGCTCTCGCTGATTAATATCTCATTGTCCTCTCCTATTACCTCATTACTGCCACATCAGCGCTTCAATGTCACCTGATCATTTGGATACTCACCATCCCTCCACCTGAGGACTTGTCAACATATCTTCAAACTCTACCGCTTCCCCTTTACCTGTAACTTATTTTAGTACCTGCCTCCCTCAGTAGATGACAAGATCCTTGAGGCTAGGGACCATGTTTCCTCAACTCTATTGTACTATCCCTTGCACTTAGATACAGTGCTCTGCGCAGAGTAAGCACTCAGCAAATACTGCTTGTGGATTAAAGAGATCACTTCTAGCACCTGAAAAAAAAAGAGCGCGGCACCATTAACATCAAAAAGCAAGTCGGTACCTAGAGGAGACTAGCAGTTTTGCCCATAAAACTTACCTAAATAGTGTCTTACTAGAGACAGATGACAAAAATTCAGATACCTCCTCTTGTCTTTGCCGAACCATTAAAGGCAGGAAAAGAAGCCTGTGAGTACAGAGATTGCACTCTGCTGTCCTTTAAAGAGGCTACTAACTCTTGTCCAAATCTTCCTTTACAATAATAATCATCGTGGTATTCATTAAAAGCTTACTATCCGCCAAGCACAGGGCTAAGCTCTGAAGTAGATGCCAGATAATTGTGTCACACACAGTCCCTGACTTATATAGAGGTCACAGCTTGACTGGGAGGGAGAACAGGTATTTCATCCCCGTTTTACAGATGAGGAAACTGAGGCACAGACAAGTCAAGCGACTTGCCCAAGACCACCCAGCGGCAAGTGGCAGAGGGGAGATTAGGATCCAGGTGCTCAGACCCCCAGGCCTGCGTTCTTTTCACTAGTTACCTTGCCACTGGAATTTGGGGCATCTCGAGTAAAGGCTGTTGGACATTTAACCGAAAGGGTGGCAGGGTACTGAAGGGGCAGATGTTTCTCCTGGCTTTGCATATCTGGACAAATGGAGTCACTAGACAACAAGCCCTCTTTGGTTCTGCACATGCTTAGCACCTGCATTTCCCTTTGGATTTCAGTCATTATCCACCAGAGCGAGAAAGCCAAATGCTGATCCGGATGGCGACTTCTGAGTCAGTTCTTCTGGAAGTCTAGCACTCCGGCACCCTTCTTGTTGTCCCCCGGGCATAATCCTTTAATCCCCTCTTCCTTACGTTGTTTATTTGAAAATGTGAGAAAGGCAAGGATGTCAATCCAGGCGGGATTGTGGGCTCTTTCTTTAAAGAATCCTCTCCCCCTGACCTCACCCTCAGCAAAACAACTGGCATTTCATGTGCAAAGCAGATGATCTGGCCCCACCAGTAGACAGACACAGCTGTGCGTATCTGGCACCCAGGTGTTGTGATTTGGGCCTTCCCGAAGTTCTGACAAATGGCTCTTCTCCGCAGAGGCCTTCCAGAAGCTCTGACAAAAGGCTCTTCTCCTCAAAGGCCTTCCAGAAGCTCTGACAAAAGGCTCTTCTCAGGGGAGTGTGTGTTAGCTAAGAAGTTTCCAGGGACAGTCAAAGCACAGTCCTAGCAACAGCAGCCACTGTTCGCTGAGCCGATAGCATAATCCTCTTGCACGGCTTTAATGGAGGAGGTGAGGGTAGCTTGCCCTTTCTGAGCCGTGGCCAACTTTCTGGGTTTGATTTCCTCTTTTGAAGTGTGCACTGTCTCCGCTGTCTCTTCCCTTCACCTCTCGGGGTTTTGGGGACTTTTGAGACGGGTGGGAAAGTCCCTGAAAGAAAAGCCAAGTGGTGAGAAAAGCCTAAAATTTTCAAATGAAACTAGTTAATTTGGGGGGATATTTTGGGAAAACACCTTCCACTGTTCACCAGTACTGTTTCCAGGGTTTATCAGTTGAGGAAAACTGGACTCATTTGTTAAACTTTCCACAATGTTCCACAAGAGCCACTGTGAAAGTTGAAAAAAAAAGGCACTTCAAAAATGCAGGCACAAAGAAGAAATGTAGTTAATGTTCCCACTGCATATTTTGTGACACAATCATTTCAGTCTCACCAAAAATATTTCACAGCACAAAGCCCAGCCTTTTAGAAGAGTGCTTTACAAAAAAAAAAAAAAAGGAGAAAAAATGTTTCAGTTAGGGCTAACCCATCTTTTCTTAACTCAATTTCTTGTAGCAGTTGGGTTTTGAGGCTTCTGAAAAGTTACTAGCAACAGCCAGGGAGGAAAGGTGGAGAATTATTATGTCAAATGGATGATGTCATTAAAATCCAGAGCCTGCAGAGTTCTGATGTATGTACAGTTGCTCATCATGTTTGAGCAGTATATTCATTCAATAGTATTTATTGAGCGCTTACTGTGTGCAGAGCACTGTACTAAGCGCTTGGAATGTACAATTCGGCAACAAATAGAGACAGTCCCTGTCCACTGGTGTGTATATATATGGTATTTGTAAGGACTTACTATTTGCCAGGCACTGTACTAAGCCTTGGGATAGAGGCAAAACTAATCAGGTTGGACGCAGTTCATGTCCCACATGGGCCTCATAGTCTTAATCTCCATTTTACAAATGAAGCAACTGAGGCACAAGGAAGCAAAGTGACTTGTCCAAGATCCCGCAGCAGACAAGTGGCAGAGTCACAATTAGAACTCAGGTCTTTTTATCCAGTAGGCCTCGCTGCTTCTTCATATTATTATATCTGTGTTATGATTATTGATAATAAGCCATATTGTTGATAATATGTGGCATGTCTCTCGGTTCTTTCCACCCAGCTTCAGGTAGTTGAAAACTGCTCTTTGTGGAGATGTCTTGACCTCTGCTCTGACTCCCGTCTTCACTGAGAGTAGTCAAGGGAGGTTCTTTGGAAATTCTGCCTCCTCATTTTTGGAATTTTGTAGTTTTATGAAGACCACAGGGAACTGAGGTGACTTTAGGTAGAGGATATAGATATAGTCTGGTCGTGCGAGGCTATTCAAGGAATAAGCTTTCCCTGGCTATTATGAGTATCTATTAAGGAGCAAAGCAGTCACTCTAAGTCTAATGGAAAAGTACATAATGTATTGATGAATGACTTAGCAAATCAATAAATCAGTGGTATTTATTGAGGGCCTACTGTGTGCAGAGAACTGTACTCAGCGCTTGGGAGAGTATAGTACAACAGAAGTGGTAGACACATTCCTTGCCCGCCGGGAACTTATAGTCTAGAAGGGGAAAGCAACATACCCTGTCCTTTTGACTTCGTGTGGTGTTCTAGAATGTTTCCTGTCTTAAAGGTATGCTGTCCTAGGTCTACCCTTAATGATTTTGGAGGGTAGAGGGGCAGATTAAGGTTCAATGGGCTTGGAACATAGTAGGAACTAACCAGTTCAATCAATCAAGTATTTAGTAAGCACTTCATCTGTACAGAGTACCCTATAAGCACTTGGGAGAGTACAGTAGAATTAGTAGACATTCATTCATTCATTCATTCAGTCGTATTTATTGAGCGCTTACTATGTGCAGAACACTGTACTAAGTGCTTGGTACGTACAATTGGGCAACAGATAGTGACAATCCCTGCCCAACAACGGGCTCACCGTCTAAACCGGGGAGAAAGACAACAAAACAAAACTTCTCTTGAGAATTTTACAATCTAGTGTGGGAGACAAGCACCTAAAATAAAGAACCGATGGGGAGGAGATGCAGAAGGCAGAAGGAGCTAGCATGACTCTTTTAATAATAATTATGGTATGTGTTAAGCGCTTACTGCGTGTCAGGGACCGTTTTACGTTCTGGGGTAGAGACAAGATAATCAGCTGGGACACAGTCCCTGTCCCACACAGGGCTCAGTCTTAATCCTTATTTTACAGTTGAGGGAGCTGAGGCCCAGAGAAGTGAAGTGACTTGACCAAAGTTACACGACAGGCAAGTGGCAGAGGCGGGATTAGAACCCATAACCTCCTGACTCCCAGGTCCGTGCTCTGTTGACTAGGCCATGCCGGCATCCTCTTAGCCCCGTACTCAGTCCCCCTCCCTGCCTGAAACTTGGAATTGCAGAGCGGAAAGCCTGCTGTCGGAGCTGCAATAGCTTAGTTCAGTACGGGGAAAGGATGAGGTTCCCCAGAGGGGCATGGGCCCCAGATTATCGCTCCTGTTTTGTGGCCTGGATAGCTGGGAAGAGCCTGGGGACTAGGATTTAGTTATCCCATTCTAACTTAACCCCGGGATCACTCGGTCAGATTGCTTGGAGCAGAGAGGTCCTGTTTCCAACTCCCCTCTATTTAACAAAACAGCATCTGAGAGGCACAGAGAACGCACAATTCCTAGGAACCCCTGCCTTGATTGCTGGGTGGAGTGGGTACATTTTTTCCCCCCCTTCTTTCCAACGGATGAAGTGGTTTTGGTGGGCTTGGGGTTTGAATTGCTCCATTGGATGTGTGAGACGGAAATGAAAGAAGGGAAGAGGCTTAGTGAGACGTCACATGCTTTTACTTTCACGCTATCCATTCGTCTACCCCCATTGACTCCGATTAGGAGAGCGAAACAAAGTTTTATTGGAAAACTAATCCTGCAAAAATGAGAGGAAACAGACGTTTTATTCTATGGGCTGTCTTGGAAATGCTCAGAAATTCAGTTTGAGACCAAGGAAACCATCAAGCCTATGCCACTGATGTTGTAGGTATAGCCTGTTGAGATGATAATCAATTGCCTCACCACTTTGTAACTCAATAACTTTGCATCTCTGTTAGCAAGCCACCACCCTGAATGTAAAAGGTAGAAATTACTACAAGATTTTTTTCTCCGGGGTCTTCCCATTTCAATCTATAGCTTCCTGGAGAGGTTTTGCCCAACTGCCTGCCGTAAGGCTGCACTGGCGGGTGGCGTACAGTCAGTCAGTCACTCGTATTTATTGAGCACTTACTGCATGCAGAGCACTGTACTAAGCAGCTGGGAGAGTACAATAAAACGATATCACTGACGTACATCACAGGCACATTAAACAGTGCCCAGAAGTGGCTGCTGGGAGGGGTTAACATCTCTGGCCTTGGCCACAAAATTCCCTTTCAGAGTTTGGGTTCAATGTGAGATGCCACTGGGAAATTTGTCATTGGAGTTTCCTCAGGATGTTAATTCTGGTCCTTAACCTCTCAGATTAGTAGTATGGCCTAGTGGAAAGAGCACAGGTCTGGAAGTCAGAGGACCTGGATTCTGGGAATATTCTAAGCAGCACGACTTACTGGAAAGAGCATGGGCTTGGGAGTCGGAGGTCTTGGGTTCTAATCCCTGGTCCGGTCCTTGTGAGATGTGTGATTTGGGACAAGTCACTTCACTTCTCTGTGCCTCAGTTACCTCATCTTTAAAATGGGCATCAAGACCCTAAGCCCCAAGTGGGACAACCTGATTACCTTGTATCTACCTCAGTGCTTTGAACAGTGCTTGGCACGTAGTAAGCGCTTAACATGTACCATCATTATTATTATTATAATTAATCCCAGCTCCACCCCTTGTCTGCTCTGTAAACCTTGGGTAAGTCACATAACTTCTTTCTGCCTCAGTTACCTCACCTGTCAAATGAGGGTTAAAGTTGTGAGCCCCATATGGGACAGGGCCTGTGTCCAACCTGATTTGCTTGCATTTACCTCAGCAGTTAATATAGTTCCTGGCATGTAGTAAGCACTTAACTAATACCATTTAAAAACAAAAAAAAAAGCCATCCCTGTCAGAAGCAGCACCTATCTGGCATTTGCCTGGATCAGCCTTACACTCCAGTGATATGACTGCTTGCCATCATTCCACCACTCTTATTTTTCTACATGCACTTTACTTATAATCAAATGGTGTTTCTGTGATTGTATTCACCAAATATCTTAAAAAAGCCTGTTGTTTGATCTGATGCATTGTTTAAAATCTAGGCCGTAAGCTTGTTGTGGGCAGGGAATGTCTGCCAATGTGCTCTTCCAAGTGCCCTGCATACAGTTAGCATTCAGTTAATACTATTGATTGATTGATTGATTATGGTGAACTCTAGGACCCCGTCGTGGGGTACCCTAAGCACCTTTAATTTCACCTGGATTTCCCACTTCTCTAAATACCTTCCTCTTTAGAATATCACCGTAGGAACCCCTACTGTTAAAAAGTGGGTAAATAAATCAACCACTAATATTACCCTCCGTCAACAAGCCATACTAAGAAAGTATGACTCGCATTAATGATTTATTATTTTCACAGAGTCTCTTATTTCTTGACTCTTGTTTCATCAGTTCACTTCCCATCTTCCCTATTACACTGAATAGTTGGGATTTTATCTTATCCTTTTTCAGTTTGTCCCCAAGAATTTAGTACAGCATCCAAAGTGCTCATTAAACATTGTGGATGATGGTGCTGATGGTGACGAAGAGAATGACTTTCTAAGGTTAAAATAGAAGTGGTAGCATTTATTGAGGACCTAATTTGAGAAATAAGAGAAAATAGAACTGCTTAGTACAGTGCCTGGCACATAGTCAGTGCTTTAAACAATACCATGAAAAAGTGACCCTTTCCCTGCCCACAGGAGCTAATACTCTTTCCGGGGAAGACAAGCACGCAAATATGTACAACTAGAGAACCCGCATGTGCATCAGACCTGGAATTTCTCATTAGCTGGGCCCTAAGGATTATAAGAGCCTGTGAAAGGCCCACAGTTAACAGAGCCTGAGACCCGAAACTACCTGTGGGTTCTAATCCTATGAACAAATTTTGCACAAGGTTCAATTTATAAGAGTCAGGAGAAAATGATAAAGAATTAACCTTGGCTCTGTTGCTGGCTCTCCGTGGTCTTGGAGGACTCATTAATCCCTCAGTGCCTTGGTTGCTTTACTTATGAAAAAGTGAAACTGTTTCTGAGCTGTGGGTTTAGTTCATTATGGCTGACGAAGTGCTTGGAGATCCTCAGAAAAGAAGAAGTTGTTCTAATGCAAAACTTGAAGGACAAATATTTGGCATCCGTCGGGCCTTCGATGTCATTCGGGGAGAATTCCCCCAGAATGACATAGGATGAGGATATGGCCCAATCTGGTAGAGCAAATGGTCATATAGCACAAAACTCCTGAGGCCACAGAGCCTAACATTGCTTTTTTTGCTTCAAAATATGCCTGACTCTGCTTTGATCCCGGTTCCAGAGGCTCCCTTCCCAACGCTACGTCAAAGTGAGAGCTTGCATATTTTATTCAAGTGGCTTGCCTGAAAAAGCCTGTAATGTCCCTTTGCCCTCCCCCAGCTGCAGAGTCCCATGTCGAACCATGATCAAATAAATTTATTCAAAAATAAAAAAATCATTTTTTCTCTCTGCCCTCCCCCTTCCAGCTGCAAACTCCCACCCTGGTTTGAACCATGATTAATACATGTGTTTAAAATAAAAACTCATCTTCTCTCTGCCCTCCACCTCCCAGCTGCAGGCTCCAACCCCTTTGCGGATTTTCAGCCCTGGGCTTTCAGAAATATTTCAGAAATGTTTTAGGGATCCGAACTCTCTCAAGTCTCCTTTCTGGCACCACTGTCGATGGCTTCAAGAAGAGGTCTAGCCAAGGATGCTTCTTTGCCACAGGTTTCCATTGATATTTGATCACAAATAGCTTCATCTTCATCATCATCACTGTTTTCATGCTTACTCTTTCCAAGCAAACTGAGTTTTGCGTATTAAGGATCAGGATTGAGTGTCTTGCCCTAAGGGTCATTAGGGTCAGGGAAGCAGCATGGGATACTGGATAGAGCACGGGCCTGGAAGTCGGAAGGTCATGAGTTCTAATTCCCGCTCCACCACTTGTCTGTTGTGCGGCCTTGGACAAGTCACTTCACTTCTCTGGGCCTCAGTTACCTCATCTGTAATAGGGAATGAAGGCTGTGAGCCCCAAGAGGGACAGGGACTGTTTCCAACCTGTTTAGTTTGTATCCACCCCGGCGCTTAGTATAGTGTTTGGCACATAGTACGGGCTTAACAAATACCATAATTATTATCAGAGACACATATTTCTGGTTGTGGGTTCAGGGACTATTTGACTTCTTGCTTGTAACCCAATCACCAAAGACAATCTTTACTTGGGTGTTGTTGAAAAGAAGACTGTTGGACATTCATCGGTTGGACATCTCTCTCGTACCCAGATCACAATCATCATCATCATCATCATCACCATCTTCAAACTCAACCACAATGTCGGAGCATCTTCAATAGGCTAATTTCAATGCCCATACAATTACTAAGCCATATGTTCTCACTTGTCCATGGCGTAGACACTGTTTATGCTTTTTCACAGGTAAACGTGCTGATTTTTTTCTTCTTTTTTTCATTTTGGCTAACCCTTCTCTGCCCCAGCACGATGTGTAAACAGCGATGTAGCTCCATTAACAGATAACATGAGGGCTCAGCTAGAGTTTGAGCAGGTGTTTGTAGATTTGAAATCCCCTTGGAGTGTGAGATACTCACGAAAACCATCACTTCTATCTTGCCCTAGAAAAATCACCAATAATGAATGCATCGATTCTGTATTCATAAGAGATGGCTCCCCCTAAATTTTTGCTTGTTTTGCTGAATGCTCTCACTGTTAATGCTCCTGTGTTTTGAAGTTCTAATAGCATTATCAGAAAGAACAAAGCAGAAAAGAAAGACTATCCCTTGCTTTCAGTGCCTAGGGAATGAAGAATTTAGAATTGTGGAAAGAAGACAGGGAGGCGGTTCCTGTCATATTAACAAATTCAGATGCCCACATATATTTTTCTTTAAAGTGAGTTCATCGAGTCAGGGAAACAATGAGAATTCCACTAAATAAAAGGGAAATCGGTTTGAAAGTTACTTTTACTGAAGTCACGTCACTTAGAAATTCATGTGAACCGGACAGTTGGAATTTCCTTTATTTTTCCAGTAACATTCAAGTCATTATTAAAGTTGCATTTACCATGTTGGGCTTTGCATAGCACTTAAAATGCAGCTTTCAGCCCGGGTCACATCCTGTTAATAATCTTGACTGGCCAATGTGAACTATCAGCTTGGGGTTTTTTTAAATCTTTCTCTTTATCTCGGTGTCTTGGCGGCAGCAGCGATAATAGTAGCTACTGTTTAGCTGTTAAAGTACTTGAGCTGGGCTGCTTATGCAGTACACTGTACTAAGGACTTGGAAAGTACAAAACAGAAATGGCACATCCCATGCCCACAAGACACTTAGGCTTTATAGATACAAAAAAACATTTACGAGTAGAGTAATCCAAGTGATTCATAAAATGGACAATTGAGTAACATGCAAAAATGCTCGGACGGGTATAAATACTCGATCAATTAACGGTGTTTATGGTGTTGGACATTACCGGTGGGTTTGCAAATTTGGCGTACTGGGAATTAATCCAGGAAAGCTGGTTTGAAGAGGGGGGAATTTGGCCATCATGGAAGGCTATAGCTCAACTAAGTCAGCTAAATTGGGTGGATTGCTCAATTGAACACAAGACCCTCATTCAAGAATCCCACACTTCAATTGCTATTATTATAATGAACAAGTACTCATCTTACGCCACAAATTCTCAGTCACGTTTCTGCCTGTCGGCACCTCTCCCGCCGAAGTTAGACGGTAAGTTGGGTGGTAAGCCGCGGGAGCATCTGATTCCTTATGGCTGTTAAGTAATGTTTAATAAGCAGAAAGAGGAGACGTAATTAAGGCTGAAAGCAGGCTCCATTTTAAGGGTCGAAATGGGATGAATAAATTGGAGTTCATTCCCAGAGGGAATGTGAATTATGAACAAGGTTGTTAGTATCGAGGTTGCCCAGGACCTGGAAAGATGATCTGGACAAACCCTTGTCATGAAAAGTTGAGGTTTTGGGGATTCCTTTTCCCATTGCCAGGAGCTGCTATGGAAGGAAAGAGTTTCCGCTCCGGGGCAGATGTTCTCTTTTGAGTTTATCATCAGTCATCATCATCGATGATATTTATTGAGCACTTACTGTGTGGAGAGCTCTGTACTGAGCGCTTGGGAGAGTCCAACCCAACAGAGTTGGTAGAGACTTCCCAGCCCACAACGAGCTTACAGTCTAGAGGAAAGATGGACGGTAATATGTAAATATATTATTAATATATACAAATGGGAGATATGTAACTATAGATATGTAAATAAGTGCCGTGGGAAAGATAGTTGTCTGGCTAAACTCATTGCTTAAAAATAGCACTGAGAGGTAGAATTCTTCCTCTACCCTAGGGTTGGTATTACCCTACCAACCAGGAAAAAAAAAAAGAAACACCTGATCAATTTTTTTACCATTTCACAAAATGCATTAAGGAAACCATTTCAGTGGCATCATTAAAAGCCACTTCCTCTCCCCTTTCACTTCAGCATTTCTTGGTCTACAGCTAACATCACAGTTATGCAAAGTTCTGGTGGACTCCAACGCGAATCTACTCACTGTACCTTGATCTCATCTCACCAATGACCCTGTGCTCAGGAGAAGCAGCTTCCTACCTCTCCTCCCTTCTCTCTTTCTACCGCCCACCCCGCACGCTCCGCTCCTCCGCCGCCCACCTCCTCACCGTCCCTCGGTCTCGCCTATCCCGCCGTCGACCCCTGGGTCACGTCCTCCCGCGGTCCCGGAACGCCCTCCCTCCTCACCTCCGCCAAACTGATTCTCTTTCCCTCTTCAAAACCCTACTTAAAAATCACCTCCTACAAGAGGCGTTCCCAGACCGAGCTCCTCTTCCCCCTCTACTCCCTCTGCCATCCCCCCTTTACCTCTCCGCAGCTAAAGCCTCATTCTCCCCTTTTCCCTCTGCTCCTCCACCTCTCCCTTCCCATCCCCACGGCACTGTACTCGTCCGCTCGACTGTATATATTTTCGTTACCCTATTTATTTTGTTAATGAATTGTACATCGCCTCGATTCTATTTAGTTGCCATCGGTTTTTACGAGATGTTCTTCCCCTTGACGCTGTTTATTGCCATTGTTCTCGTCTGTCCGTCTCCCCCGATTAGACTGTAAGCCTGTCAAACGGCAGGGACTGTCTCTATCTGTTGCCGACTTGTTCATCCCAAGCGCGTAGTACAGTGCTCTGCACATAGTAAGCGCTCAATAAATACTATTGAATGAATGAATGAATGGAGAAGCGGCGTAGCTCAGAGGAAAGAGCATGGACTTGAGAGTCAGAGGTCGTGGGTTTTAATCCCGGCTCCGCCAGTTATCAGCTGTGTGACTTTGAGCAAGTCACTTCACTTCTCTGCGCCTCAGTGACCTCGTATGTAAAATGAGGATTAAGACTGTGAGCCCCATGTGGGACAACCTGATTACAACCTGATTACCTGCCCCAGTGCTTGGCACATAGGAAATGCTTAGCAAATACCATAATTATTATTATCATTATGTCCTCCCTCTAGCCTGGCACTCCCTCCCCCTTAATATCCAAATGACCATCACTCTTCCCATCTTCAAAGACTTTCTAAAATCATGCCTCCTCCAAGAGGCCTTCCCTGACTAACCCCTCACTTCACCAACTACTCACTCTCCCTTCTGCAAAGTCTCTTCACTTGAGTCTGGACTCCTTAAGAATTTTGATTCTCTCCACACCCCAGGCTCACAGTACCCTTAAATATTTTGACACTCACCTCAGCCTCATAGCACCTATTTGCACATTCTTTTTTTTTTTAATGTCTGTCTCCCCTACAAAACTGCAAGCTCTTTAAGGGCAGAAGTCATGTCTACCAACTCTAAAGCTTAATACACTGCTCTGCACATAGTAGGCACTCAAATGTTCAATAGACTGATGGATTGATTAACTTGGGAAGGCTTCTCTCCTTCTACAATTCTCTTAAAAATGAGCACAAGCAATCAACTACTTTCCAATCAGTAGTCTATTATCATTATTTTTATTATTATTATTGCATTTGTTAAGGCCCATTACTGAGTACTGGGAAGATACAAGCGAATCGACTTGGACACAGTCCCTGACCCACACGGGGCTCACAGTCTCAATCCCCATTTTACAAATGAGATAACTGAGGCACAGAAAAGCAAATAGGCCTCCCCAAGGCCTCACAGCAGCAAGTGGCAGAGCCGGGATTGGAACCCATGACCTTCTCGCTCCCAGGCCCGTGCTCTCTCAGAGCACAATAGAAGATGCTTGAGAGAGAATGATAAGGATAAAAGACACTGCCCCATAGGTCATGAGGTCGATTGTAGTTCTTTCGTGTTGTAGATATTCCAGATAGTGTTATAGAGCCCTGACTCAGGAGGACACTTGATTCCAGTAGAGGTTGGAAGAATGCGATCCCATCCACATTTGGATGTTCCCCCTCTAGAATGTAAGCTCCTTATGGGCAGGGAATGAGTCTGCTAGTTACTGTACTCTTCCAAGAGCTTAGTACAGTGTTCTGCACACTGTAAATGCTCAAGAAATGTGATGGACTGACAATAATTAGTTCAGTGCTCTACTCATAGTAAGCCCCCAATAAATGTCATTAATTGATTGTTGAATTGTTCGATTTGGGGGCACTCGGTGGAAGCGATTGTGAGAATCTTTTGCAGGCACCTACACTCAGATGAAGGAATCCAATAAAATGATCTGACTTCTTATAATGACTGAAATTCATTGGTATCGGGGATCACCAGAATCTCAGGAAGAGGAAATAATAATGGCATTAATTTAGCACTTACTATTCTCCAAACGCTGTATTAAGTGTTGGGGTAGATAAAAGATAAACAGATCAGACCCAATCTTTTTTTTAAAAAAATGGTATTTGTTAAGTTCCTACTATTTGCAAGGCACTGCACTAAATGTTGGAGAAGATATAAGCTAAGCACGCAGTCCATGACCCACATGGGGCTCACAGTACTAAATCCCCATTTTACAGATGAGATAACTGAGCCACAGAGAAGTGAAGTGTCTTGCCTAAGGTCACACAGCCGACGAGTGGCAGATCCAGGATTAGAACTCAGGTGCTTCTGATTCCCAAGCTTGTGCCTTAACCACTAGGCCTCGCAGCTTCTCTCGTGTCCATGTTCTTGGACCACATAGTTGGCAAGTCTAAGTAAGGGGGAGAACAGGCATTGAACCCCACTTTACAGATGAGGAAACAGAGGCACTGAGAAGTGAGGTGATATCTCCAAGGTCCCACAGCAGGCAACTGCTCTATCTGCTAGGCCATATCGCTTCTCGGTAAATTGATAAAAGGTACTGAAATCCCTTAATGGATTTCACCTTAATGTACCTTAATGGAACAAATAATTCTTGGCTTTTAACTGTCTACCCCTGGGGGTGATGTGCTACTCATTCTGTTTGTTGCAGGTCACTATGGGTGGACTGGCAGATAATAGCACGTGATCGGGTTGCAAGAGCACCGGCTTAAGCGTCAGGAGATCAGGCTTCAAATCCTGACTCCGATACTTGTCTTCTGAGGGACCTTGGGCAAATCACTTAACTTCTATAAAATGAGGATTAAATCCTACTGTCTCCTGCTTTCACTGAGAGCCCTATGTGGGACAGGAACTTTGTCCAAACTGATTATCTTGTATCTACCCCAGTGTTCAGGACAGGGTTTGGCACAAAGTAAGTGCTTAATAAGTACCATGATTATGAATCGTTATAGGTAGGGGGAGGCGGGCAGGACAGTTCACTGTGAAACCACATCCTTGACCTGGGAATCTGACCAATTGCTACCTGCTAAATACATTGATTGATACTTATTTGGGGGTTCTGGCACTACAGGTCTGTTTCCAGTGATGTGCCATCAACCTGTCTGTACCTTCGGGTCTCCCCTGGGACCTCCAAAGGGACAGTGGAGTGTTATTTATAAACTCTACTCAATAGCAAATGGCAAGGTGGTATCACAAACACGGTCATCCTGGCATTCTGTTAGGTAAAACAAAAAGCCGCATAGCCTAGTAGAAAGTCTACAGGACAGGGGATCAGGTGACCTGGGTTCTAATCCCAGTTCCTCCACTTGTCTGCTGTGTAACCTTGGGTGAGTTACTTAATTTCTCAGCGCCTCAGTTTCATCATCTCTTGTGTCAGATCCGATTGTCTTATATCTATCCCCGTGCTTGACACGCGGTAAGCACTTGACCAATACCACAATTATAATTGTTATTGGCATCACAACTTCCGTGGACATGTCAGGTAAGGGCAGATGAGAGGATTACAAGTCATCGGTGGAATGGTGAACTAAAATGGGGTGTGGGCAAGTAGGGAGAGCAGGACAGGGGTTGGGAGTGGGGCGAATATCAGATGTCCAAAGGTCACAGATCCAAATGCATCATGAGCTTACAGTCTAGAGGGGGAGAGATGTTAATATAAATAAGTAATTTATTGTGATACCAAAAGGCAGATTGAAAAATGGCAAGTACACCAGTATAGTAAAGCAGTGCACATCCATCTTTTCAGCTAGATCTGAGCTTAAAAAATCTTATGAAACCAGTTAACCTGACATTCGGAAAGAACTAAAGGAAATATAAGATAAGAAATGGTTATTATTTGTCAGCTGGCTGGCGAACTGGGTGGAAGACCAGCCTGTGGATAGAATACTGCATGTTTTGTGTTCGTGGGTGCCGTCGGATAGTGCTCTTAGGTTCCTCCCTACTTTGAGGGAAAAAAGATGGGAAATTCAAGCTCTTCAGTAATTCACGGTTGTTGGGTGAGGAAGATGTGCTAATTTCTGACGTACTTATATTAGTCATAATGAAATATCATAGAAAACACATTTTTTGTATGTATATTTAATGGAGTTTGTTAAGCACTTACTATGTGCCAGGCACTGTATTAAGCACTGGGGTAAGTACAAGCAAACCAGGTCAGACACAGTCCATGACCCACATGGGCTCACAGTCATAATCTCTATTTTCCAAATGTGACAACTGAGGCACCAAGAAGTTAAATGATTTACCCAAGGTAACATAGCAGACAAGTGGCAGAACCGGGATTAGAACCTAGGTCCTCTGACCCCTAGGCCCTTGCTTTTTCCACACTGCCATGCTACTTCTGAACCCCTCATTCACCAGGGCTCCTGAGTTTCCAACCTTCTCCTAATCCTTTAACAATTTTGAGGATTCTCTACCTGCTCCTTCCCCCTTTTGACCCACACCTGAAGTGCTACGATCTGAAAGCCTTCTGTCTTCTGCCAAAGTGTTTCCTGTCCTGCTCTATAACCACCAGTTAGGATTCACTTCAGGATGGGCAACGTTCTTCTTCTCTCTCTGTCTCTCTCTTTCTCTTTTTATGGTACCTGTTAAGTGCTTACTACATTCCAGGCCCTGAACTAAGTGTTGGGTTAGGTACAGGTTGGACACAGCCTGCCCCACATGAGGCTCACAGTTTATTAATAACAATAATGGTATTTGTTAAGCGCTTACTAGCTGGGATGGAAACAAGCTAATTCAGTTAGACACAGTCCCTGTCCCACATGGGACTCGCAGTCTTCATCCCCATTTTCCAGATGAGGGAACTGTGGCCCAGAGAAGTAAAGTGACTTGCCCCAGGTCACACAACAGACACGTGGCAGAGCCGGGATTAGAATCCATCACCTTCTGACTCCCGAGCTGTATCTGCTAGGCCATGCTGCTTCAGGAGGATTTTAACCCCATTTTCCATATGAGGTAACTGAGGCAGAGAACAGTGAAGTGACTTGCCTAAAGTCACACAGCAGAAAAGTGGCAGTGTGAGGATTAGAACCCAGGTCCTCTGACTCTTAGACCTGTGCTCTTTCCACTAGGTCACACTGCTTCCGTCTGTTTCTGTCTCCCTGTCTCTATTTTGTCTTTGTCTTTACTCTTTACCGTAGGCTTTAAAACACTCAATCACCTTGCCATCTCCTGAGGTATCTCCCTGATCTCCTTCAATAATCCAGCCCGCACATTTCACTCCTCTAATGCCAACCTCCTCACTGTACCCCGATCTCTTCTGACTAGCCATCGACCCCTCGCCTACATTCTGCCTCTGGCCTGGAATGCCCTCCTTCTGAACATCTGACCCATGATCACTCTCCCCACCTTTAAAGCCGTATTAAAAGCAATTCTCCTCCAAGAGGCCTTCCCTGACTAAGCCCGCATTTCCTCTTCTCCAACTCCCTTCTGCCTCACCCATGCACTTGGATTTATGCCCTTTATTCACTCCTCCCTCAGTCCTACAGCACTTATTTACATGTTTGTGATTTATTCATTTCTGTTAATGTCTGTCTTCCCCTTTAGACTCCAAGGTCATTGTGGGCAGGGGGATATATCTACCAATTCATATTATGCCCTCCCAAGTGCCTAGTACAGTGCTCTGCACACAGTAAGCATTCAATAAATATGATTGATTGATTAATTTTCCTGTCTCTAGCTCTCTTGCTCTCTCTCTTCTTCCCCCAGTTCCTCCATCTCATTTCGTTTTCCTCCCTCCCTGCCTCCCTTTCTCTCTCCTTCCCTCCAACCCTTTCATTCACCCTCTCTCCCTCCCTCCCTGCCTCCTTCGATCAATCAATCAATGGTATTTATTGAGCGCTTATTATTTGCAGAGCACTGTATTAAGAGCCTGGGCGAGTGCAGGACAACAGAATTAGCATATTCGCTCCCTGCCCATAACGAGCTTACAGTCTACGGGGGGGGGAGACAGACATTGATATGAATAAATAAGTGATATATATACTTATGTAAGATATGTACATAAGTGCTGTGGGGTTGGGAGTGGGGCGAATAGCAAGTGTCCGAAAGTGCATAGACAACGCAGAAGGGAAAGGGAGCTGGAGAAAGAAGGGCTTAAATCGGGGAAGGTCCTCTTGGAGGAGATGTGGGCTTTGGAGTCAGAGGTCATGAGTTCGAATCCCAGCTCTGCCACTTGTCAGCTGTGTGACTGTGGGCAAGTCACTTAACTTCTCTGTGCCTCAGTTACCTCATCTGTAAAAGGGGGACTAAGACTGTGAGCCCCATGTGGGACAACCTGATTCCCCTGTGTCTACCCCAGCGCTTAGAACAGTGCTCTGCACATAGTAAGCGCTTAACAAATACCAACATTATTATTATTATGTGACCTTAGTAATGCTTTGAAGGTGGAGAAGGTGGTGGTCTGGTGTATATGGAGGCGGAGGGACTTCTAGGCTGGGGGAGGATATGGGAAAGTGGTAGGTGGTGAGATAGAGGAGATGGGGGCACAGTGAGTGAATTGACGCTAAAGGAGCCGAGTGTGTCAGCTGGGCTGTAGTAGAGAGGAGATAGGATAGGGCAAGCTGATTATGTGCTTAAAGCCAATGGTAAGGAGTTTCTGTCTGATGTGGAGGTGGATGGGCAGTCAAGGGAGGTTTTTGAGGAGAGAGAAGACAAGAACTGAATGTTTTAGTTGATAATGATTCATGCAGCAGAGCGAAGTATGGATTGAAGAGGGGAGAGGCAGGAGGCCGGGAGGCCAGCGAGGAAGCAGATGCGGTAGTCAGGGCAGATTAAGATAAATCCTCGGATTGGCAGGATAGCAGTTTGGATGGAGAGGAACGGGAGGATTTTAGGAATTTGAAAAGGCAGAACTGACAGGAGTTCGTGACTGATTGAATATGTAGGTGGAATGAGAGAGATGAATCGAGGACAATGCCAAGGTTACGGACCTGTGAGGCAGGGGGGATAGTGGTGTTGTCTGTAGTGGAGGGAAAGACCGGAAGAGAACAGGGTTTGGGTGGGAAGATAAGGACTTCAGTGTTGGACATGTTTAAATGGAGGTGTTGATGGGACATCCGAGTAGATATGTCTTGAAGGCAGAAGTAAATGCGAGATTGCTGGGAAGGAAAGAGGTGAGATGCAGATTTTGGAATCATCTTCATAGAGGTAGTCATTGAAGCCTTGGGACTGAATAAATTCTCCAAGATCGGTGACTGTTGACACGTTATTATATCTTTGCTATCTTGCTTCTTTGGCATGGGTCTGGGTCCTGCAGAAGGGTGGGAATGGTGGGGTGGGGTCTATGTAGGAGGGGAAACAGGAGGATTGAGGCACAGAGAAATGGAGTGATTACCCAAGGTCACACAGCAGGCAATTGGTAAAGCTGGAATTAGAACCCAGGTCCTCTGACTCCCAGGCACGTGCTCTTTCCACTAGGCCACGCTGCTTCACTTGTTCTGAAGGGGCCAGGGCTAGAACACTAGGGTGGAGGGCAGGATTCAATCCATCCTTCTATTTCATGCACTTGACAGATCACTCCTAAGCTATTTCAATACATTTCCTTTTGACCCTATATTTATTAAGAAATAAATACTCTGCTGACCAGTGGCTGGAACTCTTCTTTTTATTCTTCCTTCATTTTTTTAAATTTTGGCAGTAGACCTCTTTGAGCCAGCAAACCAGAAGCATCTGAGGCCCTCCAGCAGACAAACATTTTCCATTCACATTTTGAAGAAAATAAAAAAGCTAAATAAAAGAATCCCCACAGCAAACACTGTAAAGCCATGCCTTCATAAAAATAAATTTTCATCGGAGGCTTCTTTCATTTGAAAATTAGATCCAGCTTTTGCTTACTGGAAGAGCAAAGTGAAATACAGGGAAAATGGGTAGGTCTGCTAAGTACATAGCCAAAAGGTGATACTTAGAGCTCCACCAACGTGAAAATAAAGACTTGAAAAAATTAAACAATTTGTTTATATATCCATGCACTGTCGAAATCAGGCATTATGAAGAAAGATCGTCTTCCAGCTAGTTCAGAATGATATAATTCGGGACAGATTTTTTTTTCTCCAACACATGGTTTTGAAATTGAAGATTTCTTTTCTTTGAAGGAAGATGGAAAAGTCATTATGTACCGAGTGCAAAAGAATTAAACACGCAATAAGATTTTCATGAAATCAGACATTCTGCTTCCTACTTATCTTTTGTTCTAACATGTCTTACTTGGCTAGCTCATTTCTGTGGATTTCTCGTGTTTTTGACTGTATAACTTGTTTCTGATTCGATTCTAACACTCCTATTTGCCATCATTATTTCCGGCATTTGCTCCAGTGAAAGGTGAGTTTTTCCCAGTGGGGGAGTTGTAGCTTATTCCATTGCAATGAAAAGCAGAGTGATAATACAGGCAGGTAATGGAATAAGAAGATTAGACCCTGAATATAAGGACCCAGAGGGTGAGTTGTGCATAGAGTGGCCACTG
This sequence comes from Ornithorhynchus anatinus, assembly GCF_004115215.2. Taxonomy (NCBI): domain Eukaryota; kingdom Metazoa; phylum Chordata; class Mammalia; order Monotremata; family Ornithorhynchidae; genus Ornithorhynchus; species Ornithorhynchus anatinus. The sequence goes on from NC_041739.1 coordinate 39,191,056, forward strand.
GTCCAATTTTGTACTGGGCAATACAGTTTTTAGCTGGTCCGATCATTGCCGGGAACAGCCCTGGAAGCCCCTAATAATAATAATGGTATTTGTTAAGTGCTTACTATGTGCCAAGGACTGTTCTAAGCCTTGAGGTAGATATAGGTAATCAGGTGGTTGTCCCATGTGGGGCTCACAATCTTCATCTTCAATTTCAAAACCGTGTGTTGGAGGAAAAAAAAAAGTCTGTCCCTAATTATATCATTCTGAACTAGCTGGAAGACACTCTTTCTTCATAATGCCTGATTTTGATAGTGCATTGATATATAAACTTATTGTTTAATTTTTTTCTAGTCTTCATTTTCACGTTGGTGGAGCTCTAAGTATCACCTTTTAGCTATGTACTTAGCAGACCTACCCATTTTCCCTGTATTTTACAGATGAGGTAACTGAGTCACAGAGAAGTGAAGTGTCCTTGGCGTCACGCAACAGACAAGGGGTGGAGCCGGGATTAGAACCCACGTCCTCTGACTCCCAAGCCCGGGTTCTTTCCACTAAGCCACGCCGCTTCAGTAAGCCCCCACTGTCCAGTATTTCCAGCTTCAGAGCCCAGTGTCCCTCCTTCATAACGCCTATTAATCAATCAGTGGTATTTATTGAATGCTTACTGTGTGCGGAATACTGTACTAACTGCTTGGGAAAATGCAAGACAATTGGGTTGGTTGATCCCTGCCCACTGGGAGTTTAGGGCCTATAGGACTCCTGCCAACTGCCCCCCCTTCACCTCCCCTCAGCTAAGCCCCCTTTCCCCCCTTTCCTTCTGCTCCTCCCCCTCTCCCTTCCCCTCCCCTCAGCACGGTAGTCATTTGCTCATTTGTATATATCTTTTATTACCCTATTTATTTTGTTAATGAGGTGTACATCCCCTTGATTCTATTTATTGCTGTTGTTTTTGTCTGCCTGTCTCCCCCGATTAGACTGTAAGACCGTCAGTGGGCAGGGACTGTCTCTATCCGTTGCCAAATTGTCCATTCCAAACGCTTAGTACAGTGCTCTGCACATAGTAAGCACTCAATAAATACTATTGAATGAATGAATGAACAAGCTCCATGGCTTGGAAGTGGCATCCATACCATCTATACACAACATCCATACAGAGAAGCAGCCTGGCATACTGGGTAGAACACAGGCCTGGGAATCAGCAGGTCATGGGTTTTCATCCCACCTGCGCCACTTGTCCGCTGTGTGACCTTGGACAAGTCATTTCACTTCTCTGTGCCTCAGTTACCTCATCTGTAAAATGGGGATTGAGACTGCGAGCCCTACAGGGACTGTGTCCAACCCGATTTGTTCGTATCTATCCCAGTGCTTAGTACAGTGGCTGGCACATAGTAAGTGCTTAACAAATACCATGATTATTATTATTACCCAGAGGGACCGAGGAAGGGTAAACAGAAGTCCTGGAGCAAGTGGGTATTCATTCATTCATTCAATAGTATTTATTGAGTGCTTACTATGTGCAGAGCACTGTACTAAGCGCTTGGAATGGACAAATCGGCAACAGATAGAGACAATCCCTGCCCTTTGACGGGCTTACAGCCTAATTGGGGGAGACAGACAGACGAGAACAATGGCAATAAATAGAGTCAAGGGGAAGAACATCTCATTAAAACAATGGCAAATAGAATCAGGGTGATGTATATCTCATTAAACAAAATAAATAGGGTGATGAAGATATATACAGTTGAGCGGACGAATACAGTGCTGAGGGGAGGGGACGGGAGAGGGGGAGGAGGAGAGGGAAAGGGGGGAGAAGAGGGTTTAGCTGTGGAGAGGTGAAGGCGGGGGGAGTAGAGGGAGCAGAGGGAAAAGGGGGGAGCTCAGTCTGGGAAGGCCTCTTGGAGGAGGTGAGCTTTAAGTAAAGATTTGAAGAGGGGAAGAGAATTAGATTGTCGGAGGTGAGGAGGGAGGGCGTTCCGGGACCACGGGAGGACGTGGCCCAGGGGTCGACGGCGGGATAGGCGAGACCGCGGGACGGTGAGGAGGTGGGTGGCGGAGGAGCGGAGCGTGCGGGTTGGGCGGTAGAAAGAGAGAAGGGAGGAGAGGTAGCAAGGGGCAAGGTATGTCACAGAGTGTGCGTGTGGTGGGGGGAAATGTGCTTTGCTTTGGAAGAATGTTCTAGGTTAGGCCGAACTCGGTATAAAACTTCATTAAGTTAGGCTGTTTGACCCAAAACGATACAGGTGGTGATGGTGGTGGTAATAATGGTAATAGCAGTAATAAAAGTAGACTATAAATCCTCTAGATTGTAAACTTGTCGATGTAAAGGAACATTTCTACCAACTCTGCAGTATTGTATTCTCCCAGGTGCTTAGTACAGTGCTTTGCACATCACTTGTTTTGATGTCTCCCCCCTCTAGACTGTGAGCCCATAGTGGGCAGGGATCGTCTCTTTACGTTGCTGAACTGTACTTCCCAAGAAATGAGTACTGTGCTCTGCACACCGTAAGGGCTCAATAAATATGTTTGAATGAAGGAATGACTAAACTCTGACTAAATATGATTAAGTAGCATTTATTAAACCCTCATTTTGTGCAGAGCACGGTAGTAAGACTCCACAGGTGGGAATTAGACCTAATCCCTGTCCCTCAGGAGACTCACACGAACTAAAACAGACCGCATAAAGCAAAAACAACAAAACAAAAACCAAGGCTTTTTTGTAGGTAGAGCGGAATTTCAGGCTCCTTGTAGTTCAGACTCCACAGTCACGACCACAGCTGCAGTTTCTGCCAAAATCGAAGCCACCACAGTCCTATCGAGGTTCTGTGGAGGTGGCACCAGGTTGTGGCTGCTTTTGTCTGCCTCTCCAAGATGGTGCGGGACAGGCCGGGATGGACAGTCGTTGGCGATGCGGAGGAGAGCCGGTGCAGAGTGCTGGAGAGGACACTGAGAGTCCTGGATGTCACGATGTCTTTATGTTCGGTGTATTCGACCACCTGCCACCTCAGCAAGGCAGTAGAGATCTACAGTGGTCGGTGAGCTCTGATTTTGGGGGCCAGGCTGGGTCAGGAGGCAAGTTATCATCTACTTAAGGCTGTTTGGAGGTGGGGTGACGGCAGCAGGGTCCAGGGACGACTGCTGTGATGTTCCTGAGGGTTCTGATTGTCCCCATGCTGGTCCCTGGTGTGAGATCCGAGACAAGCTCAAACTCAGGTTGAAGTCAGCCTCCTCAGCCAAGCAGCTGGGACCTAGAATCATTGTGGTATTTATTAAGCTTTTACTATGTGCCAGGAACTGTACTAAGTGCTGGAGTGGATACAAGCAAATTGGGTTGGACACAGTCCCTGTCCCACGTAGAGCTCACGGTTTCAATCCCCATTTTATAGGTGAGGTAACTGAGGCACAGAGAAGTTAAGTGACTTCCCTAAGGTCACACAGCAGACATGTGACAGAGCCAGGATTAGAACCCACGACTTCTGACTCTCAGAACAAGGGAGTTTTGACTCACACGGGACTCCAAAAGGAAGATTCTCTGGTGGGAAGAACGGAAGCATTTTCAAATAAACTAATAGCAGTGGTATTTGTTCAGTGCTTATTATGGTAGATACAAGCTACTCAGGTTGGACACATCCCCTATACCATATGGGGATCCCAATCCAGATCCCTATTTTACAGATGATGTAATTGAGGCACAGAGAAATTAAGAGGCTTGCCCGAGATTACACAGCAGACAAGTGGTGGAGGCAAGATTAGAACCCAGGTCCCATGCTGTATCCACTAGGCCATGCTGCATAGCTCCCTAGGCCAGACTTGTTGGGTGTTCAGTGCAGGGGCATCTACATCATCTACGTGATTTACTGGATAGAGCATGGGTTGGGAGTCAGAAGGGCCTGGGTTCTAATCACTCATCTGCCACATGTCTGCTTTATAACCTGGGGCTGGTCACTTGCCTTCCCTGTGCCTCAGTTCCCTCATATGTAAAACAGGAATTAAAGACTGTGAGCCCCATGTGGGACAGGGACTGTGTCCAACCTGATTAACTTTTATCTACCCCAGTGCTTGGAACAGTGTTTGACACATAGAGAATGCTTAACAAATGCTACTATTATGATTATTATTTTAGTCAAGTGCCATGAAAATCTGCATTTTGGGTGAGGAAATTTATAGAGCAAAACCTACATTTAAAGGTGATATGAGATATATATAGGGAAGGATACTTTAGCTGGGAAATCACTGAATAGTTATCATACAGGAAAAAATAATCTATTTCATTGGCCTCCCCAAGCTTCTGAGCATATTTATGTGCTTAAAGTGGCCTTTTTGTTTAATGCTGCAAATTGAATGCTTAAATTTCACCTAGGTTGAAAATGTATGACTGTTTTATCCATATGTGTGTATATAACATTCTTTATTCCTAATTAAAATGAATGCTAAATGCTTGATTAATCAGAGAGGCTGTAATTTAATCTTGGGTTGTTCCCATTACTCCAACGTTGTTTGAACTGTGTTTTTGCAGTTTATAACACCAGAAAAGGGGAATCCATCATAAAAGCACAATTGCCATTAATCAAGAACTAAGTATTTTTTCAAGTATCTGGGCAAAGACAGATTTATTAAGGCCTTGACAAAACTAACAAATTCCCATGGCAACATTATTTATATTTAAACTGCGTGTCTAAGAAAATAAGCACTGTTCAATCATTCATCTTGCATTTGCTTAATTTTCCGATATTATCACCTCTCTGCAGATTTCCTTATACACCCATCATGTCTTTCTTAAAACATTTTTGTGCACTTCCCTTTCATCTTAGCTCTCAGAGTGATTAGGACATTATTAACTTCACTTCTCCACCTTCCATTTCCTCATATAAATTCTTCATTTTCTTATATTTGTCATTTGAGCCGATTACATGTTAAAACGTTCAAATAAATCCACTTCATGTCGACCAAAGCATTTGTTTCTTATACCTTCTCCAGGAACTGAATCTAGGTATATAAAACCTCAAGCCATAAACCTGAGAGTATTATTCCCCTTGCTTAGACTGGGATTTTTTTTCTCTTTTACATTGAAAACTAAAGTGCTTTGCTAAATTTGATAAATTTTACTTAGGTTTTAGAATGCTGTTTTCTCTCATTTTCTCTCAGCGGCTATTTGGACTTAACTTACGTTTTAGCCTTAGCCTTCATAATTGTTCTGGATTCTTCTTGCTCATCTTCTTTAAGGCAGGGATGATGTGTTCCACTTTTATTGCGTGCTTCCAAGCCACTAGTACAGTGTTCTACACATATTAGGCACTCAGTAAATCCTGATGAACCATGCCTCCTTTGCATTAGAATCCAAATGATTAAGAAGAGGACTTGCAAGCCCATTTAGATGTCATTTCCAAGCTACTCGGGGGACCCTTTGCTCTCTAGAAGCCAATCTCAGTTGGTCTAATAGCACCTTAGAGCACTGGGAAAGAATGCCACATGTATATTCCCATAAGAACTGTTATTTTTAAATTCTTAAGAAGAGCTATATGTGGACTGTACATTAAGTGCAAAAATAAAACATACACTTAAGGACTTTGTCATCTTTACAGAAACTCCAATTTTATGGCTCTTATCCAAGGGAGATCAGTGGACCCGGAAGTTATCAGATAACTTCAGATTTGACAAGGGATTTACAAAATGAAGTTTCCTCAATACTCTAGCCACAACAACTCAGAAATTCAATCTAGAGACAGAAGAATCAAGCTGATGACATCATATTTACTGAGTGCTTACCATGTGCAGAGCATTGTACTACTACTACTAATAATGTTGGTATTCGTTAAGCGTTTACTACGTGCAGAGCACTGTTTTAAGCGCTGGGGTAGATTCAGGGGAATGAGGTTGTCCCACGTGAGGCTCACAGTCTTCATCCCCATTTTACAGATGAGGGAACTGAGGCATAGAGAAGTGAAGTCACACAGCTGACAAGGGGCAGAGTCGGGATAAGCTGATAGCAGTGGTTGGGAGTGGCATGTCTGAGACATAAATTTTCTAAAATGCTTACCCTTACTGCCTCTGCCTCTTTTTTCTAATTTACTTAGCATTTCTTCAGAATGGAACAGATAAAGAAAGGAAGGTGTTTTTAATCTAAAGCCGTCCATGGTTTCCCGTGACCATAAACTCATCCCTCGACTATAAGCTCGTTGTGGGCAGGGAATATGTCTACCGACTCTGTCGTATCATACTCTCCCAAGCACTTTGAACGGTACTCTGCACACAGTGAGTGCTCAACAAACACAATTGACGGATTGACTGACTTTAAGTTGGAGACACACACTTGGCCACCTTGTGGGAATGAGGAACTCCTATGTCCTTTCATAACTCGGGATTATGTTTAGCTGTTGAATTACTTTGAGTGACTCTGAAACAATCTGGGGAAAATCTTTACGTGCGATTCTTCCCGGAGAGACCCAAGCAAACGTCCCAGATTTTCAAACCAGCAGGAGTGCTGCCGCATTTTGAGATGGAAACAGGATGGGTCAGAGACTCGTGCCTCCAGAAGAGATCTTAAGAATGTGGATAGTTTATTTTGTGGAAGTGGAAGATGGTCTGACAGCTCAGAAGGAAACCATGACCTTTCGCTGGAATTCATAAACCTCCCAACTCCTATTGATTCATCTTCTCCCGCTTTACCTCTTCACGTTTTGAAAAAGGTTTATCCGTGTGGTGAATGGGCGTGGGATCGTACTTGTTCTTGAGCAGATCTCAAGGGTTTCAGAGGTGGCTGGTGGTTCCCAGCAGATTGTAATTCTAGAAACAGGAGCTTGATCTTAACATCTGCAGATGTTTTCCATTATTTCCTTCAGGAGAGAACGATAGTTGGATACGATTCCGTACTAATGGAATCCATTTTCACGAAATAGGTTGGTTTGGTCAAGTGCAGTTTTGTAGACCATAAAAGAAGAGAAGGAAACTGTTTCATAAGAGAGGGGCAAATGTGAGACCTATTCATTTTTTTCTGACCAGGCAAGGCAGATAAACTGAACATGCAACACATGCAAAATTGGAATATCTGATTAGTTAGTTCAATATGGGTAGAGCTTTGTTGACAAGTCTTGGAAAACTTTGAAACACATTCAGTGCTTAAGTCACTAGGAGCTTTATCAACAAATTGGGATTTTTGCTGTTAGAAATTAAACTGTTCCTGCTGCTCATTACAGAAGGGCACCACAAGCTAGCCTCAAGGGAGAGAGTGTTTCTCAGAGAGCGAAGCAGCGTGGCCCAATGCCTAGCATGGACAGGGAATGTGTCTGTTTATTGTCACATTGTTTTCTCCCAAGTGCTAAGTAGCGTGGCCTAGTGGCAAGAGCACGGGCTTGGGAATCAGAGGTTGTGGGTTCTAATCCCGCCTCCGCCACTTGTCTGCTGTGTGACCTTGGGCAAGTCACTTAACTTCTCTGTGCCTCAGTTACCTCATCAGTAAAGTGGAGCTTTAGACTGTGACCCCCACGTGGGCCAATCTGATTACCTTCTATTTACCCCAGCGCTTAGAACAGTGCTTGGCACATAGTAAGCACTTAACAAATACCATTAAAAAATGCAGTGCTTTGCACACAGTAATCACTTAATAAATATAATTGAATAAGTGAATGATAGAGTACAGGCCTGGGAGTCAGAAGGACCTGGGTAAAATTCCTCTTGTGTGACCTTGCACAAGTCACTTAACTTCTCTGTGCCTTAGTTATCACATCTGTAAAATGAGGATTGAGACTGGGAGCCCTATGTGGGACACGTGATTAGTTTTTATTTACCCCAGCGCTTAATACAGAGCCTGGAACATGGTAAGTGCTTAACAAATACCATTTAAAAAAAAAAAGAGGGACACAGTGGCTTATTGAACTCCCCAAAGCCTCAGGATCACCTTGGTTTCCCTTCTGACTGCAGCTGAGGTGGTTGCTTTTAAGTCTAGAAATACAACATTTTAATTTGATAAAATGTCACAGGACATTGCTTCCTGGGGATTAAAAGGAGAGAAACACTCGCTGTCCAGTTTGGGGAGAAGGCAGACAACACCATGTCTTAGTTTTCCTTCAGGGAAGACCAGAGCCTGGCTTCCAGTGTGGTTATCCTTGTTATGCATTATCTTGTTCCCTGCAAAACGATAACTAAATTGTTAACTCAATGATAATTCAAATCCTGATTTAGATAGCTGAAAATACAGAAAAAAAGGGATTCTTGCATTAATCCCAAGAAGTATTCATGTTATAAATCAATTCAAAATTAGGTTCACTAAAGTAAAATTCCTGCCTCTGATGACCAAATGGAGTTAAGAATGTGAGCAGAAAGCTAGATGTGAGCAGAGTCACCCATATTTTTTCATAGGAGGAAGAGGCTCTCAGCTGGAGTTGTGCTTTCCTTCCTCAGATTCTGAAAATGGGCAGTCTGGCCACCTGTGATCTTTTGATGTGATCCTCTGTTGACTGAAGCCTTGGACTGCAGATCTTCATCCACGCTCAAATATCCATGGAGCACAAAGTCTGGCTTCCAGAGAGTTTCATCCATACCTTGAGGGCTGAATTAATTAACAGTTAGGTCTCTCCTTCATTAAATGATAATAATGATGGTATTTGCTAAGCGCCTATGTGCCAAGCACTGTTCTAAGCGCTGGGGTAGATACAAGGTAATCAGGTTGTCCCACGTGGGGCTCAATCTGAGAAGCAGCGTGGCTTAGCGGAAAAAGCCCTGGCTTGGGAGTCAGAGGATGAGGGTTCTAAACCCGGCTCTGCCCCTTGTCTGCTGTGTGACCTTGGGCAAGCCACTTAACTTTTCTGTGCCTCAGTTACCTCATCTGTAAAATGGGGATTGAGACTGTGAACCCCACATGGGACAGGGACTGTGTCCAACCCAATTTTCTTGCATCCACCCCAGCGCTTAGTACAGTGCCTAGCATATAGTGAGCACTTAACAAACACCATAATTATTATTATCAGAGTTCATTAAGGGGAAAGGGTAGATCATGGGTCTGCCTGAAAGTTGGAGAATGGAAGAGATAAGTCCCTAAGCATTGAGATCGCCAGAGCTAGGAGGCCTCTAAGGACCCTGATCTGATTTCTTAAAGTCAGGACTTTCGTTCATCTGTGCTCAGTTTGAATGAGGAATCACTCAGTGGTGTGTACTGAGTTCTTACTGGGTGCAGGGAACTGAATTAACCGCTTGGAAAAATATAGTTCAACAGAGCTGTTAGACAAGGTCCCCTCCCACAAAGAGTTATAGACTACCGAGGAACCATCTATAAATTAAAGGTGGCTTTTATTATTAACTTCTGGGTGAAGGTGATTCTCCAGAGATAGTGCCAGACTAGTATTGCAATTATATTTGTTTCATCAGGTTTGATTCTCCTGAATTTTAAAGAATGTTTAAATTTATTCTTGTACATCGAAACCCTGTGGGGTACCAGTTTAGCCCATCAGAACAGGATTATGTAGTTGCTCTGTGTAATTCCTCAGAGCTGAATTTTTCCCCTTTCCCCAAAATGAGAGAATCAAACTCATTAGTCACATTCAGTCTTTTTGCATCTTTTACCTAATAACCAGAACAACTACCTGAAACATGAGAGAGGCTGTTGAGAACACAGACTGGATATACCCCCACACTGCACGACATGAAATGCTGGTCTCCTTGAATTCCGTGTTTTAGATTTGAATGTCAATTCTATAACAAGCAGTCACATCAAACAGGAGCAGGCTGTCCAACCACAAACCCACTTCCCATTAAGTCAGCCTACAACTCAAAAATGATGAGTTGGAAGAATCTATCCCAAGTCCCCAGTTTTCCAAAGAGGAATTCCATCTTAATGGAAAATTCTCCGACGACGTGACGTATGCAAGAATGTGGAGGTTGCAAGAAGCCTGAAAGTTAAAAAGATGCTTTTCCCCCAAAGGCAATCAGACCTCAGCAACTTCAGCTAGGATCTAAGTGTTCTGGGGAGAAATATAAGGAAGCGGTGTGAGTAACACGCTGTAACACACATGAGCTGAATATTGTGTCTTCCTCAAAGCCAGAGAACTGTAGGCACCTACCTAATCTATCCTTAAGACATTTGTGCCTAGTTAACCGCTCCATTCCTATTTCATTTCCTGATAAGCTGGACAAACAAAACCATTTCATTGCTTCCCCAGGGTTAGATACTGCTGGACATTCCATTGTGAATTCAAAGATGCAGCAGGACTTCAAAGCAGAACAGCTGTGATCCAGATGTGGGAGCAGGGAAGGGTTAATTTGGAGAGATGCTTAGTACTGTTGCTCCTCCCCATTTATCCCCTTTTCATCAAGCTGGAGAGATGACATTACAGGTTTGCGAGGGAGAGAAGACTATGCTTCTACCCACCTAGCGTTCCCTCCCCAGCCCAAGCCTCCCCTAAAAAAATCAGTTCAAATATTAGTCTGCTAAAATGAAAATATGATGAGAACGATTGCTTTTATAGTTTTGGAAAACATCTTTGTAGCTGACAGGGTGATGGGTGTTTCCAAGGGCTGGGCCAAGCTTTTTTAAGTGGACCCGGCAGAGTTCCTTCGAGGACACGCAAGTAGCTTCAGCAGCTCGGTAGTCTCTTTGACCTGAACAGTCGCCACGCTAGCCCACGCGGCCATTCAACTTGGACCTGGATCTGATGGAAGCCAACTTCGAGAGCTTGGTTCCCACCCTAAGGCCTATGTGGACAGTTTGGTCGTGAGCTGATAGGTCAGGATGGATGATCATAATAGTTCAGTGAAAAAAAAAGGCAAGGCAAACGATGCCTGTCCGAGAGTGCGGTGTCCTCTAAATTGTGCAGCTGACACCAGTTTCCATGGACCACTAACTGCTCATTAAGTAAGTTGCTCAAATGAAGTTACTCTGACCACTAGATAAGGTTACACTGCATGATCCTATCATGCTGTAGCACAGTCTTCCCCCCCCCGATTAACATCTTTATTCTGATTTTAGCTGGGGAAGTTTCCTTTGTTGGGCTGCCACAAAATTTCCATTAACTCACGTCAGTCCTTCCCCCCGCAACCCTGCTAAGCAGAATGAGAGAGGTGCTGAGAAAACCACTAGCATGTTAGTCAATTCCCCTTTGCCAATTCCGAGTCCTGTCCCTTCATTCCCGCTGAAAGACTGCATCATTTTGCCCTTCAGCTCTTGTTATCCCTCATCTGTTCAATGGGGATTAAGACTCTATACTTTACGTGGGAAATGATCTGTGTCCATCCTGCTATCTTGTATCTACTCCAGTGGCTAGGGCAGTGCTTGGCAAATAGTAAGTACTTAACAAATAGCACATAGGAAGGTCTTAACAGATACCATTTCAAGAAGAATGGAGTTGGTACGATAAATATCTGACGGTCGCCGAAATGGATCGGAAACAGGAGACTTAGCTCATATGCACTCTACCTTTCTGTTCCTAGTTAGCACTGTTACCTGCCTTCTACATTCCTGGAAATCTTAGAACAATTCATTTGGATGAGGTATGAGTGGGAGGAAATCAGGTCTATCTATCTTGCTAGCTCATCTGTCTCTCTTCCAAAATATGGTTCTCAGTTGACCAGTTTGAAATGTTTAAGGGGAGCCCATTGATCTATTTTGGAATCCACTAACAAGACACTCTTTAAAAATCTGGTATTCGGGTGGAGAAGACCAGATAATAGAAGAAACCAAGAACTGCACACCCCAGAATACCCACTATACAATTATTTAACTCATTTTCCTTGACACTTACTTGCATTTCAAAATGTTTCCCTAAAGATAGGCTAGAGCAGTCCCAACTAAAACCAAGAATGACTCCCACGCCATCTATTTTAGTTATATTAAATTACAATCATATGTGACCGTGATTGCTGCTAATTATGGGGTAAAGATTTTAATTTCAGTGCATGAATGAAATACTCTATTGTTGACATTTATTCCTGACAGTTTGGGAACAATGACGGGACAGTTGATGGCATTATGATATACATCCCCATCCAGATAGAATAATGAGAAACGATTAAATCGAGGGCTCAGATCCTTAATGATTGTGCCTACATATGCTTTAAGAAGTTTTAATTGGTGCATGACTGGAATGCTCTATTGTTGACAATAATTTATGACAGTTTGGGAACAATGGCGAAAGAGTTGACAGCTATAGGATATAAATCCCCATCCAGATAGAATAATGAGGAATGTTTAAAATCAAGGGCTCAGATCCTTAATGATTGTACCTACATATGCTCTAGGAAGTCTAGGCTCCTACAAGATTCATAGTTGGAGGATGCCAGCTGCTTCAAATTAGGGAAGTTGGAGAGCTCTTTACTATATGTCTTAGTTCAGTAGTGGGTATTTGTGAATAAGTCATTCCTACTTGTATAGCAACAACAGAAAGTCTTCCTGATTTATTAGTTTTCAGTGGGTTTTGAGTTGTGGTAACTCTTCAGGTATCACTTACTCTTCAATCAGTCAATGATATTTATTGAACGTTTGCTCTGTACAGAGCCCCATACTAAGTGCTTGGGAGAGTACAATACAACAGAGTTGGTATACACGTTCCCTGCCCACAAGGAGGGAGATACAGACATTAAAAGAAATAAATGAATTAAGGATAGGTGTATAAATGAGGCCGAGGGTGGACTGAATATCAAGTGCTTAAAGGATATTTATCCAATGCATAGGTAACACAGAAGGGAGAGGGAGTCAGAGAAATAGGAGCTTAATTGGGGAAGGCCTCTTGGGGGAGAGGAGATTCTACTAAGGCTTTGAAGGTGGGGAGAGAAGTGGTTTGTCATTTTTAAAGGTTGGAGGGAGTTCCAGGCCACAGAGAAGATGTAGGCAAAGGAAGAAGATGTAAGCAAAGGATCGGTGGTGAATAAACCTATTCCATAAATTTTCCAGCTTTGTTGAAAGGGCTTGTGAAAAATGTGAAGAAGTCATTTGACACGACCATTTTGAGAAGCCATGCATGTAAGCACAGGTCCACCACCCAGGTTACAGTCAAACAAGCAACTGATATAATTAATTGAGATCACCTAGGAAGGTGCTGAACACTGAGTTTGAGAGTGTAGAGTTGAGGTAAAAAGCACTCTTCCTCTTTTTATAATAAATAAGGAGTTTATTATAATTAAAATGTAGTTATTTGTTATGTTATTTCTTATAATAAAAAAAGGGGTGGCAGACCCATAATAATTTACAGATTGGAAGAAAAAGAGAAGGAAAAGATGGATAAGAGGAATAAAAGAAACATTTCAATGCAAGAGCCTATAAAATTATATTCCCTCTAGACTGTAAACTCGTTGTAGGATGGGATTGCGTCTATCAACTCTGTTATATTCTACTTCCCCAAAAGCTTAGTACTGTGCACACTTTTAAGCACTCAATAAATATCACTAACTGACTGGTTGATTGATTTATAAAAGAGCTATGTGAGGCTGTATGTGTCTAGGTGGAAAGGTAGGACCTGGGGAGAAAAAACATTATTCAAATCACATCTCCTGGATAGAAGAGGCAAGAATTCAAGAGGAGTTTGATGTCCAGTGCTTAGCACAGTGCTCCAGCACTTGGAACAGCGCTTCACACATAGTAAGCACTTACCAAGTAGCATCATTATTATTATTATGGAGAGGGCTGTGGTCTGGGTAGGTTTGAAGGAATGAGTTCCAGATAGGAGGGAGGAAGTATGCGAGGGTGAGAGGGTTTATAAAGAAGTACAGGAAAATCAAAGAACAAAGATGAAAGAGTGAAAGATTGGGTGTACTGGGAGAAGAGAGCATGTAGGAGGGAGAGAACTGGTGGAGTGCTGCAAAGGGAGTTGAGGACTAAAATAATTACCTAAAGACTAAAAGAAATCAGATTTAGATTTTCTGGAACTCAGGCCCAAGCTTCAAAGAGTCTATTTGCAAGGCTATACCTGTGTTAAAGTCTGATTGTAGAGAGCAATTATTTCAATAAGGATAAAATACAGTCTATATTTCATCTGGGCAGCTATGCTCTTAGCAATTCTGACGGAGGGTATGTCCAGATATTTCATCTCAAAAGCTGAAAGTGAGGAAACAAGGAGGTGCTTTTTCACCCTCCTCTCTTGCTGTTCTGCTCTGGGCTTGTCATCATTCCAGTGCTCCCAGTTGGAATTCCTAAATACTGGTAGAACCAGAAGCCAAGGACAAAAGAGGAAGTGATGGAAATTGACTGCGTTAACAGGAGCTGCTAACTCCCCATATCAATTTGAGAAGTTCCAAAAATCTGAGAAGCCTCTAATGAAATGTTGCTCAAAATTACCTTTTAAACCTCAAAAGAGGGCACAAGATTAACTGTTCTAAAACTATGCCATTCTCCTCCAAATCTACTAGCCCTTCTGATAGTCATTAGTGACTTAAACACTGAGATTTCATTCAGTGATATAGTTGGTGAGCTTTATTAAATACATTTTTGTTAATCAGCTGGGGCTTGACCATACGGAGATTACCCTGTTAAAAAAAATTCAGTCCACGTTTGAGATTCAAGCAGTTAATGTATAGCAGATGGTTGCAATTACCTGGATCTTCAGTGTATCCTCTGTGGAAACGGCTTTGTATATCGGAGGATACTACATATCAGCAAAAGCAAAATCCCTCCTCCGAAATGTGCTCAAACAGCGTGAGGCATTATGTGTCAGGTCTGCGGATAAGCAAACAGAAGACTGAGTGTAGAAGAATATTTAATGAGACCCGCTGCTGATAGACTTCCATTTAGGTATTTATCGTATTTATAAAGGTCTCGTGTAGTTAAATCATGCATTTAAAATGCAACTAAGGCCTGCGTAGGAGGGGAGAGAAATGTATCATTGTACAAATTCAACAAGGATGGGGTAAGTCGGTAGTAAGGCTCGGGGTAGTGTAAAATAGACAGATCACATCCGGCACACATGCAGGATTTTACGGTCTTGGACAGGTTCAGCAGCATTCTTAAGCTTTGCAAGGCTTGTCCTAGGATAAGAGAGGAGGATGCAATTCACCCTTGTTCGACCTATTTACAGTACACAGGAGGATACCTTGTCGCTTATTTTCCACAGTTATTAAATCTTAGCAACAGTTAAAATCCAAGAAATGACAGGACAAGATGATTAGTATGCTTTTCCTGGCCTCAAGCAAAATGATATTAAGTAATAGCCTGAAAGCTCATTCATTTGGAGGACGTGTTAAATGACTTTAGGGATTTTGCAAAAAGATGCCAAGTTAAGAATCTTTGTTACAAAGTCCTCTTCCTGAATCTGAATGTGAATATGAATGGAGAGCCTGCTGTTTGAATTTAGTGCTACAGTGTGATGAATGAGAGGGGAGAAATGCTGTTTTAAACATGGGAAGGAAAGCATTCCGTGTGGAGATTTTGAAAGGTTGACTGCCAAGTTTAGCCACAGGACTAAGTGGTGGAAAACTTTTCTTTTATCCAGCAGGCTAGGGTAGATAGCATTGTGATTCCCACAGGGGCAGGAAATCAGGAGTCTTCCGAGAGGTCTACACAGAGTTTATCTACCAATTAGTGGTGTTTATTGAGGGTTTACTCTAGGCTGTAAGCTCATCCTCCAAACTATAAATTTGT
The DNA here is from genome assembly GCF_004115215.2 of Ornithorhynchus anatinus. Lineage (NCBI taxonomy): Eukaryota > Metazoa > Chordata > Mammalia > Monotremata > Ornithorhynchidae > Ornithorhynchus > Ornithorhynchus anatinus. Next base: position 39,206,591 of record NC_041739.1, read on the forward strand.
TGTGGGCGGGAACGTGTCTGTTTACTGTAATATTGTACTTTCCCAAGCCTTCTACACACAGTAAGCACTCAATACATACAGCTGAATGATTGAATGAATACAATATAACAATAAACAGACACATTCCCTCCCCACAAGGAGCATCCAGTCTATTTACTGAGTGACCTTGATTTAGTCACTCCACTTTGGTGAATTTTATTTTCCTTAACTGAGGGAGGGAAGATATCTCCTGGTGTGAAATGACCATTTCCAAAGATGGATGAATAATAACTCTTACGCTGGCAAGATGCCAATTGCCTGAGAGTCGGAACACAATTCCAGACTATCGTTTTTGATTCCCTGGCTCTTTGGAGAGAAGCAAAAATGGATGATGTTTCCTTCTCAATGGAGATAGAAAGGTTTAAAAACCAGTCTCGGCTTCAGTCGTGGTTACAGAGATGGAGAATGAAAGGGGCCCAATGGGAGAAAAACTGAATTTTGAATGTCAAATTTATTTCAGAAGCCTCGGCTAGCATACTGATTCCCATGTGGTGAGGTGTCGATCAAAGGCCTGAGTCCAGCTATCTAGGAACACATGGTTTCTTACCTAACATTTCGAGAACATTCTTTTCCCAAGAGGAGGATGGAAAAGACCCAAAATCACAGGAATAGCATCAATGCCTGAGATCCGGACTTTAGGTTTTCCTTCTGCGAGGCTAAAGATTTCTGCTATCGTTGTTTTCTTGCTCCTATACTATCCCTGCAAAGTCGGGAAGGGGAGATAAAAATTGAAATATTTGTGAAGCGCTTACTATGGGAAGCAGTGTTGCTGGGAAGCAGCGTGGCTCAGTGGAAAGATCCTGGGCTTCGAAGTCAGAGGTCATGGGTTCGACTCCTGGCTCTGCCACTTGTCAGCTGTGTGACTGTGGGCAAGTCACAACTTCTCTGTGCCTCAGTTACCTCATCTGTAAAAATGGGGATTAACTGTGAGCCTCACGTGGGACAACCTGATGACCCTGTATCCCCCCCCCCAGGGCTTAGAACAGCGCTCTGCACATAGTAAGTGCTTAACAAATGCCAACATTATTATCATTATTATTATTGTTATTATTGTGTGCCAAGCACTGTGTTTGGGATAGATAGAAGATTCCACTGCCTCCACAATTTCCATGGTTTTAAAGTGGAAACTGGTACAGGGGAAGTTAGTGGTTTGTTCCCTGAACGAGAGAGTTGGTGACAGAGCTAGCGAATATCTAGAACTTGACTAATAGGAACATTGCAAAGACCTATACTGTTTCTTCCGTCATTTTAAAGGTAGAGGAATTGAGGAAATCTCTGTTCTGTCACCCTTCATTAACAGTCTTTCTGTATATTTATACATCATTTTCAAGTTTTCTGTTTACCAAAAGGTTTATTTCTTGTGCTTTAGTTTGTGTTTCTTTATATAGCAGTTCTTCTCCGATTTTGGCCTCCCTTGTGATTTCTCCATTTACGAACAGTGAACAACAGTGTGGTGTAGTGGAAAGAGTGGGGGCTGGGAGTCAGGGGAACTGGGTTCAACTACAGCTGTGGCATTCATTAATTCGCCTGCTATGTGACCTGGGGCAAGTCACTTAACTTCTCTGTGCCTCAGTTCCCACATCTGTAAATCGGGGATTGAGACTGTGAGCTCTATGTGGGACAGAGACGACATCCAACCTGATTATCCTTTATCTACCCCAGTGCTTAAAACGGTGCCTGACACATAATAAGAGCTTAACAAATACCACACTTTTTACTTTATTATTATTCCCTTTGCCTCAGTTTCCTCATCTGTAAAATGGGGATTCAATGCTTATTCTCCCTCCCCCTCAGATTCTAAGCCTCCATAGTGGGCAGGGACTGGTTTTGATATGGTCATTCTTTATCGACCCCAGTGGTTGGTACTTATTAAATTCTTAACAAATACCATAATTATTTTTATTGTGAGTTTTCTCCCAGTTGGACAATTCCTGCTCTTCTGATATTCTTCTTGGGGAATGCAGAGAGGGGCAAAAGAATATGACCATGTACATCTTTGGGCTGACACCTGTACGATGCTATCATTCGCACGGTCGGAACCAGTGTAAGCTCAGCGTCAAATCCCGAGGAGATGTTCCTTCTGAAATGCACCCAGAGGCTGCTCTTTGGCTCCCGTTAGGCCCCGCAGTTGACTACAACCCAGGAACCTTGCCAGCCCATTTTGAGGCCAAGTGACCAGAAAGCCATATGGGAAATGAAGATCCAATGACTTCATTGCATAATTCATCTGTACGCATCCTACGTCTTCAATTCTAGTCGTGTACTAATACCTGGCAACTACGGAACCCAGATACGCATGAAAGGGGAGAAATGAAAGGGGGCTTCCAAATATGTTTCAGGGAATATCAAATCCAGGACGCGATGTGCTTTCAGAATGCTTTAGTTTCGCTTCTCCGAAGCACAGGCAAGCCCTGAGAAATTCGGAATAGGGAAGCATTTAGATCTCGAGGATCGTACAGTACGCATATTTTAGAAGACAGCTCTTCCACATGCCCTTCACAGGGAGTGCAAAGCCTCAAAGACCACTCCTAAGTATTGCTCAGCCGGACCCTTGAGAATTTCTTCCTTGAACCCCTTCATAAGCAAGAAAGAATCCATCGACTCACAACACATTGTTTCAAACATGACACTGTGAACAATGGTCAAGAGGTTTATTTTATTTCCTCACAGATGAGATTTAAATAAAAAACACAAGGACATTCTTGAGAAAATGATAATGGTTGAAAGCTTAACAGGGCTGGACAGCTCATTACAAGAGGGCCCTTAGGAAATTAATTAGGTTTGTGTACATTTACATTTTGTAAATGGATATCATAATGTATACTACATACATTTTGGCACATCGTGGATCTATCTTCTTATATAAATTCCATTTATCCATGTGTGAAAAGTACTTGGAGTTTCTAAGGCCACTACAGGATTGCATTCTTCTTTTAAAATGTGAAACTCTCTTACCGTCGCACTGTGGGAAACTTTGATTACTCTTCTTTACTGAGGGAAGAGTATTTTAGTTAAGTCAGCTCTTACCTTGAATACATATAGTACATGTGTTCCATTTTCCAATTAGTAGAATAACCTCGTTACTCGATTAGCTTTGGTCAAAGCTGTACATATCTTCACAAATTATTTCGATAACTGAGACGTCCCTAGATCTCCTTGGACCAAATTTCTTGGGATATTTCACATTTTCAAGTTTAAGCGATTCAGGTCAAACTGAATATTTGCATGCCTGATGAATAAATGCAGATTCACTTAAGGGCTAATATAAAGAGAAGGTGGGTTCTGGTAATGTTAATCTTGGGCAAGTTATTTCACTCCTCTGTGCCTCAGTTACCTCGTCTGTAAAATAGGCATTAAGACTGAGCCCTATGTGGGGCATGTACTGTGTCCAACCATATTAACTCATATCTACCTCAGTGCTTAGTAAAGTGTCTGGTGCATTTCATAAATAAAAAAATCCCAAAATTTATATTTCTTAAATCCTGCTGTATATTTCAGTCAACTAACTGGATATGGCTAAACCTTGCCCAAAACAACTACATATTTCCTGCACTGATTTATATTTCTTAAATTCTGCTTTATATTTCAATCAACTAACTGGATATGGCTAAACCTTGCCCAAAACAACTACAGCTTCCTTCCTGCACTGAATAGAAATTAGAAATGACGCTTACTTTCCTGAGCAGTTATTTTAGGTTCACCTACATACCATGCCCTTCATTTGCAGTAGAGGTTGAGGGGCAAAAAAGAATGCCCCGGTATATAAGCTCACTGTGGGCAGGGAATATATCTATTTATCATTATATTGTGCACTCCCAAGCACTTAGTACAGTGCTCTGCTCTCAGTAAGCCCTTAATCAATATGACTGACTGACTGAATGAATGAATGAATGAATGAAAGTAATCAGTACTGAAGCTGCGTTTATTGTGCCCAGCTTCTTCGGGAGAACATGTGAGGAGAGATTGGATAACAGGAAGATACCTGAGCAGTTTCTTACTACAGAGTAAGCTGAGAAAAATGATCTGCAAATAAGAAGGGGAGGAAAAACAGTGCAGTGGTACGATGATGCTTAACTCTAGTGACCATTCATTCAGTCGTATTTATTGAGTGCTTACTGTGCGCAGAGCACTGTACCAGGCTCTTGAAAAATACAATTCGGCAACAAATAGAACCCATCCCTACCCAATAATGGATTCGCAATCTCGGTTTGGGCAATGGCAATAGCATGCAGGCCCAGTCGGACAAGTGGCTTTCAGAAGTGTGTAATTCTTTCAAAGCAAAGGATGCATGAACATTATGTTGCTAAGAGATAGAATCAGCAAAGGCAAGTTCCTTGTAAATGGCTGGGCTGTTGCATTAACTAAGGGCGATCTTATGTGCACATTTTGAGAGAGGCTGTGTTCCCTCTTCTTTTAAAAAAATGATGTCTTCAAGGGAAAAGAAGATCATGAAAAACTCAAAAACAAATTAATTAAGTGGTATAAATAAAACATTATGGATTGTGTAAGGTTCCATTAAGTTTTCATTGCCTTTTATTTGAGAAGACCTGAGTAATTCTTGGCTTTGTCCTTGGGTAATATGATACTGCCAAACTTACAAAGTGAACATTTTAAGCACTCTATATGGCATAGAGTTATAGTTCAAAACATTACAATTGACGTTGGATAGTTCTAGAAATTCGTCATGTTCATTCCTGACCAGCAAAAGGAATAAGGAGAAAGTAAAGAAGGACGTATGTCCGTGTATGTTCTTAGAAGTCACTATGGTACTGAACAGCAAGAAAGATATTTCATAGGCAGCTGAGGCTGGGGGGAGCAAGGAAAAAATCGGGGAGAAAAAGAGAGTGGGAAAAGAAATTCATCCTTTGTCTCTGTTCCAGTTGAATTAGAGAAACAAGACAAATGGTAAAAGCAGGATTTCTTATACATCCCCTGAAACTCGAGATTTGTCATCTTGGTTGATAAAATCACCATCTTGCTCATATTTAGAGAAGCAGCGTGGCCTAGTGGAAAGAGCACAGGCCTGGGAGTCAGAGGACGTGGATTCTAATCCCAGCTCCGCCACTTAACTTCCATGTGACCTTGGGCAAATCATTTAACTTCTCTGTGCCTCAGTACCCTCATCTGCAAAATAAGGATTCAATACCTGGTCTCCTTCCTACTTAGACTGTGAGCTCTTAATGGACCTGATTTCTTGTATCTACCCAAGCTGAGAAGCAGCATGGCTCAGTGGAAAGAGCTCGGGCTTGGGAGTCAGAGGTCATGGGTTTGAATCCCAGCTCTGCCACTTGTCAGCTGTGTGACTGTGGGCAAGTCACTTCATTTCTCTGTGCCTCAATTACCTCATCTGTAAAATGGGGATTAACTGTGAGCCTCACGTGGGACAACCTGATTACCCTGTATCTCCCCCAGTGCTTAGAACAGTGCTCTGCACATAGTAAGCACTTAACAAATACCAACATTATTATTATTATCATTACCCCTACGCTTAGTAGAGTGCATGGCACAAAGTAAGCATTTACCAAATACCACAATTATTATCTTTCAAGCTTGGCACCCGTCTGCCTTGTTTTCTGCCTCTCTCCTTCCTCCTACCTTCCTCACCCATCAATCCCGTAACTAAAGATTACCTTTCCTTCCCAAAATACCCATGTCTGCCCTCTCTCTCTGTCACCCTAAATGTTGACACTTGGCTTGTCTTCCTTTTATCACTCAAGCTTCTCCTCAAACCCTCCAGTGGTATCCAGGTCCTTCCTTTCTACAACTCCTGTTCGTAGAACCTTCTAATCAACACATCTAATGGCAGGGAGCATCGGTTGTATGAAGAAGCACAATATTAGTGCCCTAGGTTGTTTTGTTTTCTATGTACTTTCTTGCCATTTTTTTTTTATGTGTGTGTGTGTGTCTGGTCTACTTTTTTCGGTGTCGATTACTGATTAAACCATATGTGGATCCAGTAGCTCTCAGTTTGTCAAACTTCCTTCTTCTGCCCACCTATTAGACATTCCAAGTGCACATTAGTTCCTAGACCAAATGGTGGAACAGAGGAGGAAGAGCAGAAGAAATCCAAGGCAGCCAATTTTGTGACTTTTCAGCTAAAGATATAGAGGAAGAGGAGGAGAAGGAGGATGAAGGGAGGGGTGGGGGAGGAGAAGGAGGAGGAGAAGGAAGTTGAAATTTGCAGCCAAAATTAATGAGTTATGTTCTCCAGGCTATTCCTGTTCCCTATTACAATGGATAATTGAGAGTTTCCTTTATAAGGATAATTTCTTTGTCTTTGCTTAAACAGAACACACAGAGGGATTATGTCAGGAGAGAGGGTTTCATGGAAATTTGTTGTTTGAAAAATATTATGGAACACATTTGCTAATATACCCAGAAATGTGATGGTGGGCCCGTCACAAGTCCAATTAATAAATCACTGTAGCAAAAGTTTTCTTGTTTATAGAGCTGAGTGAATCTCCATAAAGAAAAAAAGGAAATGAAAGAAAAAACCCAAGATTGCAAATAGGTCCCTGGCTGTAACTATTACCAGACAGGGCCACTCCAGGAAGAAGCAGAACTGGGAAGGCTTTATATAGCTTGAGCTGTTGGTGGCTGTGGAGTTCTTAGTGCTTGAAATTCCTTCACAAGGATAAAATGATTTAGGATTCATTGTTTTGTGGTTGATTGATTCTGTTTGAATTCCCGAACCTCTTCACTGTGAAGATGGCATATCCTTAGAAGTTTTAGAATGATGGAAAAGTTTTGAAAAATTAACATGGTGTTAAAAACATGGTTACTATAATTAAACATCAGCCTTTTTTTCTATTCTGAAGAATTAAAAAAAGACAACCCGCAACATTAGCCTGCTTGTCAGCATGGTTGAAATCCATTTTGCTGAAAGTTTTGATGAGCTTAGGCTCCCTAGTCTTAGAAGAAGCACAGAAGTCCAGCCAGCTCTTAATTTATCCACGGGGACTAGGAAGGCATGGATAATTGAAATCTGTAAACAATCTTAAACCCATTTTTGTCCATTAGCATTTTAGCCACCAAATCATGAACCGGAACGGCCAACAAGTAACACATTGGATGGATCTGAGTTTCTCCTCCTCTCTTCCGGGTCCCTCCTCATCTATCAATCAGTCAATCAGTCATATTTACTGTCTACTGCGTTCAGGGCGCTGGACTAAGCGCTTGGGAGAGTATAACATGACAGTTAATAGACATTTTATAATAATGATAATGTTATTTGTTAAGTGCCTACTGTGTGCCAAGCACTGTTCTAAGCACTGTGGTAGATACAAGGTAATCAGGTTGCCCCACGTGGGGCTCACAGTCTTACTCCCCATTTTACGGATGAGGTAAGTGAGGCACCGAAAAGTTAAGCGATTTGCCCAAAGTCACACAGCAGACAAGTGGCAGAACGGGATTAGAACCCACGACTTCTGACTTCCGAGCCTGTGCTCTTTCCACTAAGCCACGCTGCTTCTCAACATTGATATCCCTTTATATTTTCAACCTTAACTGATGCATTTTATGAATGTATTTGACAAAACAGGTTAGCTGCAAAAAGAGCCATAAAGTTTATGAAATCAGTAGATCATTCACTTAATGCTACTTACTGAGCCCTTAATTTGTGCCCTGTACTAAGTCTTGAGAGACAATAGATGTAGCAGGCACCATTGTCTGCCCTCAAGGGGCCTTTAGTCTAAAAGGAGAGGCAGACTTAACAATAAATTACAGGTAAGGGCAGCAATCGAGTATTAAGGTACGGAAATAAGTGCTGGGAGACTGGGGATGGAGGATGAGGGCAAGGACTGAGTACTTAGAGGATGGTACTGAGTCCGTTGGTGAACCATACCTACTTATGTATTTTACAAAATCTTGGGAATTGAGACTCAACATATGTAACAGCTGAAAGGAAATGCCTTGAAAAATTTGGGAGGGAATACAGAGATTTATAAGAGGAAAGGGAAGATGCCACAAGGACATTCGTTCAAGATGGCACCAGTCTGGAGTGATGGCCTTGGAACGTAGTTAAAAAAATATTATTACTATTGTCTGCTTGAAAAATCTATCTGAGAACTCCCAGGGCCAGACTTTCTCTCACTGGAAAGGAGTTACACAAAGTCAATTACAGATTATCCTTCCCTCTTCAAGGAACAAATGCTGGAAGAAATGAGCATGGGGAATTTAGAGTTCTAGGCAGTTCAACATTTCAAATTTATATAAAAGGGCAAGTAGTATTTTCTTTAATTGCAGGTAATCAATCACTTCTTAGCAGTCAGGAAAATTAATTCCTAGAGGTGAACTGCCACACTAGTAAGAAGTGATTGATTTGCAAAATTCAGTTATAAAAAAGGCAGAAGGAAGAGGGTGAACAGACAGGGACATAAAGTTATGTGGGATGATCAGAACCACATCGAAACCACCCAACATTACTAATTTTTGTGAAGTGGAGACTTTGGATATTTGAGTCCTAAACCAGTGGGAGAATCCTTTTAATTCTTTTGGAAAATGTTTCCGCACAAGCTAGTTTGATTCTTTTAAGGACTCTGAATTCCCGAAAGTCAAAGCCAGCCACTGATTATATTTTCCTTTCTGTAATGTAGACTTCTTTTACTGAAACTCAACTGTATATATCTTCATCACCCTATTTATTTTGTTTATTTTGTTTAATGAGATGTACATCACCCTGATTCTATTTATGTGCCATTGTTTTTATGAGATGTTCTTCCCCTTGACTCTATTTATTGCCATTGTTCTCGTCTGCCTGTCTCCCCCGATTAGACTGTAAGCCCATCAAAGGGCAGGGACTGTCTCTATCTGTTGCCGATTTGTACATTCCAAGCGCTTAGTACAGTGCTCTGCACATAGTAAGCACTTAGTAAATACTATTGAATGAATGAATGAACTCTAAAGGGACATTTTATTAATAAGCATTTCTATTTTTCAAACAATCTGCTTCTCTCCCATCATAACCTGCAACTTCTCTCTTTTCCGTCAATTTTGTCTCTTAACAAATGGGGTGAAAAGGGAGGCAACTTACTATATTGAATCTGGGGGAGGAAGCTGGGCTAAAAAGAGACAGAAGGTGGCTGGACTGGAAATACATTCAATATTGCATCTGTTGGTATTGCTTAGATCCTGAGGAGAAGAGCCATGGATGGTAGAACCATCAAGCGTCCCAGTGCTGGTGTGCATTTTGAGGAGCGCTGGGAAGAATCGGCTGGGCAGGGGTGCTTGGCTGCGTGAAAGCTGGGGGAATTGGAAATCATTTTCATTAAGCATTATAAGCCCTTGGTGGAGCACTCAGCAAAGACAATATGTGGCAGGACAGCTCTATCTTAGTACCATCTCAATCATTCAATAGTATTTATTAAGCACCTACTGAGGGTCGAGCCCTGAATTAAGTGTTTGAGAGAGTATAATTGAATTAGTAGAGAGATCCTGGCTTTCAAAAAGTATACACTCTAGCAGGGGAGTCAGACTTTGAAAATAAATAATGCAGTCCTCTAGTCTGTAAATTTGTTGTCGGCAGCAAATGTGTCTCCCTATTGTTGCATTGTACTCTCCCAAGTGCTTAGTACAGGGCTCTACACACAGTAAGCTCTCAGGAAATACAATTGAATGAATGAATGAATAAATTACATGGAGGAGGGCCTAGTAAAGTGTAAAGTTTTGTAGATAAATCTATGGGGGTATGGAGGAAGGTGAGAGAACTCAAATGCTTACGTGACATGGAAATTTGACGATCCAGTAGTAAGGGGAAATAGGGTAGGTAGATGAAATATTAATTAGGGATGACTTTCTGGAGGCGATGCGATTTCAGGAGGTTTGGAAAATGATACAAGTGAGAAGAAGGGGAAGAAATTCCAAACAGGAGGGAGCAACATCCAATGGTTTCCTCTGCATGGATGACTCTCTAGTACACACCTGCGTCTACCTACCTTTCCTTTCCATGGGCTTTGGCCATCCACCGGCTCTCTCCCTGGAGCCCTGTGTTATGGAAGCCCAGCCCACTTCTGTCCCCTCCAAAGCTACTGCCTGGCTCTTCAAAGACTCCCAGTGTCCAGTTTAATTAGTTTTATTGGAGGATAGAACCTAGGACTTTGCTGATTTATCAACAGAAAGGTTTAGGCCCAGGTTAGCATAACCTAAAGTTCTCCTTTTATCCTGATTCTAGAAACAATACTAAGAGTGATTGCATTTCTTAAGCACTGTGTGTCACCATATGAGTCTCTTGTTAGGCACCAGATGGGAGGAAGTGCTCTCTCGCCCCTCCGTTTGGCTACTCCCATAATAATAATAACTGGTATTTGTTAAGCCCTTACTGTGTGGCAAGCGCTGGGGTGGATACAAGCAAATTGGGTTGGACACAGTCCTTGTCCCACATGGGACTCACAGTCTCAATCCCCATTTTACAGATGAGGTAACTGAGGCCCAGAAGTGTGAAGTGACTTGCTCCAGGTCATGCAGCGGACAAGTGGCAGAGCAGGGATTAGAAGGCACAATCTTATAACTCCCAAGCCTGTGCTCTATCCACTATGCCATGTTGCTTCTATTCCCATGCCCAGGACACCCAGAAGAATAATCCCTCAAAGGGCATGGCCTCAGGGCAGGCCAGGAGAAGAAGCCAAGTCAGAGAGCACTCTTGACCAGCCACTCTCCCTTCTAGCCTCCCAAGTAGGTAGATGGGAGATGTAGGAAATAGGCAATGCCTAGCATCGCTAACACATACAGAGTTCATTCTTTCCTGTGGGTTGCCAACTGCCAGGGCCTTATTCTCTCAGGCCAAAGGTGCTGAGAAAACCTTCTAAACTTAATCCCTAACTAGATAGAAAGTGTCTGCTGATCAAATGACACAAATTGCAGTAAGCGTCTTATTCAAGGCTCTCCACCAGACAGTGGAAATGGTTCCACAGCAGGAAAAAATGCCCATCAATTGCTAAGAAGTCCCCAGGTCAGTCAGTCGCTGGACTTTGTTGATCTCAATGTGCTCTGCATGGATTAAGAGCTCAAGTGTTATAAGGGATTTGATTTATTGAGCATCTTCTGAGAGCAGAGCACTGTACTAAGTGATTGGGAGTTTTAACCAAAAGCAAAACACTTCTCCACCTTTCTGCAGGGAGACTGATTCTCATATAATCAGGTCCTTTGGTTCTCATGGTTCTGAACAATTGGGGACATCCAGAGCTCTGCCCTTCCCATGCCACTTCTGTGGGCAGTGGAGCAGGAATAAAACATAAGTCTTCCCTGTGGTCTCTTAGAAGCCTTCTTTCTGAGGCTCCGTATGATGTCACCATTTAGAACCTGGAATCGGGGTGTAGCTACACCATTTACCTTGGTGCCCCTGCCCATTTCTTGCCACCCAAGAAGGTGCCGAGGTTCACAAAGCCTTCACTCTGACAGTGTGAGAGTGTCCCATTTCCCATTTCCTTACTGGTTGGCATTCCTGGGCCTAACAGCTGGGAAGCCGGTGAACCTCTTAGCCTACTCCCCCAAATCCCATGCCCCTGCCATTCACTGAGGAGGCAGCACTCACTGAGGAGAGTCCTGGGAGGTTAATAAGGGGGTGACTCGCTATTTCTGGGGCTTCTTTTCCTTGAGGTGGTAGGACAAAAGTGGGGCACCCAGAAACTGGGGCTTAATGAAGGGGATGGAAGCAGAGAGGACATTGGAGGAGGGAAAGGAAAAGGAGGGGCAAGAAGGGGTGGAGGGAGAAAGAAAATGGAGGTGGGGAAAGGGAAGAGAGGAAGTGAAAGAGGGGGAAGGAAGGAAGAGGTGAAGGGAAGACTGGGGAAGGGAAAAAGAGAGAAGGAGGAAGGTAGAGAGTATAAAGGGAGAAGAAAGAAAGGGGAAAAGATGGGTGGAGGTGAAAAGGAAGGAGGATTAGGAGACAGAAGAAGAAGACAAGGGGAAAGGGTCAAAAGAGTGATGGCAGGTTTACCTGACCCTGCCACCTCCTTACCTCTGCTCCTGCCTCATCTTCCTCTGTTTCCATCTCACCACTCGGGCAGGAAACTGGCCAGGGTAGGTCTATTGATCCTGATCTGCCTCCCATCCTGCCTGGATCACAGTGGTTCATTCATTCAATAGTATTTATTGAGCACTTACTATGTGCAGAGCACTGTACTAAGCGCTTGGAATGTACAGTTCGGCAACAGATAGAGACAATCCCTGCCAGAGTCACTACCTCTGCTGTGCCCTGGGTGGGAGCGTCAGTGGCTCCAGCAGCTGCCATGCCTAATTCAGTGCTTGCCGATTCTGGGAATGACCAGAAGTTTTTAGCCCAACTTGAAACAAGTAGCCTCACAGAAAATCCAGTGCCAGAGGGGTGATGTTGGGATGGAAGCGAAGTGGATTAGTGGATAGAGCACGGGCCTGGGAGTCAGAAGGACCTGGGGTCTATTCCCAGCTCGGCCACCTGTCTGCTGTGTGACCATAGACAAGTCACTTAACTTCTCTGTGCCTCAGTTACCCTATCTGTAAAATGGGGATTAAGACTGTGAGCGCAATGTGAAACAGGGACTGTATCTGACCCAATTACCTTGTCTCTACTCTTGTACTTAGTACAGTGCCCAGCACATAGTAAGTACTGAACAAATACCACAGTTATCATTATTAATATTATTATTCAGAAAGCACTGATACTGCTGTAGCTAGGAGATGCCTTCCCACCACCTGTCAGACAGCAGGGTCTTTATAGAGTCTTTCCTCAGACAATGCAGGTGTCAGGACAGACTTCTAAGAAACACGTCCAATCCGCCCATTTCGGAACATCTGGTGATTAAAGTGGTGATGGACCTCTTCCCGCAGCTCCATAGAAACACGAGTGTGCTAAAAAGCATAGCTCAGCTCTCCCACTAGTTCTTATTTGATTTGTGTATAAAATCCTTTCCCACTGAGACATCTCAAGAGGGTGTTTAGATGAACTATTTCCCTTAACTCCTCCATCTAGACCAAACGATGTTATTAATTAGGGTCTTGTGAGGTCATATTCCATAATGGGGAATCCCCCTTCACAGGGTCCGGAAATGCTTCTGTAGAGTCCCAGCGGAACCGTAGAACTGCTCCGGTCCCTCTGTCTCTCCATGCATTGTTCGGATTCATCGTCGATTGCCGTTTGAGCTCATCATGGGCTGTCAAGGGACTGCTTTGCTGGGTCAGCAAAATATTGGCATTTATCAAATCTGATTCACATTGTCAATCTAAACCGTGCAGTAGTGCAAGATGGGAACCCACCTTCTTCATCCCCTCTTTCTTCCTGCATGACAATCTGGAATTTTCAACCGGGTCATATTATTACTACCAGTTTAAAGTTGTCGCAACACAGATTTCAGGAGATGCCGATAACGTAGAGCAGAAGAGTGCCGTATGGGCAAACCGTGCCACTTTCTTCAGTCCTGCCCATATGCTCAATATATTCATTTCGACCTCCGCCCAATTTGTTGTGAAGTCTGGGAGTTGTTGGATGGGTGAAATGGATCCTGTGACGAAATTTGCACTTGTCAAAAGCAGCTTGAAGTTCAAAAAAACAGAGACCCCAAGCTCACTTTCAAATGTTACCAGATTCCTTTATGATCAAATAAAAGGGAAGTTGCTCGCTGGCTTTCTGGATCAGCTGAAATACATCTGTTTTAGCCCGGGTACTCCACGACTGCACTTGCACAAGTTCTCCTAGGGATTAATTGACAGCTGATCCCTGTAGGTAGCTCCCATCGTCCCATCCTCAGCTCGTCTGTGCTCTGGAAACCACCCCAAGTCCTCGGGATAGAAGTGAGGTGAAGGAGACAGGCCTGGGAATGGCAAAACCCAAAACATTGTATGCCCATCAGATGGATCTATCGGTGGTATTCTATTCTTTCTATTTTGCCTTTACACCCACTGCCTTAGAGAACTCATTCACTCCATTAGCTTCAACTACCATCTCTATGCAGATGCCTAGACTGTAAGCCCGTCAATGGGCAGGGATTATCTCTATCTGTTGCCGAACTGTACGTTCCAAGCACTTAGTACAGTGCTCTGCACGTAGTAAACACTCAATAAAAGCTATTGAATGAATGAATGAAATTCTACCTCTCCATTGCTCACCTTTTTCCTTCGCTGCAGTCTCTGATATTCTCCTGCCTTTAGGACGTCTGTACTTGGATGTCCGGCCAACACCTCAAACTTAACATGTCCAAAATATTTTCCCACCCAATCCTGCCCTCCTCCTGACTTTCCCAGCCCTGTAGTTAGCACCCCCATCCTCCCTGTATCACAGGCCCGTATCCTTGGTTTTATCCTTGACTCCTCTCTCTCATCAACCCATATATTCAATCTGTCACCCATTCCCTGTTGGTTCAAACTTCACAACATTGTTAAAATCTGCCCTTCCCTCCTTCCAACCACACTAGTACCCTCTTAATCCAAACACTCATCCTATCCCACCTTGATTCCCGCCACAGCCTTCCTCTCTCCATTTATTCATTCAGTTCATTCAATCATATCTATTGAGTGCTTACTGTGTGCAGAGCTCTGTACTAAGTGCTTAACTTCAGTCTATACTTTACTCTGCTGCCTGAATCATTTTATATGAATGTCTGTCTCCCCCTTTAGACTGCAAGCATGGATACAGAACATGTACCCAATAAATGCTCAAGAAATACCAGTCAGTCCCTGTGGGGAGGGAATGTGCCTGCCAACTCTGTTGTATTATACTCTCCCAAGTACTTAGTACAGTGCTCTGCACATAAGTGCGCTATAAATACCATTAATGATGATAATGGTGATGACTCCGATTGAGGAAGAGTGTCATGTTCTCTCTGTCCTCCCGCTCCTCTTCTTAAAATCTGGGTCTGCCCTGAGTATTGATTTGATCCAACAGAATCAGGTCGTGAGCCCCCTTTTCATCCCCCCTCAAAAAAAACTGAAAAGATTTATTAGCCCTGTGCAGACACCACCATTGAAACATGTGTCCAACCTACTGTCTGACTCTGACATTTCTATATATCACTGAGACAATTCCCGTAGCAGTTATATCAGCATTAACTATGAGCCACCCTCACTATCAAATGACCTGAGGGGGCCACCAGCGAAGAGGCCTGGAATAGCATCAGCTTCCCAACACTGAGACAATATTCAATGCAGTGAAGGTTTTCTGGGCAGGGCATGTGAGGAGAGTAGATGACAGCAAGATATCTAAATAGCTGCTGGTGTTTGAACTGGAAGAAGGTACATTCAATTAGGGAGGACAGAACAAATGCTCTGAAGACAAGGAAAGCACAATTTCAAACAATGCAGTCGAGCAGGAGATTTGGGGAAAATTTGAGGCTTTCTGTCACATCTCCCCAACCACCTCAGAGCTTTCCACTCACAACTACCAATAGCATTTTTGCTCATATCAGTTTTAGTATACTTTTATTAAATGACTTGCTTTTCCACATATATCCGTGCTTCCAGTCTCTTCTTCCTCCTGTCTGTAAATGATGTTGGGTCTATCTTAAATTTGAAGTTCCTTAGGTCAGGGATCATACCGTGTACCTCTACTATACTTTGCCAAACCTTTAGAACAGTTTGAGGGTTACCTCTTTCCCCTTCCAAAAAAGAAAAATCTTAGGAAATCGGTGGTGCAGGATGTTGGTTCCTGGATAGCTGATAGGCGTTAGCGAAGGCTCTTGAGCGGCTGGTTTAAGGAACGCAATCCTCACATCAAATGAGGGGCCTCGCCAAACTCAAACCTGCCTCCCCAGAGGACATGTGTTTCAGTAACCAAGGCTCAACCAGTGGCTATCTTTGCGTGCATAGACTGTGACAGCTCATCACTTTTGGATAGATGAAAAAGCTCTATCCATCCCTAGCGTCGTGTTTGAAAATGAATCTGAGAGATGAGGCTACTAAAAAGTAAGCCATAATAGAGAGCTCTGCACATTAGGCAGGAATATGGGTATTTGTATATTAGAATATTTACGCACATATATAAGAACGGTGGAACGGGAGGACTAGTCCTCATTGTCAAAGCAGGGAATAATGACAATTATGTTATTTGTTAAGCTCTATATGCCAAACACTGTAGGATGCCTTGGGGTGGATATAGATCAGTCAGGTTGAACACCATCCCTATCTCACATGAGGCTCAGTGTTTAAGTAGGAGAGGGAATAGGCCTTGCATTCCCGTTTTGCAGGTGAGCGAACTGAGGTGCAGAGAAATTGACTCGTCCCAGGTCACACTGCAGGCACTGACAGAACTGGAATTAAAAACCTAGATCCTCTGAATCCCCAGCCGAGATTCTCTATGAAAAATTGGAAATCTTTTTTCCATTTCTGCTTTCGTGATCCGACACTATCAGTATAATGAAGCAACAATTTAGCCAGGAGCTGTAACAGCGTGGCCGGAATGGGATTTGCTGCCAGTTCTCCGTCTGTTGGGATTCCTGGTAAAACAGGAATTCACTAAATGGAGGCCTGCAAGTGACCAGAGATGGTGCAGGTGGTAAAAACTTTCCGCCCCCCACCCTCCCCAGTTTATTGGAAATGATTTCCTGGTGTTGCATTCAGTGTCACTGTCACTGAAGAAGGAAGAGAAAGTCAAACATCAAAGCGGAAAGGAGATTAAAGGGACCCAACACTATGGGTTCCACTGTCCACTCCTCATCCAACTTCAAGTGCAGAAACTGACAGGGGACACACATGGGCTACATAGATCTGGCTGGCAGATGTTGGAATGTTTGTTTCCTGGTTTAGCCTGGTGTCATGTATATGTATGGGGGGGGCGTGTGTGTGTGTATGTGTGAGACAGAGTGCGTGTGTGTGTGTTTTGTAGCTGCCCTTTGCATTTGAAGACACTCTTGTCGGCAAAATACTATCTATGTGCGCGGGTGAAACTGGATAGGCCTTTGGATGACTAACATCCCACTCCATATTGTGTTCAGGTAAAGATTGTCTCTCCCTGCGTTCACTATCACTATTTTAAAATCTGCTCTGCTGGAGATCTTGTGGTTGCCCCAGTTCATTGTTAAAACCCGGCAGACTGCTTATTCTGGGTCATCTACTTGCATGGAAATTTGTTTCAAATATAGTAGGGGTGTCCCGCCTCTCGGTCCATAATGGGTTTGATTAGTTTTCCAGTAGTGGTGATGGGATTTTGCCGAGCCATTCACATCCTCATCTGCTCTGGCACGGGCTAACCTCACATGCTGTGAGAGGACGGAACAGAATGGCTTCAGCCGTAGACACTACTAACCTCCCAGACACTATATTTGTTTCTGTGGAAGGTAATAATAATAATGGCAATTGCTAAGCGCTTACTATGTACCAACCACTATTCTAAGCGCTGGGTAGATAGAAGGTCATCAGGTTGTCCCACGTGGGACTCACAGTTTTAATCCCCATTTTACAGATGAGGTAACCGAGGCACAGAGAAGTTAAGCGACTTGCCCACAGTCACACAGCTGATAAGTGGCAGAACCGGGATTAGTCCTGATGGCCTAGTGGCAAGAGCACGGGCTTGGGAGTCAGAGGCGGTGGGTTCTAATTCCTTGTCTGCCACTTGTCTGCTGTGTGACCTTGGGCAAGTCACTTCACTTCTCTGTGCCTGTTACCTCATCTGTAAAATGGGGATGAAGAGTGTAACAGATATTACGTGGGGCAGGGACTGTGTCCAACCTGACTACCTTCTATCTACCCCAGTGCTTAGAACAGTTCTTAGCACACAGCAAGCACTTTATGAATATCATAATTATTATTAGTAGTAGTATTTCCACCCTAGGATTTTTTTTTCAAGTTTTTGGTGTTTTTAATGGTATTTGCTCAGTGCTTATTGTGCACTATCTATCCCAGATACAAGCTAATCAGGTTGGACACAGTCCATGGCCCACATGGACTCACAGTTTTAATCCTCATTTTACAGATGAGGTAATTGAGGTACGAAGAAGTTAACAAATACCATAAACTTAATGATTTGCCCAAGGTCACACAGCAGACAAGCGGCAGAGTCAGGATTAGAAACCAGGTCCTCTGGCTCCCTGGCCCGTGCTTTTTCCACGAGATAACGCTGCTTCTTTGTTGTGGTATTTACATTTTATTTCCCAGATTGAAGTTCACTGACCAGATTATTTTGACCCACAATTGCTGTCGATATAGAATCTGTCAGTGTTCCATCTAGACACTGCCAACACTTTTAAGGTGATTTTCAGATGATGTCCACTTCTCCCAGCTCAGTGCTGCTCTGTGTTTGCTCCTTAATTGGGTTAAATACTTCCTTTTTGCTGTCACCTCGCTGAGTTAGTGGAGGATTTCTCCAGAGTGATGCATGGAGTGTAGAAAAGCGTAGAATACCCAAAAGTAAGAGGCTAAACTTTGCCTGATGGCATCTGGGTTGATTCTCCACAGCAGCAACTGTTGAACCTAGCAGTTAGGAATGAAGGCCCAGGGGGGTCTCATCTGTTGTCAAGGTACTCTCCCGATGGGGGTCAACCCCAGCCTCAGAGAGAACCCACTTGGAGCCAGTAGTGATGTGGGATCTGATACCTACACCAGGAACCTCAGAGCTTTCAGTCTCGGCACTGAAGGGCAGATTCAGACTGAAATTAGTGTTTGTTATACTGAGTATTAGTATTAGTTAATACTGAGTATTAGTGTTTGTTATACTGTTGACTTCCTGTATGACTTTGTATAGGCCCACTTGGCCTAAGTGTATTCCTACAGTTTCCTCAGTTAAAGAGGGTGACAACTAAAGAGGGCTGTTTTGATATCTAAGAAAGCAGATGAAACGTGACTTGGAATGTGAAAACCTGGTGGAAGGAGCATAGATCTGGGGGTCAGGAGACCTGGGTTCTAATCCTGGACCTACCAGTTGCCCGCTTTGTTACCTTGAGCAAGTTGCTTACCTGATCTGTGCCTCAGCTTCCTTATCTGTAAAATGGGGATTAAATACCTGTCCTCCCTCCTACTTAGGCAGTGAGAACCATAAGGGACAAGGACTGTGTCCAATCTGATCGCATTGTATTTACCTCAGTGCTTAGGTAAACATTATGTGTTTAACAGATATCACTATTAGTCTTTATCTTCTTTCATCTTTCTCTTCTTCTTTTTCTCCTCCTTCTCCTCCTTCTCCTTCTCCTCCTCTTCTTTCTCCTTTTTCTCTTCCTTTTCTTCCTCCTCCTTATCCTTCTCTTTCTCCTCCTCCTCTCTCCTTCCTTCTTCTTTCTCCTTCTTCTCCCTACTCCTCATACTCCTCCAAATATCTGTCAATTAACCACATTCCGGGGTCCAGGCTTTTTTTAAAATGATATTTGTTAATCACTTTGTGCCAGGCACTGTACTAAGCACTGGAGTAGATTCAAGATGATCAGGTGGACACACAGTCCATGTCTCACCTGGGGCTCACAGCTTTAATCCTCATTTTACAGATGACATAACTGAGGCATAGAGAAGTGAGGTGACTTTCCTAAGGTCACACAGCAGACATCTGGAAGATCTGGGGTTAGAACCCAGATCCTTCTGACTTCCAGGCCCATGCTGTCACCGTAAGGCCATGCTGCTTTTCAAAGGTTTTCTGAACCCCTATGGGATAGGTTGGACCCTGTCAGGGCTGGTGAATCCACTTCTACATTCAAAGTCATAGACACTGAACCGTTACGACTCACACAGACACCTGGACACAGAAATCTACTCATAACATGGACACCCACAATCATAGGCCCTGAAGGGAGGGGGAAGAGATAGAGATTTTTCTCTCTTTTACATTACAGAATCCTTCCATTAATATCAGTTCAGGCAAACATAATTATATTGAAACACTTCAGCAAGCAACATCATTTCCTCAGTTCTTTTGTCTTCTTTTCCATTTCACTAGTGCTTTCTTTATTAGGTCATATCCAGTCTTAGGCTTGGTCCTAAAATGTTCCTCATGTGAGCTGATAACTGAAAGTCCCAGTTCTTGGTTTCAAAATCATCCTACACATTTCCTGTGCATGTTAAAACCCCCTACCCTGGGACCTTCATTTTATCAATCTGAGGGAGTCAGTGAGTGTTTGAGGTGTCCAGAGCAATGTACTAAATGCTTGGGAATGTACAATATCATCAAATGAGTAGACATATTCCCTGATCACAATGAGCTTACAGCCTAGTTCAAAACGTCCAAGTCTCCCAGCACCTGGAATTCAAACAACAGGGGTTTTCGCATCTTTAACCCGTTACAGTTCTTCCTTGGACAGGTCTTATCGATCTTTCACACCTTTGTATTTGATTGATCTCTTAGCTTCCGACCAGAGCCTACCATTTGTCTTTTGGCTTTATATTCAGATTCAGCTGATGAAGCTTCTTTTGTCTCTTCTTTCATTCCCCCATCCCACTGTACCCAGTGTCACTGGTTAAAATCTTTCTGTTTAAAAAAGTACCATATTTTTCTTCCAACTCATCTCTGGACATCTCCTTTTGCCTTATCTATTTGGTGACTTCTCAACCTCTGCCGTCAGAGCCGCTTCCCACCCCACTTCTCCGTTTTAGCAATACCAAGCCTTCCCACCATTTGTCCAGCAGGGAGAAGTCTTCTTCGGAAATCTAGGAAGAGAGATGGTGGGCAGGGAAAACGCACATGGAAGAGAAAGGAAGTTATTTCAGAAACATGGAGGGAGAGAGAGGCAGAAATCCAGAGACTCTCCACTGCTCTACACCTTCACGTCTCCCCGTCTCCAAAATGGCGGCTCTAACTGAAGGCAAGGATCTCTCTGGCTTCCTCCAGCCTTGAGCCTACCCCAGGCTGTTCCTAGAGGAGGTAGGATCAAGATAGCCCCTTTGGAAACATGGGGGTGACTGGGAGGAGTAGGACAGTGTTGCAAAGGAGCACATGTATGTTTCTCCCCAGAGAGAGACTGAGGCTGGCAATAGAAGTCATGCTCCAAGCGGCATGTGCTGCTCGCACGCACCCGTATCTCAGTCTTCCCGACCAATCGCCACACGAGAAGTTGCTCCGTGAACCAGTCGGACTACAGTTACATGGGACTCACGTGGTGGAAAGTTCTTTTTTCCTGGGAGAGGAAGGGAGAGATTTGGGAAAGTTGGAAAGGCGTTCAGAAAGGGCTTGCAGAATCTTAATCACTTTTAGCATTCTTGTGAATGTTTGAGTGGTTTTCCTGTAAGCTTTATTGACACTAACATGAGGAGACATATGCGTATTTTGTAAGAAAGGATTTGTGATTCTGGCTTCAGCATCCAGCAGTTTTTTTTGGGGGGGGTTTGGCTAGGGAGTTACAAGCTCTAAGTTCCAAGGTTGAGCCTGGTTAATGCAGAGAGGTAGAGCATTCTGGTGAGAATTAAGAAAATCCTTCCTTTCCTCTTCCACCACACCCATATGGGGCACCCAAATCACCAGACAATTTTTGGATTTTTCTCAGCAAAGATTGGTCTAAACGAGAACCATACCACCTCATCATAGGAAAGACATTCCTCTCTTGATTGGGTGACAGGAAGAAAACACAGCACTGGAATCTCTAGGAAGAAAATAAAAATATGTACGTATATCTGCTTCCATCCCTCTCTTTATATATTCATAAATGGCAGGGTCGCCCTGCAAACATTACCACCACAGAACATATGGACATGAAGTTAAAATTCTGTTAAGTGTTCCAAGACATGTGTTGGGTGTTTGGGGCAGAGATACTTAATTAACTGATGCCTGTGAACCATAAGACTTTGAAGTCAGGGAGCTCTCCATATAGTCAGTGTTAAGTAAGAATATTTGCTACCTAAATGGACCTGTCGAGAAGGAGGAGAAGAAGAAGTGAGATCAGAAGGATATTGGCAGAGCAGAACTTGGAGAAGCTGCAACCGGGGCTAACTCTGTTTGAGACAGAGGCAATAAAGAGTCTCGGCCTGGAGTAGAAGGCAAGGAGAGATGGAGGACTGATGTGTGTGTGTCGGGGGGTGAGGGGAGTCACCGGCTACCTTTCCTGGCTTCCAACTTAATCTCTGCATCTCCTTCGCTTCCCCACGAATGTTTTTGACTTGCAGGATGGATACTGAGCGGGTCATCGGAAACTCCTGATGGACGTCCAGGATTTTCCCATAACCAATGAACATCCTTGCTGAGTGAATAGAATAGATTTTGTTATTTATCCATTCACTCAATAATGATTATGACAAACTCACCATCTAGCTTCCAAGCCTCCAGACTTAGAAGTTTTATGCTTGGTTACCTTTGTATCCCACAGTGTGGCTCTTAATAGACCTATTGACGATGATGATAACAATAATAATAATAATTTTTGTTAAGCATCTACAATGTGACAAGCATTGTAATAGTTCCAAGACAACTGGGTCACACACAGACTGTCCCACGTGAGAACGGTGTTTCTAAAGGAGAGAGAACAAATGTGATTCCTCATTTTACAGCTAAAGAAACCAAAGTCCAGAGAAGTGAAGTGACTTACCCAAGGTCACGCACTATGGAAGTGGTGGAGCTAGTATTACGTCCTCTGACTCCCAGGCTTGTGCTTTCTTCCAGACCACACTGCTTCTTTCTCCACTTCTCCCTCCCTCGCCTGAATGATTTGATCTTCTGATTTGATCCCATTATTGATCAAGCAACAATCACACACTTCTCATCTCCCCCTCCCCTCATCCATTAACAAAGCCACTGGCCCTTCTGCAAGCATGAGATGGCCCAGTCCCTAGCTTAGGTTACTCTAGTGCCACGGTTCTTTTAATAGGGCGAAGAGTTTTCAAATACCCAGAGGCCAAAGAAACGCAGCCAGCAAATTTGGGGCAAGATGTGTGTATCTCAGAGATCGACACCATCTCTCTAGCTGAGACCCAGAAAAGTCCATTGTAAGAGAGTTGTGCAAGTCTGGTTGGGGAATGTTTCCTATTAGAAGTGTTTATTATTATATATATATAGTATAGTATATATATTATATATATATAGTATTAGAAGTAGAAGCTGCAACCGGGGCTAACTCTGTTTGAGACAGAGGCAATAAAGAGTCTCGGCCTGGAGTAGAAGGCAAGGAG
Source organism: Ornithorhynchus anatinus (assembly GCF_004115215.2). Classification (NCBI taxonomy): domain Eukaryota; kingdom Metazoa; phylum Chordata; class Mammalia; order Monotremata; family Ornithorhynchidae; genus Ornithorhynchus; species Ornithorhynchus anatinus. The sequence continues at coordinate 39,229,604 of NC_041739.1, forward strand.
AGATGGAGGACTGATGTGTGTGTGTCGGGGGGTGAGGGGAGTCACCGGCTACCTTTCCTGGCTTCCAACTTAATCTCTGCATCTCCTTCGCTTCCCCACGAATGTTTTTGACTTGCAGGATGGATACTGAGCGGGTCATCGGAAACTCCTGATGGACGTCCAGGATTTTCCCATAACCAATGAACATCCTTGCTGAGTGAATAGAATAGATTTTGTTATTTATCCATTCACTCAATAATGATTATGACAAACTCACCATCTAGCTTCCAAGCCTCCAGACTTAGAAGTTTTATGCTTGGTTACCTTTGTATCCCACAGTGTGGCTCTTAATAGACCTATTGACGATGATGATAACAATAATAATAATAATTTTTGTTAAGCATCTACAATGTGACAAGCATTGTAATAGTTCCAAGACAACTGGGTCACACACAGACTGTCCCACGTGAGAACGGTGTTTCTAAAGGAGAGAGAACAAATGTGATTCCTCATTTTACAGCTAAAGAAACCAAAGTCCAGAGAAGTGAAGTGACTTACCCAAGGTCACGCACTATGGAAGTGGTGGAGCTAGTATTACGTCCTCTGACTCCCAGGCTTGTGCTTTCTTCCAGACCACACTGCTTCTTTCTCCACTTCTCCCTCCCTCGCCTGAATGATTTGATCTTCTGATTTGATCCCATTATTGATCAAGCAACAATCACACACTTCTCATCTCCCCCTCCCCTCATCCATTAACAAAGCCACTGGCCCTTCTGCAAGCATGAGATGGCCCAGTCCCTAGCTTAGGTTACTCTAGTGCCACGGTTCTTTTAATAGGGCGAAGAGTTTTCAAATACCCAGAGGCCAAAGAAACGCAGCCAGCAAATTTGGGGCAAGATGTGTGTATCTCAGAGATCGACACCATCTCTCTAGCTGAGACCCAGAAAAGTCCATTGTAAGAGAGTTGTGCAAGTCTGGTTGGGGAATGTTTCCTATTAGAAGTGTTTCATGGAGCTCCCAGTGGAACTCAGTGAGAACATTGAATACATTCTTCAGTTCTTCCACTGTGAGTAGTGCTAATCCATTCTACGCTGTTCAACTGCTTGTTCCCCTTTCCCCTTTAAGGCACCAGTCTGATACTCCACCGGAGTCCCTCGGGCATTAAATCTTTCCTCCTGTACCTTTCTCTTTCCATCGTTCCTTCTTCTGGTTCTCAGCCTCCAAATGGAAGCAGGATACCATGAGGCAAATATCAAGAATCATGGATTTTTCAAAGCTTAAAAGTTGAGGGAGCGTCCATCTTTTGAAGACGGTTCCTATGAAAATAGTGTTTCACACCCTGCTCTTAAAGCTTCCTGAGAATTTGAAAATACTTTTTTTAGTTTTTGTTTGTTGGTATTGTGCTTCATATATTTCTTGTGCTTTTCCCCCCGACTGTAATTAATTTTAATGCCTGTCTCCCTCACTAGACTGTAAGCTTCTTGAAGGCAGGGATCATGATTACTAACTCTACTGTGTTGTATAGCGTGGCTTTGGGAAGAGCATGGGCTTGGGAAGGGCATGGGCTTGGGAGTCATAGGATGTGGGTTCTATTCCCGGCTCCACTACTTGTGTGAACTTGGGCAAATCTCTTAACTTCTCTGTGCCTCAGTTACCTCATCTGTAAAATGGGGATTAAGACTATGGGCCCACGTGGGACAACCTGATTATCTTGTATCTACCCAAGCGCTTAGAATGGTGCTTGACACATAGTGAGTGCTTAACACATACCGTAATAATTATTATTATTATTACTCCCCCAAGCACTTAGTTCATTGAGCACTCAATAAATACCATTGTTTGGTTGATTGATTAGACAACCCAGTAGTCCTCGCTGCCATTTAATAATAATAATTGTGGGATTTTTTAAGTACTTACAATGTGCCAGACCCTGCACTATGTACTGGGATGGTTACAAGCAATCAGGTTGAACACAGTCCCTGACCTATGTAGGACTCACAGTCTCAATCCCCATTTTACAGATGAGATAACTGAGGCAAGGAGGAAATGAAGTGACTTGTCCAAGGCCACACAGCAGGCAAGTGGCAGAGGCAGGGATTAGAACCCATTACCTTCTGACTTCCAGGCCTGTGCTCTAACCACTGCTTCTCTCACTGCTGCTTTGATTCTTTATGGTGTAATACCTGCTTATCTTTATCCACTGCCTTCAACATTTAATTGCACTTAATTGTTCACTGAATTGCATTAGCTCAGATGCTTTTTCAGCTCTTATGCAGTTGCCTGCATTTGTGAGAGGCTGGGTGGAAGCAGCAGATCCTCTGACCAGTCCCTAACATCCACTCTTCCCTTTCCCACCCAATAAAATCACACAGGAAAGTATCTGCCCTAGATTCTTCACTCCAGGAAATCCTGCTCACTGGCCTGGACATTCTGGGAACTGTCAGGCTTACTATGGGGAGATAGTCTAATCCTGCTTATGATTATTTGTCTTTCTGATCTGGGCTAATGGACTAACTCCTCTCTGGTGTCTAACTTTGGCCCAGGAAGTGTTAGGTCCTAGAGAAGCTACCAACTCTTTTAGGATAAAAATTTCTTTAAATGGGACTCTCTTAGGTTGAATTTATAGGTTATGGTGTCCTCCTGTCCATCTCCCTTCATACAAAGCTCACGCTAGGCTTTTCAGACTATATTTACTTCACTACTCCCAGACAGACTGGGTTTTTTTAGAAAACGTCTTTTCACTTGTGCACATTTTGGACATTTGGCGAAACGGGAACCGACATGCTTTCCAATCCATTTTATTGTGTTAATATATCCTTAAGACTTCAAGACAACCTTCCTAATCAGAAATGGTTCACAGCTCCGTGAATGATGAGTTCTAAAGAAACTCAATACGGACATTGACTTAAATAGAGGCATCTAACCACTTTGCCTTGTGGTATTTAGTTCTCTGTTCATTCTCCTTCAACTTTCACTTGATTGGGTGGTGAGGGGCTATTCCTCAGTCTCCCAGAACAAGACGATCCCTGACCTCTTGGCAGTTCTCTTCCCTCCCCCTCTGTTACAAGGCCTGCAGGGGATCCAGAAATGTGAGTCCGGCCCCAGAGGTGTTAAAGGGGATTTCAGAGCCAGTACATCTGGGGTTCCTTAGCTAACAAGGGTCAACATAGAGAGGCAGCGCAAAGCAGAAGGGAAACTGTTCTTCTTGGCCAACTGTTGGAGCCAAAGGGACATGGGAAAAGAGACTTGATAAGCAAATGCAAATTCTCACACCATGTAACAAATCATTGATTGTTTTGCTCTCCTTGAAATGGCATGGTCACTACACACAAAGAGATGATCTGTGTTGCTGGAGGCCATGGAGAGGAAGGGAGAAAAAGAGAAGGAAAAGGGTGGACTGGACTGATTCCATCATCTGTTCTCTTTTGGATCACTAACAAATTGGGTACATCGTCAAAAGACAAATCCCATTTCGCAAGCTGCAGTTTTAGCACAAGGATCACAGAAACTAAGGAATATTCTGTCTTCTTACTGGGACTTTCCTTCCCTTTGATTCTCTTTCCTAGATTTGAGCTAGAAATGGAATAGCTATAGCTATAAGTGATGCAGGCACTTGAGTTTGGTGTCTTTGACTCTGCTATTTCATTTAGTCTGCGTTTCCTTTGATTCTCTAACACTTCTTTCACCCAATTCAATTCAAAGTGGTTTAGGGGGGAATGAGACTGGGATGGGATTATACTGTGGAAAGTGTTGAAACTGCCTGAAATATCACCCCTTTCAAATCGACCAATTCCAACCTCTCCACTCTTTCAAAGCCCTCTCCAAGAGGCATTCCCTGATGAATTCTCTCACTTTTGTTGTCAAGCCATCACGGAAATCATCTTAGTGTTCATGTTCATTTGCTTATTTATTTAATTGTGTTTTTTATCATTTGTATCACTTCTTTCACTCTTTTACCTATTGAGTATTCGACAATCTGTGTTTCCTTACAGTCTCCATTGGACTGTAAGATCCCGATGACAAGTGATCATATCTCTTCTTCTGTTTTATGTTTCCAAGCACCCAAGACGCACAGTACTTCCTTAATATATGTTTTTACTGTGTGTTTTAGACAGAACCCTATTAGAAGATTTGCTTCTATCTGGATTGAATGCGATGAGAGTGTTAAAAGAAATGCTTATTCCAAATTATGAATATTTATAGCACTAACTTTCCATAAAGAGTTGTTCATCACAATAACCCCTGATTTTGTTTGATGTGGAGTTGGATGGGCAACCACTGGAGTTTTTTGAGGAGTGGGAAACATGTCCTGAATGTTTTTGACAGCAGAGTGAAGTCTGGGCTGGAGTGGGAAGAGCCAGGAGACTGGGAGGTCAGCAAGGAGGCTGATGCAGTAATCCAGATGGGGTACGATGAGTGATTGTATTAACGTGATAGCGGTTTGAGTGGAGAAGAAAGGGTGGATTTTAGAGATGCTGTGAAGGTGGGACCGACAGGATTTAGTGATGGATTGAAGATTTGGGTTGAATGAGAGAAAGGAGTTGAGGATAACACCAAGGTTCCAGGCTTTTGAGACAAAAAGTATGATGGTTCCGTCTACAGTGATGGGCAAGTCAGAGAGAGAACCGGGTATGGGTGGGAAATTAAGGACTTCTGTTTTGGACATGCTAAGCTTGAGGTGATTTGACGACATCCAAGTAGAGATGCCTTGAAGACAGGAGGAAATACGAGACTGCAGAGAGGAAGAGAAATCAGGGCTGGAGATGTAGATTTGGGAATCATCCGCATAGAGGTGGTATTTGAAGCCATGGGAGTGAAGGAGTTCTCCAAGGGCATGGGTGTAGATGAAGAATAGAAGGGGACTTGGAACTGAACCTTGAAGGAACTCCACAGTTAGGAAGTGGGAGGCAAAAGAGGAGCTCCCAAAGGAGATTGAGAATGAACAGCCAGAGAGATAAGAGGAGAACCAGGAGAGGACAGTGTCAGTGAAGCCAAGGTTGGATAATGTTTCCCGGAGAAGTGGGTGGTCCACTGTGTCGAAGGCAGCGGAGAGGTCAAGGAAGATTAGGATGGAATAACTCCTTACCATGGACTTTAAAGCATTCAATCATCTTGCAACCTCCTACCTTACCTCACTCATCTATTTTACATTCCAGCCCGTACACTTCACACTTCTATCACCAGCTTGCTTACAGTGCCTAACTCTTCTAACTAGTCATTCTACCCCTTTCTTACATCCTCCCTCTGTCCTATGACTCCCTCCTATTCCATAAACACCAGATCACCACTCTCCCCTCCTTCAGAACCTTAGTGAGGTCACATTCCCTCCCAGAGGCCTTCCCCAATTAAGCCTTCTTTGCAAAAAAGGATCTGTGACCTTAGGGCACTTGATATTCACCCCACCATCAGCTCCACCGCATTTATGTACATATCTATCAATTCTATGTTATAAATTATTTATTTATATTAATGCTTGTCTCCCCCTCTAGACTGTAAGGTCGTTGTGGACAGGGAATGTTTCTACCAACTCTCTTGTATTGCAGTCTCCCAAATGAGAGAATACCACTGATGAAGATGATGATGATTAGCCCATACTGAATAATGCCTCTACACAACATAACTTCTTCTACTGGTACATTAGGAATATTTTAAGCTTTAAGTTCTTAGTACAGTGCCCTGCATACGGGAAGCACTCAGTAAATATCATTGATTTATGGTGCCTGCTTGCAAGCAATATCGGCAGATTTCCATGAATATGTAGCATAAAGGAGGCACAAAGGACTAAAGCACGCCTACGCTGAATGGTTCATAATGTGCCTGCCATAGGACTTTTAATTCTACCTGCTACCTGATTCTCTTTATCCCACCTCTAATTTATTCTGGCCCTGAACCAGAGGAGGCATGAGTCCATTTTCTTGTACGATTTTATGCCGTCAATCTACTGGACCAGGTTGGATTTGGAGAATTGTGTGTTTTCCTACAGAGTTATGTGTGTTCCCAAATGCCTTTTGTACTTTATCTTCTCACCTCACCTGCTTCCTCAAAGTCAGAGATTAGCGAATGGTCATTCCATTATCTGACTGACCTGATTCCTGGAATAGATGTCCAGCTTTTAATCAAGATCAGAGGAGAGCTCATGCTTCTCTCAACTACAGAAAATTAAAGTAGCACAGAACAGTAAACAGAAGCCCAACTAAATTAGTTTTGTTTGAACAGCACATTGTTTTAGGACTTGGATATCTAGATTAGCTTGTGTAGGGCAGGCTGACCTTGGTGATAACAGTGCTTTTTTTATGGAGCACAATGAAAAATGTGTAACTAAGAAATCTAGTCCCAGCAGCTTGATACATTCCCAGAAAAACAAACAGTGACTCTCTTGAAAGCCCTCTGGAAGACTAGTGTTATTGCAAGTTCGGAAGTGTAACCAGAAACTCTGAAACCTTGAGGTGACGAAGCGCAGGAGGTCAAGAAATCAACTTTAATTTCACGCCTTTCATTTCCCAGTTTGCCATATAACAAGAGGAGAAAATATCATTCCTCACCCCCAAACCACTGCTTTCCTGAGATTCCACAAGGTTTAACTTTCCTCAGAATCAGCGGCCACCCCCATTCGAGTTTCTTGAAGGTCATTTTTCATTTTCTAGGGCTTGTTGGGACTGCCTCGACTATGGCGATGGGTATGTCCTTTCTCTAGTTTTAGATTTAGCCGTTTTAGTGGATAAGGGGAAACGGATGCTCTATGAGGTACGCTAGAGGGGAAAACCATAAAAAACACAAGTCTTCCATGTACCACGGGAGGTAAGGGGAGAGCAAAGGAGAGGATTTGTTTGCTAAAGTCACTGAGGGGAGCCAAGATGCAAGGAAAACCACAGCCCGGTGCATTGCCAGCAAGACACAGGTGTACACCACATGAGTATATAAAACAAATCTGATCGTAACGCGCGTGATGACAGCTCTGAGTCTACCCCGCGTTCATCCCAAGGTGCACCGGTACATCTGGTACTCATTTAGGCTTACTTTACGAGTAGGTTTAGAATCCTTTGGGGCCCAGAGTCAAGAGGGACTGAGGCTCGAGGGCAAAGGGGAACCCGTTTGTAAATATTTGATCTTAGAGATTAATAACCAGATCCCTCTGAATTTCCTGAGTCGTTAAGTGGTCGAGACTTTTCAGGAGAACTCAGTATTGCCCTTTTTAAACCTGGATGAACAGGCTCGGAGGATATTATTGGGCGGGGTGGGCTAAGCGCTATGTACAGTGCTCAGCGCTAATTATGGTGCTTTGCATACAGTTAAGTGCTCAATAAATATGGTTGAATGAATGAATGACCCCGTGTCCATCTCTCTGCCCTTGAGCGGATCACACGAACCATCCGAACAGATGAGAACTAGCCCATCTTCAGAGATCCCCACCGAATCCTTCACAGTCCCCAGAGATACTACGGAGTCCGTTCCCATGTTTCTGCTTTGGGCACAGTGATTGAAGACAGGAAAGGGGTGTGACCTAAATGTTCTGAACAATATATGGATCCTGTAAGAAAGATATGATTAAACAGCACTTAAAGAGGATTTAGTCAGAAGTCTGACATCTGCATAGCTTCCTCTAGACTTCAACCTCCTCCTCTAGACTGTAAGTTCCCTGTGGGCAGGGAATTAATCTACCAAATCTGTTGTACTCTCCCGAGCATTTAACGTAGCGGTCTGCACACAGTAAGGGCTCCATTGTTCTATTGTACGCTCTGTTGTACTCTCCCAAGCGGCTAGCACACAGTAAGCGCTCAATAAATATGACTGTGTGAATGAATGAATAAATACCAATGATTGTTTGATTGCCAGGTCTGTCCATCAGAACAGAAAGGCTCTGACAAAACCTTGGCGATGAGGACAATCATAACTTTAATATGTAACAAAGAAGCAGGTCCAATTTTAATAGGGCACAGGTGAGAAGATGGGAAAGTGAATTCACCATTTCTGTTTGCCAAGGTCTTGCCTTTACGAACTTAAAAATTAGACTGGGAGAGCTTGGACTTGTGACCAAGCGGGTGGAAGTCAGAGGAGGAAACACGCTTACCGGGGAACTAAGGGTGAATTGAGGGGCAGTCATGGGACAGACCATCAGTCTGGAACTGGGAAAGAGGGACCTCAAGCACTTTGATGGGAAATTCTCCTGAATCTGAGCACTCGTGAAACAGTTACTTGTACCCACCCCAGCACTTAACATAGTACCTGGCACACTGTAAGCACTTAACAAATACCAGAATTATTATTATTTTTTTTTTCTGGAAATTCTCCAATGTCATAACCTTCAAGGTAGCCAAGACAGTGTTTCTGAGGGACTGCCCATCAACTCAGTCCTAACGCAATCAAAAACGTCAGCAGCAGGAGTATTTTTTTCTGGTATTTGGTAAGCACTTCCTATGTGCCAGACACTGTTCTAAACGCTGGGGTGGATACAAGTTAATCACCTTGGACACAGTCTGTGGCCCACATGGGGATCACATTTGTAATCCCCATTTTCCAGAGAAGGTAACAGAAAAGTGAAATGACTTGTCCAAGGTCACACACCCGACAAGTGCAGAGCTTTGACTAGAACCCAGGTCCTTCTGACTCCCAGGGCCGGGTTCTCTCCACTAGCTCACGATGGTTAGTACCCCTTCTCAGAACTCAACTTTCACACACTACAACTGAGGACATCTCACTCCAAAAGGGACTCTTTATTTTCCTGTGAGTAACTCTGCAGCTACACAACCACCTGAAGGTAGAGTAGCTCGGGTTCATTACTAGCCTCCTTTACAGTGTCTTATCATTAACTAGCCTCCTTTACAGTGTCTTTATCTGCAGTGGGTACAACTTCAGTATTTGCTTTTCAAGTGTTTGGGCTCCTGCAGTGCATGGAAGTTTGTTTGTTTGTTTGCTTTTGTCTTAATAGTATTTGTAGAGTGCCACGTCCTAAGTGCTGAGGGAGATAAAAGATTATCAGGTTATCCAGTCCCTGACCTAAGTGGAGTTCAAAAATCCACATTTTACAGAGGAGGTAACTGAGGAATGGAAAAGTAAAGTGACTTGTCTGAGGTCACAAAGAAGACAAGAGCGGTATTAGAACCCAGGTCCTCTGACTCTTAGACCCCCTCTCTATCCAGTTGGCCTCACGGCGGTTGATCAAGTAGTTTGGTCCTTGCTTTTGCTCTTGCACGACTGGGAAATACAGCATCAGACTCATCTCTGTCCACCCTCACCCCAAGGGCTGACCATCTGCTTCTGCTTTCCCAAAACTTCCCATCCATTCCCACCCACGGTTGCCTCTTCCCCTCCGGGAATGCCGTTCGTTCTCCCAGGCGGCCTGCCCAGCCGATGATACTTTACTTGCCGTCCAAACCTCCCCAGATTGTTAGATCGTTCTGCCCATTGTGCTTGTGGAAGGAAGGTCTGAACCAAATCGAAGCTACGACGCTCTTGGGAAAATCAGGATGGGTGGCCTCCGCACATCAGTGCTTTCATGACCTTTTCTTGCTTTGTCCCCCGTCCCCCAGTAGTGACCCCGAACAGTTTCGTTATCCCAAACACTCAGCAGCTCGACCGATGTTTTAGTTTAGTGGTGGTGAAAGTGCTCCTGCATTTTGGTTCTCCCGTGGCATCTGAAATGCCCGTTCCTCGCCTCGTCAGTCTCTCTGTTTGTCTTGTGTCTACCTTCTGTGTGTTTTGAGTGATGGCTGGCAGCTGCCTCTCTTCCCTTCCCTACAAAAAAAAAAATCAAAACAACTCTTTCACCATACGTCTTGAATTAATAGCCTTTTATACCATGCAATTTGCGGCATAATTGAAAAAAAAAATGACTACAATTAGTTCTAATTATAGGCAGCAATTAGCCCTAATTTTTCCTTTGTTCATTAGTGTATTATTATAAACTAATGGCCTGGATTTAGGGGATTTCACCCTGAATGTCTGATTTATATTGACTTTAATCAAACATTAAACTGGGAGGAAAGCAGAATGAGGAAAGTTGTTTACAGATATGCCCAAGTTTCCCTCCAGTTTTCAGTTTCTCTAACAGCTGCCCCATCCCATGTTGTTGACATTTAGAGGCTTGTAGGGTGAACAATGCAGGAGCTCATCTTCCCAAGTTCTAAATTCAGCTCCAGCATTCTCCAAAACCTTCTGACCTGCTGAGTGTCCTTCTTGGGGGCCTGGCCTAGTGGAAAGAGTATGGATGAGAGAGTCAGGAGACCCGGCTTTTAATCTAAGCTCCACCGCTTGCCTGCTGAGAGACCTTGGGCCAGCTTCTCTGTGCCTCAGTTTCTTCCTCTGTAAAATGGGAATGAATGGCTGTGTGGTAAGGTGGAGAGAATACAAGGCTGGAGACATTGTTTGACCTCTGCCTTGGAGGGCTGGTGTGCTTCAATGATACGTAGCCCTCCTCCGTGCCATTCTTTGTGCCTCGGTTTCCCCTTATGAGCATCGGGATCTATGATGATAACGTTGCATGCCATCCAGGATGATGGTGGACGGATGAATGTGATCAAACCTACAGAGCAATAAAACTATAAAATAGAATCTTTAAAAGATTAGCATCTGGTTTCAAGTTTATCATTCTTTCTCAAATGCTGAGGAGTTGGCATAATAATAGTTGTATTTGTTAAGTATTTACTGGGCACCAAACACTACCTAAATACTGGAGTAGATACTCCATGTGTCCCTGTCCCACATGTGGCTTGCGATCTAAGGGGTAGAAAGAACAAGTATATTACTCCCAGTTTTATAGATGAGGAAACTGAAGCAGAGAAAAGTTAAGTAACTCACTTAAGGTGACACAGCAGGTAAGTAGCAGAGCCAGGATTTGAATCAAGGTCTCCCAGGCCCTTGTTCTCTCCCCTAGGCCGTGTTTTTCCTCAACCTGACCCTGTTTCTATATCCCACTGCTATTTTCTGTCAAGTTGCCGAGCGTCCTAGTTGTCAGTGGTGATAGAACTGGGCGAAGTCGCTTTGTTGATTTGCCTGGTTAGACGCCTTCATACCCTCTAATGTAAAACAAGCTTCTTTGCTAGTTTTCTTTAAGGGGAACTAAATGGGATGAGTGAATTCACTTTTGAATGTGTGGACAGTACCAGTTGCTGGTCATCTGTCCCTTAGGTGTCCTGGGGAGTTAGCGTTCAGTTCGGTCTTAGGTGAGTGCTTTTGTGTTCACCTTTCTCCCTACTTTGCCATATTTTGCTGGTGCTTAGAGTTGTTGTTTTCCCTGTTCCCCTTCTCAAGAAACAGGTGCCAAGTCTATGGCGGGGATTGGGGGGGGGATGTCTCTCCCCGGCTTCTTCCCCCCTCCCATTTCTACTAGTTCCCAGCTGTGAGGGAGAAAATGTAGTTTTCCGCTGTCACATCTGTTTGGATTGGACTCCCAGCCTTACTTGTCTCTAGGCATCAACAAGACCCGAGAGGTTTCTGAGCAGGATTGAGGAAACCTAAAAGTGAAGCAGAGCTAAAGGAATTCCGGTTTGGGTTTTCCTGACCGGTTAAGCCTTTGAAGCCCACCTGATACCCTCACACACTCCATCTTACCTCCTCCCCCCACAGAAGCTGCGGTCCATATTGGCCCTTGTACTAAAAAAGAAAAGTTAGCTGCTATGCCTCACTCCAACACCCCTCTTAGAGGGATGGAGAAGGGGGCCCTTAGGTCTACTACTTCAAACCCGGGGCCCAGTGTAGGTGAGAAGGAACCACCCGTAACGGTTCAGACTCTGTACCCAGGCAGTGTCTCCCTAATCCTTCCACATAGCATTGCAGATCAGGAGAGATCTTGACTTTTTTTTTAATCATCTTGGACCCTTGAGTTGAGGTACTGATCTCCTATAGGTTCTCCAATAGTCAATCCTTAGGAATAGCTATAATCTCTATAGGCATAAGCAAATTGAATCCATTGACTTACAAGGGAAGAGACCAACTGCTATATTCCTCTGTTAGTCCACCGTCCCCTGGAGTCGGGATCATCGCTTCTTCATTTCCCTTCCCTGATACCTGTGACTCTTCCCATCAGACCTCACGGGATGTTTATCCAGACGACATTGTTCTAAGGCCGCGTCCTGATCTGATGTCGCACGTGTGAACTCTCTAAGCTTCATACCTACCTAAAAGAGACTCATCTCTCAAATTCTAGCTTTAGGACCAAAAATATATCGCCTCCCACTTCCCCAGAGCATTTCCAGGTCTTGTGAAAGCCCACACCTCCCTTTCTTTCCACAGACGGGACAAATTTCTTACACCCCTTGCTAGTCACATGATAAAATATCACTGGATATCTGTGAACAGTCGATGATGTCACTCTACTGACTCTGGACAAGTGCTTCAAGTTGTTTAATGGTAGTGGGGATGGTTTGCACTGAGCCATCTCGCCTGGTCACCCCTTGGTCAAAGGCATGAATTGCAAGGCAGCTGGTATGGAGATTGGATGCAGGTTGTGGTCACAGAACAGACGATCTGAGACCCCCGCAGTCAGTCAGTAAGTCAATCGATCGGATTTATTGACCGACAATTTCATTTTTTGTGTGCAGACAAAAAAATGTGTTTGTCCTAAAAAAAAAAATAATCTGTGTCCTAAACACTTGGAAGAGGACAATGTAAAAGTATAACTGACACGTTCAGTGCCATTCCTATTTGGTTAGTCACGGATAATGATATAAATGATCCTTTATTAACCACAGGAAAGTTGAATCCTGAACGCAAACTGAATGAGCCACACTCATTTAAATATTGGCAAGAGGTCAGAAATGGTGCATAGTATTACAATAGTAGTATTCAAATACAATAGTAATTTCATGGACAAAGTGTGCCAGTGTGCGAGAGATTCTTTGAACTGAACATACAAAAATACAACTTTTCTACTGCGGACTTTGAGTTTTTTGTGCTTTGAGAATAGTCACCAATGTATCGCAGTTCTTGGATGACTAAATCTAGGGTAGTTGACCAAGTATCTGTAGTGTCCACTCGTTGCCACACCTGACTTCTTGAATAGTATCATTAATCTCATTTTCAAGTCACGCTTAATGTCAAAATGCAACACAGAATCACTATGGGCAGGGGATGTATCTGTTTGTTGTATTGTACTCTCCCAAGTACTTAGTACAGTGATTTGCACACAGTAAGCACTCAAAAAATGATTGAATGAATGAACAGTTTCCTCAAATACCAGTCCTCAAAGCCCATCAATGCTTGCCTCTTTCTTTCCTCAGCAAGCAAAAGCTACTAGCCATTGCCTCTAAAGCTTTCAATCTGCTCTCTCCTACTTATCTACTCTCTTTTCTCAGTTTTCCCTTTAATTTCCACCGCTTCATTAATCTTAAACCAACCTTCTCACTGTGCCTTATTCTGATCTCTTCCGCTGCCGACCTCTTGCTCATAGCCTCCCCATTGCCTGAGAGTCCCTCCCCTTTTACATCCAGTAGACCAATGTGTGCAAAACCCTTGTAAAAGTCACATTTCTTCCATGAGGTCTTCCCTGATTAATTCCTCATTTTCCTGTGTCCCCAAAACTGCCATCTCAGTAGCCCTGCACTACCTAAGCACTTAGGTATTCGCACCCCTGTGAAGAATTCATGCACCAATATTTAGACTCTGTTACTTTTTCTAAACTCTAATTTATCCCAGTTTCTGTCTCCCTCCTAAAGCTGTTAACTCCTGGAGGTCAGGGATTACATCTACTGAATGGATTGTATTAATTAATCAATCATCGATGGTATTTAGAGTGCTTTGTGTAGAGTAAGCACTCAACCAATACAGCGATTGATTGATTAAAGGCTTTTTGTGTGCAGAGCACTGAACTAAGCAGTTGGGATTATACAATTCAGCTATCCTCCTGAGGTATAAAACCCTTAACACACAGGGTGCTCAATAAATTCTGCTGATTGATACCACTTAAGTCACTCCCCTTCTCCAAAACCTCCAATGGCTATCCGTTTCCCTCCACATCAAGCAAAAACTCTCTGACAATGGATTTAATCATTCAAATGCTATTTTTTCAGCACCACCTGTGTTTAGAGCATTTTATTGGGTACTTGAGAAGTACAGAATAAAGAGTGAGCTGTGCTCACAAGGAGTTTGTACTCTGATGGAGTGTAAATTCTAAAATAAGGTTTTTCAGGCATTCCTGTCCATATGGGTGGATTCTCACCATTTATTGATAGCTTCTCCATCTTACACAAACGACAGACTTCACCTGCAAATATTTTTACTTTTTGAACAAAAAGTTTCAGAGTACCTTCCTGCAAACAAGGGCCAACTTTGGGTATCGGTTCCTCTGGAGAAAATAGATTTATAGATTGGAAAGCTCGCAGGACCAAGCTCAGAATCTACTTGGACCAGTTTGAGTTTCAAATTTCACACAATCTCTTTGGGGAATTGAGTTTGTTTACTCACTGTTGGAAAAAATTGTCCTATTTCTAAGGGGGAAGGGAGGTTCAAAAACACGCGTAAGTTTCTTTGGACATCAAATGGCTCTTGCAAAACACCAATTTGATGAATTAAGTGTAAATGAATCAGAAACATGTGCATTTCATTTCCCGTACAATTCCCATGGGTTTAGAAGCCATTGGGGAAAAAAGCTTGTGGGGGAAATATGTTTTGGGTTTCATCAACCCAACATTTTTATTTTATTTTGTTTTATTTTACTTTTTTCAAACAACCTAACTGGGAAACGAAGCCTTAGCTGTAGTCTTCTGTCATTAATGACGGGAAGGGAAAAAAATATGCAGACTGTTCTCAAAAGAATAATTGAGGGACACTCCCCTCCCCAAGCCATAAAGTATTCACTCAACAAAAGTTGTCAATGAACACCATTTGTACAACCATATCAACTGGAAATCTCTTGCTCACCATCTACCAGTTAAGGGGCAAGAAAATCTGATGAATTAGATGCTCTCTTCCTAGAAATGATGTTTTGCTTTGAAATTCTTTAAGTGTGTGTACCCACATTATCCTTCATGGGGGATTTCTCTATCAAAAGAATAAAAGATTTTTAGATCTACCGGGAACTGTGTGTATGTGTGTGCGGGTCTGTGCGGGAATGTTTCTGTTCATTGTTTTATTGTACTTTCCCAAGCGCTCAGTACAGTAAGCACTAAATATGATTGAATGAATGAATGAATGAATGAATGAATGAATGAATGTGTGTGCCTGTGTGTATGTGTGAGAGAGAGAGAGAGAGCAAATTGAGAGAAGAGATAGAGATAGAGAAAAAGAGAGATGAGACAGATGATGTAAAAGTTAAGGGAAGGTGATGGTAAATTTGAGATTAAAAATCCTATTTATTGAGCACTTAACTGGATACAGATCACTATATTAAGGATTTGAGAGATTACACTGAAACAGAGTGGGTAGAAAGTTCCCTACTCGCTTATGGTCTAGAGAAGACAGACATTAATATAAATAAATGAATTATGGGTATGTACATAAGAGCTGGGCAGCTGGGAGTAGAGTGAATATCAAGTACCCAAAGGGTTAAGATCCAAGTGAACAGACAATGCAGAGGGAGAGAGAATCAAGGAAAATAATAGTAAGAATAATAATTATGGTCCTTGTTAAGCACTTAGTATATGCCAAGCACTGTTCTAAGTGCTGGAGTAGATAGAAGTTAATCAGGTTGTGCCATGTGGAGCTCGCAGTCGTCAGCCCCATTTTACAGATGACATAACTGAGGCACAGAGAAGTTAAGTGACTTGCTCAAGGTCACACAGCAGAGGCTTACCTGGGGAAGACCTCTTGGAGGAAATATGTTAAAAAGATAAAATACTTCAAAAATATACCTTAGGGGATGCAGATAAACTGTTTTCCATTTCCTAAATCATGGACCTCCAGAAAACAGAGGGGAATAAATTAAGAATAGACTGATGGGTAGTTTACACATTTTTTCTCCCCCAGACTCTGTTGGTGTTGCTTCCTGAGCACACAAAAAGAGCAGAAGAGGCTGAGACGGGAACACACACGATCCTTACAACCTTGCTCAACAATCTCTTCAAATATTTCTGGTCCTGCCCGGCCTTGGCTTTGAACCTCTCTCTTTGCCTCACAGACCCGATGATGTTCTTATTCCAACTGGCTTTCCACACACTCAACTCCACTTCCGCCAAGCCTCGGTCCAGATCCTGCTTGAAGTTGCTTTGAAGGCCATGGGTTCTAATCCCGGCTCCGCCACTTGTTTGCTATGTGACCTTGGGCAAGTCACATAACTTCTCGGTGCCTCGGTTACCTCATCTGTAAAATGGGGATTAAGACTGTGAGCCCCACGTGGGACTGTGAGCCCTGATGACCTTATAATTACCCCAGCACTTAGGACAGTATGTGGCACATAGTAAGCGCTTAAATATCATAATTATTATTTTCTGAAAAGCGTTCACACTTGATCATGTGCTGAGACCTTCTTTCATCCCTCTGGTTAGGATAAAGATCTAGGTGACTCCTTTCATGTGCTTACATATATGTTAATATAGCTATATCTATCTATAGATATGTAGATAGAAAGGTAGATAGATAGATAAATTAGACAAATCAGTAACTCCTAAGTCTCCTGCCTGAGAGAGAAAGGGAAATCTAGCCTAGGCTCTTCAGAGTCAGATGCTTGGATGAGAGAGGCCGTGTTTATCGATCAATCAATTGCATTTATCGAGCACTTACTATGTGCAGAGCACTGTGCTAAGCACTTGGGCGAGCACAATACAACAGAATTAGCACATTCCCTGCCCATAACAAGCTTACAGTCTGTAGATGAGCTTATAGTCTTAGTAAATCTTCCCATTAAGACTGCTGCAGGTAAGAAATAATAATAATAATGTTGGTATTTGTTAAGCGCTTACTATGTGCAGAGCACTGTTCTAAGCGAAATAAGCAGCTTCTGCCCCTGCCCCGAGCCACACAACATGACCGGCTGTATTTCTAAAGCTTGGTCTTGACGGAATACAAGAAAACAGAATAATAATAATGTTGGTATTTGTTAAGTGCTTACTACGTGCAGAGCACTGTTCTAAGCGCTGGGGGAGATACAGGGTCATCAGGTCGTCCCACGTGAGGCTCACAGTCTTCATCCCCATTTTACAGATGAGAGAACTGAGGCACAGAGAAGTGAAGTGACTTGCCCACAGTCACACAGCCGACAAGGGGCAGAGTCGGGATAGTGATGGAAACATGGGAAAGATATGCTGAACTTGCACAGCATGACGTAAAGTCAAACAGCGGACCTGGGCCACTTCAGACCAAAGAAAATAAGCGTAAAATAAGCCTTTTTTTCTAGTGGTATTTATTGAGAACCGATTGGGTTCACAGCATTAGCTAAGTGCTTGGAAGAGTGCAATTCATTAATATTGATAAAAACAATCCCAGCCCCCAAGGAGCTCACAATATCTACTGAAAGCTAATTGTGGACATTTTACCGTATCAAGACTACCGGGGCTTGGGAGTCAGAGGTCATGGGTTCGAATCCCAGCTCTGCCACTTGTCAGCTGTGTGACTGTGGGCAAGTCACTTCACTTCTCTGTGCCTCAGTTACCTCATCTGTAAAATGGGGATTAAGACTGTGAGCCTCACATGGGACAACCTGATGACCCTGTTATCTACCCCAGCACTTAGAACAGTGCTCTGTACATAGTAAGCGCTTAACAAATACCAACATTATTATTATGTTTAGATTTCAGTTGGTCATGTATCATATATCATGCTTGCCTGGAAATAGTTCACTAGCCTCAAGAAATAGAAGGACCATTGTCGCTGTCAGTTAATAATTACTTGAACGCCCATTCTTTATGGTATTTGTTAAGCGCTTACTTTGTGCCAGGCACTGTTCTAAGCACTGAGATAGATACAAGGTAATTAATTTGGGCACAGTCCAACTCTCACATGGAGCTCACAGTCTTAATCCCCATTTTACAGATGAGGTAACTGAGACACAGAGAAGCGAAGCGACTTGCCCAAGATCACACAGCAGACAAGTGGTGGAACTGGGATTAGAACCCAGGTCCTTCTGACTCCCAGGCCTGTGCTCTATCCACTAGGCCACGCTGTCTTAATAAGTTGAGTTTCTGATATGCTACGGGTCAGGGTAGCCACTTTGAGAAGCGTGGCCTAGTGGAAAGAGCCTGGGACTCAGACCACTTGGGTTCTAATTCCGGTTCTGCCGCTTGCCTTCTGTGTGGGCTCAGGCAAGTCACTTAACTCTTTCTCTGTGCCGTAGCTTCCTCATCTATAAAATGAGGATCACATACCTGTTCTCCTTATTATTTAGAAAGGGAGCAGTGCGTTGGAATGGTGTCTCCGTCTGGCTGGATTATTTTGTAACTACTCAAGTTGGGCACAACAATAATAATAATAATGTTGGTATTTGTTAAGCGCTTACTAGGTGCAGAGCACTGTTCTAAGCGCTATGGGGGAAACAGGGGAATCAGGTTGTCCCACATGAGGCTCCCAGTCTTAATCCCCATTTTACAGATGAGGGAACTGAGGCCCAGAGAAGTTAAGTGACTTGCCCACAGTCACACAGCTGACAAGTGGCAGAGTCGGTGTGGCCACTCAACAGATACGATTGTTAGTAAACATTAGTGTCTTCGCTGCCCAAGGGAGCCAGCTGTGCTCGGGATTCCTGCCGGCCCCGTCTACCATACAGCACCGATGGCCTCGCTCTAGCCAATACTTCTTTACCCCCGCCATATTGCACGTAGCCGGAGGTTGCGTTTTGCCAGGTGGGTCAGACTTGGGAACCACCGGCCGATCTGTGACTCTAAAGCCCAGCATGGGCAGTAGGCCACAGCCAGTCTGGCCATTCATACATTTTGCCCCTAAAAGTCTTAGACGCGTCTCACAAGGGAGTCAGAGGTCCTGGGTTCTAATCCTGGCACCATCACGTGCCTGCTGAGTGACCTTAGGGAAGTCACTTCATTTCTAAGTGCCTCGGTTATGTCATCTGGATAATGGGGATTTAATCCTAGTCCTTCCAATTTAGACTGTGAGCCCTATGTGAGCCCTGTCAGCTAATCCAATTTGATGAACTTGTATCTACCCCAGTGCTTAGAACAGTGCTTGGCACATCGTAAGTGCTTAACGAGTAACCTGATCATTATCTTTATTAATTATCATTGGTATATTATTTGATTATGATTAATATAATTTAATGCAATTTACTGTTTAATATATTGACATAATATTAATTAAATCACTATTGGATTTTATTATTATTGGATTATTGTTATTATTTTGCACCCCTGCTTATCCACTCACTCGGGGCACTCCATGGCCCAGCGTGACCCAGAGATTGGAAAGGATGAGAGAATGCGAGTGGTGGGCGGGGAAAGTATTTATCAACTCTATTTATTGGAGTCTCCCAAGCGCTTAGTACAGCGCCCTGTACACAGTAAGCACTCAATAAATACCGTCGATCGACTGATTTCTTGATTACTGCTGTACAAATCATCATCTCCACAATCATTTAACCAGTGCTGGTTCTTGTTCCTCAAATCTTGGTAACTTGGACCAAGTCTCCATCAGTATCACCATTTGGGTAATAATAATAGTAATTGTGGTATTTGTTAAGCGCTTACTATGTGCCAGGCACTGTACTAAGTGCTGGGGTAGATTCGAGTCCCTGTCCCACATGGGGCTCGCAGTCTTAATCCCCATTTTACAGTTGAGGGAACTGAGGCCCTGAGACGTGATTTATCCAAGATCCTACATCATCCCAGTGGCAGAGCCGGGATTAGAACCCAGGTTTTTTTTTTTTGACTCCGAGGCCAGTGCTCTTTCCACTAGGGCATACTGCTTCCCACGATATTCAAGCTGGACTTAGAAAAAAAAAATCTTTTTTCCAGCCGTGTTCTGCTCATGTGTTTTCTTTTTGGAGAGGATGCTGCTTTTTATTGATCTCCCCTCTGGCCTTCCTCTGACGTGCCTCTCCTCTTGTCCGTCGGCGACAGGCCTACCCGTGCAGCAGCGATAAGGAGTGTGAAGTCGGGAGATACTGTCACAGTCCCCACCAAGGTTCTTCGGCCTGCATGGTCTGCCGGCGGAAAAAGAAACGTTGCCACCGGGATGGGATGTGTTGCCCTGGTACCCGCTGTAACAACGGTAAGGGAACTTTCTCCGGATTGGGATCCGCTCGAGGGGGAATTAGAGTTCCCAACAGCGGGAAGCCGAGGTTTCAGAAGCAGGGGCGGCCACGTCTCTGGTCCGAAGCCCGGTTTACGAAAACCTGCCTAGTGAAGAGAGGTTCTCGAAGCTCAGTCGGGCCAACAGGCGGCAGGATGTCTTGAGCACCCGCTCTGAGTCGCGCGCTTCATCAGCTGGGCCGTAGAGGAAGTACAGGACGCCCCTCCCGCCACCCCCCCGCCAACATCCCTGGCCTTGAGGAGCTTACAGTCAAATGCGGATTTTATATTCTAGACAAGCGCAGATCTTGGGCAGGGGTTTCCTCACAGCCGAGTCAGATCTGCTGCATATTTGACTTCTCAACTCAGGTTGCTGTTCCCTAATGAGTGGCTGAACCCTAGCCATCCAACTGGGCCACTTAATCGTTTAGGTACCAGAGCAGATCTACCTCCTCTGGTCTCCTCTGCTAGCCTGAGTGCCTCAGCCCGCATCAGACCACTTCGGGCGATTTCGCGTAACCGACAGTGGTCGGGTGGCCCGAATCCCAGAACGGGAACACGGTCCCTCTCCCTGAGTCCTCACATATACAGGAGACAAACTGATAGCCCTTATTCATTCATTCAGTCAGTCATATTTACTGAGCGCTGAGTATATCCTAGAGAAGCAGCGTGGCTCAGTGGAAAGAGCCCGGGCTTGCGAGTCAGAGGTCGTGGGTTCTAATCCCGGCTCTGCCGCTTGCCAGCTGTGTGACTTTGGGCAAGTCACTTCACTTCTCTGTGCCTCAGTTACCTCATCTGTAAAGTGGGGATGAAGACTGTGAGCCCCACGTGGGACAACCTGATCACCTTGTATCCCCCAGCGCTTAGAACAGTGCTTTGCGCATAGTAAGCGCTTAACAAATACTACCATTTATTTATATGCAGAACACCATACTGAGCCCTTGGGCGAGTACAGTATTACCCCATCTGGATTTTACCCTTCCCGCTGAGGAGGAAACTGGGGGTGGGAAAGAGAGATGTCTTCTCCCCGGGATCTCTGATCCCCTGATCTGGGACAAGGCATCGAGCGGTTTCACGTCTTGCGCTATTCATTCCTTTCAGGGATCTGTGTTCCGGTTACTGAAAGTATCCTCACTCCTCACATCCCGGCTCTGGACGGGACCCGCCAGAGAGATCGTCATAATGGCCACTACTCTAATCACGATCTAGGTTGGCAGAATCTAGGAAGACCTCACTCCAAGCAATCCCACATAAAAGGTAAGGCTAGAAAAACACCCACAACTCACCACTTTCTTTCTGGGTGACCCTGGGCAAGTAACAACTTCTCTGTGACTCGGTTGCCTCATGTATAAAATGGGGACGTAATACCTCTTCTTCCTTCCTCTTAGATTTGGAGCCTCATGTGGGATGGGGACTGTGTCTGATCTGCTTATATTCTACCTACCCCAACTCTTAGGACAGTGCTTAGCACATAGTAAGTGCTTAATAGGAGAACAGCGTGGCTTAGTGGAAAGAGCACAGGCCTGGGAGTCAGAGGGTTCTTAGCCTGCGTCTACCACTTGCTTTCTGCGTCACCTTGGGTAAGTCACAACTTCTCCGGGCTTCAGTTCCCTCATCTGCAAAATGGGGATTAAATCCTATTCCCTTATAGTTAGACCGTGAGCCCCGTGGGGACAGGTAATTTGTCCAATGTGATCATCTTGAACCTGTTCCGGCACTTAGAACAGTTCTGGGCACGTAGGAAGTATTTAAGAAAAGCCATAATTACTTTTATTAACAGATACCACGGTTATTATTATTAGATGTGACTAAAAAGAAGTGCAGTCAGACAATCTTATAATTTTCGATGCAGCTCAATATACCTCAACTATCTGCTGTCCTTTCGGGACATGACTCACTTTTCCCTATAAATAAACTTCTCCTGGGGTCTTCTGGACACAACTTTATTTGCCATGGAATGTCCTAAAGAGTGTGAGTTCTCCAGACCAATAATAATAATAATAATTGTGGTACTTGTTAAGTGCTTTCTGTGTGCCAAGCACTGAATTATGCACCACCCTCGATACAAGATTACCAGGCCCCATATGGGGCTTATAGTCTAAGTAGGAGGGAGAACAGGAATTGAATCCCCATTCTGCTGTTGAGGAAACGGAGGCCCAGAGAAGTTAAGTGATTTGAGCAAGGTCCCGCAAAGGTAAGTGGCAGAGCCTGGATTAGAACCCAGGTCCCCTGACTCCGCTGACTTCCACTAGGTCGCACTGCCTCTCTTTGCAGATCGATGTAAGGATAATTGATTTATTATTATGGTATTTGTTAAGCGCTTACTATGTGCAGGGCACTGTTCTAAGCACTGGGGTAGATACGGGGTAGTCAGATTGTCCCACGTGGAGCTCACATTTTTCAATCCCCATTTTTACAGATGAGATAACTGAGGCCCAGAGAAATAAAGTGACTTGCCCTAGGTCACACAGAGACAAGCAGCGGAGTGGGAATTAGAACCCACGGCCTCTGACTCCCAAGCCCGGGCTCTTTCCACTGAGCCACAGTGCTTCTCTATTTGCTTTGCTTTGATTTGCTTTGCTCTCATCCACCATGTGGTTTTCTGAAAAAATATTTAGCAGACTCCTCTTACTTCTCCTCCCCTCTACGTCCTGTCACCCTCACTCGCCGTACACACATACACACACACAGAGATGCATGCATTCATATACACAACACCCCATCACATATACCCCCACACACTACAGCCAAGTGTGAAAATCTATTCCAGTGAGGAGCAGGGCTCCTGCAGATTGTTGCAAAGTCCATAAAGACTCATTTTCTCAAATACTTGCAACCATTTAGCAACTGATTTTTCGGTTGGGTTCTGCAGGGCACGAAGGAGACCCCTGCTTACGCTCATCTGACTGCATTGAAGGATTTTGCTGCGCTCGTCACTTCTGGACCAAAATCTGCAAGCCAGTATTGCACCAGGGAGAAGTGTGTACTAAGCAGAGGAAGAAGGGCTCTCACGGCTTAGAGATTTTCCAGCGATGTGACTGTGCTAGAGAACTGTCCTGCAAAGTATGGAAAGATGCCACCTACTCCTCTAAATCCAGACTTCACGTGTGTCAGAAAATCTGAACGAAAATGAGGAGAGTGTTACTAGCTGACTGTGAATTTGTGTATTTAATGCATTACGGCATGGTGGAAAATGAGGAGCGTAACCAAGAACAGAAAGTCTAACGTGAGGTTTGGCATAAGAATGTGTCACCAAAAGCCAAACGAAAAAGCAGTTTGGAATGGTGACCGACGAATGAAATGGCAGCTGGAGTGTTTCCATTATGCAACTTGTTTTATGTAAATAATGTAAACATCTGTGAAAAAGCTATTATTAAAAAAAAAATGCCCGCAGTGGAAATTGTTGACATTTACCCCATGACTCTCCAAGAATTTAGCCTTTGTGCCAGAGATGCCAAGTTACGGATGGATAAATCATAATCGTATGCAAAACTATATTTTAATGGAATAGTCTTCTTGAAGCACACCATGAGGTTCTGCAGGCATTGACGAAAATAGCAAGAGTGACAGAAAGGGTTAAGGATGTCTAATTTGTGAATCAAGGCCTTCATTCAATATGGAGAACTACTTCCATGTGCCCCGAGTGAAGGATGGGGCAGATGCCAAGGGAGCAGTTAGTTCTTCCTCACCTTAATTTCAAAATGGCAGCCGCTCTCCCAGTGGAGAAGGCCATTAAAGAAGGCATTTCATGTTTAAAATAAAAACTCTTCACAACTTTTCTCTCTATTCAAATACCACAGATATTCAGTTCCATTACTATATGCTGAATAAGCATCCTATGGTCTAGAGGAGTCCATATATTGTGTTTCACTTAGTCACAACTGTTCTCTTTGAACACATCTGTAGCATTTGATAGCTGAAAAGAAAAATGGAGATACCAAACCAAAGTTCCAGGAGAACTTTGGCTAAGAGGATGAGGGGAAGCTTCCCTTTCTTCATGACCAGGAGCCCTAAGTCATTAACAAGGAACTGAAATTTCTGATTCTCCATCTCTCAGAACCAGATGAACTTGAGATGTACGCCTTCAATTCAAGCTGAAAACAATTGTGATAAATTGATGCAAGACAAGCTCGCCATTAAAGATCTGGAACCCTTTTGTGTCGAAGGGAACCCGCATTGGGAAGAAAGGATGAGGCCATGTGAAAGCAAAAAATTGTCGTCTTGTTAACACGGTGACCAACTCCCTTTTAGATAATAATTACAGTATTTGGTCGGTGTTTACTATGTGCCAAGCAATGGACTGAGCATTGGGGTAGATCCCAAATAACCATGTTGGGCACGGTCCCTGCCCCACATGGAGCTCCCATGTCTCTCTGTATCAATTCCTCCCTCTGTCTCTTCAGTCGGAAGCCACGCTTCCGATCGGGAAAATGATGTGTGTACTTTAACCGTGGTATTGTTAATCAACTGATTATCTGATTAACCCATTTTGCTGAATTCCCCCTTTCTCTGCCCAGTTCTCGACAACAGGGAGAAAGCACCTGCACAATGAAACAAATCTTTCTTCTAAAACCAGGTTTTGAGATACCTGGATATAGATTACCAATCACTCACTCCTTCATCTCCCACTCTCTGCACCGATTTCCCCACCTGCTGGTTCAAATTCCAGTTCTCCCCTGGATTTTGAATCTCCGTCTGCATTATCTCGTAGGAATTCCAGCTCTCCAGTCACGTGCCGCCATCCAAATGATCATAAAAAAATGTATGGATTCCCCCATCCTCTCCCCAGTCTGGAGACACACGGATGGCTTGTTTGCCCATCGATGCAATTCTGTAAGTTTGGAGAAGTGAAACCGCAGCACATCAGCAAAACGTTTTCTATGCAGCAATTACATTTATTCACCAGCTTCTGCATGACCTCCTTTATGGCCATCCTTCCCTCCCTACCCTTCAAAAAGTTATTATTTGAAATAATTTATTTACAGGAAATGTTTAATGAGATGTATTTTCTTATAGAGATATTTCTTACAGAAAAGCTTTGTAGCAGAATATATTTGCATCCCGTTGACTTTGTAATTTAGGGGGAAATGTATAATAAGATTAAATATATTAAATTTCTCTTTTTCCAAATACCATACCCAAATTTCTCTGTGTTTTGTTTAATGGACCGGCCTTGTCCAAGTGGGAAGAAATGTTTTATGTTTACGGTGCTAATTTATTTCCCTGAATCGTGGAGCAATTTCTGAGTTTGTGGTTCTGTGGAGCGAGCCACACCTACCTTGATGGCCCTAGAGCTCAGTCTAAACTATCAATCTCTCCAGGAGTCAAAGTTGGCAAAAAAAAAAAATGCACTTTGAGTCCTAACGATCCAAAGATTTCAAGTGAAAGGTACATTTTGGATTATTGAGACCAAATAATTGAGACCAGAGTATTTGGGGATCTAATGATGTGGATCATTTTCTGATGAAGAGGCCAAGAGATCCCAGCTCCTTCCTAGAGCCCTGTCAAAATATGGCAGAATGAACCAGAAGCCATTCTCAGTGTGCTCCGATGGTCTTAATAACCTGTATTATTTTAAGTAGAAAAGCCAACACTATCTTAGAAAAATGTGACTGAGGATGAACAGGATGGAAATTAAAGTAATAATGAGGCTAGTGGAAAGAGCAAGGGGCTGGGAGTCAGGGTACCTGGGGTCTCATCCTTGCTCTGCCACTTGCCTGCTGTTAGGCAAGTAATTTAGCTATTCTGTGCTTCCTAATCTGTATAAAATGAGGGGAAAATACCCATTCCTCTCCCTCTTCGATAGTAAACCCCATGTGGGATGGGGATTATGTATGATCTACTCATCTTTTATCTACCCCGGTGCTTAGTAGAGCATTAGAAGCATAGTAAGACCTTAACAAATACCAATCAATCCATCAATCAATTCTATTTCTCGAGTACTTACTGTGTGTAGATGACTATGCTAAGTGCATGGAAGAGTAGAATATAACAAGAGTTGGTAGGCACTTTTCTGATTGAAAAGGGGTTAAGGTCTAGAGGGGAGACAGATGTTAATATAGGTAAATTACAAATACGTACACAAGTGCCGTGGGGTTGAGGGAAGGGTGAAAAATGGGTGCAAATCCAATGCAGGATGGTGCAGATGGGAGTGGGAGAAAGGAAAATGAAAACCTAGTCATGGAAAGCCTCTTGGCGGGGATGTGCCTTCAGTGAGACTTTGAAGTTGGGACAGTGTCTTTTGAATATGAAAGGGAGAACGTTCCAAGCCAGTGGCAGGCAACCACTGGAGGTTTTTGAGGAGGGGAGTGACATGCCCAGAATGTTTCTGTAGAAAGATAATCTGGGCAGCGGAATGAAGAATAGACAGGAGTGGGGAGAGACAGGAGGATGGGAGATCAGAAATGCTTTGTGTCAACCATTGTTCAAAGTGCTGTGTTAGATACAGATTAAATCAGACACCGTCTCTGTTCCACGTGCCACTCACAGTCTAAAAGGGAGAACAAGAACTGAATCTCCTTGAGGCAATTGAGGCACAGAGAAGTGAAATGACTTGCCAAAAGTCACATAACAGGCAACTGTTAAAACTGGGATTAGAAGCCAGGTCCTCAGTCTTCCAGGCCTAGGCTCTTTCCACTAGACCGTGCTTCTCCCCTACTGCTTTCAAACATGTCCATGTCTCCCGTATCCTAAAAAATAATCCCTTGAACCCTCAGATCCCTCCAGTTATCACCCATCTCTCCCTACACCATTCCTCTCCAAACACCTTGAGCGAGTTGTCTAAACCCTCTGCCTCAAGTTCCTCTCCTCCAATTCTCTCCTTGACCCCCTCTGATCTGGCTTCGGTCCCCTTCATTCCACAGAAACCACCCTCTCAGAGATCACCAATGATCTCCTTCTTGCCAAATCCAACAGCCTCTACTCCATCCTAATCCTCAACTGCTCAGCTGCCTTGGACACTGTCGACCAGTCCCTTCTCCTGGAAACATTATCCAACCTCAGCTTCACCGACACTGGCCTCTCTTGGGTCTCCTCCTATCTTTCTGGCTGCTCATTCTCAGTCTGTTTCAAAATTGGTTTCTCCTCTGACTCTCATCCCCTAACTGTTGATGTCCCTTAAGGTTCAGTTCTGGGTCTCCTTCTATTTTTCATCCATACCCACTCCCTTGGAGAGCTCATTCAATGTCATGGCTTCAACTCCCATCTGTAAATGGATGATTCCCAAACCTACATCTCCACCCTTGATATCTCCCCCTCCCCGCAGTCTCACATTTCCACCTTACTTCAAGACCTAGCTACTTGGTTGTCCCACCGTCACCTCAGACGAAACATGTCTAAAGCAGAACTCCTTATCTTTCCACTGAAACCCAGTCCTTCCCCTGACTTTCCCATCACTGTCTCACAATCCTTCCTCAAATGTCTCACATCCCACCATCCTTCTTGTCTCACAAACCTGTAATCTTGGCGTTGTACTTGACTCCTCTCTCATTCAACCCACATATTCAATTATTCACAATGCTGCTAAAATCCACCCTTTCCTCTCCATACAAACTGCTACCAAATTAGTCCAAACACTTATCCTGTCCCACCTTGATGTCTATTATCAGCCTCCCTGCTGACCGCCCTGCCTTCCGTCTCTCTCCACTCAAGGCCATACTTCACTCTGTTGCCCAGATCATTTTTTTCTACAGAAACTTTCAGGTCATGTTTCCTCCCTCTTCAAGAACCTCCAGTGGTTGCCCATCCACCTCCACAGCACTGAGATAGATGAGACTGAGGAACAGTGAGTAGGTTAGCGTTAGAGGAACCAAGTGTGAGGGCTGGCTTGTAGTAGGAGAGTAGTGACCTGAGGTAGGAGTGCGTGGGTGGTTGAGAGCTTTAAAGTCGATGGTAATGAGTTTCTCTTTGCTGTGGAATTGCTAGTACAGGCTGCTCATTCTCAGTCTGTTTCAAAATTGGTTTCTCCTCTGACTCTCATCCCCTAAATGTTGATGTCCCTTAAGGTTCAGTTCTGGGTCTACTTCTACTAGTGTGGAATTACTGTGGGTAATTATTATCACCCAAACCATGGTGGACTGCATTAACCAGTGTCAGGCACATAGTAAGTCCTTAACAAGTACCAATCAATCATTCAATGGCAATTAATCAGAGAAGCAGTTGTGGCTCAGTGGAAAGAGCAAGGGCTTAGGAGTCAGAAGTCATGGGTTCTAATCCCGGGTCTGCCACCTGTCAGCTGTGTGACTTTGGGCAAGTCACTTAACTTCTCTGTGCCTCAGTTACCTCATCTGTAAAATGGGGGTAAAGACTGTGAGCCTCACGTGGGACGAACTGTTTACCCTGTATCTATCCCAGTGCTTAGAACAGAGCTTGGCACATAGTGCTAAACAAATACCAACATTATTATTATTATTAATTATTGAGTACTTACTGCATGCAGAACACTGTGCTAAGCACCTGAAAGAGCACAATATAATATAATTGGTAGATATTTCCCTGGCCACAAGAAGACTTTGGTCTAGGGGGTAACAGGCATTAAAATAAATTACAACTGTACATGAAAGTGCTGTGGAGCTGGGGGTGGGGAGACTAACAAGTGCTTAAATATTCAATGTACAGGTGATACAGAAAGGAAAGAGAATTAGGAAAATAAGTGCTTAATTGTCCACAGTTATTATTACTATCACCATTATTACTCAAAGTACTAATAGTATTCATTCATTCAAATAATTCAACCACATTTATTGAGCTCTTACTGAGTCCAAAGCACTGTACTAAGTGCTTGGGAGAGTACAATATAGTGATCATTCTAAATCAAACCACAACGAACTGTTTTAACTCTATGCAGAGGTCCTCCAGACCAGCTTGCCTAACCGGGCTAATGCCACTCTCCTTCCAATTATCCAGCAAGCTAATAGCTACCTAATTCTTCAGAATGGAAAACCTAACCAAGGAGGTTAGTGGAAGCTAGGGCAGAGGAGAAAAAATACGATACCTGGAAGTGGTTCCTGAGAGATGTTACAGAAGGAAGGGGATACCCAGAACGGCAGAGAGGAAAGAAAAAAAAAAAGGTAGAGAGAGGACCAAAGGTCCAGACTGGGAGAGGGACAGAGGCAGAAGGAGTTGAGAAGGGAGAAGGAAGACAGGGTTGGAATGGTGGAGAATCTGTGGGGCGAAAATGGGAAGACTGAATTGGATTCAGATAGCAATAGCGAGTCAAAGGAAGCCTATGAAGATGAGAATGGTGAAATCACAGCTGTAGGCTCAGAAAAGAATTTCTGCAGGGGTGTTATTCGCACACAGCTCCCAGTGGCAAAAGCTAATTAATTTCATTAACAGGCACTTTGTCAAAAAACAATCATTGTGCTCTCTAATTCTTTCTTAGGTAATTGCATTATATCTGGTTTGGGAATTGTAGAGGAACACAAATGTGAGAGTAATTGAACTGTTTCTCCCAGAAATGGGCTTACCATCATACCCCTGCACATCCGTCACATTTTTTTTAAACTTCCTGGAGGTCAACATTTCATATAGTTGCCACAGGAATATTTTATTTGCTCCACACCTTCCCATTTCACTGCACCTGCTGCACCTGTCATCATTCTGTTTTTAATAGCTGGTCAGCCTCAAGAGGAAATGAACAGATGGAGACCATCAGATCCACTAGCTCTATAGGTAAATTTCAAAGTCCTGGCTCTGCTCTTAATTCAGCCCTAAAAGCTGAGGAAGAGCTGTTTTCTCCCCTCCAAACACAACCTCCTATCCCATCCCCCAAATTCACACATCCGTTGCCCCATTTTATATCACATTAAGTAGGTTTAAAGAATGATAAGAGCAAGTAAATTAATTATCTATTAAAATAGGGCAGTGTGTTCTAGTTGTCTAGCACATGATGTCAAACTCCCAAGTCCCAGATCGGGGGCTGCATGAGAAGAGGAAAGGCTGAAACTTCTCTTTAACATTTTTCAGGGAATGTTGAACCCTACATGGGGGTAAAATCATTTATATTCTGTGAGCTTTCTCTGGGACCCTTAAAAACAAATGTTAGGTGTGGGGAAACAGGAAATGTGGGAATGCTATGAATGCAGTTTCCTACTATCAGAGAGGTGGACACAGCTGGAAAACTTGGGGGTTTGATTCTTCAATGGGCATAGAGTTTCTTCAAAGCCAGTTTCAGGGAGGCCTAAAATCAGAGTGCCCTCAGCTCTCAACCTACGTACCAACTCTATTATACTCTACTCTCCCAAGCGCTTAATAGTGTGCTCTGCACAGAGTGCTCAATAAATACGATTGATTGATTGGAGTGAAGTTGAAGAAATCTGTTTTTAAGAAAAACCTGTGCTATAGTATTGTCCCCAAATCCAAAGTCCCATGAGTGTTAACCACCATCGATCCAGAAGAATGTTCTGCTCTTGTGTTCTATCCAAAACCTTCATTGAAACCACACGTTCTGACAGAACTGAGAGTATTTGTTCATGGAAAAGGAAAGCCCCGTTGGGAAATCCCTTGAGTGGTGTGTACAAGTCAGAGTGTTCAGATTGGCAAACTAGAATAAGAGGACATATTTAGGGGACCAATGAATGGTTCAGGACAAAGGGAAGATCTTGTAAAAAATAAAAGAAGAGCTGATTCAGTGATGACTCAAGAAAGGGGGAATTCCTGGGATATGGAAGGGTTGGGTCAATTCTGTATCCCAACCTTGTAGGGATTAATTGTCTCAATCAGGGATTAGAATGGGTTTTGACCCTGGGAAAATTCAATCAACCTTTACCTCTCACTGACACTCAGACCAAAATCCACAGAGCACCTCCCAGCAGGATTCTACCCATTTGCTGCCAGTCCTGTGTTCAGTGTGTCCTCAAATATCTGGTAGGGAAAGGAGAGAGCTGGTGCTGGATTAATATGTTGTCCCAAATCATGGGGTTATTCTCGAATGGCTCTATCATGGAGCATACTTTGTCATGGACCTTCATATTCCGAATTAGAATCCATGCCAGATCATCTGAAATAATAGCATGAAATTCCTGTACATGAAGTAATCTGTAACATTAAACATCTCTGAACTACTATTATTGCTCTTTTCCTTATTATTATTTTCCTCTTCCTCCTTCTTCTTTGTCTCTTTTTCCCCGCCTCCTCCTCCTTCTTCTCCTCCTCCTCCTCCTTCACCTTATTCTTCTCCTCCTCTTCCTCCTCCTCTCTCTTCTCCTCCTTCTTCTTTTTCTTCTCATTATATTTCCTAAGCACTTATCATTATTATGGTATTTCTTAGGCACTTACTATGTGCCAGGCACTATACTAAGCACTGAGGTTGATTCCCTGTCCCTGTTCCTTGTGGGGCTCATAGTCTCAATCCTCATTTTATAGATGAGGTGAGGCACAGAGAAGTAAAGTGACTTGCTCAAGATCACACAGCAGACAAGTGGCAGAGCTGGGATTCAAACCCATGACCTTCTGACTCGCAGGCCTTTGCTCCATCCACTAAACCATGCCGCTTACCTCATGCTGCTTCCATGCTGCTTATTATGTACCAAGCACTGTAATAGGCGCTGAGGTAAATACAAGATAATCAGGTCGGACACGATACCTGTCCCACAGTCCAACTAAGTCCTGGCTCAAAGTCCAACTAAGAGTCCACTATTCACGCCCTGAATCCCCAGTTTTCAAATGAGCAAACTGAGGCCTAGAAAAGTTAAGTGATTGCCCAGGGTCACACAGTAGGCAAGTGGTGAAGGTGAAGTTGGAATCCAGGTCATCTGATCCTAGGTCCAGGCTCCTACCACTGGGCTATGCTGCTTCTCCATTATTTATTCTAAACTAAATACACTCAAAACATATCATAACACTAAATGAGAGATTGTGTTATCATTATTAGACTCTTCAGGAGCCTGCCCAAGTAGGAAAAAATTAAATTGTTTATTGCTTCACAGAGTCCTATATCATCAGGTAAGTCTTCTTCAATCAGTTTAAAAACTATATCTGCTTTTTTGAATTATTTTTCCAAGACTTTTCAAACCTGAAGTCTTAGCTAATGGTGGAGCTAAGATTCTAGCCTTAGCAACGGCCATGACAACCTCCTTCTCCACCACTGGAGGTCAGGGGTTTTCTCTGCTTTATCAGAAAGCAGCACAGAATTGGGGTGAAATAGAAGGGCAGATATTTTAACTAGCTTTAGACAGCCTTTTCCGCCTCTTTGGGACTCTCCGCTTCTTTCAGATAGGTCTGAGAAGCTGACTTCCTGTTTGTGTGGGAGTAGCCAGGTGGAAAGCTGCTTTCTTCACTTCTAGGCAAAAGCCATGGAGTGCTGCTGGTGGAAATCCAGATTATAAAGCCAATTTTGTCTGCCTCAACTTCATCCTTTCCTGCTTTAACTCTGTCCTCTCCTCTACCGGGTAAATATCATTTCTCAATTCTTATTGACTCCCAAGCACATTGCTCTCGCCAGTAGTTCCAGATGTTTAACTCTCTCTTCAAACCCCCTGTCCCACCACCTCCCCCCATCTCTTGTCCCTAATGATCTGGCCATGTACTTTTTTGAGAAAATTGAAACTATCAGACATGATCTTCCTATAATCTCCTCTGCTCCTCTCCAGTTCCTCCCTCCGCCCCCTTCCTCCCTTCCTCCCTGTCAAATGTTCACTATCCAATGGCTTCTTCTTCTCTGCCTTCAAATATGCTCAACCTTCACCTCAAAAAACCCTCCCTTGACCTCTACAGCACCCCCAGTAATCACCCCATCTCCCTCCTTCCATTCCTCTCCAAAAGCCTTGAGTGAGTTGTCTACAGCTGTGCTATAAGTTCCTCTCCTCCAATTCTCTGTTTGAACCCTTCCAATCTGGCTTCCATCCTCTTTACTTGTTTGTGGCTGAGTACTTGACCTCTGCCCAGCAATGCTTGGGTCTAGCTTCATTGACCAGATGCTCAGCAAGACTGCTATAGGGGCAGGGCAGGTATTCAAGTTGTGCTGGGAACACCTTTTATGCTTCTAAGCCAAACCAAAGATGGCCACAAAATTGGTACAATCTTCCCCCCTACCACAATTTCAGGAGGTTTGGAATCATTTGGGGAGGAATTGGCTTTGGCCAATAGGGAGAAAACCTTCCCATCCCTGGGCTAGAAGCTATGCTCTTAAAGGGACTGAGGGAAGAAGCTTAAGCCTCTTAACTGGAAAGTGGGTATAAGGTAAAAAGAATTCTGAGGTCTGGGAAACTTAAGCCCTGATCCATTGCATGTGGTAATTTCTCTCTCTCTTCAAGATACATCTTGGATAAAATAAAAGGTAAGTGTGGGTGGTTTAGAAACGTCATTGGAGGAGAATTTCAAACTAAAATCAATTTTTTGGGCCTCTTCTAAAGCGGCTAAATCTGGGACTGGCCACAAAGCCTCTTGATTAGGACTGATTTCTCGGTGGGTGGTCTGTTAATCAAAGCCTTCAGGATCTGCAGATAATTACTTTGCAAACCTCTTCTTCATTGTTTGGGTAATTTCTTTTTATTCACTCTCTGAATTAAACCCTGTTTATTTATCTTGGCCGTTTGTGGGTTCAGCTCAGCCGTGGCCATTCCTTTAGCCTTAATAATGAAATCTTGGTTGAAATTTCAAGGGCCTATACCTTCTTTTGATCCTCACAAATAATAGATGGCTGACACTGGTTTAGTTTATGAGTACATAGCATCATGGAGGGAGGTGAACTTTTATTCAATTATTTCACTCAATTGTATTTATTGAGCACTTACTGTGTGAAGAGCACTGTACTAAGCACTTGGGAGAGTACAATTTAACAGTAAACAGTCACATTCCCTGCCCACAAGGAGCTGAACCCATATTCTTTTTCACATTCTCATCTGCTGAATTGCATTTTGGTTTAAAGCCATTTTGGATTTTTGGGATGGCATGATTAATGATATTATTCATTAGTTTGTCCTGAAGGACACTGACTTCAACTTCCATGAGTCCGACTACTTAGCACTTTCATGAAATTTCCCTAAACGTTTGGAACAATGAGGAAATGTGAAATGATGCCATCATCATCAGCTGAAGTCATGGAATTCGAGAGAATACCATCAGATCTAAAAGTATAACCAATTCTCCCCTGAAAGCTCTGTATTTCAGATAGAGGAAGTGACAGAGTATAAAGAGAAAGACTTAAATGTCATGGGACTGGTGGTGATTTCAACAGAAGAGGAAGGCAAGGTGAGATGAAGAGGTAGGAAAAAGTGGGGAAGACGAAAGAGGAAAAAAAGAGAAAATCAGAGAGGAGAGAGAAGAGAAAGGGAAAAAGAGGGAGAGAGAAAATGAGAGAGAGAAAAAGAGAGGGAGAGAGAAAATGAGAGAGGTGAGAGAAGAGATGGAAAGGGAAAAAGTGAAAGGAAGAGAGAGAAAATGAGAGTGGGGAGAGAAGAGGAGAGGAAGAGGGAGAACAAACTTATGCTTGGCACCTCAGTGCCACTTCTGCTTCATGGGCTCAGTGGGAGGAGAAGCATATGAGAACCTCTAGCGTAACTTGCCATCTCGTGGTGATAGTAGAGGCCACACTATTCCCCGGACCAGGGCTGCATCCTATCAGCAGTGGGAAAAATGAGCAGCTGCCATCTTGAAGCGCTTTTGGCCCATTTCTAGCTCCCAGAGGAGGGGAGGACAAGCTACTTTCAGCCCAGAAATCTACGTGGGTAAAGTTAAGAGTGTCATCATCCCAGTGCAGAGTCCACCTATAGGGTAGGCTGTCTAGGCTCAAGAGCCACATCTGGTATCAAGAAGAGGCACTTTAGCTTGCAAGCCATAGGTTGCCAAACCCTTCCCTAGTTCATAAATCTGTCACGCAGAGAAATGTTGACCAAAACATTAAGGAAGACTTTGAAGTGAGGTACTTAACCAAAGCACCAAAGGCCAGGGAAGAGTGGAAGGGGAAAAAGTCACAAAGAGAGAAACTACTACAGCCCAGGTGAAAATTCCTTCTCGCTTGTGACCAGCTGACTTGAATACATCACCTTAGAAAGAGCTTTGTCACTACCTTCTTTGTTCCTCGTGACTCTTTTAACTACACACGGTGAACTCCCCCTAGATTGGAAGCTTCTAGAAGGCAGAGATGGTGTCTACTAACTCTGTGCTATTGTACTTTTCCCAGTGTTTAGCACGCAATAAGCACTCAAGAAATGCCATTGATCGATGGATGGATTGAAGTTGCCCTGGTGGTCCTTAGAAAGCAAAGGATGGCAAGATTTCCTCAGGAATCCCATGGCCAGAAGAAATTCACTCATTCATTCATGCAATCGTATTTACTGAGAGCTTACTGTGTATACTGAGCACTTGGAGAGTACAGTTCAGCAACAAATAGAGACAATCCCTGCCCACAACAGGCTTACAGTGTAGAAATCTTCTCCAAACTTGTTTACATCAAGTAACCCTAAAAACAAACACATACATACACTTCCCCCTCGCTCTTGCACTCTCTCTCTCACACACTCTCTCTCACGTTCTCTCTCTCTCCCACCCACCAATTTGTCCAGTTCTGTGGCCAACCTCACAGTTCCTTAAATCTGAATCGATCCATTCCTAGTTGTCCCCTGAGTATCTTAAGGAGCAGGTTGTGAAATGGGCTCCAGCACTGGGATTATGGGGAGTAGTAGATAGTTGTTTGGGAGTATTAAATCCAGATGGGTGTTTTCATTAGAGTAATGGGAGTTCTTAATCCAAACAAGAGCACTTATAAAGCAAGCATTTCTCATCATGAACACGAAAAAAAAATCAACAAAGAATTACTAAGCCATTGCTTTCAAATATTCTTGCATGTTCCCTGTAGAAATATTTTGGGTCCATTAAAACACAGTTGTAAATCTTTTCTTTCCCAAAATCTGGGTTCTCTTCTCCTTGAGGAAGGAAAGGGTAAGTTCTCCTCCACACCTCCCCTGCACACATTTTTAGAAACAAATGGAATAAAAGATTAAAAAAAGTTTCATTTGGTATCAATCTCCAGATGTTAGTCAAAAGGAGAAATTCAAGTCCATTTCCAAAGGGGATGTTGAGCAATTTTGTGTCTGAGAAGGGAAACCAAATGACCCCAAGCAGACCAATAACCTACCTGTCCTCACAACTGTTACCTAAACTGTTCTACCACCCCAATTTCTCTTGTGCTGCTGTGTCTCACTCTACAGTTTATTTAGCATTCATTGTAATGGTTCAGAGATGTGGTTTTGCAGTTTTAAATATGTTTTTCATCTTTGTTGTATAGTTATAAGTATTTCTTGAGGTTTTTCCAGTCTCCCCCAAGGTACCTTGAGGTCAAGGTAATTAGTTTCTTTTCAACCACTCAAAAGTGCCTTGAAAATTGCTCTGCACAATATGGCCAATCAATAAGTCATATTTATTGAGCGCTGCTTGTGTACAGAGCACTGTAGTGAGTGCTTGGGAGAGTACAATATTACAGAGTTGGTAGACATGTTCCTAGCCCACAACTAGCTTACACTCAAAAAATATCCTCTGATGCACCCAGATTTATCCCTTTAATTGGAGTTACAGTTGGAGTTCCATTTTGTTCATGCTTTTATTCTCTTATTATTATAATAATGATGGTATTTGTTAAGCGCTTACTTTGTGTATTTCCTCCTGCCTCTAAGACGTCTCTACCTGGATGTCTGCCCACCACCTAAAACTCAACATGGCCCAAACTGAGCTCCTCGTCTTCCCTCCCAAGCCCTGTCCTCTTCCTGACTTTCCCTATCACTGTGGGAAGCCAAGAGTTGATGCTCAAAGATAGAGGAGAGACGTCTTTTTGACTTTCTATTTCATTCCCCCCAAGTAGGAATGTAGTGACTCTGTGCTGATTCTCTGGACAAAGCAAACCAAGTCTCCAAGTTCCTCTGATGCTTGCCCATTTGGTGTCTCTGAAGTTGTCCAAACAGCCCAAGGAAATTAATTCATGGTGTGCATTTGGGGTTGTTTTGCCACACTTGGAAAAGAAAGAAGAAAACCAGCACTCAGCAAGCATTTCCTCCCTGGCCCCAACACGAAGGCCAGGAATAGGAATGTTCACTGATTCGATGTGTGTTTCCCCAGAAGCAACGGAAATGTTTTCTGTTTTTGTTTCGCCAACTATCAAGTTGTGTCAAACTCACTGATTCACCTGAAGCAAAACACACTTGTTTTTCCCTTTAAAAAGAGACCACGGTATCCTGAGCCACTCTAGGGAAATAGCATGGCTTAGTGCAACAAGCACAGGCCTGGGAGCTAATCCCAGCTTTGCCACTGACCTGCTGTGTGACCTTGGGCAAGTCACTTAACTTCTCTGGGCCTCAATTCCGTCATCACCAAAACGGGATTTCAATATCAATTCTCTTTCCTACTTAGACTGCGAATCCCATGTGGGACGGGGATGTGTTCATCCCGATTAACATGAATCGACCCCAGAGCTTAGGACAGTGCTTAACGCATAATAAGTGCTGAACAAATGCCCCAATAAAGAAAATAAAAAATTATGGTGGAACTCCTAAGGAATTAATCACTTTAAAGTCACTTTGAAAACATTAAATAGCATGTCACCCTTGACATAGTTTCCTTATTTAAGCTCCAAATAAACTGAGCAGTGGTTTTCTGACTTCTCTTATCAGATCGACTCTATTATGAGTTGCTAATGTGAGCTGATAAGATAAACCTGAGTTCTTGAGTGACAGCACACAGCAGAAATGTTCCAGCTTCGTATCTGTGTTTCGTCCATCTCTGACATCTAGAATGCATATCTTTCATGTGTAGTGATGACTTTTCCTACTGCCAGAAGCGTGTCGTTGAAGATAAATGCTCTCCCATGAAGCCATAAATCTGTGTTTGCGGTATTGTCGTAATCTCCGTTGTGGGAATGATTTTGACATCGCCATCTGAAAATGATGACTTCTTCGATTCAACCATCAGGATGAGAGTCGTGATGAAGAAAAATCCCTTTCACATTCAAGTCGCATGTTTTAATAATGGGTAATTGTGGGGCACAAGTTCCAAGACAAATGACATTAGATTACACTGCTGATGAACAGGGTCATCATCCTGCCTCGGGCTTTGAGAAGACACGCTCTGAGTCATTGAGCTAAGCCTTAACTTCCTGTTTGTCTCATCCTGTGTTTGCAGCTATCTGGGACTGGGATATGCAAATGTCATTAAAATAATATTCCTTTTCACGGAAAAATCCAAGAAAGATGATTTCCACTCAAAAATTTCAATTAAATCTGTCTTTCTAGGCCCCCGATCACTCCACCATTTGAACCTTTGAACGGACGTTTCCACTGTGTGCCGCACCATCCGAGAACGGTTTCACTGAATTCCCCTTGTCAAAATTCTATGATGGGAAAGTTGAGCACTACTCCAAGACCACATGAGCCCCACCATCTATTTTCCCAAGCACTTAGTACAGTGGTCTGCACACAGTAAGCCCTCAACAGTTACCCTTGACTGATCGATTGAGCATCTCTATAAAGGAAAAAAAAATATTTCTCCCATGCAGGCTGGTTTTCTAAGAAATCACATTTTGTTTCGCCGTTCTTATCACAGGACACGGAGCATCTTTGCGGCAAGACCCTCGAAGCCATGCAGATGTTGAGCCGGTCTGCTCGGCACATAGTAGGCGCTTAACAAATACCAACATTATTATTCTCCTGAACGCCACACCCCAAGATCTTGATTTATAAAGGTCACCATGGGTTTCGAGAGAGATAAGAATGAAGTTCTCGTGCTTGAAATCACGCTCCAACCATTAGAATATGGCAGGGAAGCACATCCTAAAGGATTCGGCAATGTGGGACATGCACTAACTTTGGTGGGCTACTAGGCTTCTTCTGTGCATTTGGCCACAATCTTCCTCAGGCAGTGTGATAGTGGGAAGCTCATTTCTCTCTCGGTTCTATGAAGTCACCTAACTGCTCTCCTGGAAAAGAACTAAGGCATGCTAAATGCTTGCTCAGAGCATGGGTGTTCAGCAATAGAAAGTGTCATGTGCATGGAGAGTCCAAAGATCAACACATATATGTCGCATGTATTTCCTTGATCAGTCAATCAATGGTATTTGTTGAGTGTTTACTATGTGGGGAACACTGTACTAAGTACTTGGGAGAGTACAATGCATCACAGTCAGCAGATCTGCTCCTCCCCATAACAAGATTACGGTCCAGAGGATAACATATATCCAACATATATTAGAGAAGCAGCGTGGCTTAGTGGAAAGAGCCCAGGCTTGGGAATCAGAGGTCGTGGGTTCTAATCCCAGCTCTGCCACTTGTCAGCTGTGTGACTTTGGATAAATCACTTAACTTCTCTGGGCCTCAGTTACCTCATCTGAAAAATGGGGATTAACACTAGGAGCCCCACGGAACTGGGGTAGATACAAGGTAATCAGGTCATCCCAAGTAGGGCTCACAGTTTTCATCCCCATTTTACAGATGAGGTAACTGAGACACAGAGAAGTGAAATGACTTGCCCAAGGTCACACTGCTGACAAGCGGCGAAGCCAGGATTCAAGCCCATGACCTCTGACTCCCAAGGCCGGGTTCTTTCCATTGAGCCACGCTGCTTCTCTTCCTTCAATGACCAAAGACAGGAGAGAGCCTTCAGCTAGTGGAAATGCTCTGGGCTTACCGGTCAAGTTCACCAAACCAACCAAATTCAAAATTCCATCCTGACCCTTTCTTCTCTATTTGCATCAAAATGATTTTCTGATCTCTTACTTTAAAAGTTTATTTTTCATTTTGAATCCAATAAGAAATAATTCAGAAATTGATCATAGTTGCCACAAAGGTGGGACTGCTCTCTGGGCAAATTCTGAGGCTGGACCAGCTGCAGGATAAAATGAAACAATCTCAACTGAATGCACATGCTAGATTGTCAGCTCCTTGTGGGTAGGAATGATGTCTAACAGCATTATTGTATTGAAGTTTTTTTGTATTTGTATATGTATTGTATTCTTTTTGAATTATTTTGAATTGTTTTCTCTTCTGGGATCGATAACCAATAATAAAGGAAAGATTAGCCAAGAAATACACCCAAGATTAATGTTAGGAAGACTTGCTATGAAGAGTCTAGAAAAGTCATGAAATGTGCTGATGTAACTATCGCCACAGAAATACAAAGCTCTATGGTGTTTCCAGTGACAATGTATGGATCCGAAAGCAGGACAGTGAAAAAACAGGATAGAAAGAACATCGATTCTTTTGAAATGAGGTGTTGGAGAAGGCTTTTGCGAATACCACGGCTTGCCTGAAAGACAGATGGATTTTAGAGCAAATTAAACCAAAGTGGTCTTTGGAAGACCAAATGACTCGAATTGGATTAGCCTATTTTGGACACATAATCAGGAGGACTGATTCTCTGGAGAAGACACTAGTGCTAGG
Organism: Ornithorhynchus anatinus; assembly: GCF_004115215.2. NCBI lineage: Eukaryota > Metazoa > Chordata > Mammalia > Monotremata > Ornithorhynchidae > Ornithorhynchus > Ornithorhynchus anatinus. The sequence continues at coordinate 39,270,045 of NC_041739.1, forward strand.
AAAAGACCAGGAAAAACGTGGAAGAGGCAGACCGCCAGCTAGATAGAGACCGTAATAACGATTAAGGAAGAGCCATTAGACAGGTTGCGGATTATGGTGGAGAACGGGACGTTCTGGAGAAAGTATATCCATGGAGTCACTGTGAATCGGAAACGACTCAAAGGCGCATAATAATAACAATAATAATTCTGCCAAAGTGCTTGGTACAGTGCTCTCCACAAAGCAAGTGCTCAATAAATAACCTTGATCGATTGAGTGACTGACGTGCTAGCAGCAGTCAGTGGCTGACATTGCATATCAATTTACATCAAGGTTTGGTTTTAATTGCTATTTTAGTAGTTGCTGTGGTGGTGAAACAATTCTAGTATAATTCTAGTATAATAATAAGAATAATAATGATAGTAATAAAGACAGTAATATTTACTGAGTATTTAGTTGCTGTCCCAGAGGAGACTCACAGTCTAGAAGTGGACAAAGACAATTGCAGATAGGCACACTAGGAAAGAAATAATCTGATAAAAAAAGCAAAAGCAAAGAATTAACATGCACCATCAAAACAAACATCCATCAATACATCACCCCTTGTCTCTTTTAGGACCCTTGGCTGGTCAAGAGATTGACTTTCCTGTACCTCAGCCACAGAGGCTCAGTCTGATTGTGCTCTCCATTCAATTAGCTCATTGATTTCCTGCATATGAGGCTAAATTATCTATTCATTTTCTATTCATATCTACTCATTTTTTATCATTTTTACTCATTTATTTACCTTATCTACCGTGTGATGAGCTTTGAGCTTTCTATTTGGTAATTAGGGTGTAAAGCAAATGAAAGTCCTATGAGATAAGGGGATTGAAATATTAGCTCACTGTGGGCAGGGAACATGTCCGCCAACCCTGTTACATTTTAATCTCACAAGTACTTAGTACAGTGCTCTGCACACAGTAACCGCTCAATAAGTCTAATTGATTGAATGAGGGCTGAATTGGAGGGGAGACACTTCTTTCTGTAAAATGGGAGTCAGGAGCGTGGGTGGGGGGCCAATTTGGTCCAGTTAGCAGTAATCATTTAATGAGCACTTTGAGCAACCAAACCCCTTACAAGATGGAGGTGACCCATTTCCTTCCAGTGGGATGGGCAGCTCTCTTGTTGATTTCATTTTCATTTACCTCTAAGACTTTCCATTCCCATCGGTGAAACCAGATACCTTAGGCAACTAAGATAACCAAACTGCACCAAGCTACTGGGGCGATTTAGCTTACATTTTCCAGGTGACCCATTCAAGAGGTCAGGGTTCTTTTTTTTATTTCCACAAAAAAGAAGCATGGCAGCCACATGTTAAAGATACAGTTGGCTTGATTTGGGTCATTCAGCATATTGCTCAGCAAAGAGACGAATGTGACCAAGCCTGGGTTAAACAGATCTTCCAGGCACTTCATTTCCAGTCAGTAGACAGTCAACAAGCACTTGATTTCTAGTCAGTAGACTGAAGGAGAACCATGTGAATAAATATTATCCCTTCTCCAAATAATTGAGGCAAAGGGAAAGGGAAAAGACGGGAAGATCTTACAGTACTTCATCACAGGACTATTCAAATCAGTGACCTTTCACTGGAAGCACCCTGGTTAGAGTTCCAAATTGACCAGAGGGACTGGAACTCATTCTGATGATGTGATGTTAAAAAGTTCTGAATCCAAACGTCTGGTGATCTTGGCTCATTTCCCGGAGAACTTCAGTTTCCCAGCACAGAACTATAGGACTTCAACTTTGGCTCGCCTGTCAATCTTTGTACGATCGAGAGAGGCCCGGGATGGAAATGGGTCACCGAGGTACATTTTTCCATCCTTCCAAAAGAGAGCCCATCCAAGTGAACGTAAAGACGTACCAGTAGTGCCATATGGGAAGGAAGTGTACAGGCACTGCTCCTCTGCTGACCGAAGGATGGACGAGTGCAATAGTTTGCAAGACCTTAAGCGAGCCCGAGGGAATATAAAATTCATCATTTGAAACAACAGTATGATTTCATCTGTGGCCACTGCACTAGAGTCCACAAGGAGATGTGATGAATAAGCTGCGAAATTCTGTTGAGCAGAACTGTTGACTTCCTATGTAGGGAAAGGAGTGAGCCTTGGCAATCTTTATTAGAAGTTGAGCACCTGAGGGTTCACGGACAGAGGCAATAGGCAGTCAGTCTCACTCCCAGAAGTATTTCCGTAAACTCCTTGGGGAACCCTTGTAAAGTGAGCCCAGGGAATTCAACCCTCCATCTCCTATTATGTAATCCTCTTCTACGCGCAAACCAAGGTCATGGTTTGTGGTTCGGGAGACATATGTGGTCTGACTTGCAACTATCAAAGAAACAACCCCTTCCCGAATGCACCATTCAAACAACTGGGATCAAATGAGGGATTCTCGCTTCTCATCCCAGAGCTAAATGTTTCGGAAGCTGAGGTGTTTTGGGTGAAGTGTCCTGGCCTCTGAAACGCCATCCCTCCACTGGTGTTCCAGGCTAAATCTGCTAACTTCCTGGGAACGGAATACGCTGATCAGTTTCCTAAAACTTTTCCTGGAAAGGGGCCAAGAGTGGGAATGAGTTATGCATTTGGAACATAGACTCTGAGGTCAGTGTTATGCCCAGTGGGTCTAGCAGAGCATATCTTACTAAAGAAAAAGGAAAATAAGGTCTTCTCATGGGAAAAGAACTTCAATATTGGCTCTGCATTGGAAAACTTCTTCGAAAGAGTAAGTTTTGAGAAGGGATTTGAAGGATCCTGAGTTGGCCTGTAGGCTTAGGAGGCAATAACAAACGTAAGGGACGAGATTAGGAGGAAGTGAGAAAAGGGCAATCGGAGAGCATGTTAGAGAAAAGTTCACATGCAAAATGAGGCAACAAAAAAAAATGAGAGAAAGATCATGGCTGAGAAAAATGATGAGGGACTCAGATTGGAGAGGAAGGAACTGTAGAGTAAGCATGTGGGATCAATGATGAGAGTCAAAGATATCTGGTCAGTGACCTAGTGGATAGAGCACGGGCTTGAGAGTCAGAGGATTTAGGTTCTAATCCTGGATCTGCCACTCTTCTGCTGTGTGACCTTGAGCAAGTCACTTAACTTCTCTGTGTCTTAGTTACCTCGTTTGTAAAATGGGAATTAAGACTGTAAACCCTAAATAGGACAAGGACTTTATCCAATGTGGTATCCAATTCAGCTCTTTAAAACAATGCCTGCACCCAGAAAGCGCTTAACAAATACCATTAAAAAAAAGGAAAAGATATTCAATGGAATTCAAAACATTCAAAGATTTCGACTGTGATTGGACCGAAAATATAATTATCATGGGAAAAAATGAGGAACTAGAGATCAAAACTATGGAGAATTTACCATCCTCAACTGAGACATTTGGGAGGAAGTGAGGAAATTGGAGAGAGCTAGGAGAAAATGTGTAATCAGGAGTAGCACATAAAGAAACCATGGCAGAACACCCCAGATTTTACACCTAAAACTACTGCCACTAGGTTAAAAACTCATACTGTTTTATTGAATGCAGCCTTGTCCCTAGTCAAATTCCTCAGTAAATACCAAAGTCATTGATGATTACTTCCAGTATATATTAAATATTCATCCTGTGGTAAAATACTCCAAAGTTCAGTCTGTCATGCAGATAAAGGATTATTTTAATGAGTGATTACATGACGTTAATATTTTTAAATGTGAGAATTATGATAGTTCTGTGATGGTTTTGTCCGATTTAGCTCAATGAAATATTAATCAGGTGAAATCCTTCAAGATGATCCCATAAAACACTGCTCTGCATAGTTTAAATTAGGAAGTCACTGGAACTCCCGAGCAGGGGATGGAATCGGGGAAGAAGGAGGACATTCCACGGAGCTCAGGAGGAGGGAATCCCGATGTGTGGCGGGAACATTGGTGGTTTCCTCTGCTGTCCTGGCTCATTTTCCCTGCCTTCAGGGGAAGCAAGAAAACTTATTTTCCTTTGTTGTCCCACCTCATTTTCCTGGACTCCAAGGAGGGCCAGAAAACACATTTCCCTTCATCATCCCAACTCATTTTCTCGGTCTGATCTCTGGGGCAGATGGAGAGCTGCTGCTTCTGTGCTCTGGACAGTGGAAGGAGAGGGAGCTGGGAAGGGTTTTTCCAGTGGGGCATGGGTTTGTGCAGCTCAAGGTCTATCTCCTTCTGGGGCAGGTGGAGGAGAGGAAATGAGAGGGCTCGTGTTTGTTTCCTTTTAATTAAAAAATTAACAAGCAAATAAACTCCCCAGTTTCCCTTGGGATAGCTGGCGTTGGAACGCACACCCGACCACCGCCTCGCAGGTTTATCCGGTAAAGCAAATGATTAGAGGTCTTGGGAGCTGAAACCATCTCAAGAGGTGACTTGAAGAGATGAGAAGTTGGGGAAAGAAGGGGGTTGATCAGAAGAGGTGAAGTTTTAGGGATGAGGGCTGGTGGATTTAGTAGGAGATGGAGTTTCAGTGACTGAGAATATTGTGGGAAGGGAATGGAGGCTGACAAGATGAGAGCAAGTTAAAGACAGGAGGTGGACTTGGGAGAAGCAAAGACGGTAAGGAGGGAGGGGAGGGAGGAAAGTAAGTTAATTAGTAAGGTAGAGAGAGCTATTACAGGATCTCAAGTCAATGGCCAGGAATCTCAGCTTGATGTAGAGGGAGGCGGGCAACCACTGAAGGGTTTCGAAGAGAAGAGAGACGGGTGCCAAGCAAAGCAGCAGGAAAATGATCCGAGCAATAGCATGGAATACGGACTGAAGTATTTGTAATGATGCCTGTCTTCCCCCGTCTAGACCGTGAGCTCGTTGTGGGCAGGGAATGTCACTGTTTACTGTTGTATTGCACTTTTCCAAGAGCTTAGTACAGTGCTCTGCACCCAGTAAGCGTTCAATAAATACAATCGAATTAATGAATGAAGTAGAGATTGGAGGAACTGAGACCAGGAGAGAGGTTGATGCTATCGTCCTCTGAGTTAGGTTAGTGGCTGTATGGAGAGAGGAAGGGGCAGTGCTCTGAGATGTTATCATATTGTACTTTCCCAAATGCTTGGTACAGTGCTCTGCACGTGGAAAAAGCTCAATAAATACCCTTGAGAGGAAAAACAGATAGCTTTTTGCAATAAATTGGGGGTTAGAGTAGAATGACAGTGAGGAGTAGGAGATGGTATCAAAGTTACAGGCTTTAGCCACAGCAAAGGATAATGATGTTGTTAATAGAATTGGGGATATCAGAAAGAGAAGGTGGTGAGAAAATAAGATAAGAAGTTCAGTTTTGGACGTGCTGAGTTTGAAGTGCCAAAGCCACCCAAGAAGAGATGTACTGGAGGTAAGAAGAGATGCAGGATTGGATAGTGGGTGACAGGTCAAGGCTAGAGAGGTGATTTGTGAATCATCCATAAAGTCATGTTAGCTGAAGCAGGGCAGGTAAATGAGTTCCTCAAGAAAGTGAGTAGTAGAGTCTTCTGGTATACTAAAGTTTGAGGATGAGAGGCAGAAGAGGAAAAAGTAGAGGAAATAGAGGAAACAGTGGTCTAAGAGGAAGGAGGAGAGTCTGGAGAGTATAGAGTTGACAAAACCAAACTCAGAGAGTAATAATGATAATGATGGTATTTGTTAAGCGCTTACTATTTATTCATTCATTCAATAGTATTTTTTGAGTGCTTACTATGTGCAGAGCACTGTACTAAGCGCTTGGAATGTACAAATCGGTAACAGATACAGTCCCTGCCCTTGGATGGGCTTACAGTCTAATCGGGGGAGACGGACAGACAAGAACAGTAGCAATAAATAGGATCAAGGGGATGAACATCTCATTAAAACAATAGCAAATAAATAGAATCAAGGTGATGTACATCTCATTAACAAAATAAATAGGGCAATAAAAATATATACAGTTGAGCAGATGAGTACAGTGCTTAAGGGATGGGAAGGGAGGGGGGAGGAGCAGAGGGAAAGGGGGGAAAAGAGGGCTTAGCTGAGGAGAGGTGAAGGGGGCAGGTAGAGGGAGCAGAGGGAAAAGGGGAGCTCACTCTGGGAAAGCCTCTTGGAGGAGGTGAGCTTTAAGTAGGGTTTTGAAGAGGGGAAGAGAATTAATTTGGCGGAGGTGAGGAGGGAGGGCGTTCCAGGACCGCGGGAGGACGTGGCCCAGAGGTCGACGGTGGGATAGGTGAGAACGGGGGACGGTGAGGAGGTGGGCGGTGGAGGAGCAGAGTGTGCGGGGTGAGCAGTGGAAAGAGAGAAGGGAGGCGAGGTAGGAGGGGGCAAGGTGATGGAGAACCTCGAAGCCTAGAGTGAGAAGTTTTTGTTTGGTGCGGAGGTCGATAGGCAACCACTGGAGGTTTTTAAGAAGGGGAGTGACATGCCCAGAGCGTTTCTGCAGGAAGATGAGCCGGGCAGAGGAATGAAGAATATGGGAGAGAGAGGAGGAAGGGAGATCAGAGAGCAGGCTGACACAATAATCTAGCCGGGATATAAGAAGAGCCCGTAAGAGTAAGATAGCCGTTTGGGTGGAGAGGAAAGGGCAGATCTTGGCGATATTATAAAGGTGAGACCGGCAGGTTTTGGTGATGGATCGGATGTGTGGGGTGAACGAGAGAGATGAATCAAAGATGACACCGAGGTTGCGGGCCTGTGAGATGGGAAGGATGGTCGTACCATCCACGGTGATAGGGAAGTCAGGAAGAGGACAGGGCCTGGGAGGGAAGATGAGCACTGTTCTAAGTGCTGGGGTAAAAACAGTTTAATCGGGTTGGACACAGTCCCTGTGCTACAAAGGGCTCACAGTCTTAATCCCCATTTTATAGCTGAGGCAGAGAGCAATGAAGTGATTTCACACACTTGCCCAAGGTCACGCAAAGTAGTCTGAAATTTTGCACATTTTTGTTTATATTTTGGGTATTTGTCCTTGTCTTTTTTGCTGCTTTAGTGTTTTATTGCTTCATCGCTCATCCTGGGTCTGCCAACTAGTCTCTTCTCCTTCATTATACGCTCAGACTGTGAGAGCCCCTTGAGGGCCAATGACCAGGCCTTAGTCCCTCTTAATTGTCTACATGTAATGCTTAGTACAGTGCTCTACACATCGAGAAATAGCTTGGCCCAGTGAAAAGAGCATGGGCCTGGGAGTCGGAGGACCTGGCTTCGAATCCAACTTTGCCAATTGCTGTGTGGCCTTGGGCAAATCACTTAACTTCTTTGTGCCTCAATCTCCTTATCTAGAAAATGGAATTTAATACCTGTTCAACCTCCTACTTAGACTGCGAACCCCTGTGTGAGATAAGACTGTGTCCAAACTGAAAAATAAATCCACCCCAGTGCTTAGAACAATACTTAACACATAGAAAGTGCTTAACAAATGTCATGATTAAAGTGCTTAATAAATAACATTTCTATTACTGTTACTAAGTCCACAGTATCAGAGGCCTCTAAGAAGTCATGAGGGATACTATGAATAATAATATGAATAATAATAATTTTTGTATTTAAGTGCTTATTATGTGTCAGAGATTGTGCTAAGCTCTGGAGTGGATTCAAGCAAATTGGGTTGGATAGAGTGTCTGTCCCACATGGGGCTCACAGTCTTAACCCCCAGTTTTTAGTTGAGGGAGCTGAGTCACAGAGGAGTGAAATGACTTGCCCAAGGTCACACAGCAGACAAGTGGCAGAGCTGGGTTTAGAACCCAGGTCCATCTGACTTTCAGGGCCTTACTCTACCCACTGGGACACACTGCTTCTCTGGACTGCGTGACTCTCATAGCACCCGCCTATGAAGAAATCTTTTGTAACTTTAAAACATGCAGTCACTGAGTGAAATGAGTCAAAACTTGTGTGTAGTGGGTCTAGACGAGAGTTGATGGGGAGGAAGTATAGGTAGCATATGTGAATGACCCTTTCAAAGAATTTTGAGAGGAAAGAGAGGGAAAAACACCTGATACCAGAAGAAGGCTGTGAGAACTGGAATAGATTTTTAGCACAGAAGAGACTTGAGCTTGTTGGAAGGCAAAAGGAAAAGAGCCAAGAGAAAAAGAGAGAGAGAGAGGATTGCAGCTAGGATGGAAAGTAGCAAATGTTTCAAGAAATGAACGGGAATGGAATTTGAGGCACAAATAGAGGGGGCACAGTTAGAGAGCAGGTCAGAAAATCTCCTCTTGAAAGGCAGCCAGGAAGGAGGAGAAAAAGGAGGGGGAGAATGAGGGAAGAACTGTAAGAAGCTCATACCTAATGGGATTTATTTTGTCAAGAAAGTTGATGGTTAGCTCATCAACAGGTAGGGCCTCTGGGGTGTTCATGAGGGAGTTAAAAGTTCGAAACAGTTGGCGTGGGTTGTAGCTATATGAATCTAGAATTTTTATCCCAAATTAACCCCTAAGAAAAGATTTTCATGAAATGGCCCCCTACCAATACAACTATTTGGAAAAGCGTCTTCTCACGCTACCCGTTAGAGTTTGTTTGACAATAAGATTAAATTAAGGGAGATATTCCTGGCACTAATCTGTTTTGGAAAATAGCTTGCCTAGCTTCCATTAACTGACTGTTCTTGAACCTGTGTAAGAAACAGTAAGAGAGTATAATCTGATTTCCGTCTTTAATAGTGGCTGGGATATTTTTAAAAGATCAGATATTTTCATTATATGGATTTTTAAAAGCTCTATCAATGTTTCTTTTAAGATCCAAATGATTTAGAATGAATTTTTATTTTCCTCTTTCACATAGTGTATCATCTGTGATACGAGACGCATGGATTCATTTTGAGAGAGTATTTGGCAATCCCTGATCATCAGTTTCCACGAACGCTTAATGGAATAATTCAGATCCTGCCTGAAGCCCTGAATGGAGAAATCTTTTCTAGGAACCAGTACTACTGATATTTTCCAAGAAGATTGATTTCATGTAGTAATAGAATAATCCAATTAATGAATAATAAATGATAAATAATCCAACTGATAAAGCTGCCTTTTCTTTGTGAATCAGTCAGGGATATTTATTGAGTGCTCGTGTGCAGAAGCAGCGTGGCTCAGTGGAAAGAGCACGGGCCCTGGAATCAGAACTCATAAGTTCGAATCCCAGCTCTGCCACTTGTCGGCTGTGTGACTGTGGGCAAGTCACTTAACTTCTCTGTGCCTCAGTTCCCTCATCTGTAAAATGGGGATTAAGACTGTGAGCCCCACGTGGGACAACCTGCTTCCCCTATGTCTACCCAGCGCTTAGAACAGTGCTCGGCACATAGTAAGCGCTTAACAAATACAAATACCAAATACCAGAACACTATACTAAGCGCATGGGAGATACAATACAATAGATAATAATAATAACAATGTTGGTATTTGTTAAGAGTTTACTATGTGCAGAGCACTGTTCTAAGCCCTGGGGTAGATACAGGGTAATCAGGTTGTCCCATGTGAGGTTCACAGTCTTCCTCCCCATTTTGCAGATGAGGTAACTGAGGCACAGGGAAGTTAAGTGATTTGCCCACAGTCACACAGCTGACAAGTGGCAGTCGGGATGCGAACCCATGACCTCTGACTCCCAAGCCCGGGCTCTTTCCACTGAGCCACGCTGCTTCTCTAGCTCTAGATGTCTAGATCTGATAGATATGATCCCTGCCCGCAAGGTGTTTATAGTCTTAAAGATGGTGCTTCTTAGGTGAAAGCCGATCCAGGCATTCCAAAGTGCCGGCCAAGATTTATCTACACCCAACATCTCCATTCCTCAATGTGTGCATATTAGAACTGACATTTTTTTTTTTGCACTGAGGTGGAGCCTACCTGCGCTTCCTTTTGCTTTTTTCTAGTCTTCCCCCTGTCATCCTGATCTTCCTAAAGCTTCTAATGTTGTGTACAAGGCTAGTTTACCTGCAACTAGAGATTGTGCTCCATTCTGTCTTTGAAGTCTTTATTCTCCCTCCTAGGTTGGTCTATCCTCCGGTCCAAGTCCCTCTACAGCAGGTGCTTAGGGATCAGACTATCATCCTTCACCTTACACATCCTGTCCAGCAAAGCTGCTTTGCTTTTTGGCAGTGAAGGAGAAGAGTTCCCAATGAAAAGACTAAATCACCTTTTTAACATCAATTTATTTATGGGAATGAAAAACATTTTCAGAGAATGACATAATATATCAGCCTCTCATCTGGGATGGTGACATAAAGAAACCCCTGGGGGACTGGTTATCTTATTATTGTCACTGTTGTTTTGTTTTTTAAATTTTCTATGCTATTTGTTAAGCACTATGTGCCAGGTACTGTACTAAGTGTTGGGGTAGATAGAAGATAATCAGTCAGTCAGTCGTATTTTTTGAACACTTACTGTGTGCAAAGCACTGTACTAACTTCTTGGGAGAGTGCAGCACAATAATAGACACAATCCCTGCCCACAGTGAGCTTATAGTCTAGAGGGATAATCAGAAAATCAGGTTGGCTACCTTCCATATCCCACGTGGGGCTCACAGTCATAACCCCCATTTTAAAGAGGCACAGATTAGTGAAGTAATAATAATGATAATAATAATGTTGGTATTTGTTCAGCGCTTACTATGTGCAAAGCACTGTTCTAAGCACTAGGGGGATACAAGGTGATCAGGTTGTCCCTCATGGGGCTCACAGTCTTCATCCCCATTTTACAGATGAGGTAACTGAGGCCCAGAGAAGTGAAGTGACTTGCCCAAAGTCACAAAGCTGACAAGTGGCGGAGCAGGGCTTAGAACCCGTGACCTCTGATTCCCAAGCCCGTGCTCTTTTCACTGAGCCACACTGACTTGCCCAAGGTCACACTGCAGACAAGTGACTGAGGCAGAATTAGAACCCAGGTCTGTGCTCTTTTCACTAGATGAAGCCGGTTCATTGCTCCTGGATACAAACAAATCACATACGGTACTGGGGAACCGTTCCAGGATGGAGAGCTTTCCTATCTAACGCTGAAACTCGTCTTAGCTTTCTGTAGAAATAGGGTTCGCAACCTTGCCATTATTGCTATTTTTATCTGCTCACGACCAAACACAGGACGGCAAGTGGGCTGCAGCAAATCTCAAAAGTTTCTCCAGCAGAGGGCAATGACATACATGCACAAACATGTCAAAACACGGAGGAACAACTTTGGAGGAAAAGTCCACATGGAAGAAAACTTAGCCCACTCAAAATGCATCGCCCAAAATAAATTGTACTTTTCAATATAACGTTTCCTTCGTAAAGAAGTCCCAAGGCACCGTGCTGAGAGGAATTCCTTCAAAATGACTTTAACGTGGATTTTTAAACAAGGGCAGACTTGGTTATACTGTTTGCCGACTTGCCAGCGGGATTTTCTGACGTTATGCAGACAAGGAGCATGAATCGGCATCTTCGATCGTGTTGTAATGAAAGTCCCTTTCGCTTGACTCCAATGAGAAAAATCTCTTCAACCACCAACTAGCCCCCCTTATCAATCTATTGATCAATCAATTGAATTTATTGAGCACTTAGTCCATTTGTATTTATTGAACGCTTACTATATTCAGAGCACTGTACTAAGCACTTGGGGGAGAACTAAATAACAGTATAACAGACACATTCCTTGCCCACAAAGAGCTTACAGTCTACAGGGGGAGGCAGACATTAATATAAATAAATTGCAGAAACGTACATCAATGCTGCGGGGCTTGGAGGGGAGATAAATAGACGGGCTGAGTCAGGGTGACACAGAAGAGTGTTGAAGAAAAGGAAAAGAGGGCTTAGTCAGGGAAGGCCTTTTGGAGATTTGCTTTCAATTAAGGCTTTGTGGAGAAAAATTGTCTGTCGGATATGATGAGGGAGGGCGTTCCAGACCAGAGACAGGATGTGAGGGAGAGTAGGCAAGATAAGATCGAGGTACAGTGAGAAGGTTAGCATTAGAGGAGCAAAGTGTGTGGGCTGGGTTGCAGAAGGGGAGTAGCGAGGTGAGGTAGGAGGCGGTAAGGTGATTGAGAGCTTAAAAAGCCAGTGGTGAGGAGTTTCTGGTTGATGTGGAGGTGGATGGGCCTGGAGGTTCTTTAGGAGTTGGGAAACATGGCCACTTTGATTTTATAGAAAAATGAACCGGGCAGCAGAGTGAAGTATGGACTGGAGAGGGGAGAGACAGGAGGCTGGGAAGTTAGCAAGGAAGCTGATACAGTAATCAAAATGGGGTAGGATACGTGATTGGTTTAACTTGGAAGCAATTTGGATGAAGAGGAAAGGGTGGATTTTAGTGATCTTACCAAAGTAAGAGCAGAGCACTATATGAAGGAAAGTGCAATATAACAGCATTGGTAGACGTGTTCCTTGCCCACGAGGAGCTTACTTAAAAAACCAAAAACAATAAACGAGAATCATCCAGGATTCAAAACTCAAAACTGCAGCAGGAACAAAGTGCAAAATAAGTAGTTGGATAAATGATTGCCAGGTTGCCCATGGCAAAGGTTGTTGGAAAATGGATTTAATCAGTTCTGCCACAAAACATGCTTTCACTACACGTTGACTAGAATGATGTTAGGTAATTATTCATTCATTCAATAGTATTTATTGAGCGCTCACTAATTAGCGAGTTGTTTGCCTGACACTGATACTCTGTAAATTCCTTGAGGATAGGGATCATGTCTACTCACTCTATTGTTCTCTCCCAAGTGCTTAGTATTTTGCTTTGCCCTAAGTGCTCAGTATGTACTACTGGTTAATCAAAAATCTATAGGGGTTGAGGTATAGTTCACTGTGATGCTGGCAGAAATGATTTGTGTACATTCGGGTGTACTTGTGTGCAGACACACAAAATGCCCATGTTGAAAAGACAGCATTAGTTTTCTTTAGTGACGGGTTTTCAAGAAGACAATCCTAGTGCTATAGAACTAGGAATATCTTATTTCTCAGGCACTCCAGGTCCTAAAGCTGCCATCTAGCTAACTCTTGAATACTCTTCTCTCTTCTCCCCACAACACAGAAACACCTCCTAATATCTGTCCACCATGTCTACCTGTCATTTCTACTTCCAGTTTAGGTAAGTGAGGTACTGAGGGAAGATAGACTTTCACCCTTACTCTTAGAATATCTTCCCCAGCCTCCAACTTCATCCCATGACATCTATCTATGACTACCACAAGAATACTTAGATGTGTTAATTTTGCTTACCTTTCAATCACTGATGTTTATTGAGCATGTACTATGTGCAGAGCACTTGGGAAAGTAAAATATAATAGAGTTGGTAGACAGGATCCCTGATGACAAAGGGTTTACAGTTTAGAGGAGGAAAAAGACATTAAAATAAATTACAGATAGAGGAAATGGAGTATAATGGCATATACATAAGTGCTGTGGAGATTGAGACTCAGAGTGCTTAAAGGATACCTAGCTAAGTACACAATCGACGCAGAGGGGAGGACAGATGGGGGAATGAGGGAATAGTCTGGGAGGCTTCTTGGAGGAGATATGGAATGTGAGCGCCTTTTTTCATTTATGGTATTTGATAAGCACCTACTTTGTGCCCAGCACTTTATTAAGCACTGGAGTAGACACAGTCTCTGTCCCATCTTAATTCCCATTTTATAGATGAAGTAACTGAGGCCCAGAGAAGTCAAGTGACTTGTCCAAGGTCACACAGCAGACAAGTTACAGAGCCGGGATTGGAATACAGGTCCTCTGACACCCAGGTCCGTGCCTTTCCACTAGACCACACTGCTTCTCTAACCCTGACTGGGAAATGAACCCAGACTACGGAGGAGAGAATGATGAATCTTAGGGAATGTGTCTACCAACTCTATGATATTGGACTCGCCCACGAGTTTAGTACCATCCTATGCACACAGTTAGCACTGGATAAATGCCGTTCACTGATGGGCTGATTGATTGATTGATCCATGTGATTTTAGTGGGATGTGGGTGTTCGAAGGTGGGAAGAATGGTGAACTGCCAGATATAAAAGGGGTGGGAGTTCCAGCTAAGAGGGAGGAGCTGGGAAAGGGGACAGAAGCAGGAGAGATGAGGTTGAGGCACAGAGAGAGTTAATAATAATGTTGGTATTTGTTAAATGCTTACTATATGCAGAGCATTATTCTAAGCGCCGGGGTAGATACAGGGGAATGAGGTTGTCCCACGTGAGGCTCACAGTCTTCATCCCCATTTTACAGATGAGGGAACTGAGGCACAGAGAAGTTAATTGACTTGCCCACAGTCACACAGCTGACAAGGGGCAGAGTCGGCATTCAAACCCATGACCTCTGACTCCCAAGCCCGGGCTCTTTCCACTGAGCCACACTGCTTCTCAGCAAGAGATCTGTGAGGGAGGATAGGAAGAGGGAATGACCTGATCGAGTGCCTTAAAGCTAATTGTATATAATTCCTGTTTGATGTAGAAGTGGATGGGTGACCATTAAGAGGTTTTTCGAGTGGGGAGATATGGACTGAATTTTTTTTTAGAAAAACTGATTGGGCTCTAGTCTCTCCTTGCAGCTAGAGTTAGCAGGTATAACAATATAACAATTGTGTTATTTGTTAAGGGCTTACTACTTGCCAGGCTCTGGGGTGGAGATAAGCAAACCAGGACGGGCACAGTCACTGTCCAGAGTACAGTTTCGATCCCTATTTTAGAGATGAGGTGACTGAGGACCAGAGAAGGGAAGGGAGTTGTCCAGGGTCACACAGCAGACAAGAAGCAGAGCTCACACAGCAGACAAGAGGCAGAGCTGGGATTAGAACCCACGAGCTGCTGACTCCCAGGCCCATTTTCAGCCACTACACCAAGTTGCCCTTTTGGAGCTGTAGAGAGATCGGGGAGCCGCTGCCTGCTTACATCTATATCTTCTGCTCCAGCCAGGCTAAAGACCTACTGAAATAGAGACTATCTACCCTCTGGGGCTGCTCCTGGGAGAGCTAGTTGCCCAGTGGCCAATACTGATTGAGAGATATGGGATATTCACAGAGCAGATCTATGTCCCACTGCAGTGATTCTGCTGTTAAACTGCCTACTTCTCGGTCCAGAGTACCTGGAGCCACTGGGCAACAATCTGCTGGGTCAAAGGAACAACTCCGGTCGCAATGACAAGTTTAACAAAACCACAGTCCACCTCCCACCCCCAACATCCTTCTGACATGTTCATTCATTCATTCAAATCTATTTATTGAGCACTTACTGTGTGCAGAACACTGTACTAAGCACTTGGGAGAGTACAATACAACAATAAACAGACATATCCCCTTCCCACAATGAGCTTACAGTCTAGAGGGAGGAGAGACAGGCATTAATATAAGAAAAAATGGCAGATATGTACCGTAGTGTTGTGGGGCTGGGAATGGGGAAGAACAGGGGGAGCAAGTCAGGGTGACGCAGAAAGGAGTCGGAAAAGATGAAAGGGGAGACTTAATCCGGGAAGGCCCCCTGGAGGAGATGGGCCTTCAATTAGACTTTGAAGAGGGGGAGAGTCGTTGCCCGTTGGATTTGAGGAGGGAAGGTGTTCCAAGCCAGAGGCAGGATGTGGGCGAGGGGTTGGCGGCGGGCTTTTTATAAGGAGTAGAGCATTTGCTGACAGGCTTTTGGTATAATTACCAAGACTGTGTAGTATTACCGCACCACGATGCACTGGTAGACAGTGGAGGACTCGTAAATCCGAGCAGATGGATATCAGAATTTCTGGCAGCCCTCTCAGGCAGAGGAGTAGCCTCTTTTTCTTCATTTCTCTTTGTTTTGGATTTCTGGAACCCAGCTTCTCCAGGGCTCAGATACCTGCTTCCTGGAAATAATTCCTTCTAGACTCCCTTTCAGGGTCACACCTGAAGAGTTCCCAATCCTCTACCAGTCTTGACTATGAGAGGGAGAGTCAAGCAGAGGCCTACCGATTCCTAGCTTCGGCAGTGGCTAGGGAGTGGAAGGCAATCTACCTCAAGTCAAAACTCACCCACGCTGCGCAGCAATAGCAAGAGAGAGAGACTTGAGGGGGGAAACTCTAGTTTACTGCATGGAAGGATACTGTTCAATAAATAGGATTGAATGAATGCTGCCGAAGCAGGCGTACACTTACCTCTGCCTCTGGGACTTGAGACCCTCACGCTTGTGGAAGAGGAAGGCACAGAGCACGATCATAGGCTACCTGTATTCACCTGGGCCCTCCAAGGTCACTCAGGATAAGGCACCTGGCAGGATTTAGCCCAGACTTAATTGTCCTGCAGCTGGTCCTGAGGTTATCTGGGTGGTGCACTCTCATTTTGTTCTTCCCCCCTCCCAGATCCACCGTATTTAAGTACATATCTGTAATTTATTTATTTGTATTTGCCAGTTAGCTGTGTGACTTTGGCCAACTCACTAACTTCTCTGGACCTCAATTACCTCATCTATAAAATGAGTGTGAGCCTCACATGGGACAACCTGATTATCTTCAAATACCATCATTATTATTAATATTATTATCATGTCTGTCTCCTCCACTCTAGACTGTAAGCTCATTTTGGACAGGGACTGTGGGCAGGAAATGTGTCTGTTTCTCTAGATTGTAAACTTGTTGTGGGCATGGTCTGTTTATTGCTGTATTGTACTCTCCCAATCGCTTACTGCAGTGTTCTGCACACAGTAAGCACTCTATAATTACGATTTAATGAATAAATGAATTTCCTCAGTTCAGAAAGTCTGCTGTTGAGCTTCTCTAGGTCAGGGACCACGTTTTTGACTTTTATGGTATATTCCCAAGTGCAGAAGGGTTTCCATTAAAACCGCTGCGTTTGATGATAGGGGAATCTTCTCGTTGATACCATGAAACTGGGGAACTGATACAGGGTAGATTTCCCTACAGGGCTCTCTCAAAACAGCCAGACCCCCTCTAAGGTGATCTGTGATTCCAGGAGAAGCTCTATGGATTAATGGAAAGAGCATGGAGTTAGAGGACCTGGGTTCTAATCTTAGCTCTAAATGATAAATCAAAAGGAGCCATTCCAGTGGGACATTATCTAGGGAAATTATATGAATCGCAAATGAGAGCTCATTCTACTTCTTCATTTCAAAGACTCCGCAGCTTACCTACAGCATTTGAATTGAAAATTAATATAGTCCATTCTGCCATAGCATGTGCTTTCACTCCATACTTTGACTAGAACATTAGATGGGTTTTAAGGAACATTCTTTCAGCAATGTGAGACCCCGTGATCGCAGTATACCATGGTAATAAGAATTATAATAATAATAATTGTGGTATTGGTTAAGTGCTCTTTTATGATTTTATGTTAAGCACTTACTATGTGCCAGGGACTGTAGTAAGTGCTGAGGTAGATACCAGCTAAATTTTAATGAATTGTACATCGCCTTGATTCTATTTAGTTGCCATTGTTTTTACGAGATGTTCTTCCCCTTGACTCTATTTATTGCCATTGTTCTTGTCTGTCCGTCTCCCCTGATTAGACTGTAAGCCCGTCAAACGGCAGGGACTGTCTCTATCTGTTGCCGACTTGTTCATTCCAAGCGCTTAGTACAGTGCTCTGCACATAGTAAGCGCTCAATAAATATTATTGAATGAATGAATGAATGAATTGCTTGCTGTGTGACTCCAGGCAAGTCACTTCACTTGTCTTTGCCCAAGTTTCCTCAACAGTAAAATGGGGATTCAATATCTCTTCTCCCTCTGACTTAGACTGTCAGCCCCATGTGGGACATGGATTTTCTCCAACCTGACTATCTTGTACCTACCCCAGTGCTTAGTACAGTGCCTGACACATAGTAAACACTTAATAAGTACCATTAAAATGGAATTACCACATAATGGTGCATCATTACTGATTCTGCAAGTCTAGAGGGGAGAACAGAAGACCTGTTGCCTTCAATATCTGGAGGCGTGTTTAGAGCTTCCTGTGGAACAGGGACTGTTGTCTGACCTAATTGACCTATACCTACTGCAGTGTTTAGAACAGTGTTTGACACATAGTAACCATTTAACAAATACCACTAAAAAAAAAATGCCCCATGCAGGCACAATCAATCAATCGTATTTATTTATTTATTTTTTGGTATTTGTTAAGCGCTTACTATGTGCAGAGCACTGTTCTAAGCGCTGGGGTAAATACAGGGTAATCAGGTTGTCCCTCGTGAGGCTCACAGTCTTCATCCCCATTTTACAGATGAGGTAACTGAGGCAAAGAGAAGTTAAGTGACTTGCCTACAGTCACACAGCTGACAAGTGGCAGAGCTGGGATTTGAACCCATGACCTCTGACTCCCAAGCCCGGCCTCTTTCCACTGAGCCACGGTTTCTTGAGTGCTTACTGTGTGCAGAGCACTGTACTAAATGCTTGGGAAAGCACAAAATAACAGAGTTGGGTAGACACATTCCCTGCCCACAGCGAGCTCACACTCTAGATGAGGAAATGGACATTAATAATAAATAAATGAATTACAGTTACATACTCAAGTTATATGGGGTTGAAGAAAAGGTAAGTAAAGGGAGAAATCAGGGTGACACAGAAGAGAGTGGGAAAAGAGGAAATGAGGGCTTGGTCAGGGAAGGCTTCTTGGAGGAGACGAGCCTTCAAAAAGTCTTGCTTGGGAGGTCATGCACCAGGCATGTCACGTCTGGGATCCATTTCTAAGCCACCTCAAAGGGAAATATAACAGGTAGCTGGCAATTGCTAGTCTTAGCTTAGTCAAAATAGAACAGCTTTGAGGAGCCCCATCTTGAGCCATGGATGGTGATGATCTCCTTTGTCCCTCCACCCATCCACCCAGCACAGTGGGGAGGAAAGAATTCATCACCATCGGGCTGAAGGGCATTACCGTCAAAGATAGAAAGGTGAAACAATCCAATTTCTGCTGTCCCGCTATCGCAGGCACCAGATAATAGGTTATTTTCAGCATGTGCCCTAGAGAGGAAGTGTGGCCTAGTAGAAAGAACACAGGCCTGGGAGTCACAGGACCTGGATTCTAATTCTGCTCCACCCTAAGTCTGCTGTGTGTCCTCGGGCAAGTCATTTAACTTTTCTGTGCCTCAGTTACCTCAACTGTAAAATGGGGATTAAGACTGTGAGCTCAGTGTGGGACCTGGATTTTCTCCAACCTATCTTGTACCTACCCCGGTGCTTAGTACAGTGCCTGACACATAGTAAGCACTTAACAAGTACCATTAAAATGGCATTACCAAATAATGGTGCATCATTACTGATTCTGAAGTCTACAGGGGAGAACGGAAGACCCGTTGCCTTCAGTATCTGGAGGTGTGTTTAGATATCACCCCTATGTGCTACAGCTGTAGAGCAGCATAAAAACTTGATTCTCTAACACTACTGCAGTCAGTGAGGGAGGACTTTCTACCTATCCTCAATACTGAGTACCTCAGGAAAGTGCCTGTGGCAATCAAATACGACTATATAGATTTTGTCACAATTTCCATAGACTGTAACACCTCATGCAGGGTAGCCAAAAACAAAAAAATACTCTCAGGAACACTGGAATGAAGAGAACATCAAGGCAATTAAGATGAAGGAAAATCCTTGTGCGGTAATACTATATCGTTTTTATCATGGCTTGCATCATTCATCCGTAGCTTGACCACCCACGTTTCAGTCAACCCGAACTTATTCCAGTAAAAACTTCAATAGGCACCACACCCTTGCACAATATGTTTATCCTTTTTTGCTGTTGTTTCTCCAATTTATTTCCTTGGAAATTCATCTGTCCGGGCGTGGGGAAACTGCCATACAATGTGGATTAAAATAAAACAAACAAACAAACAAGAAACCTGACTGCTATACTAATTCTGGTTTACTTAAGAGAGGAATAGTATGGTAGGGAAAGGATATATATTGAACATTATATGAAGCCGACAATTAGAAAGGAAAGTGAAAGACATATGAGGGAATTGTTTTCTGAGCACATACATGTGTAACCAAATAACAGCTCCTGAAATCTAGATGCCCCCTCTTTTGTGGTATTTCTTAACTGTTCTAAGATCTGGGGTAGTTGAAAAAATAATCAGGTTGGACACAATCCCTGTCCCACAGTCTTTATCATTGCCCTGATACTGTTATGAGGAGAACATGGTCTAAATTTCAGTTTGCTCATAATTACAATAAAGACAATTTGACTAGCCACACTTATCTATCTGCAAGAATAACAATTTTCCTTCATTAGGGCTTGATCACATTGGCCCATACGTAATAGAAATCTATTTGTACATAAGATTTTCTTCGAACGAGGACAACTGTAAACTCTAGATAGCCAACAAGGTGACTATTTGAAAATAGAGTAAAAATTAACTTCTCAAACATGTTCTGACTCATTTATCTTTCACTTGAGTTTTTTAATTTATGGATTGATTTAGAAAGAAATCTTTTTTTAACATGCTGATCAGAGAACTGGAAATTCTCTTCAAATGGTGGTATCTTTTCATTCATGTTAATAACTGTCAGCCAGAATCTTAATGGTGGTATTTGTTAAGCGCTTACTATGTGCCAAAGCACTGTTCTAAGTGCTGGGGTAGATACAGGGTCATCAGGTTGTCCCACCTGAGGCTCACACTTTTAAACCCCATTTTACAGATGAGCTAACTGAGGCACAGAAAAGTTAAGTGACTTGCCCAAACTCACACAGCTGGCAAGTGGCGGAGCCGGGATTCGAACCCATGAACTCTGACTCCCGAGCCCGCGCTCTTTCCACTGTACCGTGCTGCTTCTCTTGCAGATTGTTAGTGTACAATGTGTAAAATTAGCACATTGAATAACCATTTTCATTGTGATTTCCAAATGTTACCCTATGTGTTTCCTACTCATAACACTTCTTAAGATGAAATCAAAAACTCATTTTATCTGCTAAATTCAAGACTGTCATATGATCAAAGCAACCAATGAATAAAATTATGAATTCCTCAGAACTTGATTGAAAATTCCATTTGATGGCAGTCTGGAAGGATAACAATAGCTAATTTAGGTAACTTGTGTACATTTAAAAACTACTTCTCAATTTATTTCAGTAAAATTTGCAGCTGCAAATGAAAGAAGAATGGGACTTTGAAAACCATTACTCAGGGACATGGGGACACATTTGGAATGCTTGTTTTCATCTTAATTCATCAAGCACCCTTTCGACCAGATTTGTTGGACTTTCCACTTTAAAGGTTTTCTTACATTTTTCTTCATAAATTGCTTTCTTCTGTACAATTTCTAAGTTTCTTCCCCAATTCCTTGCCACCCTTCTTATCTTAGTAGAGGCAGAAAAAGAGTAAAACTTACTTGATATGCCTTTTCCTTTTTCTTCCAACCTTCACAGAGCTTTGCACTTTCCTTGTTTGCTTTTGCACCTCAAACTAGTCCTCAACATTTTTCCTGCACCTCTAATTCTGCCTCATCTTTCTGGGGTATCCCACCCAAACCCCGTCCTCTCCCGGACTTTCCCATCACTGTAGATGACACCACCATCTTTCCCGTCTCACAAGCCCGTAACCTTGGCCTTATCCTTGGCTCCTCTCTCTCATTCAACCCACATGCTCTGCACGCAGTAATTGCTCAATAAATACGATTGAATGAATGAATATTCAATCCATCCCCAAATCCTGTCAGTCCCACCTTCACAGCAGCGCTGAAATCCACCCTTTCCTCTCCATCCAATCTGCTCTCACCATCCAATCTCACCTGGATTACTGCATCAGCCTCCCTGCTGACCTCTCAACCTCCTGCCTCTCCCCACTCCAGTCCAGACTAACTCCACTGTCCAGATCATCTTTCTACAGAAACCCTCAGGACATTTCACCCCCTCCTCAAAAACCTCCAGTGGTTGTCCTTCCACCTCCACATCAAACAAAACCTTCTCACCATTGGTTTTAAAGCTCTCCATCACCTTGCCCCCTCCTACCTCACCTCACTTCTATCCTTCTAAAACCAAGCCTGCACGCTTCGCTCTTCTGGTGCTAACCTTCTCATTGTGCCTCGATCTCTCCTATCTCGCAGCTGACCCCTGACCCACATCCTACCTCTGGCCTGGAACGCCCTCCCTCCTCAAATCTGACAGACAATTCCTCTTCCAACTTTGAAAGCCTTATTGAAGGCACATCTCCTCCGAGAGGCCTTCCCAGACAAAACCCCACTTTTCCTCATCTCCTGCTCCCTCCTGCATCGCCCTGATTTGCTCCCTTTGCTCTCCCCGCCTGCCGCTCCCAGTCCCACAACACTTATGTGTATAGCTGTAATTTTATTTATCTATATTGACATCTGTTTATTTGTATTGATGTTTGTCTCCCTTCCTCTAGGCTGTGAGCTCGTTGTGGGCAGGGATTGTCTCTCTTTATTGCTGTATTATACTTTCCGAAGCCCTTAGTACAGTGCTCTGCACACAGTAAGTGCTTAATAAATACGATTGAATGAATGAATGAATGGGTTCTCCAGGGAACTCCAGCTTTCATACCGATTCCAGTGGGCAGCAGAAACTGTTGCAGTTGTTTAACCTTAAAAAGAAAAAGAGGAGTTTCTCTTCTATGGATTTTTGAGCAACCTAAGACCTGTTCTCTTCAGGGAACATGGAGTTGAAGGTGGAGGCCATTATCCGGCTAATTCATATCAAACCCGTAACTTTTCTTCCCATTATTAGCAAAAGGTTTGGGGATTAGAAGGGGAGTACATTGCTCAGATGGGATCTGATAATTGCTTCTATTTTATTATTATGATATCCGTTAAGTGCTTACTATGTGCCAGCTCTTTATTAAGTGCTGGAATACACACCGATGATCAGGTCAGACCCAGGCCCTGTGGCACATGGATTCATGGTCTAAGTCTCCTTCTCCTTAACTTTGTCTAGGAATACCATCAGCATCACGGGGAATCAAAATCCCAAGAACAGATTCTTATGCAAATATTTGAGGAACGGAAGAGAGATTCCATTCGGTTTGGGAGTAGACTGGATGAGTACAAGGAGCGTGGCCTAGAGGAAAGAGAAAGTGGCTGGGAGTCAGGAGACCTGGGTTCTAATCCCAGCACTGCCTCTTGTTTGATGGGTGCTCTTGAACAGGTCATTTAGGTTCTTGGTTTCTCAGTTCCTCATCTGTAAAATGGAGATTAAAGATCAGTTCTCCCTTTCCTTTAGAAGCTGATCTCAGTGTGGGATGGTGACCGTTTCATATCTGGTTGTTCAGTATCTACCCGATCATTCTGCCTGCCATAGACCCTTAGCAAATACCACTACTATTATTCAAATAAATAAAATTAAAATAAACTATGGTACTTGTTGATCACTAGCTTCGTGCCAAGCATTCTTCTAAGCCCTGGGGTAATTGCAAGAGAATCGAGTAGGACACAGTCCCTGTCCCACATGGGCCTCACAGTGTAAGTAGGAGGGAATCATATTTACCTCCCCTCTAATAGTTGAGAAAACTGAGACAGAGAAGTTAAGTGACTTGCCCAAGGTCATACAGCAGACAAGTGGCAGATCTGGAATTAGAACCCAGGTCCTCTGACTCCCATGTCTATCCTTTTTCCTCTAAGTTATGCTGATTATTATTATTTTTATTGTTATTAAAAGATTAAATGGCAAATAGATGCTTGTAAATAGAGAAATATCTCCTTTCAGGGCCTCCTGGCATGGAAGGGGAGTTGAAATCTTTTTAAGTACATTGAAACTTGAATGTGGAGACTGGAAATCAATCAATCAATTGGTGGTATTTTGTTCGCTTACTATGTGCAGAACTCTGTTCTAAACATTTGGATCATACAACAGAATTAGCTGACAGGTTCTCTGACTATAATGAGCTTAAAGTCTAGAGGAGGAGGCAGACATTAACATGAATAAATAATTTACAATACGTAATTTAAAGATATGTACGTAAAGAAAATGAGCTGAGCAAAGAGATCGACTCTCGAGTCCGGAGGGGAGGGGTTCTGCTCACCAGGGACTCGTTTTCTCAACCACTGGGTTGGAGGACCAGGGTTGGGCTACCTGCATTGAATGTGAATAATAATTATGGTATTTGTTAAGTGTTCATTATGTGCCGGGCACCGTTCTAAGTACTGAGGTAGATACAAGATAATCAGGTCAGACACAGTCCCTGTCCCACATAGGGGTCACAGCCTTAATCCCCATATTACCAATGCAGTAACTGAGGCACAGAAAAGTGAAGTGACTTGCCCAAAATCATGCAGCAGACTCGTGGCGGAGCAGGGATTAGAATCCAGGTTTTTCTGACTCCCAGGTCTGTACTCTAGCCACTCATCTATGCTGTTTCTCTGAATGCTGAACCAAATGTTCAAGACCTTTTGCCTCTTTGACTTTAAGCCACTTAATCACCTTGCCCCTTCCTGCCTCCCCTCATTACTCTCCTACTACGACCCAGCCCATCCACTTCGTTCCTGCAATGCTAACCTTCTCACTGTACCTCAATTTAGTCTATCTCACCACCGACCTCTCTCCCACATCCTATCTCTGGCCTAGAACGCCCTCCCTCCTCATATCAGACAGATAATTGCTCTCCCCCACTTCAAAACCTTTCTGAAGGCACATCTCCTCCAGGAAGCCTTCCCTGACTAAGCCCTCCTCTTTACTTCTCCCACTTCCTTCTGTGCCGCTCTCACTTGCTCTTTCATTCATCCTTCCTTCCCTCCCCACAGCACAAATGTATATAGTTGTATATATCTGTAATTTATTTATATTAATGTCAGTCTCCCCCTCTAGACTGGGAGCTTGTTGTGGGCAGGAATGTGTCCGTTTGTTGGTCTATTCTAGTCTCCCAAGTGATTTGCACACAGTAAATGCTCAACTGAGCTTCCCCTGTTCCCTCTGCTTCCTCTGCTGCCTCTCTGCCCCCCCTCACCTCCTCTCAGCTAAGCCCCCTTTCCCTCTGCTCCTCCCCCTCTCCCTTCCCCTCCCCTCAGCACTGTGCTCATTTGCTCATTTGTATATATTTTTATTACCCTATTTATTTTGTTAATGAGGTGTATATCCCCTTGATTCTATTTATTGCTATTGTTTTTATCTGTCTGTCTCCCCCAGTTAACCTGTAGGCCCGTCAATGGGCAGGGATGGTCTCTATCTGTTGCCGAATTGTCCATTCCAAGCACTTAGTACAGTGCTCGGCACATAGTAAGTGCTCAATAAATACTATTGAATGAATGAATACGATTGATTGAATGAATGATGTTCGTAGGGTACACGTTGGGAAGCAGCATGGCTCAGTGGAAAGAGCCTGGGCTTCGGAGTCAGAGGTCATGAGTTCGACTCCCGGCTCTGCCACTCGTCAGCTGTGTGACTGTGGGCGAGTCACTTCACTTCTCTGTGCCTCAGTGACCTCATCTGTAAAATGGGGATTAACTGTGAGCCTCACGTGGGATAACCTGATTACCCTGTATCTCCCCCAGCGCTTAGAACAGTGCTCTGCACATAGTAAGCACTTAACAAATGCCAACATTATTACACAGCGGTATCCCGCCATTCCGAACCATCCTCTTCCTGTCGGCCAACCTCTGCCAAAGCTGTGCTTCCTTGGAAAGGACACTGAGGAGTAGTATGCCTGCATTTCCGGGCCCCATGGACACGGCTCGTAGCTGTCATTTGCTACCGCCCCTAAATTCATTCAATAGTATTTATTGAGTGCTTACTGTGTGCAGAGCACTGTACTATGCACTGGGAATGTACAATTGGGCAACAGTTAGAGATAATCCCTGCCCAATGACGGGCTCACAGTTGGGAATCTTGACTCAGTGAATGCGGAGATGTTGACAGAGATGGGATTACCCGCTTGTCAGTCAGTCGTACGTATTGAGCGCTTACTCTGTGCAGAGCGCTGTACCTACCACTTGGGAGAGTACGATATAACAATAAAAGAGAACGTTCCCCACACACAACAAGCTTACAGTCTAGAGGAGACTCGGAGTGGCCCATCCAATGGCTTGGTGGGGACACAACGACACAACATTATCTAGTCCTGCTGGTGGTACGTTTCTGTCGTTCTTTCTTTTTCCTCTCCGACGAATGGATGCTTCGGTGTTCTGGAGGCTATTATCACTAATGCCTTCTTTCCCGCCGCGAAAGCCATTCAAAGTAGCCTTCCTAAAATCACTCTACTTCAACAGCTCCATCCCATTTCAAGCCTCGGCTGAAGACTTGTCTTAACACGCCTCCTAACTCCTTCCTTTCCTCATGTGTTTCTAGTTGTAATTTATATCGGATCATTTATCTTGCCATATAAAGAATTTTCAAGGACGGTGCTTAGAAAAGCCCACATATACCACATACCGGGAGAACATCTGGATTCCTATTCACTCTCCCACGAGTCACCAGAGTGGAAGATAAGCCTCACTCGGGTTTTCACTGTTTCATCAGGCAGAACATTGGGTAAAATGGGCAAAGATGTTTCCTAAATGTGTCAGAATCTTACTCAGAGATTACAGCCCTAATACCTCCACAAGCATCTTCTTCTACTAGAATCAGTCGATCAATCCATCCATCATATTTATTGAGCATTTACTGTGTGCAGAGCATTGTACTAATTGCCTGGGAGAGCGCAAGAGAACAGTTGGAGGTAACGTTTTGCAGTCTATTGCTCGGGTTTGGAGGCCAGTTGCTCTAAAAGTGGCTCAGCGGTAAGATCCCGGGCTTGGGAGCCAGAGGTCATGGGTTCGACATCCGGCTCTGCCACTTGTCAGCTGTGTGACTGTGGACAAGTCACTTCACTTCTCTGTGCCTCAGTTACCTCATCTGTAAAATGGGGATTAAGACTGTGAACCTCGTGTGGGACAACCTGATTACCCTCTGTCTACCCCAGCGCTTAGAACAGTGCTCTGCACATAGTAAGCGCTTAACAAATACCAACATTATTATTATTATTATTATTAAAACTAGAAAATTCTATTGATATCTTGTGCTCATGCCATTTGAGATCTTCAGAAAGAAGAAAAGTTAGGCTTTGAAACTAAAATCTAAGCATCAAAAGGAAGCTCCCAGGAAAGACCTCTTTGTTTTCCAGGAAATATGTAACTGCTAATAACTCAAATGGTAAAATGCCTCTTGCATCAGGATAGAGCAACCAATCCATCCATGTTATTTATTGAGCCCTTATCGAGGGAAATGCTCTGCCACTCCTAATCCCGGCTCTTCCACTTGTCTGCCGTATGACCTTGGGCAAATCATTTCACTTCTCTGTGCCTCAGTTACCTCATTTGTAAAATGGAGATTGAGACTGTGAGCCCCATGGGGACGTGGACTGAGTCCAACCTGATCTAACCTTAGTCAAATCTTGTATCTACCCTAGAATTTAGTACAGTGTCTGGCACAAATACCATTAAAAAAAGAGCACTGCGCGAAGCGACTCAGTTGTGATCCCTCCCTCTAAAGTTTAGATTCCAACAGAGATAAGTAGACATATTCAAAGCAGAGAAAATAGTTAAAAGATTCTTGATGAATTACAAAAATAACCCAAGTGAGAAACAGCATGACTTAGTGGGAAGAGCAGGGGCCTGGGAGTTAGAGGACCTGGGTTCTAGTTCCAGCTCTGCCACTTGTCTTCTGTTTGACCTTGGACAAGTCACTTCACTTCTCTGTGCTTCAGTTTCCTCATCTGTAAAAATGGGGATTCAATCTTACTCCCTACCTACAGGATAGGGACTATATTCAACCCCATGACCTTGTATCTACCCTAGTGCTTAGGACAGTAGCACAAAATAAGTGCTTAACAAATACCACAAAAAAAAAGACTGGTTTCCCGCCGTGTTGTCCTAATATCGAGGAACTCTTTTGGCTTTGCAGTGCGCTTTTCTGCTTCCATCTTTCTCCCATCTTCTTTGCAACAGAAACCAAAGTTCCTGGCTCATGTGCAAGTCTCATTAGATGCTTCTCATTCAGTGGTTCAATCGTCCTTATTGAGCATTTGCTGTGTGCATAGCACTGTACTCAGCACCCTCCTTCTGTACTGATCCTGAGTGGCAAACGAAAAAAAAAGCAAACACAAAAAAATGAAGAACCTTCTTCTGTAAGATCACACACCCCATCTTCTGACCGCTGGTGACTTTTTCCCCCCATTTCTTTTTTGTCTCTCCCGGTCTTTGCCGATGACCCTCATCTGGACTCGATGCTTCTATCAGTTCCTGCGATCGGTCCAGATCCATTGGGTTTTGTGCTCTTGGCCTGTCTTCAAATTTCAAGGCTTCCCTCACTGCTGGCCCGCTGTTTGCTGATCAAAGACTCCCTAGTGGACCCAGATCTAGATGCCTGTTTAACTTCTGTCCTCAGCATTTCAAAATTATTAGTCAGGACCTGGACCGGGGCCAAAAGAATATGAATATTTTAAGGCTACAGTTACTCCCATACTTTCCTCGCCCTCTGCATCTGGAAGACAGATAATGACTCCCCCAGAGCCTCGCTTATCCATATCCCATATTAATTTTCGTTACGAGGCGAAGTTAATAGCTCATTCCTAGCTATTAAGTGTAGGAAAACTGAAGTGAATTCAGAGACCTCTGGCATGCAAAGTTACCGCAAAGAACATGTCCGAGACCGGTGGAATGGAAAGCTAGTGCCATCGACTACTTAAAGTACACTCCGCCGTTCTCTTTCTAATAGACTGGGTCCCTGCCGGCGTGTATTAGCTGCAAGGTAAGTGTCGTTCCAAGCCAACTCGTTGTCAGTGCAAGCTCCCATTACTAAAACCCACTCAATCCCCAGATGGTTGTGCCTTCAGCTGCACTGCCATAAATACGAGTTCTCCAGCGCTGAGTAGCCCAACTGTTAAACTCATCTGCGGGTCCACCCCTTCCCCAGCGCATCACAGCTCCACTCTTTGGGGTCCTTCCGCCCTTCATTTTCAATGGTCTCGAGTTGCTTGCCTCCAGGGAGGGATAACCCTGATATCACTCCCTCCTAATTTCTAGAAGCCAAGCTGAGTCAAGGAAACCAGCGAGGATCAGGCGAGGGTAGGGTTTTTTTTTGCCAGCCACTCACTTCTGACGCCATCGCCTTGCGCTAGCTCTCTTCATCTTCATGCCTCCTCAGTGCGATTCCTACTTTTCCCTTCTCTGGAGAAGTGACTTCCTCTGGCCTTTTTTAAAGTTCTTCTCCCAGCCAGGAAAGTAGATTCCTTCTGTATAGCTTCTAGTTCTGAGATTTCCTTTCCTTTACTCCTGCCCGTGTTCCATCCGCTTTGATGGACTTTTTTTTTTCCAAGGAAAATAAGCCTTCTCTTGCTTAGGTGTATTTATGGCCCACTCTTTTCTTAACTCTCACTGAATAGGAAGGAAATGGATTCTCTTCAGTGATGATACATAATTGAGTTACCACCCGTACTAAGCAGTACCCAGTAAATGCTCAAAAAAGTCATTGATTGATGGAACCCTTCCTCATCTTGAAGAATAAATCCTTTCTTACTTAGACCGTGAGGGATTGTGTCCAACTTAATTAAGAATAAGAATAATAATAATAAAGGCATTTCTTAAGCACTTCCTGTGTGCCAACCACTGTTCAAAGTGCTGGGGTAGATACAAGGTAATCAGGTTGTCCCACGTGGGGCTCACAGTCTTAATCCCCATTTTACAGATGAGGTAACTGAGGCACAGGGAAGAGAAGTGACTTGCCCAAAGCCACATCGCAGACAAGTGGCAGAATGGGGATTAGAACCCACATCCTCTGACTTCCAAGGCTGGGTATCTACCCCAACGCTGACAACAGTATTTGACACAAAATAAATGCTAAGCAAATACCATAGGAAAAAAAAATCCAGAGAATGTTGGCAGACGTTGAGCATGTTCTCTCTAGACTGTAAATTCATTGTGGGTGGGGAACGTGTCAACCAACTCTGTTGTACATTGTCTCCCATGCATTTAGTAAAGTGCTCTGCACACAGTAAGAGCTCAATAAATACCACTGTTGGACAAACTGATTGAGAAATGCCAGGTCGTACATTCCTTTCATAAGTAACAACCACAACTTACAAACAAGATATGAATCTAGTATGCAAAGAATAAGCAAAGATTACATGGAAAACATGTGGCTAAAATGGAATGACAACTTTCAGCCAGCAACAGTGCCATAAACACGATAGGAAATTATATGGCAAAGTTTTCTTCGGTTCTTGGAGACAATAGGAAAATTTGTGCTTGGACACTTGTGCTCCTATTAAGTTGGAACGGATAATGGCATACTCTATCTGCATAAGAAGCAGCGTGGCTCAGTGGAAAGAGCCCGGGCTTGGGAGTCGGAGGTCATGGGTTCGAATCCCGACTCTACCACTTGTCAGCTGTGTGGCTGCGGGCAAGTCACTTAACTTCTCTGGGCCTCAGTGACCTCATCTGTAAAATGGGGATAAAGACTGTGAGCCTCATGTGGGGCAATCTGATTACCCTGGATCTACCCCAGCGTTTAGAACAGTGCTCTGCATATAGTAAGCGATTAACAAATACCAACATCATTATTATTATTATAAAGATAAACTGGATCCAAATCAGAAACTCTTCCTATGTATCGCTGAATGATGAAAGACTCTGGTTGCTGTGCCCTGCTCATATTGAAGGCATTTTGATATGCTGTGTAGCTTTGAATGGAAAAAATGATACCGACCTGAAGCTTGGGGATTAGCAAGCCATGCTACATTTCTAACATTGCCCCCGTTAGAAGATCCTGCAAACAGAGGCTTAGGCTATATCTGGTGTCCTAGCGAGATGAAAGTTCGAATCAGGAGGATGATGGGATGATAATAAAATGATAATGCCTTTGGCAAACACTCCGTGCCTGCACAGCTCCCGAGCCTAGAGAATCTCTACTCAAGTTTAATTATTCTGTTTTAGCCCCATTCTTATCATCCTTTCCCCCATCCAAGTGCCAAGAGAGTCAAGTTTCGAATCTCCGGGGTTCCACAACAGCCTAGTGAGATCAGAAGATAAAAATTAAATTAAAATCACAGAATTATTTAAAAGAGAAAAGAACTATAGCCTGAGGGTCCTGTATAGAAAAATATGCGAAAGACACGGTGGAGGAATCCACCAGGAACAGAAGCGGCAAGCCGGGAATGCATTTGCGAGAAATGAAGCCAACACTCACAAACTATTTCACCCATAAGATAGGGTCATTGAAAATTAAAAATAGATTCCCCTGCATAGAAGTGTCCATATATGTTTGGGTTTTCAGGATGTTCCGTTCATGATGGTTCCTTTATGCTTCCTCCTGAAGATGAAAAACATTAAAGGAAAATATGATTTCTTCATTTTCTTCCATTTACAGTGAATTTATTTTTGCTTATTAGACACCTATTTAAAATACTCAATTTTCTTGGCAGCTATACGAGCCTTTGAAAATATCAGAAATTTTTATTGAATTTACATTGCTCTTGCTCACGAGAAAGTTCTGAGAAACGGAGAGAGATTTCCTTATGAAGTTTCATTGTAAAGATGATAAATAACAGAAATAATAATAGCTGTTAATTTTTTTAAGCACTTGCTATGTGCCAGGCACTGTACTAAGTTGATCAGGTTGGGCACAGTCTCTGCCCCCCACAGGGATCACAGTCTTAATCCCCATTTTACAGCTGAGGAAACTGAGGCACAGAGAAGTGAAATGACTTGCTCAAGGTCACACAGTAGACTAGTGGCAGAACTAAGATTAGAACTCATATCCTTCTGACTCCCAGGCCCTATCTCTATCCACCAGGCAGCGTGGCTCAGTGGAAATAGCCCGGGCTTCGGAGTCAGAGGGCATGGGTTCGACTCCCGGCTCTGCCACTTGTCAGCTGTGTGACTGTGGGCAAGTCACTTCACTTCTCTGTGCCTCAGTTACCTCATCTGGAAAATGGGGATTATCTGTGAGCCTCACGCGGGACAACCTGATTACCTTGTATCTCCCCCAGCGCGTAGAACAGTGCCCTGTACATAGTAAGCGCTTAACAAATACCAACATTATAATAAATGAAATGCCAATTAAGAATAATGCATTTCCATGCCAGAATAAAATCAGTAGTTTAGGTGTATTCTATTTTTGAACACGTTCAAGATGATTCTCAGATGATGGGTGCCTCTGATGGTTCCC
The DNA here is from genome assembly GCF_004115215.2 of Ornithorhynchus anatinus. Taxonomy (NCBI): domain Eukaryota; kingdom Metazoa; phylum Chordata; class Mammalia; order Monotremata; family Ornithorhynchidae; genus Ornithorhynchus; species Ornithorhynchus anatinus. Next base: position 39,301,986 of record NC_041739.1, read on the forward strand.
CGCTGCTGCTTGTTTGGTTCCTTGTCGGAATAAACACCTTCTTTGTGCTCACCTGATAGAGTCAGGGTAGGATTTCCCCACCGAGTTGTGTAGAATGCCCCAGGGTAACATCATTCAATCAGGCAGTGGTATTTATTGAGCACTTACTGTGTGCAGAGCACTGGACTAACTACTTGGAAAAGCACACTGTAACAAAATTGGAAGGTACCTTCCCTGACCACAGGAGTTTCCAGTCTAGAGGGGTAGACGGACCTTAAAACAAATTATGGATACGTACACTAGTTTTGTGGGGCTGAGGATGGGGTGAATAAAGGGTTCAAATCCAAGAGCAAGGATAATGCAGAACCGAATGGGAGGAGGGAGGAAATGGAAGCAACTGGTGAGACTGGCGGCTTGGGAATCTATCGTCGAGGTGCCCTCCCCTGGGAATCACCCCCAGCCTCAGAGAGAACATGTGCAACCACTCACTTGGAGCCGGTAGTGGTGGTGTGGGGATCTGCTAACAGCACTGGGAAGCTCCTGGCTTTCAGTCTCAGCACTGGGGGTCCGGTTCAGGTCTAGACGGGAGATCCAGGCCGAGTGTTCGGGTTCAGACATATCTGTAATTTATTTACTTATATTAATGTCTATCTCCCACTCTAGTCTGTGAGCTCACTGTGGGCAGGAAATACGCGTTATATTGTCATATTGTACTTTCCCAAGCGCTTAGTACAGTGCTGTGCACACAGAAGCGCTCAATAAATACCATGATGATGGCGATGATGATGATGGTGAGGGGCCTCCTGAAGAGGACTGTTTGGACGTCTTAGAAAGCAGATAAGCAGGAAATATGACCTGGAATGTGAGAAACAGACCTGTTTCTGGCCCTGGCTCAACCACTTACCCGGTGTTTGACCCTGGGCAAGTTACTTAACTGATCCATGCCTCAGTTTTCTCAAAAGGAAAATGAGAATCAAATACCTCTTCTCCCTTTCTCTAAGACTGTAGCCCCAGGTGGGATGGGGACTGTGTCTCATCTGATTGCACTGTGTCTACCCCGCCCCTAGAACAGAGCTTGGAACATAGTAAGCACTTAACAGACACCACAATTCTATGCACTGGGGTCGACACAAGGTAATCAGGTTGGGCACAGTCCCTGTCCCACATGTGGCTCACAGTCATAATCCCCATTTTACAGACGAGGTAACGGAGGCCCAGAAAAGTGAAGTGACTTGCCTAAGGTCACGTTGCAGACACGTGATGGAGCCGGGATTAGAATCCAGGTCCTTCTGACTCTCAGGCCTGTACTGTATCCACTATGCCATGCTGCTGTTCTTGAGCCAAAAAGCACTGTGCTAAGCTTTGGGGAGAGCAGTTGTTAGTCACTATCCCTGCTGTCAATCTAGTGGAGGAGTGTACACTTTTCTTCCCTTTGCCACTGAGTCTAGAAGGGATAATGGGTAGTGAGAGCAATAAATACAAGAGAGGGGAGGGGTGAGATTTTTAGGAGTCTTTATTTTCCTCTTATCCATGTCTAATTTCTTCAGCTTCCACTGAGGAAGAAAAAGACTCTTTCTCTACTAGATTTCCTAATGAAAAACCATGTAGGGAACATGAAGAATAAGAAATTTAGTCAAATTTAAGGTGAAATAGTAATTTAAGCTTTATGATACCACTTTCTAAAAGAAAGTCCAGATTGTCTACTCTTAGGGAACACTCAAAAATGTAGGGTGAAGATGACCATTTTACACAGGTCACTGCATTTCAGCAACCTAAAATAACCATTTTACACAGGTCACTGCATTTTAGCAACCTAAATAGAGGATTTTTCATGCAAAAGTTTGGATAAAGCTGCACCTACATGCTTTATGATATGGATTGGGGGACACCTTTGAAAGAAAAAACAAATTTTTGTGGGAAATCTGAAAACAATGGCTCAAAGATCTGTTTGTCACAGATTACTAATTTTAGCTATTTAATATAGGGGTCATAAAATTAGGTCATAACTATTTAACTATTATATAACTATATACAAAATATACATATAAGTATGTTTTAGTCTATTAAAATATTCTTAAAATAATATGTGTGTGCTATGTGAGTGTGTGTATATATCTACCAATCTATCAAAAATCATGCTGGCCTTTATCATTGTGTTTTCTACATCTCTACCTACCCATACATCAGTGGATAGCATACAACCTACAGAGCAGAATTCAGCTACAACGTTAAGCTCTGTGTCGTCGATAGTCTGTCAGGCGTCCATTTCAAGCAGTTCAAGGTCAATGGGCATACCCCAAGGACCTCATTATCCACTTTTCAGTGAAAATAAAACCAATCGTGAACTCTGCATAGTCTCCCCATCATCCTCTCAATCATCTTTTGCTTCTCCCTCACCTTTCTCCTCCTTCCCAGTCTTTTCTCAAGGGGAGGCTTCCACCTGGTTTCTAAATCCACCCCCTCTTCCTGGACCTCCGAACCTACCCCTTTTTAACTCTTAAAATCACTTGCTCCTACTCTCCTCACCTCCACTGCCTTGTTCAACCTCTCACTTTCTGAGGAATCCTTTCCCCCGCCTTCCAGGACACTCAAGTCTCACCAAAATATCAAAAGCCCTCTCTCAACCCCATGGCTCGCTCCAGCTATCACTGTCTTTTCCTGCTCCCATTACTATCAAATTTTCTGGAATGGTTCCAACACCTGTTGTCTTCCCTTCCTCTCCACTGTGGATATGCCGCGAGGTTTGTTCCAGAACCCCTACTCTTCTCCCTCTACACTTGCTCTCATGGAGAGTTGACCTCATTTACCCACGGGAGTTCAGCTACCAACCCGATGCAGACCATTCTCAAATGTATCTATCAAATTCGGATTCATCATCTGATTTACAATTCAGTCGATCAATCAGGGGCATTATTGAATTCTTACTGTGTGTAGAGCACGGTATCAAGCACAGCAGAGTTAATGGACAAGACACCTGCTCTGAAGGAGTTTATAATCTAAGGGAGAAGTAATTCTGCAACTCCTCTTGCCTCGTGGACACCTCCATTACCACCTCAAATTGAGGATATATCAACCTGACCTATTCATCTTTCCCCTTAAAGCCACTTCTAATGCTCACTTTTCCAAATGAGTCAATAACACCTCTATCCTCCTTGGCCAGCAGCTTGCAAAGTTGCCCCTCCTCTCTGACTTTTAACTCTCACATTCAATCTACTGCCAAATCCTGCTGCTTCTTTCCACACGGTATTTCCCTGAATCAAATAGCTACCATCTTCCTATAAGCTCTTTCCATAACATGGCTTGATTCTCACATCAGTCTCCTAGCTGATCTCCCTGACAACTGCCACTCCCCGCTTCAATCTACACTACCCGCTGCTACATAGACCACCTTTTTGAGGAGACACTCAACCCGCATCTGTGCTCTCCTCCACTGGTTTCCTGTGCCTCCCTGTATCCCAGCTCTGCCACTTGTCAGCTGTGTGACTGTGGGAAAGTCACTTAACTTCTCTGTGCCTCAGTTACTTCATCTGGAAAATGGGGATGAAGACTGTGAGCCTCACGTGGGACAACCTGATTACCCTGTATCCACCCCAGCGCTTGGAACAGTGCTCTGCACATAATAAGCGCTTAACAAATACCAACATTATTATTATTAATACACAAAAACCCTTCAAAATTGATTTCAAGACTATCTGTTCTCATCACTCATTCTCTTCATTCTTCCCAATCTAACGTCTTGACCGTAGATTTCTCCTAATTCAAATACCGTCTAAAATCCCACCTCCTCTACTAAGTCTTCCCTGATTAATTTCCAGGACCCTAACTCACGTGAACTGACCAGCCATGTCTAGCACTTAATTCATTTATACTCATCCTTGGCCCTTTGTCTATATGCTTATTCTATTAAACTTTCAATTATTTCTACAACTTTATTTGTAAATGTTTTTATGCCTATCTCTCTCATTAGAGTCTAAGCTCCTCATGGACAGGGACTGTCTTACTTCTTTGTTTTGTATTTCCCAAGTACTCAGCACAGTACACTGAATTTAGTGGATTAAACATTATTATTACTTCTACTACTCAGCAGTTTCTAAGATAGGCATTTTAGTTTTGAAGACTAGGCTCTTATGTCTTTGATTTATTTTTAGTTAAAAAATTTCCTTCAGAATACAAAAGCCTGGTCACTTCAAATTTTCAATAGACTACCCCATAGACAAAAATGTTAAAAAAAAGTTTTAATTAATATGCATAGAAACAACATATGTGTGAAGAAAAAAGAAACATAACGGTGGTTATTGCTGCTTGTTAAAGCACTTACTATGTCCCAAGCACTGTTCTAAGCACTGGGGTAGATACAAGCTAGTCAGGTTGGATACAGTCCCTGTCCCACAGAGGGCTCACACACTTTATCCCCTTTTTACAGATGAGGTGACTGAGGGCTAGAGAAGTGAAGTGACTTGCCCAAGGTCACACAGCAGACATGCTCTGCACACAGTAAGCACTCAATAAATGCGACTGAATGAATGAATGTGGCAGAGTCAGGATTAGAACCCATGACGTCCTTACTCCCAGACCCACGTTCTATCCACTAAACCACTCTGTTTCTCCAATCCACCATGTAATAAAGAGCTTCAAAGTTGCACCAGAAAATGTAGCGCTCAGTACTAGCTTGTCCTAATAAATCCACTTTTCATCAACTCTGCACTCGGGAAAAGGTGTCTGGTCTTTCAGAGTCATTTTATTAGCTCTTTTCTCCAAACTAAAGGTCTAATTTTCCTTTCTCATATGAGCAGGTATATAATACTATTTTTCTGTTTGAAATTTCTCTGCTTGGGAACATCTCTGCTTCTGTCTTGTGTCGAGCATCAGTGTCTCACGTCCATAAATCAAGGGCGGGATAATAAATATCACATGCTGTATGAGGAGGGTTTGGAGAGGAGCCCACTAACATTGGATGAAGCAACATCAGCAGCAGTAGTCGAGAAAGCTTCAAGAAAAGCATGACTCTCTTACCCGCTTAGACAATACGGAAGCTGAATTGTCTGTAAAGTGAGTATTCGGAACAAATCCTGAGAGCGGTTGCCTCTCTCTTTGCTGGTCTGCATCCTTTCCTGTATGACTGCCCCAGTCTGAGGAGAGAAAGAAAGAGAAGGTGAAAGTGGAAAGTACATGGCAAATTGCAATGGAAATCAATCAATCAATGGTATTTATTGAGTTCTCACTGTGTGCAGAGCACCTTACTCAACCGTCAGTAGAGTAGAATATAACCGAGTCGGGAGACATGGTCCCCTGCCCAAAGGAGCTTAGAGGCTAGAGGAGCTGCTTTGGTTGACCTCTTGCAGTGAATTGAAATGAAATCTAGATTAAGGAAAAACAGATAACTCTAATTCTGGAGAATAATAAAGTTTCGTGACTTTTACAGAACGTCTGCTCCAACAGAGCCGTGCTCAGAACTAGTCTGTGGGCAACAACTGACTCCCTACTTTCAGCTGTGATGCCGAACCGCTTAATTTTAGCCTCAGATTGTGTCCTCCGGCCTCCTTGCTTTCATTCTGCCATACCGCGGTTCCTTGAATATCTTACTGTTGTCCATTTACCTCACGGGCCGACCCAGGAAAATTGTGTTGGGGAGAGCAGAGTTTCCAAGTTACGAGCCTGACTTCGTCCCAGGCCTTCATTCTTTGGGATCCTGTTTTTTCATATGTCATGTTGCACATAGCCTACAAATGATGCTGATGTTGATAGAACAGTCACATATGGTGTGTTTGTGGGGTCCAAGTCTCACAGCTGTTGAGGAGGTTGGACAGCACTACAGCTCGGTTGAGCTTTAGTTTGGTCTAGAGAGTAACACCATACCGCTTCCACACTCTGTCAGTCTCGTAAAGGATGTGCTGCCCTTCTCGATTTAGTTTTCGAATTCCTTGTCTAAGGTTGCACTGTTAGTGAGATGCCTACGGAGCAGAATTCAAAGATAGTATTTAATTCTGTGTTACCCGTATAGATTCTGATTGTATGCTGATAGATAGTATGCTATATAGATTCTGATTGGGGCTTCCCCGGTGTCACGGTGACATGATACACGGTGTCGGTCTTTTTGTTGTTTGTTTTCAAATTTATTGTCAGCCCGTAATGTCTGGCTCATTCATCAGAGCAGTTTGTAATCATTTGAATAACTTTTCGGGTGTGTCCCTCGAGAATATCATCATCTCCATAAAGCCAGTCTTGAAAGACTGCCTCTCTGATTCTGGATGATGCTCAAAGTCTCTTGAGTTGGAAGAGTCTCCAAGGGCAGAAGAAATGTATTCTAACCCTTGCATCAAGTTCTCTTGCAACATCTTCCAGCACGACAGTTTCTGGTACTTTTTGGCTAATTTCCACAAAGTTACTCTGAATTCCAAAGTGATCACTTTATGCTTTTTCATATGTCTTCTGCTTTAGAATTTGAAGTCCACCAAGTCAGGTTCCCTGTCCTCCTCCTTCTTCTCCTAATCCCATTCGGTATTAGTACATAGCACCGTGATCCTCATAACACGATGTTGCTCATAATAGTAATAAAAAATTGTAATAATCATGGCATTTGTTAAGTACTTACTATGTGCCAAACACTGTACTAAGTGTGATGGTAATATAAGATAATCAGGCAATAGTAATAGTATTTATTAAGTGCTTACTGGGTGCAGAGCGCTCGACTAAACTTTAGGAAACAGTTTACAGGTGTGAATGAGACACAGACCCCGATTCTTGAAAGGCTCACAGTTAGTGAAGACACAAACCCTATCCCACTTGGGGCTCTAAGTCTAAGGCAGGGGAGAACATGTATTTAATTCCCATTTTACAGATGAGGAAACTGAGCTACATGGAGTCAAGTGAGTCGCCCGAGTTCACACAGCAGGAAAGTGGTGGAGAGAGGATTGGAAACCAGGTCTTCTGATTCTCAGGCCTGCGTTTTTCCACAAGGTCCTGTGGCTGAGCATGTGTTGTGTGCTCAGTAAACACTGTTGCTGATGACAGTATTTCTACATTTCACTTCTAGAAGCAAAGAAAAATGGAGGCTCACCCTACCATCTGATTGCCTAGATAGAAGTAGCATGACATAGTGGATAGAGCACGGGCTTGGGAATCAGAAGGCCATGGGTTCTAATTCTGGCTCTACCACTTGTCTGCTGTGTGACCCTGGGAAAATCACTTCACTTCTCTGTGCTCCAGTTACCTCTTTTGTAAAACAGGGATTGAGACTGTGAGCCTCACATGAGGCAGGGATTGTCTCCAACCAGATTTGCTCGTATCCACCCCACAGATATCATCATCATCATATTTATATTATTATTATAAATATATATTTATAATGTTTATAATATTATTATTATTATCAGTATTACACTCTATTCTGCCTTTTCTAGTACTAGGGGCATACTATCATGAAAAGGAGGACCAGCAAAGAAACAGCCTAATTCATTTCTCATGGGATTTGTCAGGTAATCCCCCTTAGTTTTTGTGTGAATTCAATTTGCTTTGTTTCCCTGGATTAAGTGTTCAGGGGTCCTAAATGGCTTTAGCTCTGAATTTTGAGCCCGAGAGTTTCAGATTTTAAAATTCTTCAGGACCCTGATGAATTAAGCCTAACCCACTAATAACCAGAGTTTGTTTACAATAAATAAAGAACATACCACACAGTTTGTGTGTGGAAAGGAGAATGTAGAGGATAAAAAATAATGAATTTTGAAGAAGTCTGTGTTTTGGAAGCAAAGGTTCAGAATAATAAGCTCTCAAAAGTATAACAAAATAGGATTTACTACCCTTTAAGGAGCATAAAATATTAAGGCCTGGGCTACTGAAAACCTCTACGGAAAATCTACAACACTGCTTTGCTGTTAAAGCTTTCCATATAAATAAAATCCCTTTTAAATTGAGTATCAATTTTCTGGTAACCCCTCCTCAATTTCCCTTGTTCAAATATCATGAAAATGCTCCCTGAGGTTGTTTTCAGAATTAATATCCAACAGTGAAAACTAAAACATCAAATGGCAGCCAGGTAGGTGTGCTGAGAAAGTCTTCAGGCCTTCTCGCGTTTTCCCAGCACATTTTCCGATGATCATAATCACGTGTCAGACGTGACCAGCCGGTCAAAGAACCAGTGTATTTGAGTTGGTTTCTCTTCCCCACCTTTCTCTCTCTCTCCCTCCCTTTCTCTCTCTCTCTCCCTTTCTTTTCTCATTTTCTTTTATACTCCCTATCTATTGTCTTTGTCCTCCCTCCTTCCCTCTTTCAGGAATAAAAGAAATAAATCAATATTCCTGGCCAGAGAATACAGATGTGCTTTTACGCAACCATCACTCAACGTTAAGTCCATTGAGAAATAGAGCCAGAAAACCATTACCACACCCATAAGACCCATAACTGTGAGGCGCAGTTACTCTGCTGCCCTGCCCCCTCAAAGAAACACTTTGTGTGCTATTTTTTGCTAATTGTTGTTTCTCAGTTTTTTCCATACTCCTCCAGTCTTCCTTCAGCTGGAGTTCCTTAACTACAAAGAAAACGTTGACGTCTACTTTAAAAATGAGAAGAGTCTTTCCCCCAATCCTGTTTCACCAATTCTTTTTATAGTTTCATCTGGACTTATTATTTGTCTCCCTGTTACACATGGCTTTAGCAAAGACTTCAAGGCAATCAACAAACAAGGTTAACCAGGATGGGGGTTTTTTTTCTTATGATACTGGCTGAAATTTTAAGGGTGACGACTCTGAAATGAACCTGAAACTGGATTCCAAGGGCTGTTCTAAGTAGTAAATATTACTACTACTAATAATATTTGTTTGCATTGTTCTAAGCACTGGGGTAGATACAAAACAATTAGATGAGACACGTTTCTTGTCTCACCGTCTAAGGAGGAGGGAGAACAGGAATTTAATCTCCATTTTACAGATAAGTAAACTGAGATGCCAAGATATATATATTTTCCCTGTTCTCCCTGCTACCAGGGTTATTCACAGAAGGCAAGAAGCAGAGAGGAATTAGAACTCAGGTGCTCTGACTCCCAGCCCTGTGCTGTTAACACTAGGGCACATCAGTTCTCGTACTAAGTGAACTAACTGATGTTCCACCTCATCCGTCTTGAGCTCCTCGTAGCCTCACTCAATTTAGAGGTCAAACCACCTTTCCGTTGCTGGTCAGAGAGGAAGGCAGCATGTAGGTCGTCAAATGAAACGTCTTACATATTGGCTTCTGAGTAGACTTCCTTTTAGAGCTACTAAATATGTCTCGAATGCCAGCAGTTAGGATTTAATGCTAATTAAAAAAGGCAGTATGTGTGGTTGACTTGGTATTCAAATCATCCTGCACATGGATGATATGTTCAAGTGAGAAAAACAATGCAGAAGTTGGCTGGCAAATGCGATCCTTTGCATGGATGCCCGTATCTTTTTTTTTTTTTTGGTATTTGTTAAGCATTTACTATGTGCCAGGCACTGTACTAACTGCTTGGGGTAAATACAGTTTGTCAGGTGGGACACAGTGATTGTTCCACATGGAGTTCACAGTTTTAATCCTCATTTTACAGATGAGGTAACTGAGGAACAGACAAGTTAAGTTTCTTGCCCAAGGTCACATAGCAGACAAGTGGAGGAGCTGAGATTAGAACCGAAGTCCTTCTGAGTCCCAGGGCCGTGCTCTATCCACTAGACCACACTGTATTCTGCTGTTGGGTACAGTCTCTTTTTGTTGATGATTTTTTGGAGACAGCCCTTCCTAAACTATCAATTTTTGGTTACTCTTTTGGGGCAAATTTTAAAGAGACCTGGGGAAAATATCTCATTCATAAAAATCACTGCACGTACGGACACCTGGATTTACCCAGAGGGAAATTATAAAAGTAACAAGGTTTATTCATTTCTCTTGGGCCGTTTTGGGATGCTTCATTTGCAATTTTATATTCTAAATCTATGAATTACATTACACTCAGGTTTTGCAAAGTGCTAGTGAATCAGAAAATAAATGCCATGGCGTGCATATTCCATATCTAATCTCCTGGACGGTCTCCATTTTCATGGAGTCCTCAATCTGGATCATGATTGATCTTCCATCCCTTGATTTTACACACACATGAGAAACGTTCAACCAAAACCAGGGTAGCCCTTTCAGAGGAAACTGTTCCATCTGCCTCTATTAATGTGACCGTTAAATGGCGTCTCTTTGAGATAATGTCTACTAAGCAGTCATTAAGAACGGAAGTGTCGTCTACCCACAACTGACTCTGAAATTCAAGAATGACTTGTAGGAATATCAGCAGGCCTGCCCCAACACTTTGAAGAGCCTCCTGACCCCAGATGGAATGTTCTGTAATAGAACACGCTAAGGAACATCCATCAAACAATTAATCAGTGGTATTTATTGAGCACTTACTGGGTGCAGAGGAAGTAGACAAAATCCTCACGCTTCAAGGAGCTTGCAATCTTGTGGGAAAGACAGATGTTCAAATAAATTACTATTAGAGGAAGCAACTAAGTAAGGGGACTTTTGAGTGGGATGGTAGTGAGTTCATTCATTCATTCGATAGTATTTATTGAGCCCTTACTATGTGCAGAGCACTGTACTAAGTGCTTGGAATGTACAATTTGGCGAGGTGAGTGCAGAAGGCTTAGCGGGAAAGACTAAATTAATAGTAATAATAATGATTACAGTGGTATTTGTTAAGCGCTTTACTATGTGCCAGCCACTGTACTGGGAGGAATATAAACAAATCGGGTTGGACACAGTCCCTGCCCCACATCAGGCTTTCATTTTATAGATGAGGTAACTGAGGCACAGAGAAGTGAAGTGACTTGCCCAAGGTCATACAGCAGACAAGTGGTGAAAGGGGCTTAGAACCCATGACCCTCTGACTACCAGGCCCATGGTCTATCCACTTGGCCATGCTGCTTCTCAAATAGGTGATGAAGTAGGGAAGGGAAAATAGGGTAGGGAAGTGAGGGAAGGTCCTGGAAGAAATGAGATTTTATTCATTCAATCGTATTTATTGAGCACTTACTATGCGCAGAGCACCATATTAAGATTTTAGGAGGTGTTTGAAGATGAGGAGGTCTGTTGGATACGAAGTGGGATGGAGTTCCAGGCAGAAAAAAGGGAGAAGGTGAATCCAGTCAGATAGATGAGAGCAAGGGACAGTGAGAAGGTTGGTGTTAACAGAGTGAGGCGTGCCAGTGGTTTATGGTGGACAAGGAAAGAGGATATGTAGGAGGAGAGATCTACTTTTGAGACATTCATGACAAATAATAATAAAAATTGTGGTATTTGTTAAGCGCTTACTGTGAGCCAGGCCCTCCACTAAGAGCGAGGGTAGAACAAGATAATCATGTTGGACACAGTCCCTGTCCCTCAAAGGGCTGCCATTCTCAATCCCCATTTTACAAATGAGGTAACTGGGACACAGAGAAATTACGTGACTTGCCCAAGGTCACACAGCAGACAAGTGGCAGATCTGATATTAGAAATCAGGTCTTTCTTGGATCCCTTAGCTCTCAAACTCAATCCCCATTTTATGAATGAGGTAACTGAGGCAAAGAGAAGTTAAGTGACTTGCCAAGGTCACGCAGCAGTCAAGTGGCAGATCTGATATTAGAACTCAGGTCTTTCTGACAAATGGTAGGATGCTAAAGCGAAGAGATCCAAGAATAAGATCTAAAGAGTATACTTGGATCCACTCTCTGTACAAAGAGAAATCCTAAAGAGATAGTATCAGTTCTTTAACTATCGCTTCAATACAGATTTCATCACTGAGGGGGAAGCACTTTGGAGGATAGTTAACCCGCCAGCACGGTAAGACTTGGCTTTGGCTCTACCGTTTAATAAAGTATATGCGGTTAGAGCCACGAAGATCTCAGCTAAAGTTCCGCATTCTGACAGCGTCTCAACGTCAGTAGCATCCCAGCTGAAGAGGGCCAAATACATACATGCAGTCAGATGCAGAAATAGATGATTTCCAAAGACGCTAAGACGGAGTTGAGTGTCCAAAGAGTCACAAACTTCCAGTCAAGAGGAAGGCTATTTTGATTTCCAATTTCTTAAAACGCTGTATGATGTGGACCTAATACAGAGTGTGTTTCATCACTGTTATCTCTGTATAATACTTTGTAGTTAGATTAGCATCAACAAGGTCCTGCAATTATTCATTCATATCAATGTCGGTCTCCCCCTCTAGACTGTAAGCTCAGGTCTGCTAATTCTCTTGTATTCATTCGGTCGTATTTATTGAGAGCTTACTGCGGGCAGAGCACTGTACTAAGAGATTGGAAGGTCCAATTCAGCAATAAAGGGAGACATTCCCTGCCCACAACGGGCTTACAGTCGACTCTTCCAAGTGCTTAGAACACTACTCGGCATATAGTAAGTGCTCAATAAATATCATTCATTGATTGGAATGTGGTCAAGGGAGTGGCATGGCAACAATATTCACAGCAAATTGCTCTCCCTGTTGCTTAGACTGTGAGTCTTGTGTGGGATAGAGATTGCATGTGATCTGGGCAGGGATCTGGACTGTGCCTGACTGACTTTAATCAAGTTAACGTCTGTCTCTCCCTATAGAATGACAGCTCATTATGGGCAGGGAACGTATCTGCTAATTCTATCGTACCGTACTCTCCCAAGTGCTTAGTACAGTGCTCTGCACGTAAGTGCTCAATAAATATGATTGGTTGATCGATTTATCCTCCTTGACACAACCAAGACCTGCTCATCATCTTCCATGTCGTTTTCACCCAAGGGGGTTTCAATTTCTCTCACTCCCCTCAATTCACGAGGGAAACGGGACGAGTTTCCCTGCTCCCCTTCTCCCAGCGCTGAACCAACCTCACCTTCTCTGTCCCACATCTTCTCTTCCTTTGGAGCTCATGCGGTCCACCAGTCCAACCCACTTCCCCCTCCAATTCCAGTTCCCCCTCCAATTTTCTCAGCTACTTTGATAACGGATCCACTGATTCTCAGGGACAGCAAACATCCAGGGGTAGAAAAAATGGTTTAAGGAAACGGAAGAACATTTATCAACAATTGTCAAACAACGTGACACTGCAATACATTTTGGGAGATCGCTATAGCCGACAGTCCAGCCTGGCTGACAGAAATTGGGAGTGGGATTGGTCTTCATGAGCAAAGACTTTGTGTTGATGAGGATGCAAGCTGGCGAGGTTGAAAACAGAGACAAGCCTAATACACAACAAATCCTTTTGGACGACAAGGTTGTGTCCTTACTTGTTAATCATATAGAAAGAGAGTGTCTTTTCAGTCAAACACACAAACCCTCTCTGCATCGCCTGAGAAAACAGTGGGCATGGACTTCTGTGAATACACACACATATACACGCTCCGTTATAGTTATACTTACGTAAAAAGTACACACTCTCCTATAATTTTTCGATAGTGATCTATTCTATATTAGTAAGTAAATCTGCTTCCTCCCATTTCCTCTTTTCTTCAGAAAACAGCGATCAATCATTAACAGTCAAAATGGGAACTAACGAAACGGACGGCTGATACAATGACTAGGCGGGGTATTGAATCTGTTTGCTTCTGGATATTCATTTGTTTCTAAGGGATGTTTAATCTTTTGCGGTTCCGAAGAGCGGGGAGGTAGAAAATGTGCTTCAGAATGTGCTTTTCGTGGAACTAGCCCAGAAAGCTTCAGTAGACAGGGACTGCAGCTGTTTCGGTAGGGTGGCCAGCCAGTACACTATGTCTAAGTGAGCTTAATAAGAGTCTGTTTGATGTTGACCGTGGTGATGATTTAAGGAACATGGAAACATCGCAGAAGAAAATCTTTGCAATTCTTACAACAAAAAAGAAAACTGAAACGTTTGTTTCCAACAAACTTTCAAAGTCAAAGCACATATTGCAGAAATGAATATACTATTTTGGGGTAGTCATCTGAACTTACTCTTAATTACCTCTTTTGGTGAGTGTCCAATACAAAATAAATTTGGTGTGATGCACTTTCCTCTTCTTGTCACTCCACATTATGTGATGAATTAATACCACTACCTAGTGGGCAAAGAAACTCACTAAAGCATCTTGGGCGTCGAACAAAGATTTAGACGGCTCGGAGGCTGGGTGCTATATTGAGCAGAAATCGATGACCGTTTGGGCTAAATGCATTTCCAGGAAGGAAAGAGTTGTAGGAGGATTTTTGAAAATGTCATGTTGACAGCGAAAGGTTTCATGCAATCTGGAATACGTATTCATCATAAGTGATTACATGGTTTAATAGAAGTGACCCTGAACTGGAATTAAATAAATTTATGTTCTATTCCCTGCTGCACCACCAATTCACTGTGTGACCCTGGGCAGTTTATTAATTCTCTAGGCCTCCCCGCTGTTCATTACACCAAAGATCAGCCCATGGGAGGAAACCACAGGAAAAGCAGGTGGTCAAGAATTGGTGGGAATATGCAACTGAGCCCCATGAATCAGAAATACAGTTTTTATGAATTTAATCATAATAATCCTTGACAGTTCTTCCAAGGTGCAAAATGTACTTTACAAAAAATAGCTATAACTCAATCTAAGAAATGATCAAGGAGTAGAATGTATTAAGCTTCTGCTGTTTTTAGAGCACAGTACTAAGCACTTGGAAAAGTACAGTAATGTAAGGAGACATGATCCCTGCCCTCATAATGATTACTACATTCCACTGGGAAATGAAATCTTTTGGATTGCGAGTATAAAAATCTCCACGCCCACGCCCAAATGTAATCATTTAATCCATTCCGTTTACTATTCGCTGCTCAAAAATAATTTGCAAATTGAGATATCGTCACCATCCTCACCGGCGGCTTCATTATCATCTCCATCAGTATTGATTGAAGGACAATTTCCTAGAAAACACTGTACTAAGTGCTTGGTAGACTCCCTGACTGTCATTATCATGTACTAAATAGTAATAATAATAATAATGATTATGGTGTTTAAGCGCTTAGTATGGGCGAGACACTGTACTAAACACTGGGGTAGATACAAGTAAAACACATTGGACGTAGTCCCTGCCCCATGTGGGGTTCATAGTCTCCATCCCCATTTTGCAGATGAGGTAACTGAGGCACAGAAAAGTCAAGTGACTGGCCCAAAGTCACACAGCAGGTAAGTGGCGGAGCCGGGATTAGAACCCACGACCTTCCGACTCCCAGGTCCGTGCTCTATCCACTCCACCTTGCTGCTTTTCTATTTAACAGTAGCCACTGTTACTGAACAGGAGTCTAAGGATTGAGGTGGGAAGGAAACTTCCTTCCCTTCAGCTATTAGGTATCATTTTGGGGGCTGCTTAGTGGACCTGAGCCACGTCAGCGATCAGTACATGATATTTCTTTTCCTTTTTTTCAGTGATACTTATTGAGCACTTACTCTGTGTAGAACATCGTACTCAGCACTTGGGAGAGTACAATACAATAGCGTTGATAGACAGGCTCCCTGCCCTCAAGGAGTTTATTTCTCCAGATTTTATAATAATAATAATGTTGGTATTTGTTAAGCGCTTACTATGTGCAGAGCACTGTTCTGAGCACTGGGGTAGATACAGGGTAACCAGGTGGTCCCACGTGAGGCTCACAGTCTTCGTCCCCATTTTACAGACGAGGTAACCGAGGCCCAGAGAAGTTAAGTGACTCGCCCACAGTCACACAGCTGACAAGTGGCAGAGCCGGGAGTCAAACTCATGACCCCTGACTCCGAAGCCCAGGCTCTTTCCACTGAGCCACGCTGCTTTTATGGAGTTTAGTTATTCAGAGCTGGGGATTACACCTGTTTAATATTACCGAGAAAGAGTCCACTCTACTGTTCAGACAGATTAGCAGACAGCACCTGGCAACAGTTTGGAAAGGCAGGGATTGGGTGAATTTGAAAGTCATCTGAACAGCGTCAAGGAACTCAAAGAGGCAAGCTGTGAAAAGTCTGCTGATGGGAGGGGAGCCTAGTAGCAGGCAGAGCAAGTACAAACTCTGACTGAACTCTGATTAACTCAGAGGCCCACCACATCCGACTGTATAACCTGGAAAATACTGCACCATATTCTCACCGAAGGGAAGAGTGGGGAGGTCGGGGAAAGGGATGTTCCACTAAATCAAAGTTGTGTTGATTTGTGGGAGGAGTTGGGAAGAGTACGTCTTGGTTGGAAAGATTTGCTGTGCCCAATGTTGGCATTTGTTAAATGCTTACTATGTGCCGAGCACTGTTCTAAGCTCTGGGGTAGATTCAGGATGATCAGGTTGTCCCACGTGAGGCTCACAGTCTTCATCCCCATTTTACAGATGAGGTAATTGAGGCCCAGAGAAGTGAAGTGACTTGCCCACGGTCACCCAGCTGACAAGTGGCCGGGATCTGAACACATGACCTCTGACTCCCACGCCTGGGCTCTTTCCACTGAGCCAAGCTGATCCTCAACGTGGGGATTAAAGCAGCATGGCGCAGTGGAAAGAGCACGGGTTTTGGAGTCAGGCCTCATGAGTTCGAATCCCAGCTCTGCCACTTGTCAGCTGTGTGACTGTGGGCAAGTCACTTAACTTCTCTGGGCCTCAGTTCCCTCATCTGTCAAATGGGGATGAAGACTGTGAGCCCCACGTGGGACAACCCGATTCCCCTGTGTTTACCCCGGCGCTTAGAACAGTGCTCTGCACATAGTAAGCGCTTAACAAATACCAACATTATTATTATGTGGCACAGCGACTCTGTCCGACCTGATTACCTTGTATCTACCCACCGCTGAGTACAGCACCTTAGCACAGAGTAAGTGCTTAACAAATACCATAAAATACATACATATGTGTGTGTGTGTGTGTGTATGTATATATTTCTATACATATATAAGAGGGTGACATTTTTTTTCTACATTAGGGTTCTGCCTTCTGGGCGAGGGACCTAATCTCGAGGGTCCTGTGATTCAGACTTATGTAACAGATAGAAACCTTCCTTCCTTCTAAGTTGAGAAGTATATGTCTCAGTGCACTGAAATAATGGTAAGCACTTAAAGAAGCTTTAGCTTAGCTGGGCACCCAAAGACCTGGGTTCTAATCCCTGCTCTGCCCCTTGTCTGCTGGGTGACCTTAGGCAAGTCACTGAACTTTCTGTCCCTTAGAGAAGCAGCGTGGCTCAATGGAAAGAGCTCGCGCTTGGGAGTCAGAGTTCATGGGTTCGAATCCCGGCTCTGCCACTTGTCACCTGTGTGAGTGTGGGCAAGTCACTTCACTTCTAGGTGTCTCAGTTCCCTCATCTGTAAAATGGGGATCAGCTGTGAGTCTCACGTGGGACAACCTGATTACCCTGTATCTACCCCAGCACTTAGAACAGTGCTCTGCACATAGTAAGTGCTTAACAAATACCAACATTATTATTATTATTATTAATCATATCTGTAAAACTGGATTAAAATCCTGTTCTTCCCTTGTGGGTCGTGGACTGCGTCCAACCTCATTAGCTTGAATTTACCTTTGTGCTTACTACAGTGTCTCCCATATAGTAAATGCTTAACAAATGCTATAATTTTTTTAAAAGATGTAATAATGATAATTACTAATGTTCATTGTTGAAATAACATTGATAACATTATGATATCTGTCATACATTGAGATCCGTGCAGTTTTTTGAATTTCATGACTTGTCATGATCTTCTCACATTTTCATGGCAATTTTCTGTTTAGAGTTAAGATGTGTAGAGGTCGTAAAATTTGCCCTCAACAAATTTCTGTCACAGAAAGAATGTAAATGGTCAGAAAGTTGAAAGATGAATGCACCCTTTCTAACATTAAATAAATGTCTTTTATTGAGTGCTCACTGTGTGCAGAGCACCGTATCAGGTGCTTGGGAAAGTACAATACAATGGAGTTGGTAATAATAATAATGTTGGTATTTGTTAAGCGCTTACTATGTGCCGAGCACTGTTCTAAGCGCTGGGGTAGACATAGGGGAATCAGGTTGTCCCACGTGGGGCTCACAGTCTTAATCCCCATTTTACAGATGAGGGAACTGAGGCACAGAGAAGTGAAGTGACTTGCCCACCGTCACACAGCCGACAAGTGGCAGAGCTGGGATTCGAACTCATGAGCCCTGATTCCAGGGCCCGTGCTCTTTCCACTGAGCCACACTGCTTCTCTAGACACGATCCCTGCCCGCAAGAACCTAACTGTCTACAGGTGGAGACAGACATTAAAGTGGATCAGGGATAGGGGTCCCCTCTCAGAGTCGCCCCTGGAGAGCTTCCAGTCCTCTACCAGTCTTGACTACGTGAGGAAGAGTCAAGCAGAGGCCTACCCGTTCCACTCCTACCTTGGCCAACGACTAGCAAGTGGAAGGCAATCTGCTACAAGTCAAAACTCCCCTGTGTTGGGGAGCGGCGTCATCTGGGAGAGAGTCAAGGGCAGAGACTCAAATTTACTGTGAGGAAGGAGGCACTGGCAAACCACTTCTGTATTTTTACCAAGAAAACTCTACGGATACCAGAACGGTTGCAGATGGAGTTGGGGTGTTCTGGGAAAAGATGGGTCCGTGGTCTCGCTATGGCTCGGAGACGACTCGACAGCGTAAGAGAAGATAAGGGATAGGGGAAATTCACCTTTCCCCGTGGTTTTGACTAAGCCATTGCTAAATTTCAATTAGCAACAAATTACTGCGTTGAAAATGTGCTAATGGGAATATTCTAGTTCTCCTATAATAATAATAATAATAATAATAATAATAATGTTGGTATTTGTTAAGCGCTTACTATGTGCCGAGCACTGTTCTAAGCGCTGGGGTAGACACAGGGGAATCAGGTTGTCCCACGTGGGGCTCACAGTCTTAATCCCCATTTTACAGATGAGGTAACTGAGGCACAGAGAAGTTAAGTGACCTGCCTACGGTCACACAGCTGACAAGTGGCAGAGCTGGGATTCGAACTCATGACCTCTGACTCCAAAGCCCATGCTCTTTCCACTGAGCCACGCTGCTTCTCTATATTCCTATATGATACTCACACTCCCAACTGGTACAGGAAGTCTAGACTGTAAGCCACCCCCATCTAGACGGTAAGCTCATTATTCATTCATTCAATAGTATTTATTGAGCGCTTACTATGTGCAGAGCACTGGACTAAGCGCTTGGGATGAACAAGTCGGCAACAGATAGAGACGGTCCCTGCCGTTTGACGGGCAGGGAATGTGTTTATTGTTGCATTGTACTCTCTCAAGTGCTTAGTATAGTGCTCTGCACACAGTAAGCGCTCATTATATATGACTGAATGAATGAAGGATGGTCGACCAGATCCATTCCGGGAGTTTTTTACAGCACTAAGACCTCAAATTTCTCTTTTATTGAACTTTTATTCTCACCCATACCAAGACCAATCAGTCAATCCTATTGGAAACGGTTTCTCCGTAAAGAGAGTGGTAACAGTATTTATTAAGTTCCTACTGTGTGCAGAGCACTTGACTCAGCACAGGGAAGAATAGACTAGTGAGAAGTAGAAATAGAAGTAGTCTCCCCATCAGTTGACCATCTATGAACAAGAAAGAGAGGAGTTTGGTGATGCACAAGGAAAGATGAAAACAATAAAAGTGACAAAGCTCAGAATCCAAAGGACCCTAAGCCGAAGGGGATACATCAGGGCCTCTTGGTATTGTTGTCCAGCAGTGTGGCCTAGTGGATAGAGCAAGGGCCCGGGAGTCTGAAGGACCTGGGTTCTAGTTCCCACTCTGCCACCTGTCTGCTGTGTGACTGTGGGCAAGTCACTTCACTTCTCTGTGCCTCGGTTCCCTCATCTGTAAAATGGGGGCCAAGACTGCAAGTTCTATGTGGAACACGGGCTACGTCCCACCCAGTTTCCTACTACAGTGCTTAGTACAGTGCCTGGCACATAGTAAGGGCTTAACAAATACCGCAATTACTATTATTATCATTATTGTTATTATTACTGTTATTATTAGTATCTTGAGTCCATTCACAATAAAAGACTTCCCAATGATCTAAAATTTTTAAAGGCTTCACACTGCTGCAGCTCCAGTCCCCCCGGGCCCCAATCAAACAATCAATCAATGATATTTATTGAGCGCTTACTATGTGCAGAGCACTGTTGTAAGCACTTGGAAGAGCACAATACAAGAGAAATTGCAGTCATGTTGTCTGCCCTCCGGCACAGGGCATGCTGGTGGCTAGTCTGATTAATTTACAACTCCTCCAGTGCTTAGAACAGTGTTTGACACACGGTAGGCATTTAACAAATACCGTAATCATTATCATTATTATTGTTTTATACCTTACTTGCACATTAGTTAACAAATGCTCAGGGTACCCATGAGATTATACATTTGAGATTAACTAAGAAAGCTCCATGGCCAGTGTTAAACCTCTGATCCCTGCTTTTATTGTAGATTTTATCTTCTGAATCATTTAGGATGATTACATACATTGACATACATGGTTTCTAAATCCTGCGAATCACCATTAAAGACTAAACCCTAATCATTCCCCACGGATCCAAGAGGATTATTGAGGAATCTTGTGTGAGCTTATTTTTTCAGGATGTCCATTATAATAATAATAATAATCATAATCATAATAATGATAATAGTATGTGTTAAGCATTTACTATGTGCCGGGCACCGAGGTAGATTCAAGCTAATCAGGCTGGACACAGTTCCCATCCCACATGGGCTCACAGTCTTGATCCCCATTTTACAGAGGAGGGAACCGAAGCGCAGAGAAGTTAAGTGGCTTGCCCCAAGGTCACACAACAGACAAATGGCAGAGCCGGGATTAGAACTCAGGTCCTCCTGACTCCCAGGCCCATGGTCTGACCACTAGCCCACCCTGCTTCTCTACAGATTTGAGTCAGTTTTTCCCCAAAGTGGAAAATGGTGTTACAGAGATACTCACACCCCATTCAAAATATACCCTGGAAACCTAGCAGTTCCTAATAATAATAATAATGTTGGTATTTGTTAAGCACTTACTATGTGCCGAGCACTGTTCTAAGCGCTGGGGTAGACACAGGGGAATCAGGTTGTCCCACGTGGGGCTCACAGTCTTAATCCCCATTTTACAGATGAGGGAACTGAGGCACAGAGAAGTTAAGTGACTTGCCCACAGTCACACAGCTGACAAGTGGCAGAGCTGGGATTCGAACTCATGAGCCCTGACTCCAAAGCCCGTGCTCTTTCCAATGAGCCTAAGAAGTAGTTCACCTCAAAGGATATTTTTGAGTCAGTTGCCTCCTGTAAAAAAATCTTTATTAGATTTGGTCAATTGTCCTGAAACTAAAGTGGGCCTCTCCCCTTCTTTTTAAAAGAAAAACAGTAACAAATATTTAAGTCTAGAATTTTTCAATTTCTCCCCAGAGACTTAAGCAATTGATTAAAATATTTTCTTATGTTATCCACAAAAAGAACAGCAAAACAGTTCTCAAATTATCCTTTTTAAAATAGACCACCATTCTAAAGATAAAGACTTTCTTCAGTTCAAGATCGGCTGGACGATTCTGAGAGTTGACATTCTCCAGGATATATCCTGCCTCAACTTCAAATTGTAAGATAGAGGGTGATTAACAAGAAAGCATTCGCAAAGGTAAATTCTACCGTCGGGCATAATGCTGGATTTTTATACGGAGATACAATTCCGCACTCTTCTTCGTGTTTTGCCTCATTGTGCTTGTCAACTGGAATTTGGAGGGCAAATCTAGTGAATTTAACCAATTCAAACGACTGAACTGAATATACATATTTTCTTATGTACACACTCGTAGAAAGAAACGATGTCTATGTGGTTAACCATTGTTTGAAAGCTGTTTCTCTGTTCCTATGTGAAATTTTTTTGATCAGATTTTTAAATATTTAAAAAGCGCTAAGAATTGGTGCATACAGTAGTATGCAGGAGGACAGATATATTTTCTTACTGAGTGCCAATCAAATTGGTTTTTTATTCCCTTGTTTTGAAATCTATAATGAGAAGAACTTTTCTGTCTTTAGACGTCAAGCATCTTTAAAAGTTTTGTGGCCACTTAGATTTATAGGTTTTGGCCACAAGAGGGCTCTCATTTTTCCCTTTTTTTATTCTCTAAACTATTTAAAACTTATTTGAAAACATTTGAATAGATAAGCGATGTGGGATTCGAACCGGTTCCTTTTTTTGGTAATGAAGCATATCTCACAAATAGATCAATGTACTCTGTGCTTTCAAGACCCAAAAAGTTTCCCGCACTTTATGAACGTTCTCGTAAAAGAGTGGCATTTATGTACATATTTTTACACTCTACGGCTTCCTTCTAACTGTAATTTACTTTAGCGTAACTCTCACCAACTAGATTGCGAGGTCTTGCTGGGCAGGATCATGTATACTAACTAACGTATTCTCCCAACCTCTTACTTCAGTGCGGAAGTGTGCAATATAAATGATGATTTCAGTTACTAATCCTTGTGTCCCTTTTGTTTTTGTTTTTCTGTGCATCCGAATCCTCAGCAGCAAATGAACACACAACCCAGAAGTAGGGAAGAGTTCAGTGTTGTTTCCCCCCAATAAAAATGATGGGGCAAAGTGCTTTGACATCGAAAGAATTAGCAAAGAAAAACCTATCATTAAATGGCTTAGCAAAGGAGCAACATTTCTCAGACTTAACAAAGTTCACTCTCCCTTCAAGAGAATCCAATTACTGGGATGACTGAACTATTTTTAGCATATCTTCATGATCTTGCTAACGTCAAAATTCATCATAATCCTCTTCTGTTTAAATTGCACGTAGATCCAAAGCCATACTTACATACTAAGCATTTTAAAATAGGTTTTACCTCTTCTTAGAAGAGTTTAAAAAAGAGGAAGACTATATACCTGACAAAGGAATGCATATTTTTATATGATACAGCTGAACTTGAGATTCAAAGATAACGCTTCTGAAGAGAAGATTTTTGTCAGTATGTTCTGGTGTAACTGAAAACGTTATGTAGTTCGAAATCACTTCTATCATAAATGTGTAAAGATTGTCTTTTGCTAGACTGTGAGAAGCCGATTAGACTGTAAACCCGTCAAACGGCAGGGACTGTATCTGTTGCCGACTTGTTCATTCCAAGCGCTTAGTACAGTGCTCTGCACATAGTAAGCGCTCAATCAATAATATTGAATGAATGAAGCAGCATGACCTGTGGAAAGATGACCTGGGCTCTAATCCTGGCTCTGCCGCACCCCCCCCTTTTTTTAGAGGTATTTGTTAAATGCTTACTATGTGGCAGGTACTATACTAAACACTGGGGTAGATACAAGCTAGTCAGGTTGGACCCAGCCTACGGCCCACACACGCCGTCTTAATCCCCATTTTACAGATGAGGAAACCGAGCCACAGAGAAATTAAATGACTTGCTCAAGATCACACAGCAGACAAGTGGCAGAGCTGGGATTAGTAACCGGGTACTTCTGACTCCCAGGCCCATGATTGTCTGCTCTGTGACCTTGGGCAGATTACTTCTCTGTACTTCATTTTCCCCATCTGTGAAATGGGTTTTAAATACCTGTTCTCCCTCCTTTTCAGATAGTTAGCCCCAGGTGGAACAGATACTGCATCCACTCTAAGTCACTTACAGATAGGGCTTAGAACAGTGCTCGACACTTAACAGATATAATCAGTTAATATCGTAATTATCGTGACATCCGTTCAGCACAATTCCTGGTGTTGTTTGGCGGTTACGATCTTCCAAAGTTATTGTTTCAAAAGTTACCCTATTTCGTATCTCTGCTTTCCAGGCTGACCTTTCTTCTATCTGTCCATCATGTGAAAGTTTTCTTCACTGTATCTTCGACTATGCCTTCTGTCTGCCCCGTTTAATGGTACTTTATGTCATCTCACCATAGAATTGGATCATTCCTATTGTCTTCTATTTTCCTCACCTGTCCAATTCAGCAAGTGTTTGAGGTGAGAGGTACTGCTTTTTTTAATGCCGGTAGCCTAATTGCTTGTGATTCTGTCTGGTCACATAGAGTTAAGTATCTTTTTAAGAGGCTTCAGTGAAACTGCTTCAGAAGTTTCTTATATCATTTCTCTGGCCATTGATTCTCAGTTCATGGGTTCCTGCTCTGCCTTTCAACCCCTAACTTTGGGGGTCCCTCAAGGTTCAGTTCTGGATCCCCTTCTATTCTCCATCTACACCCACTTCCTTGGAGAACTCATTTGCTCTCACGGCTTCAATTACCACCTCTACTGCGGCCAGCCTGATCTTTCTCCCTCTCTCCGGTCTCACGTTTCCTCCAGCCTTCGAGACATCTCTAGTTCGATGTCACCTCGCACTTAACATGTCCAAAACAGAAATCCTTATCTTCCCACCCAAACCCTGTCCTCCCCCTGACTTTCCCATCAGCGTAGACGGCACCAACATCCTTCCTGTCTCGCAAGCCCGTAATCTTGGCGTTGTCCTTGAATGCCCGCTCTCATTCAACCCACATATTCAATCCATCACTCATTCCTGTCGATCCCACCTTCACAACATTGCTAAAATCCACCCTTTCCTCTCCATCTAAACTGCCCCTGCCTTAATACAGTCAGGTATCCTATCCAGCCTGGATTACTGCCTCAGCCTCCTTGCTGACCTCCCAGCCTCCTGTCTCTTCCCACTTCAGTCCATACTTTGCTCTGCTGCTTGCATCATTTTCTACAAAAACATTCAGGACATGTCACCCCGTTCCTCAATAAACTCCAGTAGTGACCCATCCGCATCAAGAACTTCTCACCATTGGCTTTAAAGCAGTCCATCACCTTGCCCCCTCCTACCTCACTTCGCTACTCTCCTCCTACGACACTGCCCGCAGACTTTGTTCCTCTAATGCTAACCTTCCCATTGTGCCTCAATCTCATCTATCTCGCCGCCGACCTCTCGGCCACCTCCTGCCTCTGGCCTGGAAGAGTCTCCCTCCTCAAATCTGACAGACAATTATTCTTCCCTACTTAAAGCCTAATTGAAAGCACATCTCCTCCAAGAGGCCTTCCCAGATTTAGCCCTCCCTTGCTTATCTTCCATTCCTTTCTGCATCGCCCTGACTTGCTCCCTTTTTTCTTCCTCCCTCCCAGCCCACAGCACTTATGTACATATCTGTCATTTTATTTGTTTGTATTGATGTCTGTTTCCCCACATCTAGACCGTAAGCTCGTTGCGGGTAGGGAATGTGTCCGTTTATTGTTGTTTTGTACTCCGCCAAGTGCTTAATATGAGAAGCAGCGTGGAAAGAGCACGGTCTTGGGAGTCGGGGTCGTGGGTTCTAATCCCGGCTCTGCCACTTGCCAGCTGTGTGACTTTGGGCAAGTCACTTAACTTCTCTGTGCCTCATTTACCTCATCTGTAAAATAGAGATTAAGACTGTGAGCCCCATGTGGGACAACCTAATTACCTTGTATCTATCCCAGCACTTAGAAAAGTGCTTGGCACATAGGAAGCACTTAACAAATAAAGCATTATTATTACAGAGCTCTATACACAGTAAGAACTTAATAAATGTGAATGAATGAATGAAGTCAGATTTGGCATCCAAGACACATAGACATAAATAATGTCAGACAATACAATTGTCTTATACGCTTTTCAGTTGTTTTCCTTTTCTTTTTCTTATGGTATTTGTTAAGCACTTATAATGTGTCAAGATCTTTTCTAAACCCTGGGGGAAGATCCAAGATAAGCGGGTTGGACACAGTCTCTTTCCCACGTAGGACTCAAAATCCAAGTCAGAGAAAGGAGGATTTACTCCCCATTTTAGAGAGGTAACTGAGGCACAGAGAAGTGAAGTGACTTGTCCAAGGCCACACAGCAGACAAGTGGAACAGCTGGGATTGGAACCCAGCTCCTCTGAACCCCAGACCTGGGCTCTTTTCGCTAGGCCGTGCTGCTTCATTTGGATTGATCTGGTCCCATCGTGGCCCCACCTCCACCTATGAGTATTTTCATTCATTCAATCGTATTTATTGAGCGCCTACTGCGTGCAGAGCACTGTACTAAGTGCTTGGAATGGTATTTGTAAAGTGCTTACTATGTGCCAAGCATTAAACTAAGTGCTGGTTGGACACTAAGCTAGGTTGTCCCACAAAGTCTTAAGTCGTGGCTTACAGATGAGGTAACTGAGGCACCGAGAAGTGAAGTGACTTGCCCAAGATCACATAGCAGTCAAGCAGCGGAGACGGGATTAAAACCCAGGTCTTTCTGACTCCCAGGTCCAGGCCTCATTGCTTCATCGCAACTTACCAAGGGATACATTCATCCTTTGGATTTTGTTTCTATTCCCTTGTCTATACTTGTGTCATTAAAAGCTGTGATACTCAAATAACATATCCTCAGGAGGCGTTCAGTAAATACCACTCACTGATTGATTGGATGCAACAGAATTCGTTTGGCAGCGCTCCACAGTGTCACCAATGACGATCCTTGGTTTTGAATGGAGTTTTCCCAGGGTGAGCAACTACTTAGCAGATTCTAATCTTCTTCAGATTCATTATTTAATTACTTCTTTGTAATATCTGTCTCCCCCATAGAATGTAAGTTCCTTTTGGATAGGGATCAACTCTATCAACTCTACTGTATGGTACTTCCACGCGCTTAGTACTCTGCTCTGCTCACAGTAAGTGCTCAATAATTACCACTGATCGACTGATTGATTAATCTTTAGTTGGTCGTATTCTGCTGCTTTCAAAAAGCAATAGGAAATTCAATAATAATGCTAATAATGTTGGTATTTGTTAAGCGCTTACTATGTGCAGAGCACTGTTCTAAGCACTGGGGTAGATACAGGGTGATCAGGTTGTCCCATGTGGGGCTCACAGTTTTAATCCCCATTTTGCAGATGAGGTAACTGAGGCACAGAGAAGTTAAATGACTTGCCCACAGTCACACAGCTGACAAGTGAAGGAGCCGGGATTCGAACCGATGACCCCTGACTCCCAAGCCCGGGCTCTTTCCACTGAGCCATGCTGCTTCTCAACTACAGTGAAAGGTTAATTTCTTATGATCCCTGATTTTGAACATCATTGCTTTCGGTTTACTAGGTTACTTTAAAATTGGTTTTTGGAAAGGTAACGTTAAGAAACCAAAACCTTTGGTTTTCCTGTTCAATCAAAGTAGATGTGAAGTTATCCCCATGATCCCCCCAAATCTGTCCCATTAAAAACTGTATTCGGTTTAGTCAATTGTCCATCGGAGAGACTCCGCACTAACATGAAAAGTGTGTTTAAGGATGAATACGCTCAAAAGAAAATTGGACACCACTATTCTAATGAGTTCATCTTGGTTCTCGTTAACAACTCTGGTCAAACGGTTTATGTTTAGGGCTGTTGTTTTTGGAGGGGAGGGTTGGAACTATCAGCTAAAGTGAGGTTTGGGATGACTTGTGAATCTCATTTCTACATTCCAACCCCTCCTCCATTTGCACAGATGATTGAAAAATGACTATTTGGTAATCCGATGGCAACGCTTATTCCCCGGGTAGTTTGAGCGTTAAAGAATGATACCTCCAGTGCTTTTTTATATTGGTCTATTTCCCTTCTTGGGTACAGCGCATTCTTATTTTTTATTCTTTTCCATTAGTTCGAAGTCTTGGGAAGGAAAGTCCTGCTATTTCTTCTATATAGCCACCCCCATAACTCATCGTTATAATTTCAGACAGGATCCAAAATATCATGGTGTCTGCGTGCACTGCTGACTTGAAGGGGCCAACTTTTTTTAATAAAAGAGATGGCCTCAAATTACATTATTGATTTAAATTCTCCCAAGTTGCTCTTCATTGCCTTCATTCATCAAAGCGCTAGTTTATGCAGTGAAATATATTATCATGACATCAGAGTTGTCACTCTGAAGTTTTTATTGGAAACAGCACTTTTCATGCACAAAAAATAGTCACTGATAAGGAATCTAAGTGGTTCACGGCAGTTCACCGGATAATTTCTAGAGTAACAATCGCCAAGGCATCATCAAAATATATTCCGTAGCTATGGATAATATCTCCTTCAGGACTGAAGATCAAGGCTTGCCCAGCCTCTGAAGCTCTGTTCCCACTCCTTTTCCCAAACCATTGACGTAAAACTCAACTGCCGAGAGTCAACTGATGTGCGTTTTTTAAATGAGCTTTTGATTTTCTCCCCTTCTTCAGAGCCACCTAAGAAAAGTGATAAGAAAAACACGCTTACTGGTTTCTGACGTGTGAATATTTAACTGGAACTTAATATTAGTTCTCTTCTCATCTGGGCCCGAAAAGCTCGGGGAAAAAAAATCAATCAAATGGAAGCAGTGTGGCTCAGTGGAAAGAGCACGGGCTCGGGAGTCAGAGGTCATGGGTTCAAATCCCGGGTCTGCCACTTGTCAGCTGTGTGACTGTGGGCAAGTCACAACTTCTGTGTCTCAGTTACCTCATCTGTAAAATGGGGATTAACTGCGAGCTTCACGTGGGACAACCTGATGACCCTGTATCTCCCCCAGCACTTAGAACTGTGATCTGCACATAGTAAGCGTTTAACAAATGCCAACATTATTATTATTATTATTTATTGAGCCCAAACTCTGTGTAGAGCACGGTACTAAACTCTTGGGAGAATATAACACAACAGAATCAGCAGATACACTCGCTGCCCACAGTGAGCTTACGGTCTAGAGACATGTTAGAGGAGCAGCGTGGCTCAGTGGAAAGAGCCCGGGCTTGGGAGTCAGAGGTCATGGGTTCGAAACCCGGCTCTGCCACTTGTCAGCTGTGTGACTGTGGGCAAGTCACTTCACTTCTCTGTGCCTCAGTTACCTCATCTG
Source organism: Ornithorhynchus anatinus (assembly GCF_004115215.2). Taxonomy (NCBI): domain Eukaryota; kingdom Metazoa; phylum Chordata; class Mammalia; order Monotremata; family Ornithorhynchidae; genus Ornithorhynchus; species Ornithorhynchus anatinus. The sequence goes on from NC_041739.1 coordinate 39,330,716, forward strand.
GAAAATGGGGATGAAGACTGTGAGCCTCACGTGGGACAACCTGATTACCCTGTATCTACCCCAGGGCATAGAACAGTGCTCTGCACCTAGTAAGCGGTTAACACATACCAACATTATTATTACTATTAAATACTGCATTTGGTAAATCAGTTTTATCAGCGGGCGTTTATGAGGAGGCATAGAACTACTCACAGTTTAAGACCATTTTTTAAAATCGATACAGCCTTCAGTGGTCCTTGAGGGTTCGTATGTATATTAACTTACATTGTACTCTCCGAAAGGCTAATTCAGTGCTCAGCATTCATTAAGCACTCAGAAAATGCTCTCGATGGACTAATTGGATTCAGGGTGCTTCTAGGGCAGCAAGACAACCATACGATTAGCATAAACGTACAAGTAATGTACATGCATTAATGTGCACGGAGAAGCAGCATGGCCTAATGGTTAGAGCCCCGGCCTAGGAGTCAGGAGGTCATGGGTTCTAATCACGGCTCTGCCACTTGGGCAAGTCGCTTCACTTCTCTGTGCCTCAGTTGCCTCATCTGTAAAATGAAGACTGTGAGCCCCATGTGGTGACAGGGACAGTGTCCAACCCGACTAGCTTGATATCCCAGAGCTTAGAACAGTGCTTGACACATGGTAAGCGCTTAACCAATACCATTATTATTATTATGCAGTTCTTGAAGAAGTGAATGAGTCAAAGGGGTGGATTAAACCACGCACTGTGCTCATGACTCAGAGTAGTTAGTATGCTAGGCATGGTATTTTTTAAGCACTTACTATGAGCTAAGCATTGTGCCAAGTAATAATGATAATGATGATGGTATTCGTTAAGCGCTTACTCCGTGCCAAGCACTGGAATAGAAACAATGTCATCAGGTTGTCCCACATGCGACTCACAGTCTTAATCCCCACTTTACAGAGGTCACTGAGGCTCAGAGAAGTTAAGTGACTTGCCCAAAGTCACACAGCTGACAAGTAGTGGAACAGGGATTAGAACCCACGACCTCTGTCTCCCCAACCGGGCTTTTTCCACTGAGCCACACTGCTTCTAGTGCTCAGGGGGCTACAGGATAATCAAGTCAGGTGCATCTTGAGTGGGAGGGACAGAGAGCATGTGGCTTTCCAAAGAGAACCAGGTGAGGCCCCAATCCCTCAGGATTCCTGCTTCACTAAGGAAAAGCAGCTTTCCTCACTGCCAAACATGGAAGTCTTCCTGGAGGGAGAAGGCACTGATCCCAAAGTTGAAGAAGGGATGAGGTGCCCTAATAACACCTCAAATGAAGGGTCATTTAAGAATGGTAGAGTGAGTCTGGTGCCATCAATCAATTAATGATATTTATTGAGCACTTCTGTGTGCAGAGTACTGTACTAAATGCTTGGGAGAGAATGATACATCAGAGCTGGTAGGCATGACATGATCCCTGTCCACGGTCTAATCGCACCGATCCGGAAGCTCTTAATGGACTTCTCTACTAGGTAGAAGGGCTGGAATGGAGCCTTCAGGAGGGCTGATGCACAAGAGTTTAGTACAATGCTCTGCACCCAGGAAGTGCTCAATAAATCCCACTGATCTATTGATGGATTTTCCTTTGCACCCAGGAAGTGCTCAATAAATCCCACTGATCTATTAATGGATTTTCCTTTGCAGAGGATCGCATATGGAATCGGGACGACCAGAATTCATTCTTCTATATCCCTACAGCACAGCAACAGGTGCCTGGGAATTCAGGATAGCCAGTGCCCCGTTTGATGAAGTACCCATGATGAAAACACTCACAAGATTCTTGGGAAAGGGAATGAAGGGAGTCTCTAGAGAAAAGTCATTTGCTCATGGCTAAGATTCAGCCTAGCAAGTCCCTTAATGCCTATGTTAGATTGCCATTAATCAGTCAATCGATATCCCTCACTGAGCACCTACTTTGATCAGAACACTGCACTGGTCTGCTATCAGAGAAGCAGCATTTCCTAGGGGAAAAATCACAGGCCGGGGAGTCAGAGGACCTGGGTTCGAAAGCTGGCTCTGCCATTTGCCTGCTGTGTGACCTTGGGAGAGTCACTGAACTTCTCTGTGCCTAGTTGCCTCATGTTTAAAATGAGGATTCAGCACCTGTTCTCCTCCTATAGACCTCGAGTTCCATACGAGCCAGTCCTTGACACATAGGAAGCACTTAACAAATACAATGAATGTTATTATGACGAGTGAACCTCGGTCCTGAGATTGAGAAGTTGTACAGAGTGATAGAGGCTTATACAATGCCTCTCACACTCTGTCTTCTCTGTTAGTTAGGTTCCCCCTGGGGTTAAAGAGACCAGCCCCTCCTAGCCTTTTAGATTCCAAGTTTCTTTATTCGGCCACCCTCATTCACAATAGCAGAGAAGCTGGAAATGTACACAAAAGGCCAGGATCGTTAAAGCTGCTCTTAGTCATCTCATTCATCCGGAAGACACTCTTTTCAACGTGACCTGATGGCCATGCTCACCTAGTAATCTAGCATGCTAGCATTCAGAGTAAAAATCATGATAATCAGGCCCAAATCCCCAGGCTCACCTAGGTCCGACAATGCTAATCACAGAAACAAATTAAACACACAGCACCAGGTCCTTAGAGGACATACCTCTAGGTCAGTTCCGCACATTCCAGGCCAAAGAGGACCCCCGGCTCTATTTTAGGTTAACAGCAGAGGGTATTCACATTCCTAGTGGGTCCCTCATGGTGATTCCTGATACTGGCCACCTCAAAATGGGCATCCCACATTCTACGTAGGGACGAGTGTCAGCACTCCCATCTTGCTACAAAAAGTGGTCTCCTGGGTGCCGATTTTTAGAGGATATCTTGTCCCATTTAGGCTCTCCCAGAGTCTACTTAGTTCACAGCTAGGAGCTTCAATTTCACTGCTGCTGTAGAGTGCTGAGTAGAAGGGAATCAGAAATGGAAAGGGAAAGGGACTTGAATCACCCACACAAAGATACTCTATCCACACAGGGAAGAAAAAGAAATGCAGGCAGGGCAGATTATCTGCCCCAGTTGAAATGGAAAAACATCCATTCCATCAGCCACCATATGACTCTAAGCTCCTTGTGGAAAATAAACGTGTCTACCAACTCTATTGAAGTGTACTCTCCCGAGTGCTTAGAACAGTGCTCTGCACACAGTAAGGGCTCAGTAAATACGATAGGTGATTGATATAAGCTCAAGCAGTGCCATCTATCTTCCTCTCTTTACATACCCTTGGAGGGCAGAGGGAGAGAAGCTTGCATCCATGGGCATAGGGGAATACCAATCAACTTTCAGTTTCAATTTAACCAGCTCTTGTGTATAAGAAGCAAAAATGAATATGGAGAAAATCAAATGGGAAATTAAAACAACAAAATGATAAATGGAAGTTTTGGGCTTTACTTTATGCATTTTATAAAATGGGTCACTAGTGTCAGCACTCTGATGGTAAGACTTGCCTGCTCGGTGCATAGTTGGATGAGAAATGATTATAGCTATCATTATTATTAATATCATCATCATCACTCTTAACAAGACCTATTCTAAAATACTTTTCCCTTGATTCTGGCCCTTTATCATGGGACAGCCACAGACTCAGGTAATTAAAAAACTTTTGATCTCACATAGGTAGATATTTGGAGTGAAAAATACTGACCAATTGATCAATCAGATGATTTTATTGAGTGTATCCTGTGCAGAACACTGTACTGGACAGTGAGCTAGGGAGAATACAAAAAAGTTAGTAGGCAAGATCCTTGCCTTCAAGGGGCTTACAGTTCCTCTGCACTTCCTTTCCACTATGAGAATCAAAGAACAGAGTGGGCTCCTCCATTTCCAGACTTTCTTAAACTACATTACACTACTCAGGAAAGGCCTTGTATGAAACTCCGTGGGTACTAGTCTCAACAACAGATGCTATTACTGGAATTTATCCTTCCCGAGGCGCTCCATCCAACGTTCAAGTAAATACTCTCTATGCGTGTTTGGGAAATCAGTTCTTTCCAGTTCCAACCCCGGAGGCCTGATCTATTCTCCATGGGTTAGTCTATGTGTAATGATTTTTTTTTCCCAACTAGTAAGATACATGGTACATTTATTTTCCTCTTTTGCAAAGGGCTTGTGCAAACTCATCCAAATCACCAGAGTTTTGGCTCGCACTGTTTTAATATGGCCCCGGTGTATTAGACCAGATTAAATAACATATGTTCAAGGTCATGTTTGATATCACATTAAGCACCGAGATGATTTACGGTAAAGAGTTTGCCTCCTCTTCCCCCACGTGAGGCTTACGACTAATCTTCAACCAAATCTTCCAACACTTTCGCTATTCAGACCTGCTCCCCTGGAAATCTTCAGTGTTTGTTTTAAATTCACAGGGGTCGGACACTCTGCCCAGCGCCTGTTGTTACTCTCCTGGTCTCTCTCTTTGGAAGAGGGATCGGGCTTATACCTGTGTAATTCTTGGATTCTCCTAACTTCCTTGAAAAAAGAATTTTTCTTAATGCGAAGAAGTATCTGAATAAACTAAGGAAGTAGCTTTCGAAGGAGACAGTCGAATAGAATTGAATACCTTCTCAAATTTTATAAATATGACTTCATTGAACTGACGCAATTGATATTCCCCTATGTCACTTAGTAGTCAGTCAGTCCATTGTATTTATTGAGCTCTTATTGTACGTAGAGCACTGTACTCCTGGGAGAGTGCAGTACAACAACAATAATAAAACGGACCCAGTCCCTGCCCACAACGAGCCTACAGTCTAGAGGACAAGGAGCTAAGAAAAATAGGAAGATCATCATAATTTTGTAATTTTTCATCATCATCATCATCACTATGGTATGTGTTTAGCGCTTACTATGTGCCAGGCACTGTACTAAGCACTGAGGTGGATACAAGCAAATCGAGTTGGACGCGATCCCTGTCCCACGTGCGGCTCACGGTCTCAATCCCCATTTTGCAGGTGAGATAACTGAGGCCCAGAGAAGTGAAGTGACTAGCCCACGATCACAGATCAGACAATGTCAGAGTAGGAAGTTGAACCCATGACCTTCTGACTCCCAGGCCGGGGCTCTATTCACTACGCCGTGCTGCTCCTACTTTTGAATATTAAAGTAAAGATTCATAAGCTAGATAAATTAAATGAGAGAAATCAGCGGTGGTTAAATTGCAGCCTAAGTAATACATTTAGGTGCATAGGACCCAGTGGGCATTCACTAAATACCTTTCCTAATATTACTAATAATGACACTAACTATTATATTTGTTAAGCACTTACTATGTGCCAGGAACTGTTCTAAGCGCTGGGGTAGATACAAAATAATCAGATTGGACACAATCCATGTCCCACATGGAGCACACAGTCTTCATCCCCATTTTACAGATGAGGTGACTGAGGCACAGAGAAGTAAAGGGACTTGGCCAAGATCACAGCAGACAAGTGGAGGAGTCAAGATTGGAACCCAGGATTTTCTGACTCCCAGGCCTATGCTCTATCCACTAGGCCATCTTGCGCTAAGGAATTAGCAGAGGGCATTCCAAAAGAAAAAATGACTGAATTAAATTTTAACCAACTCTCTAATATCTAGATTTTCCCAATATATATAAAATGCCTCTGGCTACATCTTAAAATTTGAAAATTCTTGAATCACTTCAAACAAAAATGCAGTATCTCAAATTCCAAAGTTCAGTCCGCTTTGCAAATAGCAATACACAAACTAAACTTAATATTTTAACTATGTAAAGTTTTTTTAATTAGCATATTGCTTTAAGCATTAATAAGGTGACAGATTAAGGTAATGAAGCATAAGGATTCAAATAATTTTCAAACATGGACTCAGTTTGGGGCTCTGAAATATATACAGCATTAAAGAGTTGGGATTAGTGACTACGATATTACGAATCTATTTTTGGTTCCCATATCCCTTGCAATTTCTAAAACTATAAATGAAAAATATGACTTAATGGAGGTTTCAGTTAGGGACCAAAGGAACCCGATTAATTGAGAGTATTTTCAGTGTAGTCCAAATTCCTTACTTCAAGTGAAATCCCTTTACAATATCTTCCCCGGAATCAAAAATATGAAGTGGGTCAATGGAAAGCAGTTTAAAGTAGGACATCGTCGCATTCTGTATATTTCTTAGATCACTCCGATTTACTCGGTAACCATTCTCCATAACTTTACCGACACAATCTTTATTCTCTGCAACTGAAGTTTAAATGGGGAAAATCTGTACCTATACCATGTAGTTCAAAGAAATATGGATGACATTCTAACCGTTTACAGAAAACTGTGGGTTTTACTAATTGGTTTTATAGGATCTAGACATCACCTGGATATTTTGCAGACTCTTATTTTAATGAAACACATTTGGAATCGGCCTTTAATGAAACACATTTTTCACCATTTTTTCATCCTAGCTGAAATAAAATATAGATTTGTGACACTGCATGCTTCCCATCAGTAAGCCACAGGCAGTCACTGAAGTAGCAACAAAGCCAGGAAAACACCTGCACTTCTATCTCTCTCGACATCTCTTTCATTTCCTCTGGCTTATTGTAAACCGCTTCATATCCCCATCCTTCCCCCTATCCCACACCCTTCTGCCCCACAATATCAAAGAAAAAGGGAAAATGTGTTCTCCCTTTTTGAATTGAGGAATTTTTCTTCTGGAAAGAAATTATTTGTTCTGTTCACGCAGGGCCTTTTGCCCCAAAGCAATCCGCGTCCAAGTATACAAGGGATTCTCAGCACGACACTAACAGTGTTATCAACTGCAATATCATCTTTGAAACAAGAGACCATACAGTAGTCTGTACTTCAAAGCTTTGACTAATAAGACTCTAGTACTTACTGAAAACCTCCTGTTTACGGAGCACTGTACTGTTTGGGAAAGAACAGTAATAATAATAACGATGATGATGTTATTTGTTAAGCGCTTACTATGTGCCAAGCACTGGGGTAGATATACAAGGTAACGGGGTTATGCCATAATGAGGTTGTCCCACGTAGGGCTCACAGTTTTAATCCCATTTTACAGATGAGGTAACAGAGAATCGAAGTGACTTGCCTAAAGTCACCCAGCTTTTAAAGGGCGGAGCCAGGTTTAGAATCCATGACCTCTGACTCGCAAGCCCATGCTTTCCGCTAAGCCACACTGCTTCAATAGACTATAATATCGTTGAGGGCAGGGATCAGGTAGGTCTACTTACTCTATCGTGCTCTCCCAAACACTTAGTACAGTGCTCCGCACACAGTAAGGGCTAATGTCCCAGACTGCCTTTCCTCCAGATTTCCCGTAATGGCATGACGATGATGGTGATGATGATGTGGTGTGGCCTTGCTTCCAGATGTCAGTGCTCCTCTTTGGCACCGTTAGGACTGCTTTACGCTAGCAGTAACCCCAGGGGCAAGAGAGACCAAGGTGGCCGAGGGCTGATGGAGTAGGTGGGTTGACTTCCCCGATGGCTGAGTAGGTCCCCTTAGGATCATGGCAACCACTCCTTGGAGAACTCATCGCTCCCTTGGCTTCAACCACCACCTCTATGAGGTTGATACCCAAATCTACCTCTCCAGCCCAGGTCTCTCTCCCTTCCTGCAGTCTCGCATTTCCTCCTGCCTCAAGACATGACCACTTGGATGTCCTCCCATCACCTCAAGCTTAATATGTCCAAGACAAAACTCCTTATCTTCCCACCCAAATACTGTCCTCCACTTGACTCTCCCATCCCTGTTGATGGCACCACCATGCTTCCTGTCTCAGAAGCCCTTCACCTTGGTGTTATCCTTGACTCTTCTCTCTCATTCAACCGACATATTCAATCCATCACTAAATCCCTTTGGTCCCACCTTCACTACATTGCTAAAATCCTCTCCTTCCAAATTGCTACCACATCAATACAATCACTCAACCTATCTTGCCTGGATTACTGTATCAGCCTCCTTGCTGACCTCCCGGCCTCTTGTCTCTCCCCACTCCGGTCCATATTTTGCTCTGCTGCCTGGACCATTTTTCCACAAAAAGCATTCAAGACGTTTCCCCACTTCTCAAGAAACTCCAGTGGTTGCCCATCCATCCCTGCATCAAACAAAAACTCCTCACTGTTCACTCAATCACCTTTCCCCCTCCTACCACACCTCGCTACTCTCCTACAAAATCCCAGCCCACACACTTTGCTTCTCAAATGCCGAACTTCTCACTGCACCTCCATCTCACCTATTTCACCGCCACCCCTCACCCATGTCCTGCCTCTGGCCTGGAATGCTCTCCCTCCTCAAATCCTCCAGACAATTACTCTCCCCACCTTCAAAGCCTTATTGAGGACACATCTCTCTAAGAGGCCTTCCCTGACTAAGCCCACTTTTCCTTTTCTCTTACTCTCTTCTGCTTTGCCCTGACTTGCTCCCTTTGTTCATCCCCCGCTCCAGTCTCACAGCACTTATGCACATATCTGTCATTTTTTCATTTATATTAATGTCTATGTCCCACCCTCTAGATCATACTGAGCGCTTGGAAGAGTACAATACCACGATACAACAGTAAAAGACACATTCCCTGACCACAACGAGCTTATAGTCTATTCTATTGTTCTCTCCCAAGTGCTTAATAAAGTGCTCTGCACACAGTAGTGCTCAGTAGATATCACTGATTGACTGATGGACCGAATGAGGGAAGCTTTTCAGTTCAGATTTCCTGAGAATGGGGCTGCAGGCTTGACTCTTTTCCTGGAAGTTCAGCCAGAACAAACTGCCTGAGATAATGGATTTTCTTTCTCTCTCCCCAAGATACATCTGGGATAAATATGGAGGTTAGGGTTAGGGTTCATTTGGTCATGAGCAGGATTTGTGGATGATTCAATCTAAAAACAGTTTCTCAGCATTCACCAAACAGCCAAGCCTGATGCAACTGCACAATCTGGTCCTCAGACTGCCTTCTAGGTTGGCTGACGGTCTCCTTCGGTACCGAATGTTGTGACTTTTATTTGTGCTATTGATTAAATCCTTATTTGAATCTGTCCTGGTTTGGGACTATAGTTCAATCGTGGCTGCTGGGATCTGGATAAAACCTTTAATTGGATCCTGGGCAGAGTTCCTATATTCTTACTTTCCCTTGATAGTTTTAAACAGAGGATGGCCGATTTTGGTCTTGATTTATGGGTTAACAGAAATATGGTCCCAAATTCAAACCGAAGAGATGAAAAAAATCCCTTGGATTCCAACTTTATTCTATGCTGATTCAGAACAAATAGTCCATTTTCTATTACAAGATTCTCTTCCCCAAACGTATTTGTTGTATTTAGAAAAGCTCAATTCTCATCTCTCTAAATCACTCTATCAGTGGTATTATTAAGTTCTTACTGTGTGCAGAGAGGTCAGGGCTGGAGACACAGATTTGGGAATCACCTGCAAAGAGGTGGCATTTGAAACCATAGGAGCAATTGAATTTTTCAAGGGAGTAAATGTAGAGGGAGAGTAGAAAGGGAGTCTTGAGAGTGGGACTGTCAGAGGGTGGGAAACTGAGAAGGGGTGATTAGAGAGATAGGAGGAAAACTAAGAGAGGACAGTGTCGGTGAATCCAAGGTTGGATAAAATTTCAAGGAGAAGGGGGTGGTCTACAGTGAGTGTCAAAGGGGGCTGAGCGGTCTAGGAGGATTAGGATGGAGTAAAGTCCAGCAGATTTGGCGAGAAGAGGGTCATTAGTTACCTTAGAGAGGGCTGTTTCTGTGAAGTGAAGAGGACAGAAGTCTAGGAGAGTAGGAGGTGGAGACAGTGGGTGTAAACAAGTCTCTGACGAAGTTTGGAGAGAAATAGTAGGAGGGAGATGGGGCCATAAGTGGAGGAAGCCGTAGCATGTTTTTAGGTTAGGGGATACATAAGCACATTTAAAAGCAGTGGGGAAGACATCCCTGGAAAGTGAACAGTTGAAGATGGCAGTCAAAGAGGGAATAAGTGAGGGGAGTGAGTGTTTTAAAAAGGTATGAAAGGATGGGATCAGAAGCACAGGAGGAGACAGTAGGTTTAGAGAAGAGGTGAGCGATCTCATCTTGAGTTACTGCAGGGCACATTGGGAGAGTCAAAGAAGTTGAAGTAAAAGGGAGAATTGGAGAGGAACAGGGGAGATTTTAGGGAGATCATACCTGATGTTTTCATTTTTGTTGATGAAGTATGGGGCCAGGTCATTAGGGGGAAGAGATGGTGGGGGTAGGAGGACAGGAGGTTTGAGAGGGGAGTTAATACTGGCGGGGGCAGTGGATATGGGAGTGAATTAGGAAGGAGGAGTATTGTTGTCAGGCAGTGGAGAGGGCCGCATTGGAGCAGACAAGAATGAATTTAAGGTGAACAAGGTCAGAGAGATGTCTGGGTTTCGTCCAACAGCTCTCTGCAGCTCAGGCATAGGAGTGGAGGAAGCAGACTGTGATCCAGGGTGGCAGATTAGTAGCACGAGACTGGCTGGGGGTGGGGAGGGCCCAGGAGAGCAGAGAGTTCAGTTCAGTGGAGAGGGTGGTGTTGACTGTGTCAATTTGTGTGTCAGGAGGAGGTGGTTTGGGTACGGAGATCAAATGGGGTAAGATGGCATTAGAATACTGGAGGGGTTCAAAAGAATAGAAGTCTCTGGGTTTGCAAGGGTGAGTGCATGGGAAAGACAGCAGGTGAGGAGGTCGTAGAATTTCAGAAATGGTGTGGGTAGAGATTGCACAGTTACTGAAGTTTATAAAATAATTATTATTATTATTATGGTATTTGTTAAAACTCTTACTATGTGCCAGGCACTGTACTAAGTGCAATCAAGTTTGTGCCCAAACTGGTGTGCGTGAGGTGGAGTAGAGCAGGAGGTCATTGGAGTAAAGGAGTGAGAGGAGGTGGACTGTCAAAGGATCATCCAGGATATTCACATGAATATTGAAGTCCCTTAAGGATCAAAGTAGGGATGGAGAGTGAGAGGAGGAATATGAGAAAGTGATCAAAATGGTTTAGAATATTGGAGGTGGTGCCTGGGGGGTGGTAGATGACTGTGACTAATAATTGGAGTGGCTAGTAAAGTTGGATGATATGGGCTTCAAAGGAAGGGAAACAGAGGGATGGGGGAGGTGGGATGATGTGAAAACGGTGTTAGGGAGCAAGAAGGAAGCCCACGATTCTTCCCCAGTGAGTCTGGGGAACTGGGAGAAGATAAGAAGAGAGCAAGGGAGACTGTGCGATCTTAGGCCTCTCATATCAGATCTCCACAGGTATTGAGGGGATGCTGGAGGAGGGGAGTCAGTGACCCTTCCCCTTTGTGCGTGGATCCGGAGGGGTTGCCCCACCTCAGACCTCTTATGCCGTCACTGCTGCCTCTCTCATCCGGCTCCTGTCGCCTCCATCTTGCTTCTATAATCTTGATGTTCTCTCTTAAACTCCTTGATTCCCACCGAACATCCCCAAGTATGCAAACAGTCTCGTCTTGTCTCATGCCGTCGAGTCGATTCAGACCCATAGCGACACTTCGGACACATCTCTCCCAGAAAGCCCTGCTCTCTATCTGCAATCGTTCTGGTAGTGGATCCGTACAGTTTTCTCAGTAAAAATACGGAAGTGGTTTACCATTGCCGTCTTCCACGCGGTAAACTTGAGTCTCGGCCCTCGACTCTCCCTTGCCATTGTTGCCCAGCATGGGTGAGTTTTGACTTGTAGCGGATTACCTTCTGCTTGTTAGCCACTGCCCAAGCTAGAAATGGAATGGGTAGGCCTCTACCTGACTCTCCCTCCAGTAACTGAGACTGGTAGAGTACTTGAAACTCTCCAGGTGTGACCCTGAGAGGGAATGCAAACAGTAAGACACAATAAATATTGAACAATATAAGATAGGCTGTGACCCCCTTGTGAGACCAGGACTGTGTCCAAACCGCTAATCTTTCATCTACCTCAGTGCTTAGAGCAGTGGTTCACACATAATAACCGTTTAATAGATACCGTAATTACAATTACTGTGGGTGTGATAATTAATTTCAGAGAATCATATTACTCGGAGACCAAAGCAAAATATTCACTAGGAGAATCTTCATCATTACCTCGCCACTGATGGTGGAATCTTGAGCAGAACTAAAATGTATTTGATCCTTTGTGCTGTGTTTGAGGGTCCTTTCTTGGTTTCTGCCCATTCCTTAAGCCTGTCAGTTCCAAAAGCCCATAAATCATAGTTAGAAATAAATGAAACATCATAAAAGTGAAATACATTCAAACAACTTGATCTATTCCCACACCGGGAAAAATATTTTGAGCAGAATGAAAACGATTGTGAGGAACAAAATGCCGAGAAACAAATTTACTTTAACTAACAAACCCAGAGCAAAATATACAATTTTGTATTTTGTATTATTCAGATAAAATGCCCTCTAGTTTAGCATCTGCTAGAGTAGCCTATTGTTTATTCAATTGGCAGGGAAATAGCTATGCCTTAAAAATCCTCAATTCTCTACTCTCTCCCTCTTTCCGTGAATAACATAGAGACACATCTATGTTTTTCATACTATGAATGCTATGGGAACGTTGATCAGATAGGAATATACAAAGTCTGATAGACCACACCACTTCTGAGCCTTATATATATTTCATGTCTTTTATCCTTGGTATTTACTGAACACTTACTCCGTGCAGAGCACTGTAATGATGCCCTATTAACTTGATGCCAGTTGTGTTCTAATCTTTTAAACATCCTCATGTCATGGGATGGCATCATTTAATGTCTTTTGTGAAGAAAAAAAATTAAAAAAACTTATAAACACCCAAATGGTCACATGCTAAATCAGAAAAATAATGGGAAACACATTTACAATGTACTTTAATAGTAAACCTCTCCAATTTGTGATTTAAGAGGTCAAGTCATTGGGCATTTTTGCATTTTTAATAATTTAAGGAGAAACAGACTGGGAAATCTGCACTCACAGGCCTTATAAAACTGCCTTAGTTGTTCTTAATAATAGACATTTATTGTGAATGCTCCAATGATGGAAAATCCACCAGATCCCCAGCTCTCCCTGACCACGACTACTCAGCCAGAAACAAAATGAGAAGTTTAAGCAATCGTCCAGTGAATTAGTGTGGTCAAAGCCACCAAGTGGATAATAATGATAATTGTCATTATTATTTGGGCATCTGTTAAGAACTTACTATGTGTCAAGCATTGTATCAAACATTGGAATAGATGTTCCACTGGAGAAGCAGCGTGGCTCAGTGGAAAAAACCGGGGCTTGGGAGGCAGAGGTCATGGGTTTGAATCCCGGCTCTGCCACTTGTCAGCTGTGTGACTGTGGGTAAGTCAATTCACTTCTCTGTGCCTCAGTTACCTCATCTGTAAAATGAGGATTAACTGTGAGCCTCACTTGGGACAACCTGATTACCCTGTATCTACCCCAGCGCTTAGAACAGTGCTCTGCACATAGTAAGCACTTAACAAATACCAACATTATTATTATTTTGTGGGATTATTGGTTTGGAAACAGTTCCCGTACCGCATCGGTTCACAGTTATAGAGGGAGAAAAGGTATTGCATCCCCATTTTACGGATGAGGAGACTGAGGCACAAAGAAGTTAAATGACTTGCCCAAGGTCACACAGCAGAACTCACATTGAACCCGCATACCAAATCCTGTGGGTTCGATCTTCACAACCTCTCTAGAATCCGCCCCTTCTTCTCCACCTAAATTGCTACCTCTCTGATCTAATCTATTATATCCTGGTTTGAATACTGCATCAGCCTCCCTGCTGACCTCCTCGCAGCTAGTCTCTCCCCTCTCCGGACCATTCTTCCCTCTGCTGCTCAGATCATTTTTCCAAAATTAAAAAAAAATGTCCACTTCACATTTCCCTTCTCCTCAGAAGCCTCCAGTTTCCAGCCCACCCACCTCCACATCAAACAGAAACTCCGTACCATTGACATTAAGGTGCTCATTCAGCTGATCTCCTATTATTCGTTCATTCCTTCATTCAATCCTATTTACTGAGCACTTACTGTGTGCAGAGCACTCTACTAAGCACTTGGAAAGTACAATTCAGCAACAAAGGGAGGGAATCCATGCCCAAAATGGGCTCTCAGTCTAGAAGGGGTAAGACAGTCATCAAAACAATAGCATCGATATAAGTAAATTGAATTATAAATACATATACACATCGAAACAAGTAAACAGGCATTAATATAAATAAATAGATTTATAGATATGTACATATATACACAAGTGCTGTGGGGTGCGGTGGTGGGGTAGAGCAAAGAGAGTGAGTCAGGGCAGTGGGGAGGAGGGGGAACTGAGGGAAAAGGGGGTAACCAGTACACTTTACTCCTCTACGCCATCTCCTCTAACGCCATCCTACTGTCTGTATCTCCATCTCGTCTTTCTCACCTCCGACCCTTTGCCCACATCTTCTGTTTGGTCTGGAACTTCCTCCTCATTCTTAGCCAACAGACCACGACCTTGCTCACCTTCAAAGCCAGTAAGTCGGTCGGTCGGTCAATCGTATTTACTGAACGCTTACAGTGTGCAGAGCCTTCTACCTAATGCTTGGAAGGGTACAATATAAAGCCTCATAAAATCACACGTCCTCTAAGAAGCTTTCCTTAACTAAGCCCTCACTTCTATTCTTTGCTCTTCCTCCTGTGCCTGCCTATGCATTCCGATTCCAGATCCGCAACCCTCAGGGCCTTTGATTTTCACTCAACACCCTCAGCATTTGCGTACTTACCGATCTGCAATTTATTCTAAAGTCGGCCTCCTCTATTCTGTAAATTTCTTGAGGGCAGAGATTGTGGCTACCAACTCTTTTAGGTTGTACATTTGCTCCAAGCACAATAAGCATTCAGTACATACCTCTAATAGATTGAGTGATTGAGTTGGATTTAGAATCCAGGTCTTGTGACTCCCAATCTCATGCTCCTTTCTCTAGACCCTGCTACTTCTGATTCCTCTACTGGTATGTCTGTGAGAATCCTAGCGGGTGAAATTCACCTGACCATCTATGTCCAAAGGAGGGTAAATCTCTGAAGTAGATTTTCCTCATACTTGCCCTGCATCGGCTCTTTCTTATCGACTTATGAATGGAAGATTTATTATTCTCTCTCAATCAGATTCCACAATTTGTAAGGCATTTTTAGCCTAATGATGTCCTTAATGGTCAGTCTATCGAGAAGGTGGAAAGAAGTGTAACAAACTCTCTTTACAAATCATGTGTGATGACGATAATGCTGATGGCATTTGTTAAGCGCTTACTAAATACCTGCCAAGCACTGTTCTAAGCGCTGGGGGGATACAAGGTTGTCCCACTTGAGGCTCACAGTTAATCTCCATTTTACAGATGAGGTAAATGAGGCACAGAGAAGTTAAGTGACTTGCCCATGGTCACAGCTGACGAGTGGCAGAGCCGAGATTCGAACCCATGACCTCTGGCTCCCAAGCCCGGACTCTTTCCACTGAGCCACGCTGCTTCTCTAAGTGCTACACCTGCCCCAGGCATGTCCAGTTTAGAACAGTTATTTCCAATGCAAAAACCTTCTTCAAGGCTACTTATTTCATGTACACACCGCCAGTTCGCTAAACTAAATCACAGCTTAAGACTCATAAATAAAAGATTTTTTGAAAAGACAGTAAATCACATTAAATGGAGATAACATCTTACTTTGACATGCATGGGTAAAAATATTTTACTCTTCTAGGCCATACTCTGTTGTTGAAATTTCTAGTTAGTTTTATGTTTTAATTTATTTTTTAATGGAATTTATTAAGCAATGTGCCAGGCATTATATGCAGCCCTAGGGTAGATACAAGATAATCAAATTGAACATATTCCGTGTCCCACACGGGACACAGAACTTTAATCCCTATTTTACTGATGAGGTAACTGAGGCGCAGAGACAAGTGGTAGAGCCAGGATTAGAATCCAGGTCTTCTGACTCTCAGGCCCATATTTTTGCCACTAGGCCATGCTGCTTGTCAGTTCTTGAGAAGAAGCTTGGTCTAGTAGAAAGAGCACAGGCTTGTGAATCAGAGGACCTAGCTTCTAAATCCCAGCTCTGCTGCTTTCCTGCTATGTGACCTTCGACAAATCACTTCACTTTTCTGTGCCTCAGTTTCCTCATCTGCAAAATGGTGATTTAATACCGCTTCTCCCTCCTACTTAGATTGTGAGCCCCAAATGGGGCATGGATTGCTTTCAATGCTGTGGGCCACCACTTTCTTCCGGAGACACTATCTAACCTAGATTTCACTGACACTGACCTCTCCTGTCTCACTTGCTATCTTTCTGGTTACTCTTTATCAGTGTCTTTTTGCAAGCACCTCCTCTATTGAGAAAACTGAAACCATCAGGCCTGATCTTCCTAAAATCTCCCCTGCTCTGCTCCAGTCCCTCCCTCCTATTCATTCATTCATTCAATTTTGTATTTATTGAGTGCTTACTGTGTGCAGAGCCCTCCTACCTCTTCTTCACTCTTCCATCCTTCCCAGTAGCAGGAGAGGAGGTCTCCTATCTTCTTTCAAAATTCCCCCCTTGCCCCCTGTGCATCCGACCCATCCCGTTGCACTTTTCCAAAACACTTGTCCATCCCTTTTTCCCCCCGTGACTGCCATCTTCAACTGTTTGCTCTCCAGTGACTGCTTTCAAACATGCTCCTGTAACCCCATCCTAAAAAAAATCCCTCCCTTACCACATGGCTCTCTCCAGTTATCAACCCATCTCACTCCTACCATTCCTCTCCAACTCCTTGAGCGAGAGGCTACACCTGCTGTCTCAAGTTCCTCTCCTTCAATTCTTTCTTTGATCCCCTTTAATCTGGTTTCCATCCTTTCGCTACACAGAAACCACCATTTTAAAGGTGGTTTTAAAGGTTTAAATGGCCTCTACTCCATCCTAATCCTTCCTGACTGCTCAGTTGCTTTTGACAATGTTGACTACCTCCTTCTCCTGGAAATATTATCCAACCTCAGCTTTGCTGACACCTGGTTGCTTCTTGGTTCTCCTCTTGCCTCTCTGGCCACTAATTCTCAGGGTATTTTGTAGGCTTCTCCTCTGCCTCCCACCCCCTAAATGTGGGAGGCCCTCAAGGTTCAGTTTTGATAAAACTGAAAAAATGTTTAAAAACATTTTTTCTTAATGATCCGTGCAGCTATATTTACTGGATTAGGGAGAGACTGGAGACGGGAAAGTCAGCTAGGAGGCAGATGCGGTAATCTATAAGGGTTATGAAAAGTGCTTGGGCCAACATGATAGCAGTTTGGATGGAGGATTAGAGAAAGACTGTAGAGACAGTGAGAAGCAGGATGTGCAGTGGGTAGAGCACGGGCCTTGGGAGTCAGAAGGACTTCGGTTCTAATATAGCTATACTACTTGTCTGCTGTGTGATCTTGGGTAAGTTACTTAACTTCTCTGTGCCTCAATTACCTTATCTGTAAAATGGGGATTAAGACATGGGACACTGACTGTGTCCAACCTGCTTAACTTCTATCTACCCCAGTGCTTAATACAGTTCCTGATACATAATAAGCTCTTAACAAAAAAAGTTGAGAAGGTAGAAGCAACAGGATTTGGTGAATAAAGAATTTTGTGGGCTGAATAAAAGAGATGAATTGAGATTAATGCCAAGGTTCAATCAATCATATTTATTGAGCACTTATTATGTGCAGACCACTCTACTAAATGCCTGGTAGAGTACAATAAAACAGAGTTGGTGGACATGACCCCCGTCCACAAAATGCTCACAGTCTAGAGGACTCTGCGCTTGTGAGACAGGTTGATGGCGTTGTCTACAGTGATTTGAAAGTTAGGGATAGGAGATGGTTTGGGTAGGCAAATCCAGAATTCTGGTTTGTGCATATTAAGTTTGAGGTGCCGGTGGAACATCTAAGTAGAGATGTCCTGAAGCCAGGAGGAAATGTGAGATTACAGAGAGGGAGAGAGGTCCAGGTTGGAGAGGAAGATTTGGAAATCATTGGCATAGAGATGGTAGATGAAGCTGAGAGAGCAAATGAGTTCTCCGAGAGACTGGATGTAGATGAGGAATAAAAGAGGATGCAGAACTCAGTCGTGAAGGCTCCCAGAGTTAGAATATGGGAGACAGAGGAGGAGGTGGTGAAGAGTTCGAGGAGGAGCTACAGTAGCAGACAGCATAACTCAACTACAAAGTTTTTGAATACTTTCATTAAATGTTCCACTGTGGGAAATTCGTACATTGCCAACAGTAGATTTCTATTGGGCTTTTGAGAAAAAACTCTACTTCCCCAGAAATCTGTTATTTCCCAATTCAAACTTGCCCTAATCATTCCCTAGAGATCCTACCTAATCAATTTCTAAGACTAAGGTGAACAAAAATGTAGGCTAGGAATGAAACAAGAATGAAGGACACTTTGTCTAGGTGTTAGGTAACTTTATGTACGAAAGATGGAATTTCTAAATTACTGAAATACAAATCAGTGTAGCAATTCTATTCAATTGCCCAAGAAAAGTCAACATTTTGGCTAGCATCCACAAGAACACACTAAAACAAAAACATGAGTGGAAGCTGTTAACAAGCAGTTTACTTTCTTTTATTTCAATGGCCAGACATATATAAATGTTATTAATTAAAGTATAAAGATTCCTGTCAGCGCATTTGAACTGCGAAACTGGGAGCTGAGTATTTTTCTTGTACCTAGATAAGTTTTCAGAAGCATATTTTTAACCACTGTATATGAAAAAATGACCTTTTGGTTAAAAGAAATTGTTGCTCTTTAAATACACCTGTGCCTTGGGGCATACCCATAATTTATTGTTGACTTTGTTTTAACCTGTTCCATCAGCCTCTCACTATAATCTCCTGAAAAGTGAATACTCATTGAGATAGCAGTGACCTATATATTATCTAACAGCTGGATACGATTTGGTTATAAACCTAATTAAGCAAATGATATAAGGGATTTATTGTGGAATATTGAGCATAGTTCTAAAACAATATGCATAAATTCACATGAAAAGTAACACACCTTTCTCAGAATTTTGCTCTTACAATAAAGTATGAGCCCTCTATGATCTTTTCCTCTATTATCACTATTATTATTTCATCATTATTAAAAAGGCTATTGTTAACTTCCTCTCATTCACTACTTTCCATCTAAAAAGTCATCCAAACTTGATAAAGTTATTGGTCTACTTCAAGGACATCTATCCTAAAAGAGCATTATACCCACCAAGTCATATCATCCCATTAGGCAACTTTAACATTTAAGAAATTTGTTACACCCTCCTTAGCCCTCTGCTTTATTTATTTATTTTGGCCTCTCTTTATTGTAAATATTTTTATGCCTGTCTTCCCTACTAGACTTTGAGCTCCTTGTGGGCAGAGATCATGTCACTTTGTTATTGTGTACTACCCAAGAGTTGGTACAGTTCATCACATTGCTACTTCCACAAAGAATACTCACCTGGAATATACTACTAGATAATGTCTAAAATAATAACAATAACTGGGGTATTTGCTAAGCACTAGGTGCTGGGCATTCATTCATTCGATTCATTCAATCATATTTATTGAGTGCTTACTTTGCACAAAGCACTGTACTAGGCTCTCGGGAGAGTACAACAACAGACAAATTCCCTGAACACAACAGGCTCACCGCCTAGAGGCAGGGACAGATATTAATATAAATAAATGCATAAATAAATAAATAAATTCCAGATAATAATGTTGGTATTTATTAAGCGCTTACTATGTGCAGAGCACTGTTCTAAGCGCTGGGATATACAGGGTAATCAGGTTGTCCCACATGAGGCTCACAGTCTTAATCCCCATTTTCTAGATGAGGTAACTGAGGCTCAGAGAAGTGAAGTGACTCGCCCACAGTCACACAGCTGACAAGTGGCAGAGCCGGGATTTGAACCCATGACCTCTGACTCCAAAGCCCGGGCTCTTTCCACTGAGCCATCCAGATACATGCATATTCATTCATTCAATAGTATTTATTGAGCGCTTACTATGTGCAGAGCACTGTACTAAGCGCTTGCAATGAACAAGTTGGCAACAGATAGAGACGGTCCCTTCCGTTTGACGGGCTTACGGTCTAATCGGGGGAGACGGACAGACGAGAACAATGGCGATAAACAGCATCAAGGGGAAGAACATCTCGTAAAAACAATGGCAACTAAATAGAATCGAGGCGATGTACAATTCATTAACAAAATAAATAGGGTAATGGAAATATATACGGTTGAGCAGACGAGTACAGTGCTGAGGGGATGGGAAGGGAGAGGGGGAGGAGCAGAGGGAGATGGGGGGAAAAGAGGGTCAAGCTGCGGAGACGTGAAGGGGGGCGGTAGAGGGAGTAGAGGGAGAAGAGGAGCTCAGTCTGGGAAGGCCTCTCGGAAGAGGTGAGTTTTAAGTAGGGTTTTGAAGAGGGGAAGAGAATCAGCTTGGCGGAGGAGAGGAGGGAGGGCGTTCAGGGACCGCGGGAGGACGTGGCCCGGGGGTCGACAGTGGGATGGGCGAGACCGAGGGACGGTGAGGAGGTGGGCGGCAGAGGAGCGGAGCGTGCGGGGTGGGCGGTAGAAAGAGAGAAGGGAGGAGAGGTAGGAAGGGGCAAGGTGATGTAGAACCTCAAAGCCTAGAGTGAGGAGTTTTTGTTTGGAGCGGAAGTTGATAGGCAACCACTGGAGGTGTTTAAGAAGGGGAGTGACACGCCCAGATCGTTTCTGCGGGAAGATGAGCCGGGCAGCGGAGTGAAGAATCGACTGGAGCGGGGCGAGAGAGGAGGAAGGGAGATCGGAGAGAAGGCTGACACAATAGTCTAGCCGGGAAATAACGAGAGCCCGTAGCAGTAAGGTAGCCGTTTGGGTGGAGAGGAAAGGGCGGATCTTGGCGATATTGTAAAGGTGAGACCGGCAGGTCTCGGTAACGGATAGGATGCGTGGGGTGAACGAGAGAGACGAGTCAAGGACGACACCGAGATCGCGGGCCCGAGAGACGGGAAAGGATGGTCGTGCCATCCAAGGTGATAGCAAGTCTGGGAGAGGACCGGGTTTGGGAGGGAAGATGAGGAGCTCAGTCTTGCTCATGTTGAATTTTAGGTGGCGGGCCGACATCCAGGCGGAGACATCCTGGAGGCAGGAGGAGATGCGAGCCTGAAGGGAGGGGGAGAGGACAGGGGCGGAGATGTAGCTCTGCGTGTCATCTGCATAGAGATGGTAGTCGAAGCCGTGAGAGCGAATGAGTTCACCGAGGGAGTGATTGTGAATGGAGAACAGAAGTGCATATGTGCCTTGGGGGTGGGAGGGAGGATGAATGAAGGCAGCAAGTCAGGGCAAAGCTGAATAGAGTGGGAGAAGAAGAAAGGAGGGCTTAGGAAGGTTTCTTGGAGGAGATGTGCCCTCAGTAAGGCCTTGAAGTTGGGGAGAACAATTATCCGTCTGACATGAGAAGGGAGGGCATTCCAGGTCAGAGGCAGGACGTTGGCGAGAGGTCGGGTGGAGAGGTAGATGAGATTAAGCTACAGTGAGAAGGTTAGCATTAGAGGAACAAGGTGTGCGGGCTGAGTTGTAGTAGGAGAGTAGCGAGGTGAGGTTGGAGGGGGCAAGGTGATTGAGTGCCTTAAAGCTAATGGTGAAGAGTTTTGTTTGATGCAGAGGTGGATGGGCAACCACTGGAATTCCTTGAGGACTGGGGAAACATGGTCTGAATATTTTTGAAGGAAAATGACACAGGCAGCAGAATGGAGTATGGACTGGAGTGGGGAAAGGTAGGAGGCAGGGAGGTCAGCAAGAAGGCTGATACAATAATCGAGGCGGGATAGGATAAGTGCTTGCATTAATGTTGAAACAGTTTCGATGGAGAGGAAGGCATGGATTTTAGCGTCGTTTTGAAGGCCTGTAAGACAGGAAGGATGGTGGTGCCATCAAAGCGATGGGAAAGTGATCGGGAGGACAGGGTTTGGGTGGGAAGATAAGAAGTTCAGTTTTAGCAATATTAAGTTCAAGGTGATGGGAGGACATCCAAGTAGAGATGTCTTGAAGGCAGGGGGAAATGTGAGACTTCAGAGAGGGAGAGAGATCAGGGCTGGAGATGGAGATTTAAGTGTCATCAGCATAAAGGTGATAATTGAAGTCATGTGAGCGAATCGGTTTTCCAAGGGAGTGGGCGTAGGCGGAGAAAAGAAGGGAACCCAGAACTGAAACTTGAGGGATGCCCACAGTTAGGTGATGAAGACTGTGAACCTCATGTGGGACAATCTGATTACCCTGTATCTACCCCAGCGCTTAGAACACTGCTCTGCATATAGTAAGTGCTTAACAAATACCAACATTATTTTCATTATTATCATGAGAGACAGAGAGGCAAATGAAACTGAGAACAAGCAGCCAGAGAGACACGAAGGGAATCAGGAGAGGACGGTGTTAGTGAAGCTGAGGTTGGATAATGATTCCAGGAGAAAAGGGTCGTCGACAGTGTCAAAGGCAGCTGAGAGGTCAAGGAAGATTAGGATTGCGTAGAGGCCATTGGATTTGGCAAGAAGGAGATGATTGGTGGCCTTTAAGAGGGTGGTTTCTGTGGAATGAAGAAGATGGAAGCCAGATTGGAGGGCATCAAGGAGAGAATTGGCAGTGAGGAACTTGAGAAAGCGGGTGTAGACGGAGTTTGGAGAGGAATGATGGGAAGGAGATGGGGTGATAAATGGGGGGAGCTGTGTGGTCAAGGGGACATTGTACTAAGCACTGGGATAGATTCAAGATAATCAGGTCAGACTCAATCCTTGACGCACAAAGGGCTCACAGTCTAAGTAAGAGGGAGAACAGGGATTGACTCTTAATTTTACAGTTGAGTACCCTGAGACACAGAGAAATTAAGTGATTTGCACAAGAGAAAGTCAGCATGGCCATGATTTTCCCACTAGTCCCATGCTGCTTTTCCCTTCCTCCCTTTTTCCTCCCTTCTTTCTTTCTTTCCTCCCTTCCTTCCTTCCACCTCTTTCTTCTCTTGAAGGGATATAGTTGTTGTTTTTAAGAACTACAAAAAACTAACCTACACAGGCTTGACAGATCTCTACTTTCTGGTTTTTCTTACATTCATCTAATGATCAATCCATCAATCAGTAGAATTTATTGTATGTTTAATCTGTATTCGACAATGACCTAAGCACTTGGGACAATAATAATAACAATAATGTTGGTATTTGTTAAGCGCTTACTATGTGCCAAGCACTGTTCTAAGCACTGGGGTAGATACAAGGTCATCAGGTTGTCCCATCTGGGGCTCACAGTGTTAATCCCCATTTCCAGATGAGGTAACTGAGGCTCAGAGAACTGAGGCCAAAGTCACACAGCTGACGAGTGGCAGAGCCGGGTTTAGAACCCACCACTTCTGACTTCTAAGCCCGAATAGAATATAGTAGAAATGATTCTTGCCCTCAAGGAATTTAAAATCTAGTGAGACAGGCACTAAAATGAATAATACATAGGGAAAATCAATAGAGCATTAATTCAATCAATGCAAGTCTTCCTTTATAATAGTGCTTTTGAGTCAGATAGGGAACATGAATGAATGAGGTATTCACTAGATCAATTGATCAATCATTAATGGAATTTATTTAGCATTTACTGTGTGCATATATTCAGGTATTCAATCTGTCACCAAATCCTGTTGGTTCTACCTTTACAACATCACTAAAATCTACTCTTTCTTTCCCAATCAAAATGCTACCATATTGATCCAAGCGCTTTTCCTAACCTACCTTGATTACTGAATCAGCCTCCGTGCTGACCTCCCTATCTTCTGTCTCTCCCTACTTCAGTTCATACTTCCTTTTTTTTGCCCGGCTCATTTTTCTTCAATGTCTGTTCAGCCCATGTTTCCCCCCTTCCTAAGAACGTCCAGAAATTGCCCATCCACCTCCCCATCAAGTAGAAAGACCTCACCATTGGTTGTAAAACACTCAGATCACCTTGTGTCCTCCTGTTTTACCTTGAGGTTTTCCTACTACAACCCAGCAAGCTCACTTCACTTTTCTAATGCCAATCTACTCACTTTACCTCGATATCATCTATCTCCAGGCCAACCCCTAACCCTTATCCTGTCTCTGTCTTCTCTTTCCAGATCCAACAGACCTTCCCACCTTCAAAACCTTATTAAAAACACATTTCTTCCAAGCAGCCTTCCCTGATTAAGTCCTCAGTTCCCCTACTCCCTCTCACTTCTGCCTTATTCTTGCACTTGGCTTTTACACCTTTCATTCACGCCACCTCAGTCCCAGAACCCTTCTATGCATATCCTTAATTTATTTGTTTACATTAATATCTGTCTCCCTTTCTAGACTTTAAGCTCCTTGTGGAGAGGGAATATGTCTACCAACTCTGTTATAGTGTACTCTCCCAAGTGCTTAGTGCAGTGCTCTGCACAGAGTAAGCACTCAATAAATACGACTGATTGATTGGTTGATTCCAGCACTTAGAACACAAAGAGCATCATCATCATCATTATTACTGATTATAGATTACTGTTCGAAGAGTTTGGGAGAGTACAATAAGAGTTGCTAGAACCAAGAGTTTAGGTTAAAGGGGCAGGCAGACATTAAAATAAATTCAGGTGGATATATGCATAAGAGCTATGGGTGTGGGGTGAAAAACCAAAGTGCTTAAGGGGTTCAGACCCAAAGGTATAGGTGATGCAGGAGGGAGGGCGAATTGTGGTATTTTTTAAGCACTTATTATTTGCCAGACAGAGTAATAAATTCTGGGGAAGATATGAGATAATAGGGTTGGACACAGCCCCTCTCTCATGTAGCCGTATCTGGAATTTCTGCCAGTATTATTCCAAGTTTTGACCCGAAGAGCAGAAGATGTGTCCTGTGAAGGTGATCCAGATTTGCAAATTGGTGGTTCAAGATCTGCAAAGGAAGAGAGGGTCTTGAATTCACTGGAGGGGGTAGAGTTAAGGTTATGGATTTGTACATCAGGAGAAGGTAGCTTAGGTTTGGAGATAAAAGGCAATCAACTGATAATAAACATAGAGCAGCTACTGTTTGCAGAGGACTCCACCAGAGTAATAAGGGAACTCATTTAGCATTTGCTAAACACTAGGGTAAAGCTAAGGCTGGAAAAAAATACAAGGTCTTGGCCTGCATAAGGCTCGCTAACCTGGGGAAGGCATGGAAAGTTGCTCAAAATAACAAAAAGCTACTGTAACTCACTCCAGGAAACAATCCTTGGTTAGTCCTTAGTTAAGGAGCAGCATGGAGTAGGTGATAAAACACAGACCTGGGAGTCAGAAGGTCATGGGTTCTAATCCTGACTCCACCACTGGCCTGCTATGTGACCTTGGGCGAGTCGCTTCACTTCTCTGTGCCTCAGTTAACTCATCTGTAAAATGGGGATTAAGACTCTGAGCCCCATGTGGGACAGCAACTGTGTTCAACCTGATTACCTCGTATCAACCCCAGTGTTTAGAACGGTGCCTGACACATAGTAAGTGCTTAAAAAATATCGGTGATATTATTATTAACTATCAATCCTTAGTTAATGACAAGCAGTGGGTTCTTGTTCTGTGTTCAACCTGATTTTCTTGTATCAACGCCAGTGCTTAGAAAGGTGCCTGACACATCGTAAGTGCTTAAAAAATACCAATGATATTATTATTAATTATTAATCCTTAGTTAATGACAAGCAGTGGGTTCTGTTCTAATCCCAGCTCCTCCACTTACCTGCTGTGTGACCTTGGATAAGTCACAACTTCTCTATGCATCAGTTACCTCATCTGTAAAATGGGGATTAAGACTGTGAGCCCTGCGTGGAACATGGGTTGTGTGCCATTGTTCTCGTCTGTCCATCTCCCCCGATTAGACCGTAAGCCCGTCAAACGGCAGGGACTGTCTCTATCTGTTGCCGACTTGTTCATCCCAAGCGCTTAGTACAGTGCTCTGCACATAGTAAGCGCTCAATAAATACTATTGAATGAATGAATAATCTGATTAGTTTATATCTACCCCAACGCTTAGTACAGTGTCCGGTACCTAATAAGTGCTCACGAACATCATAAAATAACTTCACCTACAGGCACCCCAGTGTTCTTTAAATGGCAAAGGTGGAGGTTTAGTCTTCCATTTCAGCAGGAATGGCAGGTGGCTGTAATTTATCTGTAATTTATTTAGATTAATGTCTTTCTCCCCCCTCTAGATTGTAAACTCGTTGTGGGTTGTGTCCGTTATATTGTTGTGTCCGTTATATTGTTATATAATACCCTCCCAATTGCTTAGTACAGTGCTCTATGAAGAGTGAGTGCTCAATAAATATGACAGACGGACGGACTGATTTGAGTGTTCTGTGGTTCCACTGACATTGAAGCTTCTCCTCATTTTATAGGGACTCTGGGCCACGAGGTTTATGCACCTCCCGTCTATCCCCAACTCCCTGTTGGGACAAGGCTTCCGTCACTGTGATCTTCGCAAAGGGCAAGGGACGGATCCTGCATGGCAGTGATGATGAAGAAATGAAAAGAAGAAGAAAAAGGAGGAAAGAACAGAAATTTGATGGTGTCAGAGTTACATTTCCGTTATTTGCTTTCAGAATTTTACATTTTCTCTATCTGTAGTCAATTCAGTGTCACTCTATGAACACGGCTGAAAAATTATGAATGGCTGGATCAGGTAACTTGCTTTCCAATCCTGAGAATAGATCCTCTATGATTCGCCCCAAATCTAGGCATATCAATCAATCATTCCAATCGTTCATATTAAGTGCTTATGGTGGACAGAACACTGTACTAAGCACTTGGGAGAGGAAGATATAACAGAGCTGGTAGACTATCTTTACTTGGATTAAGGAGTATACAAACAACTCAAGGAGAACAAATTAGACTCAGAAAATTGTAGAATAATTACTATTTTATTGCAACAGAATGGAGAATTCCACACTTGACAGTATCTTGGCTAATTTCCAGTAACCAAAAACCAACTGGAAATTCTGAACTGCAAACAAATAGCACTTACGGAATAACTCATATTGTTAGCTGGTGTTGCTGAAGAATAAGTCAATTTTTTAGTCTAAGCAGTGGGTTTCATCCGTCTATTTTTTTTTTTTTGGTATTTGACCCTTATCTTACAATCTACACCCACGACTAACTCAAGTGGCTCGGAAGTTGTTATTTTTCTCTGAATTCCGTTAAGTATATCGTGGGAAGTATGATTGACCTCACCCATTGTTTTCACTGACTTAATCAGAGTCCGATGGGAGCCACCTTTACATTTCTCCTGGGAGAAACAAAAAGTAGATCTGTGAAAGGAATTCTTTCCTTCATCCATTTTAAGATCACACGCAGCCTTAAGCAAGCATTTGAACTGCGCAAACCTAATTTTTTGACTGTTCTGCTGGTATCTCATGAAAACTTTAATAAAGCCCAAGCTCTTACTCTTTAAAATACTGTTTTTGCTTTCACAGAAATGACCAATCAGTAGTATTTGTCAAGTGGCTACTGGGAAGAACACATTAGAAGTCTGTTCTTTCCCTAATCCTTGCTTTCCCTAACCTCACAGTGTTGGCAGAGTCACTGCCGGTTGTGTATGATGTGCTGCCAGCTGATGGGGTGGAGGAAGTGTTCGTTTAATCCTCTAGACTGTAAACTCGTTATGCGGAGGGAACGCATCTGTTTTGTTGCATTATACTCTCCCAAGCGCTAAATACAGTGTTCTACATGTAGTAAGTGCTCAATAAATATGATTGATAGATAGAGGTCAAAGAAACTCTCTCTCCTTCATCCCTGAATTGGGTTGGGGACAGGAACCATGGTAGAATGTGTGTAGGGGTAGAGTAGGTCTGATTTGGAAGATCATCATTCCAGGAGTAAGAGATGGATTGTCGGGAGGGGAAATGGGGAGGCCTGCCCTCCCTCCAGAATTCTCTACTTCTTGTAAGATGCTGCTCAAAGAATAATAATGAATAATAATTGGGGTATTTGTA
Source organism: Ornithorhynchus anatinus (assembly GCF_004115215.2). NCBI lineage: Eukaryota > Metazoa > Chordata > Mammalia > Monotremata > Ornithorhynchidae > Ornithorhynchus > Ornithorhynchus anatinus. The sequence goes on from NC_041739.1 coordinate 39,358,643, forward strand.
AAACAGAGAAGCAGCATGGCTCAGTGGAAAGAGCCCGGGCTTGGGAGTCAGAGGTCATGGTTTCGAATCCCAGCTCTGCCACTTATCAACTGACTGTGGGCAAGTCACTTAACTTCTGTGTGCCTCAGTACCCTCATCTGTAAAAGGGGGATTAAGAAGGTGAGCCCCATACCAGACAGGGACTGTGTCTAACCTGATTTGCTTCTATCCACCCCAATGCTTAGTACAGTGCCTTGCCCAGAGTAAGGCCTTTAATGTTGGTATTTGTTAAGTGCTTACTATGTGCAGAGCAATGTTCTAAGCGCTGGGGTAGATACAGGGTAATCACGTTGTCCCACGTGAGGCTCAAAGTCTTAATCCCCCTTTTACAGATGAGGGTACTGAGGCACAGAAAGTTTAAGCGACTTACCCAAAGTCAGCCAGCAGTCAAGTGGCAGAACGAGGATTAGAACCCATGACCTTCTGACTCCCAGGCTGGTGTTCTATCCACTAAGGCATGCTAAACCAGATATGGAGACACACGTGATTATGGCTGACCATGCAATCAATCAATCAATCAATCAAAGAGTATCTACTGAGCACTCCCCATGTACAAAGTACTATACTGCTCACTTGGGAGAGTACAGTACAACAGAGTTAGTAAACAAAATGTGATGTTGTCACTCACACATATCAGATCATATGAGGAAATCATATCATATGAGGAAAAGTGCTGCATTTTAGAGCATTCTCTGAGGAAACTGCCAACTTCCTGACTTGCTCCATGGCCACTGACTCCCTCTTCCGGATCTTTCTAAACTCAAGTGCCACTTCTGAAGGGGCAGAGAGTGTTAGGGGTTTTGAAATCAAAATGATGGACCAGCTGAAAATGGGTCTGGTTTAGAACTGGACCAATAGCCAGCCTCTATCCCAGTCATCCTAGGCAGGGGAGGGACTGTTTTGGGGTTTTTTTCCTGGGCACGGGCAGGGCTGGAGCCCAAGTCTGGGCTCTTCGGAGAAGCGGCATGGGCTAGTGGCAAGAGCATAAGCTTGAGAGTCAGAGGACCTGGGTTCGAATACTGGCTCCACCACTTCTCTGCTGCGTGACCTCGGGCAAGTCAATTAACTTCTCTGGGCCTCAGTTCCCTCATGCGTAAAATGGGGATTAGGACTGTGAGCCCCATGCGGGACGGGGACTGTGTCCAACATAATTACCTTGTTTCTACCCCAGGGCTTAGAACAGTGCTTGGCTAGTAAGCACTCAACAAATACCATAATTATTCTTTCACCTGTACCTCTCTTTGGCTCTCCCTCTAAGCACCTTTCCTCATCTGCTGGAGGTAATGGGACACTGAAACGCGACAGTCCAGGGGTCTGCAGATTCAAACAGAAATCACTATGTCAAGACAACGAAATGACGAAGGTTCCTATTACAATTTCAGTTTCAAGCAAATGTGTTCAATTCCGAACTTACAGTGGATGGACTATTTCAACCCAGGATACACTCCAAGAAGAAAAAAAACAACAATTGTCCAATTGCAAAACCATCAAAGACGACACCCTGCTTCCCCTAATCTACCAATATCGGCGTAGTCACGACCAGTTATGTGTGATGTACTGCCAATTGGAGAGGTGGAGGAAGTGTGTGTTTAATCAAGTGAGCTGCTTGGTGTTTGTCTTAATGAACCCAGAGCTTATAGTATTCCTACATCCTTGCTAACAAAAACTACGCTTTTGTCACCTCTTAACAGCACAGCATCCTCCCTGTGGAGAGTTATAGGTCGCTACCCCTAGAGCCAGCCCTGGAAAGAGTTAGAAATATATGTACACTGATGCTAAGTAAATATGAACTCTGTGGGTGATGTTTATAAGGGCAGAGACACGGTGACTCAAGGGTAAAGGCCTTCAATAAATAAATAAAGCCCAGACTAAGCCCCCCTTTTTCCTCATCTCCTCCTCCCCAACTCGCTCCCTTTGCTCTACCCCCTCCCTGCCCCACAGCACTTGTGTATATATGTACATATCCATAATTATATTTATCTATTTTAATGCCCGTTTTACTTGTTCTGTTATGTATATATATATATATATATGTATATATATATATATTTCTCTAATTTCATCTATTTATATTGATGCTACTGATGCCTGTTCACTTGTTTTGATGACTGTCTCCCCCCTTCTAGACTGTGAGTCCGTTGTGGGCAGGGATTGTCTCTCTTTATTGCTGAACTGTACTTTCCAAGTGCTCAGTAAAGTGCTCTGCACACAGTAAGTGCTCAATAAATATGATTGAATGATTTACGATTAGCAAGCGCAAAGTATAAGAAATATTGGGGTGGCCATGAAGTACCAAGTTGTGAGAAAGAAAGGATTTAATTAATAATGGGTCAGCAAATACTAGAGTTAGTGTGGTGCTTGAGAGAAGCAGCGTGGCTCAGTGGAAAGAGCACGGGCTTTGGAGTCAGAGATCACGGGTTCGAATCCCAGCTCTGCCACTTGTCAGCTGTGTGACTGTGGGCAAGTCACTTCACTTCTCTGTGCCTCAGTTACCTCATCTGTAAAATGGGGATTAAGACTGTGAGCCCCACGTGGGACAACCTGATTCGCTTGTGTCTACCCCAGTGCTTAGAACAGTGCTCTGCACATAGTAAGCGCTTAACAAATACCAACATTATTATTACTTGAGGTCATATCTAGACAGCAAGGGTAATGTCAAGGACTGATTTCTTTTGGAAATCAAATGATTAATGTCAAGGACTGATTTCTTTTGGAAATCAAATGAAAAGTGGCCTTCCTCTCTTCAGGTGACCAGAAAACACTCTGCAGGTGCTCAATGAATGGTCCCAACCGGGGAAGGAGAGCAAACACAGGGGAAGGAAAAAATTGAGGGAGGGAGCAAGTTTTTTTAAAGAATCAATCTGCCAACCCCTCCTATTTATTGAGCGCTTACTGTGTTCAGAGCACTGTCCTAAGAGGTCGGGAGAGAACAATATAACAGAGTTGGTAGACAGGTTCCCCGCCCACAACTCCGTTTCGTCAACCCAAACCGTTGTTCCAAGCTCTCCAACTCAAATTCCCTGCCCATAGCATAGTCAAACACAATCGCTGAAGTGGAGTGGATACACAGTCCTGAGCACTTTTATGGAACAAGTAAGGCAGGAAAGAATGAGGAACATCTGGTGGGTTGTCAAATGACTGGATGATTAATTTGAACTTTACAGTGGGAAAACAATCATCAAGAAAAGCCACTGCTGCAGTCAATCGATGGTTTTCACTGAGAGCTTTCGGTGTGCAGACCACTGTAATAATAATAATGAGGGCATTTGTTAAGCGTTTACTATGTGCCAAACGCTGTTCTAAGCACCGGGGTAGGCGCAAGGTAATCAGGTTGGACAAAGTCCCTGTCCCACCTGGGGCTCGCGGTCTCAATCCCCATTTTACAGATGAGGTAGCTGAGGCAGAAAGAAGTGAAGTGACTTGCCCAGGGGCACACAACAGCCATGTGGTGGAGTCGCGACTAGAACCCACGTCCTCTGACTCCCGGGCCCGGGCTCTTTCCACTTGTCTGGGCTGTTTAGTTTGGGACCTCCCAGCAGGGTCTTCTCCTGCTACCCAGAGAGAGGGAGTGGCATCAATATGATTAATATTAATATTCTCTCAACTTTCAGAATGTCGAGGATATTGTATCGGTGGGCATGGCCGTATATTATGACTGCTGTGATGGCTGGCTCCTAAGAGGAGAAGGAGAACCACTGGGCTTCGCCACTCACAATGCTCTCTTGGGCTTCTCGTAGTTATCTTTGTCCTTATCTCCTATGCTGTTTTGTGATTTTTTTTTTTCAGTTGGTTCATCTTCCCTTATTCGCCTATCACCAGACCTCGCCACCCTTATTCATCAATCGTGAGTCCTTGTCGGGGAGCGGGGGCAAGATCTGGGTCTAAATCTCATCTGTGTATTATTTCCCTATGTTTAGTACCAGGTTTTACACCCAAAGTAGTCTTAAGACCCGGAAGAGGAAGTCAGTGGCCATGGAGCAAGTCAGGAAGTTGGCAGTTTCCTCAGAGTAATGCTCAAAAACGCAGCACTTTTCCTCAAAATATGTGTGAGCGACAACATCACATTGTTTTTACCAAATCTATCGTACTTGTGCTCTCCCAAGTGAGCAGTACAGTGGTCCGTACACAGGGAGTGCTCAGTAGATACCCTTGATTGATTGATTGATGACATGGTCAGCCATAATGCACGTGACATCATATGTGTCTCCATATCTGGTTTAGCATGGCTAAGTGAATGTTAAATGAAGGAGAAGATGGATGGGAAGATCTTCGAAACTTTTACAAAACATTTTGATTAAAAATTTGGGGTTCTTCTGTGCAAGTTAATTCTGGACCTGGATTTTAAGACTGTGAGCCCGTTGGATAGGGATTGTCTCTATTTGTTTCCGAATTTCTAAGGGCTTAGTACAGTGCTATTCACCCAGAAAGAGCTCAGTAAATAAGATTGAATGAATGAAAGCCTCAGCACCAAATTTCACAATGGCATGTATGATTTCTCACATTTCTGGTCCAAGGTGACATATTTTTCTCTAGGCTTAATGATGAACGTGTCATTTTCCAATCCGCTAAATCTCAACTCCGCAGAAACTTGAACAGCGGCACGTGAATGTAGTTTCTTAAAGCATTTGGAATGTAGTTCTCTCTTAGAAGCAATAAGCACTGGCTCTTGGATCCTGTTGACATCTTACATCTCTGAAATGGAATTGTTAAACTCTAAGGGTATCGGAAAATAAACATTCCAGTAGAACATGCTGTAGTCACCATATTAAAACCACTCTTAAAAACAGTGTCTTAATGGAATTTGCTAGACCCTGGGTGTCTCAGATGTTAATAGGATGAAAACAGAAACCTTGAGGCTAGTTGACAAGTCTTAGGGACTTTTCTTCTCTCTTGGTAAAGAAATCGTGCTTCACTTCCATACATTCACACTGCCTGCCTGAGGCTGTCTTATTAAACACTAGCTGCATTCATTCTTGACTCTCTATTTCACTCTCTGCCACATTACAATATTATGATTTGGGCCTATGTATGCATTTTCAAAGGTAAGCAAAATGAACTTGGCTGATTGTGGTCGAATAAAATCTGCAATTTTGGGGTGGAATGATTTGCATGTGCAATCAGAACAATAGCCCTAGTTAACTTCTTTTTTTTTCCAGTGCTGTCCTTTAAACTGTGGTCCTTGCATTTATTTGATTTTTGGGGGTGGTTTTTTTTTTAAGTATAGTAGGCACCTAGGCTTGAAAGTGAAACAGCGTGGCTCAGCGGAAAGAGCCCGGGCTTGGGAGTCAGAGGTCATGGGTTCAAATCCCAGCTCTTCCGCTTGTCAGCTGTGTGCCTGTGGGTAAGTCACTTCACTTCTCTGGGCCTCAGTTACCTCATCCGTAAAATGGGGATTAAGACCGTGAGTCTCACGTAGGGCAACCTGATTACCCTGTATCTACCCCAGCGCTTAGAACAGTGCTCTGCACATAGTAAGCGCTTAACAAATACCAACAATATTATTATTATTATTATTATCAAGACTCGTTTGATGCAGATTGAATGTGGTGGGTTTGTTTATGCTCTGTATTAACCTTGAAACCACTAAATGGAAAAAAATATTCTACCAAAAGCCTCTCTAAAAGAGAAAACAAGACAGTTTCAAAGATCCCTAGGAATTTCTAGAAGTCCACACCCCATGTGATTTGCAATAGTGTCAAATTTCTAATGGGAGAGCTTTTGCTAGCCAGTGAATATTTCTCTGGTCTTCAGCAATGAGAAGCTGTTGGCACTTAATGCATTTGATACCTAGATGATGGCATTGATGATGTTCACTATTTTAAAATTTTGCTGTTCCATACCATCCCAAGAATTGGAGGTAATAAAGGGAAAGAGCATTGTTCCAGAGGAAAATCCAAAGGGCAAGACCAAGAAAAATTCAGCATATTTAACATCTTGCTTGCAGCTTCCGAGAACGCCAGTGTACCCTGCAGTACTCTGTTAGATAGCCCAACTCTGTGGTATACAATAGAATCCAGAGAAGCATCCTGACCTAATGGAAAGAGCATGGGCCTCTGAATCAGAGGACCTGGGTTCTAATCCCGGCTCTGTCGAATGCCTTCTGTGTGAACTTAGACAAGTCACTTAACTTCTCTGGGCTTCAGTTACCTCATCTGCAAAATGGAGACTCAATACCTATTCTCCCACCTGACTAACTTGTATCTACCCCAGCGCTTAGAACACATGGTAAATACTTAACAAATAGCATAAAAAAAAATCCAGAGAATGACGAGGAGAAGAGAAGGAGAAACTTTGGACACCTCAGTCAGTTAACGTTCATTTCATTTTTGCCTTTCTTTGTGTTTTGTCTTACCTCATCTTTTCTCCAGCCTTATCTCCCTAACAATTTCTCCCCCCAATTCCACAGTCCCATTTTCTGTATTGTGCACACTGTTTAGCAAAACTGCAGGTGTTGGACATGGGGATCATTGTTTTAAAATGGGTATTTACTTTGGCCCGAGTTTCATTTTTGTTTATATTTTTCCCTGACAATCTAATTCATGCTCATATGGTCTCATCGGAAGGCAGCACGTCACAAGGGTCTCCAAGGGCAACGGGGAAAGAAACATAATGTCAACGCTAATTAGCTGTACCATATGAAGAACTCTGGGATAATCTTTCAGTGTCAATTCCTCAGAGTTTCTCTGCTTGGATTTATGGCCCCGGATACAGACTGAAAAGTTGAAGTTCAAAAATTGAACTTTGAATGACAGGGCTGCAAGGGAGACTTTGGATTACTGTAACCTGCAAGATCGAAGTCCCGTGACCCTCGGTGCGAAAACATTGAGTTCTGTGCATTAACCAGAAAGGACTCAGATTAGGAGGGCGACGACACAAGATAGTGGTGCGATTTAAGCACCAATGGGATTGAGAGGTGCCCAGAGCTGTGATGGCTGCATATGAGTCCAGGCAAGTTTCACAAATTATCCATGAGGAATTTAATATTTTCAATACACTTCTGTGGTTCAAGACTCAGCCTAGACTATATTAACCTCATCTTCTTTCCCCAATGAGTTGCCTTTAGTATCACTCAATCGATCAATTCATTGAACACAATATGGCCTAGACTGATCCCTCCCTTGAGCCTCTTTCCCCCTTTATTTATTCATTCAGTAGTATTTAATGAGCGCTTCCTATGTGCTGAGCACTGTACTAAGCACTTGGAATGTACAATTCGGCAACAGATAGAGACGATCCCTGCCCACTGTTGGGTTGTGGACAGGGAATGTGTCTGCTTATTGTTTTATTATACTCTCCCAAGCGATCAGTACAGTGATCTGCATACAGTAAGCCCGTCAGTGGGCAGGGACTGTCTCTATCTGTTGCCGATTTGTTCATTCCAAGCGCTTAGTACAGTGCTCTGCACATAGTAAGCGCTCAATAAATACTATTGAAAGAATACACTAAGTGCTCAATAAATAAAACTGACTACGCTTTTGTGAACAAGGATCTTGTCCATCAATTCTACTACATTGTACTCTCCCAGGCACTTAGTACAGAGCTATGCATAGAGGAAAAAAACAGTAACAACAACTATAATTGTGGTATTTGTTAAGTGCTCACTATGTGCCAAGCACTGGGGTAGATACAAGGTAATCAGGTTGTCCCAGATGGGGCTCACAGTCCTAATCCCTATTTTACATACGCGGTATCTGAGGCACAGAGAAGTGAGTGGTTTGCCTAAAGTCACACAGCAAGCAAGTGGTGGAGCCGGGGTTAGCACCCAAGTCCTCTGACTCCCAAGCCCGTGCTCCTTCTGCTAAGCCACGCTGCTAAACACTCAACAGATACAATCGATTAATTGGTTGATTGATTGAATGCTCACTGTACGCAGAGCACTTCACTAAATTCTTATCAAAGAGAGATGATGGGCATGATTCTTTTCTACAGGACCCTATGGTGTACAGGGGGAGAAACATTAAAATAGTGGATTAGGGATGGGAGAAATAGTAGAGCATAAGAATATCTGCATAGGTTTTGTGGGGCGGATATGAGTACTAGAGTGCTTCAGTGTTTAGTATAAAAGAGAAAAATGTATTTTCACGCTAAATGTACTTATAAGGCTTGGTGCTCCTGAATCCCTTAGGACTCCTGTTAAATCAGTCTTTCAATCAGTGGCATTTAGTGATCAGCAAATAAAGCTTGAGAAAGTACAACAGTAGTCAGTTACGTCTTCTCTGCCTCGAGCTCGCAATATAACGGGGGAGACAGTCAAAAAAATATTTACAGGTAATGAAAGGCAGAGGAAATACAGATATAAACAGAAAACAGTTACATATACCTCAGGATGAAACGGCTGAAAGAATAATTGAATTTACCGAAAAATATATAACTAGCTAAGTGACTGCAAACATACAAAATCGACGTGCACTATTCACGCTGGGTGGAGCGTGGGAAGAACACCAGCAGGCTGCCCGAACAACTGCCGAAGGAGAGATGAAACTGGGAAAAGGAAAGCAAAGGACAGAGAAGACGTTTTAAGGATATAGTAACCCCAAGCCTCAGACAATGCTGTGTCCCATTTGAAATCTGAAAGTCAGACACTGAAGATAGATAGAGCAGCATGGTGAACCCCAATAAAAAAGGAACGTCTCTTTTCAAGCAGAATCTTCCTAAGGAACAAGAGATTAGGACACAGAAGAGAAAATGGTGCCAAGGCCCGGCAAGCATTGAATAGGAAAACACACCGAAAGCATTTTTTTGTGTTTTGACTGTTACCATGGGCCCACACTGAATTTTTCGGCCACACCTGCTAGGTGAATTTCACCATCGGCAATGTCTTCATCAAATGCAAAGGAAATTACATATCTGGGCAATCATCCAGTGATAAATCCAGTGAAAGGAGTTCATAATAATGGCATTCATTAAGCGATTACTATGTACCAGTGATAAATCCAGTGATAAATCCAGTGATAAATGGTTACTTATCCATTAACCAGTTAGCTCATCCAGTGATAAATCCAGTGAAAGGAGTTCATAATAATAATAATAATGACATTCATTAAGTGATTACTATGTACCAGCCTCTATACTAAGCACTGGGAAAGATACAAGATCATCCAGATGGACACAGTCCCTGTCCCACAGAAGGGCCCCATGTGCAGATGAGCTGAGGCCCAGAGAAGGGAAGTGACTTGTCCAAGGTCACACAGCAGACAAGTGGCAGAGCCAGATTAGAGTTCATGAGCTTCTGACTCCTAGGCCGAAGCTCTATCCACTACGCCATGCTGCTTCCCTAAGAACCGGACCGATTCTTATCCATTCCTTGTCATCAGGGAACTTGTCTACAGGGTCTGTTGCATTGTACTCTCCCAAGCACTTAGTACAGTGCTCTGCACAGAGAGTGCTCAATAAATACCACGTGTAGATCAATTCAATGGTCCTCTCTATTAATGTCTCTCACATTGGCACCTTGAGCCAGACCTTCTGGCTATCAGAGGGTTAACATCCTTTCCCTGTTCTCGTTCCTGTCTCAATTGTGAAAGTAATTATGGGTCTCTGGCCAAAGATAACAGCTAAAATGGAACAGATGTGGGCTCCTCCATAGCTAAAGTGAACTATTTCCTTTCATCCATGATAGTCACTGATAATGTCCCAATCCTCTTTCCTCTGGAAATGTCAAAACCTTGAACAGACTACAAGTAACGAAATGGATGGATGGTCTAAATCAGGAGACCGAATATAGTGGAAGATTTGAGGCCCTTCTCTGGGTCTCAGTTAGCTCATCTGCACATGGGGCCCTTCTGTGGGACAGGGACTGTGTCCATCCGGATGATCTTGTATCTTCCCCAGCGCTTAGTATAGAGGCTGGTACATAGTAATCGCTTAATGAATGTAATTATTACTATTATTATGAACTTCTATCACTGGATTTATCACTGGATGAGCTGATTAATGGATAAACATTTATCACTGGATTTATCACTGGATTTATCACTGGTACGTAGTATGAAATTTTTATACGGAGGAATGAAGTATTGTGCAAAAAGAAATAAAAACAGAGGACTCTCAAGTGGCCTAGTGGAACGAACACAGAGGAATCAAGAGATCTGGGTTCTAATCTCAGTTTTTCCACTTGCCTGCTGTGTGACCTTGGGCAAGTCACTTAACTTCCTCTGCTTCAGTTTCCCCAGCTGTAAAATGGGAATTGAATACCTGCTCTCCTCCACTCTGAGAATGTTAGCCCCATGCTGGGCAGAGACTTTGTCCAATCTGATGATCTTATATCTACCCTAGTTAATAATAATAATAATGATGTTGTTTGTTAAGCACCTATTATGCCCCAAGGTCTGTTCTAAGAGATGGGGTAGATACATGAAATGAGGTTGTCCCTCGTGGGGCTCTCAGTCTTAATCCCCATTTTAAAGAAGAGTTAACTGCGGCACAGAGAAGTGAAGTGACTTCCCCAAAGTCACACAGCTGACAACTGGCAGACTCGGGATTAGAACCAACGACCTCTGACTCCCTCTTAGTACAGTGCTTGGCTCACAGTAAGCAATTAACAAAAAAAAATCACAGTTATCACTGAAACAAGCTGGGTGTCATTGACATTGATTTTCAGAAACTCGGTGTTAAAAAATGATCAAACTCACATGTTTATAGGTAAACATACAAACGGAACCAGGATTTCCATTATCTGAAAATACAATAGCACCAACAAGGAAATATAACAACCTGCACCCTGCAATATTTACGTGGCTGGATTTTCACTCCTGGATAATGAGCCTGAAATGATCAGACCACTTTCTTGCAGATTAAAAAAGTGAAGGATTAGTAAGGGTGCTCAATCGCCTGCAGTCATTAAATACAGGTGTTCCCGGAACTGTGACATGAGGAAAATTCCACCATTCTCAGTGACCCTTAGCCACTTAATGACCCAGAACAATCTTCGGGCTCTAGAGCAATGCTTCCCAATTTTTTCCGGCCAAGTCCCCTCTGGCACCTGGCTATATTTCACGAACTCTGTACCTGACTGACTCCTTATACTTGCCCATCTTCTCTTTATTCTTAGTCAATCTCCAACCGGCCCTTGTTCCATCATCATCATCACAACAACAATAATAATAATAATAGTTGGGAGCAGAACAACACATGTTTTCCAGGGCTTGGAAATAAATCACTTCCTTTTTGCGAACGCAAAACATTCTAAGTCTCAGTTTCAAATAGCAATTAGGAGAAATCGGAGAGGATTGGTCAGACCAAATAGTTTTTTGAAGAGAAGTACTGAACCGCACTGTTCAAAGAACTGGTGTAGACACAAGGTCATCCCGTTGGACACAGGTCCTGTCCCACATGGGGCTCACAGTTTAAATAGGAGGGAGAAGAGTATTGCAACCCTGTTTTACAGTTGAGGAAAATGAGATACTCAACAGGTCCCCCAGCATGTAAGTGGTGGATCTGGGTTTAGAACCCAAGTCCTCTGACTCCCAGGCCCGTGCTCTTTCCAGTAGGCCTCATTGTTTCCTAATAATGACAGTCAGTCAGTAAATTGTATTTCTTGAGTGCTTACGGTCTGCACAACACTGTACTAAGCGCTTAGAATTCACTGTAACAATATAACAGATACATTCCCTGCCCACAGTGAGCTTAAAGTCAGTCGACCTCAGAACATCCCTTAAAAATTTTTCTCCGGACTCACATCCGTGACCCCATGTGATTCCACCACAGCCTCTATTCCCACCCATTTGGCAATGTCTTTGGTCCCTGAAAACGAAGATCCCTGCATCCATTTAGGACTCCCACAACCCCACTTAGATGGTCGTTGATTAAGTCCTTTTACCCGAAGCTGTCATTGAAAATATGGATGAAGAGAATTTTCCTTCCCCCAAATTCCTCTTTCTAGATAAAAATGAGTTGATCATTTACAGAAACAACAGCATAGTCTCCGCCCTTGGAAAGTTATACTTTCAACTAACACTTCCATATCGTACCCCTTCTGGCTCATCATCACCCCGATAGTGTGACAGAACTTAAATGACACGGGCTGGTTGGTAACGCACCAGATGTCATCGGTCCGTGTATCCCGTTGAAAGAAGATCCGTGGAGGCGGTGATGGAGACGCAGTCCTCACTGGAGCAGTGGATGCTAGGAGAATGATTTCTGGTCTGTCAGGTGACCCTCAGCTGTCCTTTGAAGAAACTACTATTGCCTACTCAGGTCCAGCTTTTCATGCTCCTTCCATTTTCCAGGTGTGATTAGTGCCCAACTAACTAGATAACTTGTTTGTGTTCTGTTCTCTGTCAAGCTCTCAGTGCAGTGCTCTGCACTATGAAAAAGCTCAAGAAAATATTGTGTGATTCAATAATCTGGATGATTGTCTCAATTTCCAAATTCATTTTACTGTTGTAGACTTATAAGCTCACTGTGGGCAGGTAAGACTTCTACCAACTCTGTTAACCTGAACAGTGTTCTGCAGAGCAAGTGCTCAATAAATACAGGGAAAGTGGAAAGAGCACAGGCTTGGGAGTCAGAGGTCATGGGTTCAAATCCCAGATCTGCCACTTGTCAGCTGTGTGACTCCGGGCAAGTCACTTAACTTCTCTTTGCCTCAGTGACTTCATCTGTAAAATGGGGATGAAGACTGTGAGCCTCATGTGGGACAACCTGATTACCCTATATCTACCCCAGTGCTTAGAACAATGCTCTGCACATAATAAGCACTTAACAAATACCAACATTATTATTATTATTATCATTATTATTAATAAATACCACTGATCAATTGATTGATTCTTGCAGACCCTGACTCATAGAATGGAATCCAGAGAGCTCTAATGGAAGAGAAGGTACTGGGGAATATATATGTTAAAGGAGAAAGGATTGGAAGCCGGGGCCTTGACACGCTGAGGGATGAGTAAAAATGACTGTGGGTGTTTTTGTTGCTTTGTTTTTTTAAAAATAATATTTCTCTAAGTGCTTACTTTGTGCCAGGCACTGTACTAAGTGCTGGGGTAGATACAAGATAACTAGGTTAGAGGCAGGCCCCGTTCCATATAGGGCTCACAATCTTAATCTTCATTTTACAGATGAGGGACTTGAAGCTTGAAGAAATTAAGTGAACTGCCCAATCTCACACAGCAGACAAGTGGCAGAGAGGGGATTAGAACCCAGGTCCTCTGACTCCCAGCTTCATGTTCTTTCCACAAGGCCACACTGCTTTCTAGCATTTTACAAATAAATCAATTCATTTTGCAAATGCAAAACATTCTAAATCTCCACTGTAAAAAATAATTAAATAGGGGAAAATGGAGAGGATCCCTCAGAATGAAGTTTATTGAAGGGAAGCAGTAAACCATACTAAAACAAGGGAGTGTGAGTAGTCCTGCCCAAATCATTAGCACTCAAATTAATTCTTCTGTGCAGCTTCTCAGTCCTGGAGTCTGGAACTGAGGCTCATCAGTCATTCATGATAGAGGAATCGATCATCGAAGAAGAAAAAAAAAACAAAGAAAAAACATAATGAATGGAAAGGATAACAGATGTGTTTCTTTTCACAACACAAAAGTGATAGGTGACAAGAAGCCTTAATCAGTCAGTGGCTGGTTATGGAAGGGAAGTATCTGGGGTCATTAAGGCCTTCCTTGGAGGTAAAAGATACAGGTCAAAGATGACTCCTTAGGAGCTGAGGGAAAACCATGACAAAACACCCAAGATATAATGACTCACTGCCCTTTGTCCCCTGGGAGAGGGGAAGGTCGGGGCTGCCCAGAGTTTCCTCCTAAATCTCAGGCATTTTCCACACTAGATCAATATCCTCGGGGATTATCACTACGGGGGGGATTAAATTTAAATTTATAAAGAACATGAGAAATCACAGTCCCCCTGATAAGTTCACCTCCTTCCTCCCAAGAACTCCTCAGGCAGAGATTTGTCAAGGAAGTGCCTGCCACCTGCATCCCAACTGGCACTGGGGAGCCAGTTAAGGAAAAGGAGGGAAGGGGACAACATTTAGCTTGCTTTCACATTCCATTTTGCTATTTTCACCACACTTCACTTTAATAATGAAGGTACTTAATAAGTGTGTGGAGATAAATTGTCCCACAGGGACAGGCTTTGAAACTAGGGAGTGTAATTCAAAAAATTAGAAATTGGTGAAACATTATTTCACACAAAAAAGGAGCAGGCTCTGGAAGTAGGGTGTGTGGGAAGGAGGTTATTAAGGCAAAGAGCCCTCGACTAACACCTGACTTTGTTTTCGGAGCAGAAAGCAGTGAGGAATGAAAGCAAGAGAATCCAAAGGTTCTGATCTTCCGATGGACACAAACTCAGAGGACTGATGCCTTTTCCTTCACCGAATTGTAGAATTTCCCATCTTGAAGGAATATCCTATGTAGTGGATCTCCAGTGATGAAAGGATAATAAATGAAACTTATAGGGAATAATTACTTTGTGTAAATGTAGAAGAGGCAATCCTCCTTCACCCAAAGTGATTGAAACAGAACCCAAACTCCAGTGTCCCTGCCAAGTTTCATTCCCAAAGAACTTTCCTAATCTATTTTGATGCCAGAGTTGTACTCTATATATTACATTGGGGTTTTTTAATGATTTAGCAACTACTAAAGCATGGCCGATTATGCCTTCTAATTCTGCAGTAAACATAACATGACTTTAAAACTCTAAGAACTGAAGTTTGCTAAAATAACCTGACATTTGAAGGCTACAGATCCCACAGGGGCCTAGTATAAATAAGAGGCAGGTTTCAGAAAGATGAATTGGGCAAGCACTTTGGGGTCATTTCAGGTTTATGATCAGTATTGAAATGCCAGTAAAAGCTATTACTAGTCTTTTTTTTTTTTTACATCACTAGATTCACCTAAACTCTCTAAATAAATCATGCTGATTTTACTGTCCAGATGTATTTTGTTTCTTCAGTCACCTGACGTAGTGAGGAACATCTGCTAACAAACCTAGTCAGATAATTTTTGTCTCATTCTCCCTCTTTCTCCCTTTTCCTCTCTCTCTCTCGACACACACACCCAAGATGTTCTAGACTTAGAAAAACAAAAATCTTCCAAAACATTTTTCTTTGCCCCGCTATTGAATGATAAAACATGTACATAAAACCACCCAATGTGGAAATGCAATATTGCATTTTTTTCCTTTGGTATTTGTTAAGTGCTATGTATACCGTACTAAGCACTGGAGTAGTCACAAGATCATCGGTTTGTTCAAAATCACTGTCCCACATAGGGTTTACAATTCAAATTCCATTTTATATATGAAGTAACTGAGGTGACTTGTTCAAGGTCACACAGCAGACAGTGACGGAGCAGGGATTTGAACCCAGGTCCCCTGACTCCCAGGCCTGTGCTTTTTCCACTAGGCCACACTGCTGAGAATGGGCCATTTTGAAGCTTGATAGTCCATTTCCCCAGGATTCCATACAAATCGATTAATGGTGGCTTGTTTCGTTCTTCCCAGTTCGAAGCTGGGAAAAGACAGGGAGAGGTAAGGATTGCCTCAAGTTAATAGAGGAAGACGTCGCTGAGGAGGGATTTGATTGTACGAAGCAGCCTACTCCTGCCTCTTACACGAAAATAAAATAAGGATTAATTTGGGAACTGGCCTAAGGCTTTGGGAAGGTGATAATGACAGTGATGAAGACACCATCTAAGGAGAACATCCAAATCAACCTGGGCCTTGAGAATTGAGGACTGTTAGCCTGTATGACTTTATTATAACAATATTATAGGGAAGCAGTGTGGTCTAGTGGTAAGAGCAGAGGCCTAGGAGTCGGAGGACCTGGGTTCTAATATCTACACCACATTCCTGCTGTGTGCCCTTGGACAAGTCTTGGACTTCTCTGTTCCTGAGTTCCCTCATCTGCAAAATGGGGATTTAATACCTGCTCTTCCTCCTACTCGGAGTATGAGCCCCATGTGGGACCTGATTATCTTCTATCCACCCCTGTTCTTAGTACGGTACTTGACGCATAAGTGCCTAACCAATGCCAGGGTTCTTATTATGAGTGATGATGGCTTGTGTGGCATCATTCGCACTCTCTCTTCCCCACTGGAGCATGGAGTGCAAGGAGGGCAGGAGAGCAGCATGTGAGCCTCACGTGGGGCAACCTGATGACCCTGTATCTACCCCAGCGCTTAGAACAGTGCTCTGCACATAGTAAGCACTTAACAAATACCAACATTATTATTATTATTGCAAGGAACACCAATGTATTTTAATGTGCAGGACTCATCTGTAGCTGATAAATCCTTTGACAATTCTCCTAGTGTCTAGGAATATTCTGCCTTATGCCAGAATTTACGGATTACCCTGTACTTACTCCAGCGCTTAGAACAGTGTTCAGCACACAGTAAGCACTTAACAAATACCAACATTATTATTATTATTAAAATCGTTGTGGGCAGGGAATGTGTCCAACAACTCTGTTATATTATTACACCTTATTCTCCCAAGCGCTTAGTACCGTGCTCTGCACACAGTAAGCACTCAATAAATACAATTGATTGACTGATTGATTGCAGGCTGGATTGTAGTAGGAAATCCAGGAAGAACGGTGGGAAGGGGCAAAGTGATTGAATCATTTAAAGCCTATGATATGGAGTTCTGTTTGATGCGGATGTGGATGGACAATCATTGGAGGTTCGGAAGGAATGGGGAAACATGGACTGAATGGTTTTGTAGAAAATGGCGGTCCAGACACAGAGTGAAGTATCGACTGAAGTGGGGAGAGAAAGGAGGCTGATGAAATAATCAAGGCGGAACTAGGATAAATGCTTGGAGTCACATTAACATTAGTAGTTTGGATGAAGAGGAAAAAGCAGATCTTTAGAAATGTTGCAAAGGTTTGACTGACAGAATATAGTGACAGATTGACTTTGTGGGTTGAAGGAGAGAGATGAGTCGAAGATAATGCCAAGGTTATGGACTTGTGAGGAAAGGAGGATGTGTCTACAGTCGTGGATAGGACAAGGTTTGGGTGGGAATATTTTGGACACGTTAAGTTTGAGGTGTCGGCGTGCTATCCTAATAATAATGTTGGTATTTGTTAATCGCTTTCTATGTGCCGAGCACTGTTCTAAGCGCTGGGGTAGAGACAGGGTAATCAGGTTGTCCCACATGAGGCTCACAGTCTTATTCCCCATTTTACAGATGAGGTAACTGAGGCACAGAGAAGTTAAGTGACTTGCCCACAGTCACACAGCTGACAAGTGGCAGAGCCGGGAGTCGAACCCATGACCTCTGACTCCGAAGCCCACGCTCTTTCCATTGAGTCCGGAAGACAGGAGAATATACAAGACTAAAGAAATGGAGAAAGATCAGGGCTGGAGGTGGATTTGGAAATCAACTGTGTAAAGATGGTAGTTGAAGCCATGGGAGTAAATGAGTTATTGAAGGGAGTGGGTGTAGAAGGTAGAATAGGAGGAGACCCAGAACTGAGCCTAGAAGAATTCCCACAGTAGAAGGCAGAAAAGGAACCTGTAAAAAGCCTGAGACTGAGCGGCCAGAGAGATAGGAGGAGAACCGGGAGAGGACAATGTCAATTAATCTAAGGTTAGATATCGTTTAAAGGAGAAAGAGGTGGTCTACAGTCTACAGTGTCGAAAGAAGTGGAGAGATGGAGGAGGATTCGGATGGCAAGTGTTTTGATAAGGTGTGAAGGGATGGGGTTGGATGTATAGATGTTGGATGTATGTTTGAGAGTAGAAAGGAGATCTCCTCTTGAGATAATGCTGGGAAAGATAGAATGTCAAGGAAGGGACAGGAAGAGGGAGGAACTGGAGAGAAGCGGAGGAGATTTTATTGTCGGTTTCAATTTTCACCATAAAGTATGTGGCCAGGTTATGAGGGGAAAGAGATGGGAGAGATGGAGGGATGGGGGAATGTCAAAATGTATTTACTAAAACTAAATATCCAGCGGGAACTTTGATTAGAGTTCCTTGCTCTCTATTTCTGGCCCTGGTCCCTTGTTAAGCCACATGGCCTAGTGGCAAGAACACAGGCCTGGGAGTCAGAGGACCTGAGTTTTAACCCCAGCTCGGCCAGTTGTCTGCTGCACGACCCCGGGCAAGTCACCTAACTTCTCTGTGCCACAGTTTCCTCAACAAGAAATTGAGGATTCAGTACTCGTTCACCCCGCTACTTAGACTGAGAGCTCTGTGTGCGACAGGGACTGTGTCTGACTTCATTAACTTGTATCTAGCCCAGAGCTTAGAGCAGGGCTTGGCACATAGTAAGAGCTTAACAAGTACCATAATTATCATTATTATTAGTTCCAGGTGGATAAGCAGACACCATCCCAAGGCTCCCCATGGGTTGTACTTTATTTGAGCCTATCCTCAGGTTCAGCCAAGCAGTAGCCACTTTGCTATTGATTGGAATGGGTTTTGACTGGCCAGATAATGCACATGAACACACAAATACGCAATGTTACTTGTCATTATGGCTTACAATCTCAATAATAATAATAATAATGGTGGTATTCATTAAGTGCTTACTATGTACCAGGCCCTGAACTAAGCGCTGGGGTGAATATAAGAAAATCGGGTTGGGCACAGTCCCTGTCCCATGTGGGGCTCACAGTCTCGATCCCCATTTTAACACATGAGATATCTGAGGCGTTATGTGACTTGCCCAAGGTCACACAGCTGACAAGTGTCAGAGCCGGAATTAGAACCCAGGTCCTACTGACTCCCAGGCCCGTGCTCTAGCCACTAGACGGTGATGCTTCGCTGTAACCAGTCCTCTAAAATGACGCAGGGAAGTGGTGTGGAATGCAACAAAGTCATAGAATATTTTCAGGGGCAACAGCAAAAAGAAATTTTGCTTAAGCAATCATTCCAAAGATGGATTATTACTATGATACCTGATTAACTCTAGAGGAAGACTTGTCCATTGTGATTCAGAAAGAACTCAATTCACAATAGTCTGATCCTCTCCGCTACTGGCTCTGGAATATGGTGATATGCCCATGGCCAGAAGAATGTTCCAAACCACTTCCTGGCAAAAACAAAAATAGTTGCCATAAAATATGATCTGAAAGGAGATGAGTGTATGATACCTACAGACGAAGTTCCGTTCCACACCGCTGCGCCGCAATTTGGGACCCTAGGACAGAGAACCATCAGCAATTTAAGCCTTTAATTGGTCTTCATACTTGAAATATCCAAGTTTAGAGAATTTCATGGGTTTTATAGTTCTCCGGGCTTTGGCAAGGATGGGGTGGCGTCAGTCTTATGTTCTCAATTCTGCATTCTGGGTGGTCTGTGTGGAATGAAATCACCTCTACAAGAACTGACAGTGGTTTTTCTAAATATAAGGCCTAGTGGATATCACTTTCAACATTCAGGGGAGAACAGGCACTCAGTGGAGATTTGGGAGGGGAAAGAGGGGCAAGCCCATTACATCGTTTCATTGTATTTCAGATCCCCACACGAAAAACCCAACTCCCTTGGCCAAAAATAACCAATGAGGTAGTTGGGAGCTGGAAAGGTGGGAGCCCCTATTGAGAAAGCTAAAGGAGGTCTAGGACTTTGTTGAAAACATTTCCTCTCATTGTTTCACCTTGACTTGGGTCTCCTGCTGGGCATTCCCCCAGCACAGCTGGTGTTTTCCTTGTGAAGCCCCGAATCAGTTAACCCTTGGAGAACATAATTTGTTCTTCTTTCCAAAAAGGCCGAGAGTAGGACCAAAGCCCATCACACAGTTTGCAGGTCACCACGCAGAAAGAGGGTGACGGCTAATGCATACGCAGTAAAAGAGTTGAAAATTCTACCTCGGGGTTTTGGAAAAATCTGGCCTTCTGGACTTTACTCAAAGTCTAAGTAACAGTCGGTGAGGTGATGTGAATCAGTGCAAAAAGTGCATGCTCATATGTATAAAATAAGTTTCTCCAAATCTACTTACTGAAAGCCACACTCTTGAGTTCTATTTCTTCGTGGAGAAAAAAAGCCATAAAGCCACCAACATGGATGCAATCACAATCTTTTCCTCATGTTGCATGAACCATTTATTGAAATGTGCTCTAATCTCATGGATTTGCATTGTTAGCATTTACACTGATAATATTAACATTCCAGTGAGGGTGTTTCTGTCTATCTCTTTTCTCCGTTCTGCAAAATACATTATGGACTCTCTCGGCACAGATGATAAATCCTGGACAAGCAACAAAGCAGGAATTTGGGCTCATGAACCGGTCAAATGCAATTAGCTTGAGAACCGCAGCCCTCAGTTTGTTTCAGAAATCTATGGACAACACAAGGAGCTAGAAGTTTAAGTCAAATCTCTGAGTAATGAAATCAACAGGTTTCTCTAACTGCTTTAGAGACATTCTGAAGTAACTTATTGACAGGTTAATTGGACTTTTTATCTGAGCCATCTGTATTGGAAGATTGGCTAGATTATCTTTACCCAGTACAAATCACTATGCATGGTTTAAGGACTTGAGAAATTTTATGGGAAGATCACTGAAATGATGGGTTTTAGTGGAGAAGGAAAACAGAACTGAAGAGATGAAATCAGAGGAGGAGAGTGAATGATAATTTTTAAAACACCTGGCTATGAATGGCTATGGATGGGGTGACAATAATTTTTTATAAATTTCTGATTGTTTTATGGTACTGTTGAGCACTGTTCTAAGCACTGGGGTAGATACATGTTAATTGGGTCTGATGCAGACCCACTCCCACGTGGGGCTCAATAGAAGGTAGAACAGTTATTGAATCCTCATTTTATAGTTGAGGAAACTGTGGCACAGAGAAGTGACTTGCCCAAGGTCACACTGCAGGCAAGAGGTGAAGTTGGGATTAGAACCCAGATCCTCTGGCTTTCAGGCCCATGCTTTCTCCACTAGGCCACGTTGCTTATGAAAATCCATAAAAATATTTTGATTAAATGTTTTCCAATCAATTGTATTTTGAGTGCTTACTGTGTGCAGAACACTGTACTGAACACTGGGAGAGTACAAAATAATAGAGTTGGTAGACATTCATGCTCTCAAGGAGCTTACAGTCTAGTGGGGATGACAGATATTAAAATAAATTTCAGGTAGGGGAAGCAGCATCACATAAGGACGTGGACGGAAGTGCTGTAAGGCTGGTGGGGAGAGAGAGTCCAAGTGCTTAAGGGATATAAACCCCAAGTACATAAGCAACTGAGAAGGGAGGGCTAATAGTTGGGGAAATAGGCTAGTCAGGGAAGGCCACTTGAAGGAGATGATTTTAATAGCGCTTAGTACAGTGCTCTGCACATAGTAAGCGCTCAATAAATACTATTGAATGAATGAATGAATAGGACTTTGACAATGAGGTGAGGGGTGGTCTTTCGATCCCAAAGGTGGAGGAAGTTCCAGACCAGAAGGAAGGACATGAGCAAGGGGACATCGGTAAGACACACGACTTCAAGGGACAGGAAGCAGGTTGGCTTTGGAGGAGTGAAGTGTGTCGGCTGGGTTTTAGTGGGATCTTAGTGAGGTTAGATAGGAAGGGGAAAGCTGCTTGTGTGCGTAAAAGCCAATGGCAAGGAGTTCCTGTTTGACGCAGAGATGGATGGGCAACCATGGGATGTTTCTGAGGAGAGGTAGACTGAACAACGGAACGAAGTATGGACTGGAGTGGAGAGAGAGCGGAGAGTCAACGAGGAATCTGATGCTGTAGTTCAGGCGGACTATAAGAAATGCTGAGAATAGCACAGAAGCAGTTGGGACGGAGAGGAACGACTGGATTCTTGGGTTCTTACGAAGGAAGAAGTGACAGAATTTGGTGACAGGCAATATGCAGGTTGAATGAGAGAGATGAATCAAATATAATGCCAAGGTAAAGGACTTTGAGACAGGGACGATGGTTCTTTGGGGTTTTTTTTAATGGCATTTGTTAGGTGCTTACGAGCACTGTTCTAAGTGCCGGGCTAGATACAAGTTAGGTCGGACACAGTCCCTGTCCTACACGGGGCTTACAATCTAAGTAGGAGGGAGAATAGGTATCGAATCCTCATTTTACAGATGAGGAAACTGAGGCGCAGAGAAGTGAGGTGACTTGCCGAAGGCCGCACAGAAGGCGAGTGTCAGATCGAGGATTAGAACCCAGGGCCTCTGACTCCTGGGCCTGTCCTTTCTCCACTAGGCCAAGCGGCTTACGGTGATGGGAAGGTCGGTGGGAGGGTGGGAAGGTGAGAAGTTCTGCCTTAGACGTGTTAGGTTTGAGGTGTCAGTGGGACATTCGAGAAGAGATGTGCTGAAGGCTGGAGGAAATGTGAGACCGCAGAGAAGGGGAGAGTTCTGGGCTGGAGGAGGAGATTTGGGAATCACCCAGGTAGAAGCGGTAGTTGAAGCCAAGGAAGCGAATGAGTTCACTGAAGGAGTGGGGATAGATGGAGACTAGAGTGTGTGAGTTTGTTGTGGGCAGGGAATGTGTCTGTTTGTTGTTGTATTGTACTCTCTCAAGCGCAGAGTGCAGTACTTTGGAGAAGCCGTACGGCTTAGTGACAAGAACACGGGCTTGGGAGTCAGAGATCGTGGGTTCTAATCCCGGCTCCGCCACTCATCAGCTGTGCGACTCTGGGCTAGTCACTTCTCTGGGCCTCAGTAACCTCATCTAGACTGTGAGCCGCACGTGGGACAACCTGATTACTTTGTATCTACACCAGCGCTTAGAACAGTGCTTGGCACGCGCTTAACAAATCCCACCATTATTATAGAGAGCAGCATGGCGTAGCGGATAGAGCACGGGCCTGGCGGTTGGATTCTAATCCCGGCTCCGCCACTTGTCTGCTGTGACCTTGGGCAAGTCACTTCACTTCCCTGGGCCTCGGTTACCTCGTCTGTAAAATGGGGATTGAGACTGTGAGCCCCAAGTGGGACAGGGACGTATCCAACCCGATTTGCTTGTATCCATCCCAGGGCTTAATACAATGCCCGGCACATAGTAAGCGCTTAACAAACACCGTCTTTATTATCTTCTAGACGGTGAGCCCGTTATGGGCAGGGATCGTCTCTCTTTGTTGCTGAATTGTACCTTCCAAGCTCTGAGTACAGTGCTCTGCACACAGTAAGCGCTCAATAAATATGACTGAATGAATACTTTGCACACAGTAAGAGCTCAATAAATATGACTGAGTGAATGAATACTTGGCACGCAGTTAAGTGCTCAATAAATACGACTGAGTGAATGAATACTTTGCACACAGTAAGCACTCAATAAATATGGTGGGATGAATGAATCAATGTCACAGAATTTTTCTTCAGAATATCCATTTGAGGTAGATAGTCCCCAGTTCCTGTAGAAGTAGGAGGGGTTAGTTCTTGGGGAATAGAAGGAAAATCACAGTCTTTCCCTACCTGTCAGCCCACCTGTGAGCCTCCACAGAAGTGGCCACAAACACACCCACACACATACTCTCTCTTCCCCTCTTCAAAACCCTACTTAGAGCTCACCTCCTCCAAGAGGCCTTCCCAGACTGATCTTCCCCTTTTGCCTCTGCTCCCCTTCTACCTCCCCCTTCACCTCCCCTCAGCTAAGCCCTCTTTTCCCCCCTTTCCCTCTGCTCCTCCCCTTCTCCCTTCCCCTCCCCTCAGCACTGTGCTCGACCGCTCACTTGTATATATTTTCATTACCCTATTTATTTTGTTAACGAGATGTACATCATCTTGATTCGATTTATTGCTATTGTTTTAATGAGATGTTCATCCCCTTGATTCTATTTATTGCTCTTGTTTTTGTCTGTCTGTCTCCACCGAGTAGACTGTAAGCCCGTCAATGGGCAGGGACTGTATCTGTTGCCGATTTGTTCATTCCAAGCGCTTAGTACAGTGCTCTGCACATACTAAGCGCTCCATAAATGCTTTCGAATGAATGGAAACAGAGAGTCAAGCACACAGGCTGATATGCACATGGAAGCGGTATGGCCTAGTGGAGAGAGCACAGGCCAGGACCTGGGTGCTAATGCCGGCTTCACCACTGACTGCTGGGTGACCTCGGGCAAGTCGTGTAACTTTTCTGTGCCTCAGTTCCCTCATCTGTAAAATGGGGGTAAAGATTGTGAGCTCGGTCAGGGACTCTATCCAACCTGACTGTCTTCTATCTACCCCAGGGCTTGATACAGTGCCTTTCACATAGTAAGTGCTTAACAAACAGCATAAACACACATACGCAGTCTATGCATGCCCGTTTAGTCAGTCAGCAACATGGACTCACAGAGACTGTCACCTTCTACGGCGCAGAAGAGCTCATCTTTGAGCAGCAACATGGGGTATTGGATAGCTCTGGGGCCTGGGAGTCAGAAGATCATGGGTTCTAATCCCGGCTCCACCGCCTGTCTGCTGTGTGACCCTGGGCAAGTCGTTTCACTTCTCTGTGCCTCACTTACCTCATCTTGCATAAAGTAAGCGCTCAATAAATATGATGGCATGAATGAATTGATGTCACAGAATCTGGGGGGAATCGAAGGAAAACCATAGTCTTTCCCTTCCTGTCAGCCCACACAGAAGTGGCCACGAACACTCAGTCACCTCATCTGTAAAGTGGGGATTGAAACCGTGAGCCTCACTGGGGATGGGGACTGTGTCCGAACCACTTTGTATCCACCCCAGTGCTTAGTACAGTGCCCGGCACATAGTAAGTGCTTAACAACTCCATTATTGTGATTATTAGGAGCAGAGGTGGACAGCACCAGCGGAGGCCGCAGATAGAAGTAGAATGATAATAATCTTGTTATTTGTTAAGCGCTTACTATGTGCAGAGCACTTTTCTAAGCTCTGGGGTAGATACAGGGTTATCAGGTTGTCCCACGTGAGGCTCACAGTTAATCCCCATTTTACAGATGAGGTGACTGAGGCCCAGAGAAGTGAAGTGACTTGCCCACAGTCCCACAGCTGACAAGTGGCAGAGCCGGGATTCGAACCCATGACCTCTGACTCCCAAGCCCGGGCTCTTTCCACTGAGCCACGCTGCTTCTCTATAAAGGGAACCGTACCTGCACGTGCTACTTACTTTTCCCCCGACCAGACGTGCCGGATGGCGGCCCGGATGAGAAATTGTCCGGCCAGAAATGGGGGTGACAGTAGGGAGCCCAGAAAAGAACCAAGCTACCACAGGTAAATGAACTCTTGCCCCGGGAATCTACTACCGTTCATTCATTCGATCGTATTTTTTGAGCACTTACTGTGTGCAAAACACTTGGGAGAGTACATTAGAAACCATTTCACCACTGTCCCAAGCACTCAGGAAGGAAGCAGCGTGGCCTAGTGGCAAGAGCACGGTTGGGAGTCAGAGGACGTGGCTTCTAATCCCGGCTCTGCCACTTGTCTGCTGTGTGACTTTGGCAAGTCACTTCACTTCTCTGGGCCTCAGTTACCTCATCTGTAAAATGAGGATTAAGACCGTGAGCCCCACTTGGGACAGGGACTGTGTCCAACCTGATTAGCTTGTATCCACCCCAGCCCTTAGAAGAGTGCCTGGCACATAGAGAAGCAGCGTGGTTCAGTGGAAAGAGCACGGGCTTTGGAGTCAGAGGGCACGGGTTCAAATCCCGGCTCCGCCACTTGTCAGCTGTGTGACTGTGGGCAAGTCACTTAACTTCCCTGTGCCTCAGTGACCTCATCTGTAAAATGGGGATTAAGACTGTGAGCCCCAGATGGGACAACCTGATTCCCTTGTGTCTACCCCAGCGCTTAGAACAGTGCTCTGCACGTAGTAAGAGCTTAAATACCAACATTATTATAGTAAGCAGTTAATAAATGTAATAGTTATGAGAATTATTAATACAGTGTTCTACGCAAGGTAAATGATTGATTGATTCCAGCTTTACCTGGTTTCCTCAGACTCTGCCCTGGCAATTTCAATTAATCAGCAATGACAGAAGTGATGCCTGCACCTGCTGCTATTTCACTTACTTTTCCCTATCGCCACTCCTGCTCCTCTCTGCTCACTGCCCTGGATCGGTAAATAAATTTGTTTCTGGGATAAAGGTGTGTGTGTGTGTCTGTCTCCTCTCTGGAGCCTTCTTCCTATCTCTGTCTCCTGTCTGTTTCTTCAACAAGCGCCTCCTTCCTTCCTTCCCCAACACAGGACATTCTACTTTTAAAAAAAAAAACCAAAAACCTGTGCTAGAGAAGAAAAGAGGTGTATATACGGCTCAAATCTCATTTGCCATTGCAAACGGTATAATAATTTACCCCAGATGGGAGACATTTTGCCCATGGGGGCTTGTTCACTCCTTCCACTGACGTCAAGGAGAGTCTTTGCACTGGGGAGCCAAAGTTAGTTGGGGTTGTAAATGTTCTGATAGAACAAACTCCCACCTTGAACTAACACTTCATATTTCTTGGAGATATGGCTACAGTGAGCTCATTTGGGAGATTTTATCTTATTTGCAAGAATAATTGCAGGGCACTCAGAAATTACTGCAAAATCCCCATTTTGAAAGCTTTTCCCTTCCCAAGTGTTCTGGATTCTAATAAATTTCATATTAACTTTGCTTAAGGGTTTCTATAATTCTTCTAAGGGCCAGTATCTTGGCAAGATTATTCACCTCCAGATTAGAAATATTTATTAATAATCAACACAACCTGCCTCCTGACCTCACTGGGGAGCTGTACTAAATCCCAGAATAAATTAAGGCTATAAAGCATTACTGAAACTGAGGAAAAAAATTCCTTAAAATTGTTAGAAATATACTAAGGTCCTAAAGAAAACCAATTCCATTAAGAAGATTTTTTGCCAAACCTTTTCCGCAGATTCAGAGGGTAGTAAGTAATAACGTAACTAACTCTATCTGCACAGTTAAGGAGAGAATCGCTAGAGCAATAATAATAATAATAATACTTGTGGTATTTTTGAAGCACTTACTAGGTGCCGGGCACTGTACTAAATGTTGGGGTGGATACAAAGAAATTGTTAGACACAGGGCTAACGTGTGGGGCTCACAGTCTCAATCTCCATTTTACAGATGAGGTAACTGAGGCACAGAAAAGTGAAGTGACTTGCCTCAGGCCACACAGCAGACAAGTGGCAGAGTCAGGATTAGAACCCATAACCTTCTGACTCCCAGGCCTGTGCTCTATCGTTTACGCCATGCTGCTTCTCAGTAGACGTAGAGCCAGCTTTCAAAGATGCATAGAAAAGGGGAAAGGGAAGTTATAGGTAATTGACTGACAGTTTACAATGTGGGAGGAAGCAGACCAGGAGAGCTATGAGGGGTCTAGACAGTAGCTCTGGTAGCTGAAAGGCTGCTCTAGTGCCAAGAGGCTCTCTCCTGGACTGTGAGCTACCATGCCCTGGTGTCAGTGGAAATGTCCCAAGGGATGTTCTTCATATTCATATTTACAGATTATCACTCTCCCCAACTTCAAATATCCTTCCATTCCCTTCCCTTTCACCCTTGTACTTGAATTTCCGCCTTTCTTTCACGCCCCGCCCCACCCAGCCCCACAGCACATATTTACATATCACATCATTTATCTATCTATATTAATGTCCATCTCCCCCTCCATACTGTAAGCTCAATGTGGGCAGGGTACATGTCTACCAACTCTATGCATTGGACTCTCCCACAGTAAGTGCTCAATAAATTTGATTGATCTATTGGATGGGGGTCTTTAGGGCGCATCCATAGGAGAAAGTCCAGAGACACACTAAATTGGGCTTTGGGTTCACCCCTCGAGGATCTCTACCAACATCCAGGGGCACACCTGAGGCGGTGCATCTGAGAAAAGGGATTAAAATAGCCCGGAGGAGAGGGTTGAGAGGGAAAAGGAAGTTTATGATCAGAAGGGTGGTGGAAAAGGTGAACGTTGAGCAATAGCTCCTACAATTGAGGCAAAGCCTGTCCCTGGGGAAAAAAAGAGTCTGTGTCCTGTTGTTAACCCTGTCTCCATCCACCTCACCCGCCTCCCAGCACTTTTTGTACGTAGTTTTATTCTTGGTGGCTTCCACGGCTTAAAAATATACATTAGGGTCTGGCCTTTCCTACTAGATTGAGGGGAGGGTTCAGGGTAGGGATGAGAAGTCACATAGCTTAGTGGAAGTAGTACAGGCCTGAGAGTTAGAGGACTTGGGTTCTAGTCCCACCTCTGCCACTTGCCTGCCGTATGACCTTGGGTAAGTCACTTAACTTTTCTGTGCCTCCTTTTCCTCATCGATCTCTCTTGTCCCTCAGACTCAGACTGTGATTTGCAATACGGGGCAGGGACCGTGGACAGTGCGATCTCTTCTATCTATTCTATCACTTAGTAGACCCAATAGTAAGCACCTAACTAAAGCCACAGTAATTACTGTAATTACCTACCCTACTGAACTCTCCCAAGCACTAGGTTTGATGTCCTGCACAGATTAAGTGCATTCATGGCTTGGTTGGTTGTCCGGCCCCCTGCACACATAACCAGAGCTGAAGTTCAGAAGAAATGAGACTGTTTACCCATGTGGAACAGAGACTCTGTCCAACCTGACTATCCTGTATCTGCCCTGGCCCGTTGTGTGGCTATGGGCAGGTCATTTAATCCCTGCATCATTTTACAGATGAGGAAAATTTACTTTCCTCATCTGTAAAATGGGAAGAAGATAGAGTGTGAACCTCATCTGGGAAAGGATTCTATCCAATAATCTTGCAACTACCTCAGTGCTCAGTCCGTAGACAGGGCTTCATAAATGTCATAATGAAAATCTGCAATGCTTGGCACATAGTACGTGCTTAAGAAATATTATTAACAAGAAAAAAAAAGAAGATACATTTCTAGCCGAACACTTAGCCTACCTTTAAGCCTATCACTGGACATCAACCCATTTCCCGTTTCTCTCAGAGCTGGGTGGCCTATGAGCATAAAGTGGAGCAAATTATTATTACAGCATTTTCCAGAAAAATCAGTCAAAAGATATAGGAGTCTTGGCTATGGAAAATAGAAATATTTTTCTCATTTTATTCCTCTACTGTCACTGTTTGGGGGAAAAAAAACCTAAACAGGCAGTAAAGTTTCCTAAACCACACATGCCTCGCCAAAGCCCACTTCGGCTTTGTGCTGCTATCCAAACATAACCAAGTCTGAGCTCCCCATTCATCTCTTTGGGTGGCAAATGCCTGTCGGTCCCTGGAAAATGAGAGGAACAGATGTGAAAAGCAGAATCGAGGGGTTGTGTTTTAATAATAATGTTGGTATTTGTTGTGTTTTACAGGTCGGGGAACATAGACCTCCCCCATTCCTTCCCACCCCCAACTCCTTCACCACCACCCCGTATCCCTCCCCTTCACCCCACACCTCCTTCTGCTGTTTCTCAGCGATCCTCGGGGTGAGGTTCATGGTGGGAGCAGGTAGGGCTGGCTAGGCTGCGGTCAGCAAGCATTAACACGTCGGCTTGGAGACAGGCAGGTCGATGACTGAATCTGTAGTCGGGGCTCAGTCCGTTTCTGATTCGATCCTAATTGAATGCAGCAAGAAGGCTGGACGCGTCTCAGCAATGTGCCGACCACCTGTTGCGGAGTGCCAAGAAATCTAGACACATCCATGTCCATCCTTGCAGATGTTACGTCAAACACCGAGGCTGTCTGAGGAGGTAGTGTAAGGCTTCACACGAATAAATGGTTTGGGGAAACATCCCAGGAAGAGAAGTATACCAGGAATTCTTCTGGTATTTCCATTTGACATTTTAATCCTTAAAATGTGGAAGTGAATGGGAGGAACAAACATCTCTTGAATCTATTTCTTCAAAGGAGCTAGCATGCTTCTAAATTCAGGAGTGATGGTGGAGAAGTCGGTTGTTTGGGTTTGTAGGGAGATCCTGAATGATAATCACAGTAATAGTTACGGGATTTAAGTGCTTACTATATGTCAAGCACCGTTCTAAGCACTTGATCCAACCAAGTGCAGGGCATCCTTGGTGACCTCTGTGAGCCAACTTTTCTTCTGAGGCACAGGAATCACCCACTAAAGAGTCCCACGGAATTCCACTCGGCACAAAGATCGGAAATAGATTGGCATTAAAAAGAAAATTGATACTTGCAAGAATGTTTGAGGAAACCCAGTGTTCCATACATTTCATGGCATCTTTCTAGGTTTGTTTTTAACAGACAAGCAGGGTGGGCCAAGTGTTGTTTGACACTCCAAATGTGAGGCTCTGTTTTCCTAGAACCTTTGGGGGGAAGACAGAAAAGAAGGAGGAGGAAAGAGGAAGAAGAGGAAAGAGGAGGAAGAGGAAAGAGGAAAGAGGAGGAAAGAGGAAAGAGGAGGAAAGAGGAAAAAGGAGGAAAGAGGAAAGAGGAAAAAGGAGGAAAGAGGAAAGAGGAAGAAGAGGAAGAGGAAAGAGGAAGAAGAGGAAGAGGAAAAAGGAAGAAGAGGAAGAGGAAAGAGGAGGAGGAAAGAGGAGGAGGAAAGAGGAGGAGGAAAGAGGAAAGGGGAGGAGGAAAGGGGAGGAGGAAAGGGGAGGAGGAAAGGGGAGGAGGAAAGGGGAGGAGGAAAGGGGAGGAGGAAAGGGGAGGAGGAAAGGGGAGGAGGAAAGGGGAGGAGGAAAGGGGAGGAGGAAAGGGGAGGAGGAAGAGGAAAGAGGAGGAGGAAGAGGAAAGAGGAGGAGGAAAGAGGAGGAGGAAAGAGGAGGAGGAAGAGGAAAGAGGAGGAGGAAGAGGAAAGAGGAGGAGGAAGAGGAAGAGGAAAGAGGAGGAGGAGGAGGAGGAAAGAGGAGGAGGAGGAGGAAAGAGGAGGAGGAGGAGGAAAGAGGAGGAGGAAGAGGAAAGAGGAGGAGGAGGAAAGAGGAGGAGGAAGAGGAAAGAGGAGGAGGAAGAGGAAAGAGGAGGAGGAAGAGGAAAGAGGAGGAGGAGGAAGAGGAAAGAGGAGGAGGAGGAGGAAAGAGGAGGAGGAGGAGGAAAGAGGAGGAGGAAGAGGAAAGAGGAGGAGGAGGAGGAGGAAGAGCAAAGAGGAGGAGGAAGTTGAAAGAGGAGGAAGAGGAGGAGGAGAAGATTTAGATTTACTGAGTGCTGACTCTGTTGAAGTATTGGATAGAAACAAGTTTATAAATTCCGCAACTCCCCATCCTTCACAGTGCTCACATTCCATTTTATCCCCATTTTGTGGTTGAGGCCACTGAGGCTCAGGAGTTTGAACGGCTTGCCCAAGGTCCCACAATAGCCCAGTGGAACAGCTGGGCCTAGAACCTGAGTCTCCAGACTTCCAGTCCTCAATTCCTTCTACTAGGTGACACTGCCTCTCCTGAATACCGTTGCCTGAGGTTTACTGAAAATAAAAATAAGAGAAGTAAACTACCTTTCACTGAAGACTTTGCTCCCATGCTCTTGAAACCCCACTTGGATATCCTTGCACTGGTTAGATTGGTTAGTCGCACAGAATGAATTTTCAATTAAAATCAGATCTCGGTAGGCAATTTAAATGGCCTAAGGATTTTTGATACTGTTGATTTATTCCAGGCTCGGTGCAAGTGTTTGTTTTAAAGTGATTGTAGCTGAAATGTATTTGAAATACGAGAGCCAGGGAAACAGAAGTGGCTTTGGAGCGGAGTTGGTAGCTTTAATGGAGGTTGGTTTTAATCCATACATAAATTCATTAGGCTGAAGCTGGAGCTGTTGAACAGATGGTTGTATTTCACGTACTGAACAGTACGACACTTTCTAATGAATGCAAACAGAGCTCGTGGGAAATATCATCATTTTTCATGTAAATGATTTCCCAGCGGTTAAGACCACAACTTATTCAGCGGCCTGGTGAGAGCAGTGGCATTTAGCTTTTGCGGAAGCACGTGCTCAATTTGCTGATACCTGCTCTCCCTGAATTTCTGCTCTGATACTCTATCCTGTGCTCTTCTAGACTGGGAACCCGTTGTTGGGTAGGGATTGCCCCTATTTGTTGCCGAATTGTACTTTCCGAGCGCTTAGTACAGTGTTCTGCACAGAGTAAGTGCTCAATAAATAACCATTGAAAGCTCAATTTCTTCTTCTCCCATTGTCGTTGCTCTGGACACAGAGGACTAAGAGGTGGGGATCGGAAACACGGTGCAAGAGGAGGATGGTGGGACTGAGAAATAGTAATGTCCTCTCTCAGTAATTATCCCGGCCGGTTGTGTGGCTGTGGGGAAGTCATTTAAGCCCTCTGAGCTTTATTTTCCCCGTCTGTAAAATGAGGAGAAAATCGAGTGCGAGCCTGGTCTGAGTCCAGTAATCTTGTATCTACCTCAGTGCTTAGCCCACAGAAAGGCCTTCATAAATGTTCTAACGATAACGAATAGGGAATTTCACTCTTTACTGTTGAATTGTACTTTCCTAACCCCTTAGTACAGTGCTCTGCACACAGTAAATGCTTAATAAATGTGATCAAATGAATGAATCATTGCAGGGGGGCACTGCTCCCCGCGAAGGGCATGGGAACACAGCTCTGGATCGCAATATCTGCCACCTTCCCGCTTAGCCAGGCTCCCTCCCGCCTCACAAAGGAAGTTGGTGTGAGGGAGAGGTGCTGAGGCTCTCCTTGAGGAGACTCAGGTAGTAATCGATAATGACTAGCGTATTTGTTAAGCCCTTACTATGAGCCAAGTCCTTACTAAGTGCTGGGTTAGATACAAATTAATCAAGATGGACACAGTCTCTGTTCCACGTGGGGCTCAGAGTCTGCTTCTTTCTCCTCCTCCTCCCTCCTCCTCCCCCTTCTCAGCGACTCAGTAGAAATAGCCTGGGTTTGGGAGTCAGAGGTCACGGGTTTGAATCCCGGCTCTGCCACTTGTCAGCTGTGTGACTGTGGCCAGTCACTTCACTTCTCTGTGCCTCAGTTACCTCATCCGTAAAATGGGGATTCACTGTGAGCCTCACGTGGGACAACCTGAATACCTCGCATCTACCCCAGCACTTAGAACAGTGCTCTGCACATAGTTAGCGCTTAACAAATACCAACATTATTAATGCCCATTTTACAGACGAGGTAACTGAGGCACAAAGAAGCAAAGTAACTTGCCCAAGGTCACACAGCAGACAAGCGGCGGAGCCAGGGCTAGAAGCCAGGTCCTTCTGACTCCCAGGCCTGTGTTCTATCCGCTACGCCGTGCGGCTTCCCGTATGTCAGGCCTGGGCTCCAACAAGCCCCGTTCTGTCCCTGGACGGTTTCACTGTGACCGACCCGGGAACGCTGATTATCTCTCACGTCAGAGATACCTTTCCAGAGACCAGAACACCCAAAGGCAAATTTTACTGACGCTAAACACAGCACCCTCTTCCAGGGCCCAGGGTCTCGCCCCAACCGAACTATGCGTTAGGGAATCAATTTCAATATCCCGGGATCCTGCCATCCCTTTGAACAGGATAGCCAAACCCACAGTCAATGAGCTCAGGACCGAATGCCAGTGAAAGAGAATGCTAAACGGAAAGTGTTTGCTTCGAACTTGTCAGAAAGAAATGGAAATAGATGAGAGTGACTAGGCTAATGAACAATCTTCAAGAAAGAGAGAGATTATACCGAAAAGCTAGGGATTGAGAGAAAAGTAAACTGTAAATAAACTCCCACTCCAGCGCTTGAGGGCTGATGACTTAAAAGAGTATCTAAGTGCCCTTAGATGTTTAGCTGGGTGGATTGACTTTATCCTGCACCAGACTTCAGATTGGCAGAAGTCCTGAAATGATGATAATAATAATGATAAATGATAATAATGCCAGTATTTGTTAAGCACCTACTAAGCGCCAAGCACGTTACTAAGCTCTGGAGTAAATACAACATAATCAGGTCCCACGTGGGCCGTGCAATCTAAGTAGGAGGGAGAACAGGTAGTGAATCCCCACTTTGCAGACGAGGGAACCGAGGCACAGTGAAGTTAGGTGACTTGCCCAAGGTCACACAGCAAGTAAACAGGATGAGAACCCAGGGTCAGTGGACCCAAATAGAGCTCATTACAGCTACTTCTTGGTTCCTCAGTTACTCATCTGTAAAAGGGGGATTAAGACTGTGAGCCTCACTTGCGACAACCTGATTACCCTGTATCTCCCCCAGCGCTTAGAACAGCGCTTGGCACATAGTAAGCGCTTAAATACCCACATTATTATTATATGTATATATCTATAATTCTATGTACTTATATTCATTCTTGTTTTACTTGTTCCGATGTGTATATATATATATTTCTAATTCTATTTACTTATATTGATGCTATCGATGCCTGTTTCCCTGTTTTGATGTCTCTCTCCCCGGTTCTAGACGGTGACCCCGTTGTGGGCAGGGATAGTCTCTTCGTTGCTGAATTGTACTTTCCAAGCGCTTAGTACAGTGCTCTGCACACAGTAAGTGCTCAATAAATATGATTGAATGAATGAATGCCTTCGCCAGTCTCTTCCTTGTTGTTCGTGGGATCCCAAACAGTCACTAATAAGGCAGTTTGTTGTGGGCTCTGACAGTTCCATATCACCTTGATCTTTCCCTGGTGGACAGGGGAGCTAGTAGTTTCATCTTATATTATACTCTTCCAAACTGTTAGTGCAGGGCTCTGCACACAGTAAGAGCTCAATAAACACAATTGATGATGATGATGACAGATGGTCTAGTTTTCAGCTTGTCTGTACCCTGCCCAATCCGGATATGGCACTTTTATGTCTGGTATTTTAATTTTAAATGCCTGGGCCACCCTCCGCCTTGACTCTTGGCCCTAAACATTATGGCAGGGAAGTAGCCTCCGTGTTCAGGGGACTACGCTAGTTCAAATGAGGTGGGGAAGGTAGGAAGAAAGGTCGGGTGTCCCCCTGGGAAAACACTCTAAATTTGGGCAAACCCGGGGCACTTTGGCCAAATGGCACTCGTGACATCAGTCCATTATGCAGCAAGCCCAGCAAAGCACCCGTGATGTCATGGGTGTCTCCTTGAATAATATTTTTGAGAGCTGTCAGTGGCCACCGTACTGATGAGTGGGAGTGAGTTATTTTAGAGCAGCTGTGAAAATAAGCACTGGCCCACATGGGACTTAATAAATCAGGAGAGCTGACAGACCTGAAGGAAATCAGGCAGCAGACCTAAAAGCAATGAAATACGCCCTGCCTTCCCTTTCTAGCAGATCAATAGCATTTATTGAACAGTTGCTTGACACAGTTCAATAAGAATAATAATTGTGGTATTTGTTAAGCGCTTACTCCATGCCGGGCCCTCTATTAAGCGTTAGGGTAGATATAAGATAATCGGGTTGGACACAGTCCCTCTCCTACATGGGGCTCCCACTCTCGGTCCCCATTTTCCAGATGAGGTAACTGAGGTCCAGAGAAGTGAAGCGACCTGCCCAAGGTCACACAGCAGATAAGTGGCAGAGTTGGGATCAGAACCCAGATCCTACTGACTCCCAGGCCCGGATTCTATCCACTAAGACACGCTGCTTCTCTACAGAATCAGAATACATGATCTCTTCCCTCGGTGAGTTTACGTGTCATCAGCAACCACCCACTGATTGGTTTTGGGAATCTGAACTGGGAAGGGTATCCGGAACCCTCATTCATTCAATCGTATTTATTGAGCACTCGCCGTGTGTAAATCACTGTATGTTCACCACAGGTGGATCAAGGGTTCTCTTCACCCATCTCACGGTGATTACACGGACCAGTAAAAGAAGGTGAGATGGTGGAGAAGTCAGACCTGAGGGTGCTTACCATGTAAGCAGACTCCTCGAGATTGTAAACTCCTTGTGGGTAGGGAAGATGTCTAAACAACTCTGTTGTTCTCTACCACGGGCTTAATGACAGTGCTCTGCACACAGTAAGCACTCAATAAATGGGATTGATTGATATAAGAGCCCCAAGCATATTTTCTAAGTCTACTGGAACTGGTTTCAGACAACGGAAAATTATTTGTAAAGAGATATGATGCAATTTCTCAAGCGCTACCGATTGAGCCATTCAACATGGCATCGGCTGTCTTAAAGCCCAAACCACTAAAAATACCTTCACAGGCCTTGGGGCCTTGATCAGGATGCTATGGGCTGTTCTTCTTGGGGAGATGCCCAATTCTGATTCACTGTGATGGCGTGCTCCTAGGAAGGTCGGGGGAGTCATTCATTCAATCGTATTTTCATTCAACCGTATTTATTGAGCACTTACTGGGTGCAGAGCACTGTACTGAGCACTAGGAAAGTACAATTCAGCAATAGAGACAATCCCTGCTGGAGTCTCTTTATTCCCAAGCAAGCCTACTCTCTCAGAGAGGATCGATGGACCCGGGATCTGAACCAGAGCTCAGGTGGCCTTGAGGCAGCAGGAATATTCCATTAGACCATAAGCTCTTTGTGGACAGGGAACGTTTCCACCAGCTCTAAGGTATCGTACTCTCCTGGAACTTAGGGCAATGCTCTGCACACTGAAAGTGCTGAATAAAAGCTATTGATTGAGTGATTGGAAGTCTTGGAACCACCGGATGCATCATCCGTGTTGACTGGAGTGGGTGGGCCCTGGCCTAGAGTCGCCCAGCAAGGGCCCCTTAAGAATAATAATAATAATAATGATGATGATGGTATTTGTTAAGCACTTACCACGTGTCAAGTACTGTTCAAAACGCTGGGGTAGATACAAGCTAATCAAGTTGGACACAGTCCCTGTCCCACACGGGGCTCACAATCTAAATCTCCATTTGCCAGATAAGGTAAATGAGGACCAGAGAAGTGAGGTGACTTGCCCAAGGTCACACAGCAGACAAGTAGCAGAGCCGAGTCTCTCTGCCTCCCATGCCCGTTATTTAACCACTAGGCCACGCTGCTTCCCCTAAACGAAAAGGCCCATATTGCTTTCTCTTCCCTCGGTTGTTTAAAGGATAACATCAAATTCATCCAGAGTTATGGGGATGAAATCGGTACCAGATACTGCAAATAACAAATATGAGAGCCCAGTCTTTTGCATCCACAGGTGAACCTCACTTTATCATCTTCAATGTCAAAGGGCAATAACTGTTCTTCCCCAAATAAATATATCTTTGATTGAGATTTGAGAATGATTTGGTCGCAATAAGTCATCGGCAATCTCCTGAAACCACCAGTCGTGAGCAACTACTACAAAAACCTGGATCTGTGACTTTGGGGCAAATTGATATTAGCACCACCGTCGGCTCTACAGCAATAGAGAAGCAGCGTGGCTCAGTGGACAGAGCCCGGGCTTGGGAGTCAGAGGTCATGGGTTCGACTCCCGGCTCTGCCACTCGTCAGCTGTGTGATTGTGGGCACATCACTTCACTTCGCTGGGCCTCAGTTACCTCATCTGTAAAATGGGGATTAACTGTGAGCCACACGTGGGACAATCTGATTACCCTGTATCTACCCCAGCGCTTAGAACAGCGCTCTGCACATAGTAAGCGCTTAACAAATACCAACATTATTATTACTTATGGACATGCCTTTAAATTATATATTATAAATTGTTTAGTTATATGAATGTCTACCTTCCCTTCCATAAAGGCGCACCAACATTCTCCCCACTCTCCAAGCCTTATTAAAATCATATCTCCTCCAAGATGTCTCCTCTGATTAAACCTTGCTTTCCCCAAATCGTTCTCCCTTCTGTGTGGTTTATACAGCCGGACCTGTACCCTTTGAGCACTTGATATTCACTCCACCCTCCGCCCCACAGCAATTACGTGCCTATCTGTAATTTATTTATATTTATGTCTGTCTTCCCTCTGGACTGCCAGCTCCATGAAGGCAGAGGTCATATCTTCCAGCTCTATTGTATTGTCCCAAGTGGTTAATTTCTGCGTTCTACGTACAGTAAGTGCTCGATAAATACCACTGACTGATTCACTGACTGATATCTGCTTTGAGGAGGCCCTTTCCGAATTCAGGTTAATCACGGTGAGAGACTGAAGACATCTTTGATAAGCTGATGGATGGGAAAGCAGCTGGTGAAGGCAAGTTAAACGCCAAATTACGTAAATACAGGTGCAAGGACTTGGAGCTGTTACATCTATTTTGGGCTAATGGTGACATCATCAAATAGAGGAAGAAAGACACCGCTATCAATATTTTTCAGTCAGGATACCAAAATAAGATGGAAAATATAGAGGCATCGCCTCACTTTCTTGGAAGACTGTCTTGCCTTTCAACTTGGGAGACTAGCCTAAAGAATAATCAATTTTACAAAATATTTGAGAGAGAGCACTGACAATTTTTAAAGTCAATTCTGCCATCAACCTTTCCTGTTTTCAAATTTCGGTGAACTTGATTTCACTTGTAGTTTGCATTGTTTGCTTGTTTGTTTTCTTTTATGGTATAAGTTAAGCACCTACTATGTGTCACTGTTCTAAGCGCTGGGGTAGGTACAAGTCAATTAGGTCGGACACGGTTCCTGTCTCGCATGGGGCTCACAGTGTTAAGTAGGAGGGAGGACAGGTTATGAATCCCCGTTTTAC
Source organism: Ornithorhynchus anatinus (assembly GCF_004115215.2). Lineage (NCBI taxonomy): Eukaryota > Metazoa > Chordata > Mammalia > Monotremata > Ornithorhynchidae > Ornithorhynchus > Ornithorhynchus anatinus. Next base: position 39,397,014 of record NC_041739.1, read on the forward strand.
AGTTGAGGAAACAGAGAAGTTAAGTGACTTGCCCAACGTCACGCAGCAAGCAATTGGCAGAACAATTGGCAGAGGTAATAATAATAACGTTGGTATTTGTTAAGCACTTACTATGTGCAGAGCACTGTTCTAAGCGCTGGGGTAGATACAGGGTCATCAGGTTGTCCCACGTGAGGCTCACAGTCTTAATCCCCATTTTACAGATGAGGGAACTGCGGCCCAGAGAAGTGAAGTGACCTGCCCACGGTCACACAGCTGACAAGTGGCAGAGCCGGGAGTCGAACCCATGACCTCTAACTCCCAAGCTCGGACTCTTTCCGCTGGGCCACGCTGCTTCTCTAAGATTAGAATCCATGGCCTCTGACTCTCAGGCCCACGCTCTTTCCATCAAGCCAGGCTACATTAGTTCTGGAAAGATTTTGCACAGACCAATCGGCAGGCGAACAATCAACGTTTTTTAAAAAGTTAAGTTCCCAGAAACATGCTTAACGTTTTTTAAAAAGTGAAGTTCCCAGACTCTACACAATATACGAAAGACTCATTGAATATGAAGATAAAATTTAACGAGAAGAATGGTAGTTGGCTCTCCAGGGGTATTGCAATTGCTGAATTTGCAACTCGTAGAGCAACCTCAGACTTAAAAGCGTTACCCTTAGCGGAGATGACGATTATGGGATTGGTTAAGCACTTCCCATGAGTCAAGGATTGGTTTAAGTGCAGGGTAGGTGAATATATAGCAGTGTGGCCAAGTGGGCAGAGCACGGGCCTGGAAGTCAGAAGGCCCTGGGTTCTAATCCTGGCTCCTCCACCTTTCTGTTGTGTGACCTTGGGCAAGTGACTTCACTTCTCTTGTGCTTTAGTGACCTCATCTGTAAAATGAGGATTAAGACTGTGAGCCCCATATGGGACAGGGACTGTGTCTAACCTGATTTGCTTGTAGCCACCCCAGCGCTTAGCACAGTGCCTGGCACATATTAAGCACCTAACAAACATCGGAATCATTATTATCGTTACATGAGACATGGAAAGAGGTAGGTTTAAGTAGAAAGGGTGATTCCTGAGGCATCGAGGGTGAAGAGCCATTTTTTTCCCCTAGGCATCTATTTTCCTCACTCTCCTGGTCCTGGGACCTAGGAGCTTGTAGAATTTGGCTGGATGTGGAAGAAAGAGATCGATTAGTCAAGGAGAGGGGGTAACGTCATAAAATCAAGGCCATGCGATAGGTGTAGCCATCTAGGCCCGCTGGATAACAAGATCGTAAAGTTAGATGAGTCCTCAAGAATTCGCTAGGCCATTAGTCGACTTCAAGCATGGCTGCACCTAAATCATTCCAGAAACATAATTATCTACCTTCAATTTCCAAAATCTCCAGGGAATGATATCTTTCGATGCCTCGCTCTGGCAACTCGGAATCTCAATTTTCAGCAAGTTCTCAATGGTGTTCTTCTAGAGCGTCGTGGAAATAAACCAATTCCACCCATGAGTCAGGACGAATCTTCATCGGCCACCCCTGACTCTTCTACAGTTCCTATCGAGGGACCAGAGATTAATAATAATAATACCGTTTGGGAAGGAAGATTATGATGTAATTCAGTGTCTCGTTCCCGGCCTAAAAACCTACTCTCCTACTACCGCCCGGCCCACACACTTCGCTCCTCTAATGCCAACCTACTCACTGTACCTCGATTTCATTTATCCCGCCGTGGGCCTCTCGCCCAAATCCCGCCTCTGGCCTGGAACGCCCTCCCCATTCGGATCCGACAGACGATTACTCTCTCCACCTTCACAACCTTCAGGCTCATCTCCTCCAAGAGGCCTTCCCTGACTAAGCCCTCCTCTCCTCTTTTCCCTTCTGTGTCTCCCTGACTCGCTCCCTTGATTCACCTCCCTCCTCCCAACCCCACAGCATTTATGTCCATATCCATTATTTATCTGCCACTTGTCAGCTGTGTGACTGTGGGCAAGTCACTTAGCTTCTCTGTGCCCCAGTTACCTCATCTGGAAAATGGGGATTGACACTGGGAGCCTCATGTGGGACAACCTGATTACCCTGTGTACCCCGGTGCTTAGAACAGTGCTCTGCACATAGTAAGCGCTTAATAAATATCAACATTATTACTATTATTAGGGAAGCAGCGTGGCTCAGAGGAAAGAGCTCGGGCTTGGGAGTCAGTGGTCATGGGTTCTAATCTCAGCTCTGCCGCTTGCCAACTGTGTGACTTTGGGCAAGTCACTTAACTTCTCTGTGCCTCAGATACCTCATCTGGGAAATGGGGATGAAGACTGTGAGCCTCACGTGGGACAACCTGATGACCCTGTATCTGCCCCAGCGCTTAGAACAGTGCTCTGCACATAGTAAGCGCTTAACAAATACCAACATATTATATTTATTTTTATCCATGTCTGTCTCCCCCTCTAAGGATAATAATAACTGTGGTATATAATAATAATAATTTTGGTATTTGTTAAGCGCTTACTGTGTGCCAAGCACTGTTTTAAGCGCCGGGTAGATACAAGGTGATCAGGTTGTCCCACACGGGGCTCGCAGTCTTAATCCCCATTTTCCAAATGAGGTAACTGAGGCACAGAGAAGTGACGTGCCCAAAGTCACACAGCTAAGTGGCAGAGCCGGGATTAGAATCCACGACCTCCGACTCCCGTGCCCGGGCTCTTTCCATTGAGCCACGCTGCTTCTCATATGTATGTTACACGTTAAGCGCTCACTATGTGCCAGGCACAGTTCCAAGTTCCGGGGTAGACACTAGCTAATCAGGTTGGACGTGGTCCAAGACTCACATGGGGCTCACAGTCTTAATCTCCATTTTCCAGATGAGCTAACTGAGGCACAGAGAAGTTCACTGACCTTTGCATGCAGCAGGCAAGTGTCAGAGCTGGGATTAGAACCCTGGGCCTTCTGACTCCCGGACCGTAAGCTCGCTGTGGGCAGGGAATGTGCCTATAATCTGTTATATTGCTGCGATGTACTCTCCCGAGCACTTACTTCGGTGCCCTGCAACCGGGTTGTGCTCAATAAATACGATTGATCCATAAAGGAGGTTGTCAATTGGGTCCGCGGCTTGTTTCTGCCAATTCTCCTATCTTCCGATTGCACTGCAGCATTTCAAAGGGTTAGATTCCTTCTCTCCGCGTTCTTGGCCCCTCTCCATCGCTACTAAGCAAACCACCCCCCTTTCCGTCCCTCAGGACCCTTGTTCCCGACATGTTCTGAGCCCACTGGATCTCGGGGATAAAAGCTACTTATCGTTGCCCGATCTCCCTGTCCTCCTAACAGGGGACATCCAGCCACGGTGCCTCGCTGGAAACAAGCACTGTCTCCGCTCTTTCGAGGAATCTCTTTCTCATCCTGCCTTCCACCATCCTGGCGGGAAAAAGGGAACGGCCCCTGCATCACGAGACCTCCATAAAAGCCTCGGGAAGCCGTGATATAGCAGCTGCTGTGGCTACGGGTGTGTCTTGAACTCTGAACCGCAAGGGACCTGAAATTCTGATTTTTTTAAAAAAAATTTGGTATATCTGCCCTTGTCTATTACTTTGCTTTAGTATTATATCAGTTTCACGACTCCTGTTGATTGCTGCGGACGGAATGGGTGTGCTATGTCGTTATCGTGTACTCTCCCAAGAACTTAGAACAGTGCTTGGCACACAGTAAGCACTTAATAAATATGATGGATTGATTGATTGATTGATTGATTGATTGATTGATGTGTGGTCGCCAGGCTCCTCTCCACCACTTATTCCCTCGAGGGACAGAATCCATGGTTAATTCCCACCTGTGTAATTTTTCCAACCGCTTAGTACAGTGCTCTGTATATAGAAAGTGCTGAATAAATAATAATAACTGTGGTATGTTTTTAAGTGCTTATTAATACTCATGATGGTATTTGTTAAGCACTTACTACGTGCCAAGCACTGTTCTAAGCGCTGGGGTAGATACAAGGTCATCAAGTTGACCCACATGGGGCTACAATCTTAATCTTCATTCTACAGATGTGGTAACTGAGGCCCAGAGAAGTTAAGTGACTTGCCCAAAGTCACACAGCTGGTAAGCGGCTTATTGTGTGCCAAGCACTGAACTAAATGCTAGGTAGATACAATACATGCAAGTTGGACCCAGTTCCTGTCTCACAATGGGGCTCACAGTTTAAATAAGAGGGTAAAGCCTCAGCCTCTGCCACTTGTCTGCTCTGTGACCTTGTGCAAGTCACTTCCCTTCTCTGTGACTCAGTTCTCTCATCTGCAAAATGGGGATTAAGACCGTGAACCCCACGTGGGACAAAGACTCGGTCCAACACGATTAGCTCGTACCTACCCCAGGGCTTAGTACAGTACCTGGCACGTAGTAAGCGCTTAACAAATACCATAAAAATAGGTGAGAAGATGTTTAATCCCCATTTTATAAATGAGGAAACAGGTTCAAAGTCACACAGCAAGTAAGTGGAAGAATCAGGATCTGAACCCAGGTCCTCTGATTCCCAGGTCTGTGCTCTCCCAGACTAAACTCCCCCCATCCCCGACTTTTCCTCTGCTCCTCCTCCCCTCCCCATCGCCCCGACTCACTCCCTTTTCTTTACCTCCCTCTACCCCCTCCCAGGACTTGTGTATATATGTATTAATAATAATAATAACGTTGGTATTTGTTAAGCGCTTACTATGTGCAGAGCACTGTTCTAAGCACTGGGGTAGATACAGCTTCAGACCACGTGAAGCTCGCAGTCTTAATCCCCATTTTACAGATGAGGTGAGGCCCAGAGAAGTTAAGTGACTTGCCTTCAGTCACACAGCTGACAAGTACATATTTATAATTCTATTTATTTATATTAATGATGTATATAGACATATAATTCTATTTATATTAGTGCTATCGATGCCTGTTTACTTGTTCCGATGCCTGTCTCCCCCCTTCTAGACTGTGAGCTCGTCATCGGCGGAGATTGTGTTTCTCTGTTGCCGAATTGTACTTTCCAGGTCCTCAGAACAATGCTCTGCACACAGTAAGCGCTCAATAAATATGATTAAATGAATAAATGAATGCTCTTTCCGCTAGATCACGCCGCTCTTAGTACAGCTACTAGACCTCTCCTCCATAAGAAGATTCCCGGGCAGACATCTTCCTTGCATTGATATGAATTGTGCAAGTCTTCATGCCGTTCTTAAAAAATACTTTCTCCGTCCCATCTCCTTCGCATGTGACATCTGATCAAGAAAAGTAAGGCTTACTTGTCGAGTCTGGAATTGGGATTCGGGTTGACGTGGCCTCCCCAGTAGAGTCGATGTTCGACGATGTGGCCTCAACATACTCGATGTCGGCATCAAAAAGTAATACATTTATTAGCAGAAATTGCACCACAGGCGGACGTGTTCGGAAACATATGCGAAGCAGGACACGGAGTCTACACGAAAGACGTGAAGGCAATTATTAAATTTGGCAACGAAATCTGGACTTGGCGTGAAGGAGATAAAAAGGAAATACAAAGTGCCAAAGTGAAATTTCTTACACCACTCGCTGGATATACCAAAGGGATCAGATTCAAAGTGAAAAAACATGCAGACAATTTAAAAATTGATAGCGTAGCAGATTCTATTGAAAACAGGATCAAAATTCTCAGAAAGGAAAATGAGGTAGGGGAGAGCGGGTTAGAGATAAAAAGGTTTTTAAGCAATTGATTTGTCTGAGAACGCCCACATTAAAGAGACAACACTATCGCCCCAAATGACATTAATAACGATGCTATTTGTTAAGCTCTAACTGTGTGCCGAGCACTGTTCTAAGCGCTGGGGGAGATACAAGGTAATCAGGTTGTCCCACGTGGGGGTCACGGTCTTAATCCCCGTTTTACGGATGAGGGAACTGAGGCCCAGAGAAGTGAAGTGACTTGCCCAAAGTCACACAGCTGAAAAGTGGCAGAGCCGGGATCATTCATTCATTCAATAGCATTTATTGAGCGCTTACTATGTGCAGAGCACTGTACTAAGTGCTTGGAATGGACAATTCAGCAACAGATAGAGACAATCCCTGCCCAACTGACGGGCTCACAGTCTAATCTGGGGAGACAGAGAAAAACAATAGCAATAAATAGAATCAAGGGGATGTACATCTCATTAACAAAATAAATACGGTAGGTTTCGCACAGAATAACCGTTACGTACACCCCTAGATTGAATGGGTCTCGTAAACACCTAGCAGTCTTGGATATACCAGCGCATCAGGGCTTTTTTTCTTTTTATGGTATTTGTAAGCGCTTACTACACGTCAGGTACCGTGCTAAAAGTGCTGGGGTAGCTTTTTTTAAAATTATATTTGTTATGCACTGTGTGCCAGGCACCGTACTAAGCCCCGCCAGAGATATTTTTTACGGTATCTCTTGAGCGCTTACTGTGTGCCAGGTACTGAGCGCTGTACTGTACTGAGCGCTGGGGTAGATGGAAACTAATCAGGTTGGACTCAATCCGTGTCCCACGTGGGGCCCACAGTCTTAATCTCCATGTTATAGATGAGCTCACTGAAGCCCAGAGAAGTTTAACGACTTTCCAAGGTCATACAGCAGAACAGTGACAACGTGCACTGGGTTGGGGTGGGCTGAGGGTTTGGAAGTCCCGCTTCAACGGGGTTCGAGGTCCCTACGGCCAGGGGTGGCCACCTGCCAGCTTCCGTGCCGCTCCGGGTCTTTTATTAATAATAATAATAATAATAGTATTTGTTAAGTGCTCACGATGTGCCAGGCACTGTACTAAGGCATGGCTCAGTGGAAAGAGCACGGGCTTTGGAGTCAGAGTTCATGGGTTCGAATCCCGGCTCGGCCACTTGTCAGCTGTGTGACTTTGGGCAAGTCACTTAACTTCTCTGTGCCTCAGTTACCTCATCTGTAAAATGGGGATGAAGACTGTGAGCCCCACGTGGGACAACCCGATTCCCCTGTGTCTACCCCAGCGCTTAGAACAGTGCTCGGCACATAGTAAGTGCTTAACAAATACCAACATTATTATCATTATTATTAAATCGGGCTGAACAACAGTTAGAAGCCACCACCTCTAATTTCCAAGCCCACGCTCTTTCCGCTAAGCCTTGCTTCTTAATTTGCCCAAGGTAGCACAGCAGACAAGTGGCGGATCGGGGATTAAGGTCGGTATTTTTGGTAAGCGCTTACTATGTGCACAGCACTGTTCTAAGCGCTGGGGTAGATACAGGGGAATCAGGTTGTCCCACGTGAGGCTCACAGTCTTAACCCCCATATTACAGATGAGGTAACTGAGGCACAGGGAAGTTAAGGGACTTGCCCACAGTCACTCAGTTGACAAGGCCCATGACCTCTGACTCCCACGCCCGTGCTCTTCCCACTTCACCTAAACATTACCTAAAGTTGTCTAAAAATAACAGACTAGTAACCCCGAGAACACAAAGACACCGAAACGCGTCGTGGGCGGGAAAAATGTCTATCGACAGCGTGGCTCAGTGGAAAGAGCCCGGGCTTGGGAGTCAGAGGTCATGGCTTCGAATCCCAGCTCGGCCACTCGTCAGCTGTGTGACCGTGGGCAAGTCACTTCGCTTCTCTGTGCCTCAGTTCCTTCATCTGGAAAATGGGGATTAAGACTGTGAGCCTCACGTGGGACAACCTGACTACCCTGTATCTACTCCAGCGCTTAGAACAGTGCTCTGCACGGAGTAAGCACTTAACAAATACCAACATTATTATCGTTTTTATTACACCCTCCCAAGTGCTTAGTAGAGTGCTCTGCACAGAGTCAGCGCTCAGTGAATACCGCCGTTGGATTTAACATGACCAGAGTGCTGCCTGCTCTATTTCACCGGTTGTAACCTGGGTTGGAAAACAGCCAAAGTGTGTCAAAGAATTCCCCCGTCAGCCAAGATCAACTCTTCCTCGTTCAGCGACTGCCTTTGGCCCCGTTATGAGGTTACGCACACAAATGCAGCTGCGGCTTAGCGAGACCTAGAAGGATAGTGCAGATGGCTTACCTTATGGGGGTTGTGTTTTGGGGGGGGGGCTATGATTTGTCACTCCGAGGTCACACTTCTGTGCGTAATCTAAGAGTGTAAGAAAGGTGCCGGTATCCAGGCAGCTCACCGCACCGACGGGAGCTATGGGGTAGGGCCTTCTTCAATGTGGTGCATTTTTTATTTTTTTTTGGTAAAAGGAGAGAATAATAATAATCATAATGATGATGTCCGTTAAGAGCTTACTATGTGCCAAGCAGTGTTCTAAGTGCTGGGATAGATAAGCAGGTTGTCCCACGTGGGGCTCACAGTCTTAATCCCCATTTTACAGACGAGGGAACTGAGGGACAGAGAAGTGAAGCGACTTGCCCAAAGTCACACAGCTGGAAAGTGGCGGAGCCGGGATTAGAACCCACGACCTCTGACTCCCTAGCCCGGGCTCTTTCCACTAAGCCACGCTGGGAAGAACACAGATTCATAATTTGCGTTATTGGGCCCTGACAAATTCCCCGGGGACCCCGGGGCCGGCACCTGAAAGCTCTGTGTGGGCAGGAAATGTGTCTGTTATAATTATCATATTGTAGTCTCCCAAGCGTTGAGTTCAGGGCTCTGCATACGGTAATTGCTCAATAAATACGATTGATTGACTGCTTGACTTACAGGACTTAGTCCTAACCCAAAAGAAATGAGCCCAAGGAATTTTCACAAAAGTGAAAAATGCCATCTCCTCGCTTGATTCATAATAATAATAATGTTGGTATTTGTTCAGCGCTTACTACGTGCAAAGCACTGTTCTAAGCACTGGGGGGATACAAGGTGATCAGGTTGTCCCATGCGGGGCTCGCGGTCTTCATCCCCCTTTTACAGATGAGGTCACTGAGGCCCAGAAAAGTGAAGTGACTTGTCCAAGCTCACCCAGCTGACAAGCGGCGGAGCCGGGATTAGAACCCACGACCTGTGGCTTCCAAGCCCGGGCCCCTTCCACTGAGCCACGCTGCTCCTATGTTGACCGACGGTTTGTCGCCTCACTAGCACTCACCCTGACTTTGTAAAGCACTTTGAATTTTTTGAAAACCTTTCGTATCCATCGATTATACTCATTAAGCTCTTCCCGTGCGTAGAGCACTGTACTAAATGTGTAAAGCACAGACCACCATAGACAGATGGGTCTTAACCGAGCCTCGTTTCTTTAGGGCACAGGGACCGGGGGTGAACTCATAGTTTTGTAGCTTCATACAGTGCTTGGCGCAAAGTAAGCGCTCAACAAACACCACAGTTATTGGTAGCATTTGTTCACTATGCCTCCCAGTAGGAATACTTCTTTCGTAGAGTCATCCTCCATATTAATTGCCTTGCCTTCTTTATTTTCCTGTGATAGACGTGATTGTTGTACGAAACCAACTCTCTTGCTCCAATTTCAGAGTGGACAAGGGGTAGTGAGGGTGACTTGGCAAACTAGAAAAGTAAGGACACATTGCTTTTAAGGTGGGGAGACGTTAGGATGTTGAGAGACTTAAGATGTTAAGGTGGGGAGAGAGGGAAAGTTGCCACAGTTCCCTTGGGAGATTAATTATACCCTTGGGGTGAGCGATACATTTTATTTGACTAATTTTACTTCCTCTCTAATTTTTCTGAAACACGAAAAAGATGAGGAATTTCAGCATTTTAGTCCCCCGTTCTGAGGTTTACAGCCTCTGGGGCCTTACAGGAAGCACCAAAAAACTATTTATCTTACTTTCTGTGTCATTTTTCCAGGTGAGGGGCAGTAAGAGGTTGTTACTTTGTGTTGGGGGTTTGGAAAAAAAAAAAAGAAAATTCAGTTCCCTGTCTAGTAAAGAATGGATGGCAGCAAATGCTGTGGTCTTCTCCTGCTAGTCCGACTTTTCCTTCAATCAAGCCATCCATCGGTGATATTTATTAAGCACTTACTGCATACAGAGCCATTCGTGAGGAAACAAAGGCTTAAAGCAGTTCTTCCCCACATAGGGGAAGCAGCGTGGCTCAGTGGAAAGAGCCCGGGCTTGGGAGTCAGAGGTCATGGGTTCGACTCCCGGCTCCGCCACTTGTCAGCTGTGCGACTGTGGGCAAGTCACTTAACTTCTCTGGGCCTCAGTTTCCTCGTCTGTAAAATGGGGATTAACTGTGAGCCTCACGTGGGACAACCTGATGACCCTGTATCTACCCCAGCGCTTAGAACAGTGCTCTGCACGTAGTAAGCGCTTAACAAATACCAACATTATTATTATTATTCTTAAAGAAGAGTCCGAATGGACTAAGCGGGTGAAGAGTTCTCACGCTCGCCACCAGATGTAGGAAGAACGTTTCGAGTTGGTGCTTTTGAGTTCCCAACATGTGAGGTGCTGCCCATGAGGGTACCGTGCTGACATCTCAAGTGTGTCTTGGCAACTGAGGTTCCGATGGGTGCCATATTAGTGGAAAGAGCCTGGGCTTCGGAGCCAGAGGTCATGGGTTCGATTTCCCGGCTCTGCCTGTGGGCAAGTCACTTAACTTCTCTGTGCCTCAGTTACCTCATCTGTAAAATGGGGATTAACTGTGAGCCTCACGTGGGACAATCTGATTACCCTGTATCTACCCCAGCGCTTAGAACAGTGCTCTGCACATAGTAAGCGCTTAACAAATACCAACATTGTTATTATATTAGATCTCTGTGCCAGGTTGGATGAGCGGTCAACCTCCTGTACCAGTAGTTCTAACTGCCAAGGCGAGACAAGATAGGGAGCACTTCGAAGAATGTCACTAAATAACCACATCAATTCCGCCCCCGAACCAACAGTCCCCGACTTGTTTCCAAAATCCAACTCCCAGTGATGACAACGGAATGGTTCCACAACAGCTGTTTGGACTGTTCGGCAGGGTTGGTCTCGTAAACCGAAAGCAATAAAGACCAAGGAACCTTTGCGGCTTCTATGGGTTTCTTCCCGGAACTGTTAGAAGGGACGTCTGTTTCGAGCTCTCCTTTCTTTGTCCATTTTTTTTTTAGAGATACAGTGCAGCATCAAGAGTTTATGTTACAATGCAGGGTGACACTTCAATCAAAGACAAAGCCATGGAAACCAAATATTCTACATACAGTCACAGCAGGGTAAGAGAGCCTACATGAAGAAGAGGGAGAAGAATGGTCTTGCCTACTTTTGCCAAAAAGCAGAGAAAATCAAAACCATCAAGCCCTTACGTACTGTGACTAGAATTGAATTCAGTATTTACACATAGCAATAGCGTGAGCCTAGCACAGTCTGGTGTCCCACTGAGAATTTCTTATACAGGGCATTTCCTTGCGCTCATCGGTTAATAATAATAATGGTACTTGTTAAGCGCTTACTCTGTGCCAGACACCGTTCTAAGCTCCGGGGCAGATACAAGGTCATCAGGTTGTCCCACGTAGGGCTCGCGGTCTTAACCCCCATTTTACAGATGAGGGAACTGAGGCACAGAGAGACGAAGGGACTTGCCCAAAGTCGCCCAGCAGACGAGTGGCGGAGGCGAGATTAGGACCCACGTCCTCTGACTCCCAGGCCCCTGCTCTTGCCACTAGGCCACTCTGCTTCTCACTAGGCCACGCTGCTTCTGTGGTCTCCCGCTTCTAGACCCTGAGCCCGATGTTGGATAGGGATTGTCTCTATTGGTTGCTGAATTGTGCTTTCCAAGAGTTTAGTCCAATGCTCTGCACACAGTAAGCACTCAGTAAGTAGCGGCGTGGCTCAGTGGAAAAGAACACGGGCTTGGGAGTCAGAGGTCATGGGTTCGAATCCCGGCTCCGCCACTTATCAGCGGTGTGACTGTGGGCAAGTCACTGAACTCCTCTGAGCCTCGGTGACCTCATCTGTAAAATGGGGATTAAGACTGTGAACCTTACGAAGGACAATCTGATTACCCTGTAGCTCCCCCAGCGCTTAGAACAGTGCTCTGCACATAGTAAGCGCTTAACAAATACCGACATTATTATTATTATTATTATTAAGTACGATTGAACGAATGAATGGTTACCCTCATCTAGTAACGTTTACCATTATGTCAACCAGGATGTAGTCTAGCTTTGTCAACCTACTGGTCGCGAGCCAGTGCCTCTGCTCAACTCCTGAGATTTCCTTCGAAAACCCGAGAAATGATGAATCAGTGACGTTTGGAAGGCTTCTTCGGGAAGACCAATACTAATAGTATCTCAGAGTAGGTAGGACAATCGGTCAATCAATCAACAATTCATTCAATTCAGTCGTATTTATTGAGCACTCATCGTGTGCAAATCACTGTACTAAGCACTTGGGAGAGTATAAGTCGACAACACACACTTTCCCTGCCCACAGTGAACTCACAGTCTAGAGATGGCATTTATTGAGCACTTACTCTGCTCAGGGGGCTGTACTAAGAACATGGGACAACACAACAAAGTTAATAATAATAATAATGTTGGTATTTGTTAAGCGCTTACTACGTGCAGAGCACCGTTTTAAGCGCTGGGGTAGATACAGGGTCATCAGGTTGTCCCACGTGAGGCTCACAGTCTTCATCCTCATTTTACAGATGAGGCAACTGAGGCACAGAGAAGTGAAGTGACTTGTCCACAGTCACAAGCAGTGTGGCTCAGTGAAAAGGGCATGGGCTTCGGAATCAGAGGTCATGGGTTCAACTCCCGGCTCTGCCGCTTGTCAGCTGTGTGAGTGTGGGCAAGTCACTTCACTTCTCTGGGCCTCAGTGACCTCATCTGTAAAATGGGGATTAACTGTGAGCCTCACGTGGGACAAACTGATTACCCTGTATCTGCCCCAGCGCTTAGAACAGTGCTCTGCACATAGTAAGCGCTTAACAAATACCAACATTATTAGAGCCGAGCTTTGAACCCATGACCTCTGACTCCCGAACCCGGGCTCTTTCCACTGAGCCACGCTGCTTCTCCACAGTTGCTAGTAGAGAGTTGATAGTCAACTTGCTCTAAAGTTGATAGTCGCGTTCCCTGCCCACCCGGATTTCACGGTCTATCGACAATCCATCCATGGTATTCACCGAGTGCTTACTGTGTGCAGAACACTGGACTAAGCACTTGAGAGAGTACAACATGACGAGTTGGTAGACGGGTTCCCCGCCCACAACAAGCTTACAGCCTCGGGGCCCATACAGGAGCTTAGATTCGTAGACTCGTAGAGTCGGTCAGTAGCTGTTCATCGGATCCCTCAGGAATTATATTTCAGCCGAGTGCAGCATGGGTATTCTCTATAGGTGAGCCTGGGCACTAGCGAGGAGCTAAGTAAGCCCACCGTGGACCAGGATTATCTCTCTTTATTGCTGAATTGTACTTCCCAAGCGCTTACTAGGGTGCTCTGCACACAGTAAGCGCTCAAGAAATAAGATCGAATGAAACGGGCAGCTGCTTGAAGGAACTGAAAGCGCTGGAGGTGTGAAGGGAGCGGCCTAGATTGCTTCGGGTCTGCAGCCAACCAACCTCTCTGAGCACCTCAGAGGAAAGATTCATTCACTAGTATTTATTGAGCGCTAACTACGTGCACTGTCCTAAGAGCTCGGAATGGACAAATCGGTAACAGATAGAGACAGGCCCTGCCCTTTGACGGGCTTACGGTCTAATCGGAAGGACGTTCCGGGGATAGAACCGGCTGGGCTCAGATAGAGTGGACGGGGTGGAGGTTGGTTGCTTCTCTAATTTAGGATTTGAGGGCTAGGAGCCTAGGACACCCCCTTGCTCTTAGCCTAGGCGGTGTCCCTTCCCGTCCTTGCCCCGGCAAACGTGGCTTTCTACTGAGAGTGGGTCCTTCTCAAGGAAGGGACCGCAGGAGGTGGTAGATTGCAAGCTTGTTGCGGGCAGGGAACTTGTCTACCAGCTCTGTCATAGTGTACTCTCCCAAGTGTTTGGTACAGTGCTCTGCACAAAGTAAGTGCTTAATAAATACGACCGATTCATTAGTGGGAGCCCTTCTGGAGCTAGACCGGGATGTCGAAGTCAGGAAAGGTGCCTCTGAGTGACCTCACATCACATAAAGATACAGATGAAAACGTTTTGACCTTTTTCTTCAACCTCTCAGAGAAGCAACATACCCTAGTTGAAAAAACATAGGCCTGGGAGTCAGAGGGCTTGGGTTCTGAGCCCAGTTCTACCGTCTGCCTACAGTGTGACCTTGGGCAAGTCATTTAACTTCTCTGGGCCTCCTCACTCACAACTGTCACTCTGGCTTGGTGGCTCGGCTAGGGAGAGTGGGGATAGGATTTTCTGCCACATGACAGCCTGCATTTCCTCTGGCCAACACCATCCCGGAGTTTACCGTTCATTTTCCTGGGTCACCATGCTTGGCGTGGTGTCTTGCTGCTGTTGAGTCGTCTCCGACCCATAGCGACGCCGAGGACACATCTCTCCCAGAACGCCCCATCTCCATCTGCAGTCGTTGTGGTAGGTAGCCATAGAGCTGTCTTGGTACAAACATGGAAGTGGTGTCCGTTGCCTCCTTCCATGCAGTAAACATGAATTTCTGCCCGCGACTCCTGCTGCCCAACACAGACGAGTTTCGCCTTGTAGCCGATGGCCTTCCAGTCGCTAGCCACTGGCCAAGCCGGGAACGGAACGGACAGGCCTCTGCTTGACTCTCCCTCCCGTAGTCGGGACGGGTAGAGGACTGGAAACTCTCCAGGTGCGACCCTGAGAGCGGAATGACAAACTAGGAACTAGCATTTATCCAGAAATATATTTGGATCAATTAATCAGTTGTATTTATTGAACACGTAGTATGTGCAGAACACCCTACTAAGTGCTTGGGAGAGTACATTACAACAGAATTAGACAACTCTATTCTTCCGAAATGGACGCGACCGGATCATTTTGAATTGTAGTATCCTGCTTTAGAGAAGCAGCGTGGCTCAGTGGAAAGAGCCCGGGCTTGGGAGTCAGAGTTCATGGGTTCGAATCCCTGCTCTGCCACTTGGCAGCTGTGTGACTGTGGGCAAGTCGCTTCTCTGTGCCTCAGTGACCTCATCTGTAAAATGGGGATTAACTGTGAGCCTCAGGTGGTACAACCTGATGACCCTGTATCTACCCCAGAGCTTAGAACAGTGCTCTGCACATAGTAAGTGCTTAACAAATACCAACATTATTATTAGGGAAGAGCTATGTTTAAGGGGCTCCCAGAAAGGCCAATAAAATTACAGTCAAGAAGCATGTAAGGTAAATGAGGAAATATGTTGCTTCATCCCAACAGGACAGACTTCCTAAAAGTCTTTTCTGAAGTCAAAGCTCCTTTCGAACCCGTATCTGTTGATCATCTTCAGGTTTATAACAGTGGAGTACTGGTTTCTAAAATACGTTGCCATGGAATGAGAATGTGAGCTAATTATTCAAGACTTTGAATTTTCAGCTGTGTGTCACATCCACCAATTGAAAAAGTTTTACCCAGGACACTAACTCCAGGCTTCACACCAAAGGTGCTTCAGTTCATAAGGCCCAGGTTCCTGCTCCATCAAAATCAACCAGAAACCTCAGACTTTCCTTGCCAGATAAATGAGTCCTGAACTCCTAAACTCAATGACCCCCCCCAATATCACCTAGATATTCGTGAATAAAATTTGCAGTATTTGTTAAACCCTTACTAAGTACCAAGCATTGTAGTGAGCACTGGGATAGAAACCAGATAATCAGATCGGACACATCTCCTGTCCCTCGAGGGGTTCACAGTCTAAGGAGGGCTAAGAGTAGGTTTCTTACTCCCTTTCGGCAGATGAGTAAACTGAGGCCCAGAGAAGTTAAATGACTTGCCCAAGGTCACACTGCAGGCAAATGGTGGAACTGGGCTCAGAACCCAAAATCTCTGACTTCCAGGCCTATGTTTTTTCAACTAGGGTATGCCGCTTCTCTGACAGGATGAACACGTCTTCCACGTACTTTCAGAAACCACACTGAACCAGATACTCTACCCTTACACTCTTCTTTATTTCCACAAGTAGAAACAACCCCTCTAAACTCTGCCTGTGACCTACATACACAACTCTTACCACAGAAACGGTACTCCCTTCTCAGGTCACGTGGAATGATCACTAATTCTTGGGTAGCCACCACTGAATTCATTTTTTCCCCCATCACCTCCAGATTGGCACCTCATGAAAGGCCCTTCTTAGATGCAGCTAAAATAAGGAATTACAGAAACTAGAAGAACGGCTCTTTTTGCAGACTCATATTTTAGGAAACCAGAATGGGAAAGGGAGATGGTGTTTATTAATCTGAAAATTAAAAGAGACAGAATGCTCTTTTACTCTTCCAATTCCCATGTCAAGGAGTTCGTTAAATGTCACACCTAATGCGGCCTCTGGAGAAAGAAACCAAATGTGCAAGAGTGGAATCCAGCAAAGTTACGTGAACTCTCTCATCTCTGCATTGCTTTGTTTTGATTTTTGCATTGCAAATCCTCTTCTGCACTCAATCTCCAGAAGAGTCCCTGGCAACATCCAAGAGAGGTTGACCTCGGGAAAAGTGAGTCCAACATTCAGTGAAAAGCCACCGTGGAGAGAATGGGAGCACGCAAAGAAACGTAACTCTCTTCTCCATTGCCATTTCCCCAGCACTTCATCCACTACTGGTGGATCACACACATGGCCGGAGAGTAGAATTTACTTACCAACGACCATCGCCACAGATTTCAATATTGGCGATGAACCCCACGCATCCAAGTGTTTGGCAAAGGTAGCGGGTTTGTTAACCCATCTTTTCTCTTCTATTTCCTCTCAAATTTTACTATTTCCAGAAAGCTAGACATCGCTCAAACAGCCTGAATTACCTCATGATGAATGAGAAGCAGATAGAGTCCTTTTATTACCCCCAAACTGTCTCCTTGATGCAGTTAGTAGGTGAGAGAAGGAATTGTGTTTTATATGTTCAGTACAGCACTTAGCAAGCCGCGGGCACTTAATAACCTTTAAATAGTAACAGTCTGTTCTCCTCTACCAGGATCGTGAATAGCACCACTACGTGAGTCAAATTTTTCTCCGCTTACTTGCACAAACGCCACTTTAACGTCTTTTATCCGTTGTTGTGGTCTCTTTAAACCAAAAGTAAAATTAAATAAAAAACCCAAAGCGACGGTCTAGGTTGGCAGCTGAAGAAAACCTCTGTACAGAGGGCAGGGAAAATAATTGACGGCAACATGTGAAGATGGCCAAAATCAAACTCAAGCATCAATAACTGGCCCAGACTGTTTCTGACCCGGGCAGTCAGAAGTCAGAAGATAATTTTGTTTATGGTATTTGTTAGGCACTTATTCTATACCAGGCACTGTCCAACTTAGGTTGGACACAGTCCCTGTCCCACACGGGACTCCAGTCTTAGCCCCCATTTTACAAATGAGGTAACTGAGGCACGGAGAAGTTAAGTGACTTGCCTAAGGTCACACAGCAGACCAACAGAGGAGGAGGGATTAGAACTCAGGTGCTCTGACTTCCAAGCCTGTGCTCTATCCACTAGACCATGCTGTTTTTCAGATTTTCTTTTACTAAGGTACTTTGGCAAATCCATGAAGACTGAAAAAGTAAAACCGAGGAATCTACCCAATAGAATTGTCCTTCACAAACTAAGTCCAAACAATGACAGTTTCAAATTCCCTTTCACTTACAAGGAACCTGAGCCAACTGCGGTGTCTTTCAGAGTAAGGGAGAAAAATCTAGAGCTTAAGGGTCAGAGCTACACAGCTAGAAGCAAGTCAAGAAACCAAGAAGAGTCCATTTTCACATTTGAAATAAAGCACTGGCTGTGATATACGGTGGAAAGGCTAGAGACTGAAAACCCCGCCTTGGTCTCGTATTGTACGAGAGGAAATCAGATTTCAAACTTTCCACACAAAATTTCTTGACCTGCGGGGATAGAACTAAAGGGCCCCTTTAGACTGTAGGATCTTTGTGGCAGGGATTGTGTCAAAGAACACTATTTATCGTACTTTCCCTAACACTTAGTCCAGTCTTCCGCATACAGCGGTGCTCCAAAAATAACACTGATTGATTTGCAAAATGGCAATGTTTAGTTTGATCTACAAAGGGATGAACCACCTCCTGTACTTTTTGAAGGTTCGTTCAGAAGAAAATTGAAGGGATAAATGATGCTTTAGTTGTTAAAAAGACGTTAATTCTACCTGATGGCACATCTGTTCATCTTTTAAAATCTATTTGCTAGCACCTGGTAGAGATTATTTTTTTTCCAAAAGATAGGGCTGAGGTCTCTACTGTTATATCCAGAATTCTTCAGAGACCCCCATCCATCAGCCTAAATTGAGGCCCAAAATGGCATATTTACTGACACTTGTAACTTTAAAAACAGGGCCATAGGCCCAAACTAGTCGACTAGGAGACATCACTCCAACTCTGAGGAATAAAACCTGAAAACCTTGATGCTCTGTCCTAAACTTTTAGCAAGGAAGTCATATTCACATAGGATAATAGGACCAAGATCAATCAATGGTATTTATTCAATCAATCACTCTGACCGTGCATTTACCGTGTGCTGAGCACTGTGCTAAGTGCTTGGGAGAGAAAAATACAGTTGAGAAGGTAGAAATCATCCCTGCCCACTGGGAGTTTACAGACTAGATGGAAAGGATCAAGGTCTTTCCTTTCAGGGTTTATGCTTTGTTGAAATCTTTGTGTATCCCGTGTTGCCCAGACTTTCCTCAGAAAATTTTTCTGCTATTCCACGTGACCCCACTGGGGAGGATAAATCAATCTTGTCTTGTCTCACGCCGTCGAGCTGTTTCCGACCCGTAGCGACACCACGGACATATCTCTCCTAGAATGACCCGCTCTCCATCCGCAATCGTTCTGATAAAGTATCCACAGAGTTTTCTTGGTAAAAATACGCAAGTGGTTTACCATCATCTTCTTCGGTGCAGTAAACTCGAGTCTCCGCCGTCGACTCTCTCTCATGCCGCTGCTGCCCAGGATGGGTGAGTTTTGACTTGTAGCAGATGGCTTTCCATTAGCTATCCACTGCCCAAGCTATGAATGGAATGGACAGGCCTCTGCTTGACTCTACCTCCCATAGCCGCGACTGGTAGATTACTGGAAACTCTCCAGGTGCCACCCTGAGAGGGGATAAATCAATCGGTGGTACTTATTAGGGTGTGTTCAGAGCATTGTACTAAGCACTTGAAAGGGTACAATTAAATTAATCGACATGAACCCTGCCCTCAAGGATCTTAAAATCTAGTGGGGGAGACAGACGCTAAAATCAATTACAGAGAGAAGGGCGTAAGAAACTATAAAGACACGCAGATGTGTCGCAGTGGTTCAGTGAGTACCCACGTGCTTAGATGTCACGAAATGGGAGGAGTGGGAGAAATAGCGTGGTGAGGTGAGAGATTAATCGGGGAAGGTCTCTGGAGTAGAAGCCATTTCAGAATGGCTTTGAAGATGGGCAGTGATGGCCGGATGTGAAGCGGGCAGGGAATTCCAGTCATGAGGGAGGGTGTGAGCCAGGGCTCTGCTGCAAGAGAGAGGAGAATGAGGAGCCAGAGGTCAGTTGCAAGAGAGATGAGAAGGAGGAACTTCCCTGAACTTGTCTTCTAGGGCTGAGAAGTATGAGTTGGTGGTATCCCAGCACCACAACAGAGATTACCACAGCAGCGTGGCTCAGTGGAGAGAGCCTGGGCTTCGGAGTCAGGGATCACGGGTTCGACTCCCGGCTCTGCCACTTGTCAGCTGTGTGACTGTGGGCAAGTCACTTAACTTCTCTGGGCCTCAGTTACCTCATCTGTAAAATGGGGATTAACTGTGAGGCTCACGTGGGACAACCTGATTACCCTGTATCTCCCCCAGCGCTTCGAACAGTGCTCTGCACATAGTCTTCAGTGCTTAACAAATACCAACATCATCATTATTATTATTATTATTATTAAACCCATGGAACCAGCAGTACTCGCATATTTGACTTCAATCGCTGGTGCTGAATCCAGTTTAGTCCCAGGAACACTAGAAGAACCTAACTGCTATAGTCCTGGACTGAAACCCAGGGGTCAGGCCTTCCAATCAATCAATCAATCAATCAATCATATATACTGAACACGTGCATAGCACTATTCTAAGCGCTTGGGAGAGAGCAATACGGTAGAATTAGCAGATATGTTTCCTGCCCATAAAGAGCTTACAGTCTAGGGAAAGAGCTTACAGTCCAAGAGGATGAATCTAAGTCCTCATTTCCCCCTCTTCCTCTCTCCTTCCTACATCACATATGCACTTGGATCTGTCCGCTTTATCATTCCACAGCATTTATGTACATATCCACAATTTATTTTAACGTCTGTCTTCCCCTCTAGATGGTAAGCTCCTCTTGGGCGGGGAGCCTATCTACCATTTCTGCTATATTGTGCTCTGTCAAGCTTTTAGTACTGTGCTCAGCACACAGTAAGTGCTCAATAAGTACCAATGCTTGTCGGATTGATTACGGCCCCCCAGGATCTCTTTTGATCCCACCTCCAACTCTTAGCTCTTACAGATGCTTAGGTATTTTGTAGCTCCTCTGGGGAATAAAAGAGCAGGCTAAATAGCCACCTGGAGATAAGGGACTCTCAGTGGGTTAGGGTGATATAGTGGCTCAAGAGACCTGAGGGCCGTTACCGTTTCCGGAGCTGTAGACTGCATTGACCAAATGACACGTCATCAGATTGAACTGGGCAAGGAAGAGCCCCACAGAAATGATGATGATGATGATGATAACAAAAATTCTGGAATTTAAGTGCTTACTATGTGCCAAGCACCATATAATGACTGGAGCAGATATAAGTTGATCACGTTGAAGAGGAGGCTGCCTCACGTGGACTCACAGTGTAAGGAGGAAGGAGAACTCATGTCCCACCCCCATTTTACCGATGAGGAAAATGAGGCGTCTAGAATTAAAGTAACTTACCCAAGCGCTCACAACAGGTAAGTGACAGAGGCAGGATTAGAATCCAGGTCCTCTGCCACCCAGGCCTAGGCTCTCTCCATTGGGCCGCGCTGCTTCTCTGCTGTGATCAGAGAGCGTTTTTCAGAAAGGCGCCATGATCTAAACTGATAGTCCCTTCAGGACGATAAAAGAGGCTCCCCAGAGATGGAATCCCCCAAGCAAAAGCCTCCTTGCTTTCTGGGCCGATCCCCGCCAACTGTCTTCTCAATTTACTCGGACAAATGTGCACCGGATTTCACTGTCGTGCCTGGTCTCGCTATCTGGCTGTGGGTAGTGGATCGACCGAAGCAAACCACCAGAAGAATGTTCCTGTGCTGGTCTAAGCCATCTCTGTCATTCCGAATTGTATTTTTGGCACCCCAGGGATTCTCCGCCTTGTCCAGAAGATCTGGGTCAAAGGAAAAGTAGAAAAGGAAACAGCTGTGTGTGAACAAAATAGATTCCCAATGCTGGGATGGACAAGAAATAGCTAATTACAGGATTTTGTCATGAAAGAGAAACAGAGTGGCTTAGTGGATAGAGCATGGGCCTGGGAGTCAGAAGGACTTGGGTTCTAATCCCAGCTCTGCCACTTTTCTGCAGTGTGACCTTGGGCAAGTCACTTAACTTCTCTGTTGCCTCAGTTACCTTATTTGCAAAATAGGGATTAAGACTGTGAGCCCTACGTGGGACGGGGATTGCGTCCAACCCAATTTACTTGCCAGTGCTTAGTACAGTGCCTGGAATAATAATAATGATGACGATGGCATTTTTTAAGTGCTAACTATGTGCCAGGGACTGTTTTAAGCACTGGGGTAGATACAATGTTATCAGGTTGTCCCACACGGGGCTCCCAGTCTTAAACCCCATTTTACAGATGAGGTAACTAACTGAGGCACAGAGAGGTGAAGTGACTTGCCCAAAGTCACACAGCTGACAAGTGGCCGAGCCAGAATCAGAACCCGTGACGTCTGACTTCCAAACCAGTGCTCTCGCCACTAGGCCGAGCTGCTTCTCACGGTGTTAGAAGTGCAGAGTACAGAGTAAGCGCTTAACAGATACCATTAAAAAAACCCATAGAAGCGGCAAGTTTTGGGAAAGGAGTTCACCTCACTTTGTTCTTTCTCCTCTTCTCTCCAGCTCGTCTCAAGACGGAGGGGAGGAAAGATTTTCACTGTTGGGTCAATTGTCACATCCCAGAGATCCAAGACACGCATCCTTTCCCTTCACAACGCTCCTGCCGGCCATTTCAATCTGCCCGATCCTGAGCGAAGAACTCTTAAAGATGCCACTGCCAATATATCACCGAGAGGTGGACGGAGGGGCCCGCTGATTGTATCAGAGGAAACGGTGGCATGCGGGGGATCGATGGCAGGTTCCCATGAATCACCGCAACACACTGCCAGGGAATTCTTTGGGGGAGACAAGGGAAATTGGGCTGAGAGGAACCAGATGAGTCCTTGAATCGCTCAAATGGAATCCAACCGGCTGCTGAGACTGGCCAAGTACCATTTTGACTCACGTTCGGGCCAGAGGAGCAGGAATCAGTCACAGGGGTTTTCCCATCCTGCACAATAGCTCCCTTCTTCTCCTCTTCCTCCATTCACTCAATATTCCCACATACGTATCTTTCTCCCCTTTTTTCTCTCTCCCTCCCTCAGAGAAGGAGAAACCGGTGGTCCAGCTCTGACCTAGCGACTTAACGAGATCTACAGACAGTCTAGAGATGACAGCTTGGTGGCCTTCTATTGGTATTAGAGGTGTAGATGCTTTACTTCTTTAGTGGGTTTCTATGTACTTAGAGGCTCCGTGGTGCTTGTGACAAATTGACGTTTATTAACCTAGACAGCTGAATTTCAAGAGCTGTGACATTCTAATGCTGTGGTCCCTCTGGACTCATTCTCCTGTAACTTAAACTCAGAGAGCGCATTGCAAAATCGACTCTCTGCCTTTCCTGGGCATTGAAGGATAATTCTTTGGGAAGCAGGATATCTGGTTATTAATATATATCCATGCCCTGAATCCACTCTTTCAAATGAAATCTTTGTCTTGCAGATGTTGTGAAATACCCAGCAGACCGTAACCACATCTGGCAAAGACAGAGGTCGCTGTCATTTTCCAAATGGAACCGCTGCAGAATTCCGACGCGTCCCCTACTCGCGGCTCAGCCAGGTTGGAAAACCGGTTGAGGTATTTCTTAGCCTAGAGGATGCAGTTGTCAGAGCCAAAGGAGGAAAGATAATAACGACGGGATTCGTTAAGCGCTCATTGGCATCCTCCCATTCCACGTCCCACGGGCTGGCCAAGCCCTAAATTGAGAAGCAGCGTGGCATAGCGGATAGAGAACGGGCCTGGGAGCCAGAAGGTCGTTGGTTCTAATCCCGGCTCTCCCCCTTAATCCCACTAATAATAATGATGAGATTTGTTAAGCGCTTACTATGTGCCAAGCACTGCTAAGCACTGGGGGAGATACAAGGTTCTCAGGTCGTCCCAGGTGGGGCTCACAGTCTCAATCCCCATTTTCCCGTTGAGGTAAGTGGGGCACAGAGAAGTTGAGTGACTTGCCCAAAGTCACCCAGCTGAGAAGTGGAAGAGCTGGGATTAGAACCCACCACCTCTGACTCCGTGCTCTTTCCACTAAGTCACGCTGCTTCTCTGCTGTGTGACCTTGGGCAAGTCGTGTGCCTCAGATACCTCATCTGTAAAATGGGAATTGTGACTGTGAGCCCCACATGGGACGGGGACTGCATCCAACCTGATTTCCTTGTATACCATAATTATAATAATAATGAATATTACTCTTAAATTGTGGAGCAGATCCCCATCCTGATCTTTAACCCCTTTACCGATCCTACCGCCCAATACGCCGTAGGCGTTCGATAAGTACTCAATGCATAATGGGCGGAACACCTTTCCTCCCGCGCCTTCACTCCTGCTTGGCGCTCTCCGCCAATAAATTATCGACGGTGCGAAGTCCTCAGTATAGATTCAATCTGCACGTCGCTCTTCAAAGCTGGGAAAATGACTAAGCGTGGCGGGTATTTCTATTGCACCAATCTGGGTGGGGCTTTCCAAGGTTAAAGAACAACTTGAACTTGGACAGGATGCTTCTGTTTCCACTGCGGATTACCACACTTCTGGGTATAATTACTCCGAGGGTGGATGAACGGCAGAGTCCCTGGAGGTCTTCGGTCTAAGGGGGGGAAAAGCGTTGCTCTGCCTGAAGGGAAACATATGTGTGTGTGTTTGTGTGTGTGTAGGGGGGGTGTCTGTGACTGGTCTTCAGTGGCTATTTTTGACTCCGGGATCCTGATGGGGTTATCGACAAATTAGCGGTATATCTGCCCTAGCACCGTAACCCGAATCGCATCCTGTTACGCTCATCCCGTCCCCACCTCTCAGAACGTCAGTCGGCAACCATTTACTGAGCACCCAGAGATTGTTTAACTCTGAACCGAGTGATCGACGTAATCACAGCCCCTAATCGTTAATTCATTTATCGGGTCGTATTTATAGAGCTCTTACTGCGTGCTGAGCACTGAACTAAGAGCTTGGGAATAGTACAACAATAAAGTGGAAAGAGCATGGGCTTGGGAGTCAGGGGTCAAGGGTTCGAATCCCGGCTCTGCCACTTGGCAGCTGTGTGACTGTGGGCAAGTCACTTCACTTCTCTGTGCCTCAGTTACCTCATCTGTAAAATGACGATGAAGACTGTGAGCCTCACGTGGGACAACCTGATGACGCTGTATCTACCCCAGCGCTTAGAACAGTGCTCTGCACAGAGTAAGCGCTTAACAAACACCAACATTATTAAAGAATCTAAAGGGGAGAGAATTCCCGGTTAGACATGATCCTGTCGATGAGCCCTGTACGGGCAGGGACTGTTTCCGGTCCGATTACTTCATGAACACAGTTCTGCCACAGTGTTTGTTTTCGCTAGGTGCTTCGGCTAGAATAAGCTGTGGTTAAGAAATTAGGGAATGGTCACTCCACAGCGCGGGCCTGTTTGTAGGTATGTGTTAAGCGCTTACAGTGTGCAGAGCACTGTTCTAAGCGCTGGATTAGCGCACACTGTTCGTGTACGTTGTGGCCCGTCTGGGGAAGAAACCACATCAGAGATGGGCTACACTTCAGCTCCCAGAATCACAAAACATCTTCCTTTCACAACCCCCTCGTCATGCCGGTCCTACGGTCACCCCCGTTATTTATGTATTTTATTCCTATTTTCAACACTTATGTACCCGTATGTCCGTTTATTTATACATTTGTTTTACAATGGTATTTCTGAAGTGCTTACTCTGTGTCAAGGGTTGGCCTAGATGGTAAGATAGAACAGATAACGGTCACCATCCCACATGGGGCTCACATTCTGACGGGAATAATTTTCCTCCGGTTATTCTGCTGGCATATAAAAGCAGCATGGCCTAAGGGAAAGAGCATGGGCCTGGGAGTCGGAGGACCTGGATTCTAATCCCAACTCCACCAACTGACTGTATATATCTTTATCACTATTTATTTTGTTTATTTTGTTTAATGAGATGTACATCACCCTGATTCTATTTAGTCGCCATTGTTTTTATGAGACGTTCTTCCCCTTGACTCTATTTATTGCCATCGTTCTCGTCTGCCTGTCTCCCCCGATTAGACTGTAAGCCCGTCAAAGGGCAGGGACTGTCTCTATCTGTTGCCGACTTGTACATTCCAAGCACTCAGTACAGTGCTCTGCACATAGTAAGTGCTCAATAAATACGAATGAATGAATGAATGCACTGCCTGCTGTGTGATCTTGGGCAAGTCACTTCGCTTCTCTGTGCCTCCGTTACCTCATCTGTAAAATGGGGAATCCATGTCTGCTCCCCTTAGATAGCGTGCTCCATGCGGGATAGGGACTGCGTCCCATCTGATTAATTTCGATCGACCCCAGCACTTACAACCGTCCTTGACACATAGTAAGGGCTTAATGAATACAATAAATAATATTAATAATATCTGTACTATGTCTTGTTACATCTTTGTTCTTCCCCCTACTTCCTAAGACTTGTTTCCCTCACTGGACTATTAAAAGTGTGTGTGTGTGTGTGTGTGTGTGTGTGGTGTAGTGAGGGAACGTAAGTTAGAGCGAGAGTTGGAATGCCCTGTTAAATAGCATTCCAGAGCATGTGGGTTTATTTTATTGTTTGGTTGCTCTAAGTTGTCTGATGGCATGGCCAAGAAGTCTCCCACCATTTCCTCTCCCCTTCTAAAATCCCCTCCCATTCCAGAATCCCATTCTCCCCCCCGCCCCATGCATTCTTCCATTCCCCCCAGCCATCCCCTCCCCTTATCCCCATACATCCCCTTGAGTTTTTGAGTATTTAATGCATCACATTCTCCTGCTGCCCAGCTCCTGAGCCATTGTTCACCGCACCAGATTTTCCCCCTACCCCGTCCTCCAGTGATATCAGAAGGAACTTCTCTGGGGTGATTTCCAAGATCAAAATATTCTGATGTAATGGGTTAGGACCCCAGCTTCACCAGTTTCAAAGAAATGTGAATTGATGAATTGAGGGTGACACAAACCTTTCTAAAATATCAGAATTCTCACCTCCTCAGGGTCAAGATATGACATCCTGATTTGAAGGCCTGAGTTCTAAAGAAGCCATTTAAGTTGTCAATATGTGTCAACAAAGGGAGCCGTGGGGATGATGTTCTTTATGCCAGAAAAATAATCCTTCTAAATTTTCTGAATGTCTGTTAAAGACAATGGATCCCCACGCGGCCCAGTGGAAAGATCCTGGACCTGGGAGTCAGAGAATCTGGGTTCTAATCCTGACTGCCAGTTGACTGCCCTGTGACCTAGGTCAAGTCACTCTGCTGGACCTTCGTTTCCTCATCTGTAAAATGGGAATTCTAAACTGTAAGCCCCCTCTAGACAGTAAGCTCATTGTGGGCGACCCATATGGGACACAAACTGTGCCAGACCTGATTATGTTCTATCTGCCCCAGTGCTTGACACATAGTATGTGCTTCACAATTGCCAGAATTACTATTACCTAACGATTTCCGAACCCCAGAAGGGCCATCATCACTACCTTGAATGATGTGTTCTAAGCCAAGCCTGTGAAGCTTAACATGCCTCATCATTCTTTCAAGATAGCACTTTTATTGTCTTCTTTTCCCCATATCCTCTCACCCCACCTCCTTTTCCATAACTCCATTCCCATTTTCTTATTTAACATTTTTCCCCCTTTTTTTCCCACTGCAGCTCTCTCCTTTTAGGGGGTTTGTATGCTAGACCTATAGAATTTTAATGCCGGTGAGGACAGTTAATATTTGTAGTCTATATACACGTTAATACTCAAATTAAGCTCAGGACACTATGTTATTGGTATATATTTGGACTTGTAAATTAATAGTATTAACTCTACCAATAATCAATAATGGTATTTGTTGAGTGCTTGCTATGTGCAAAGCATTATGCTGAGCATTTGGTGGCGGGGGGTGAGATATGACAGAGTTGGTGGAGGCGTTCCCTGCTCACATCGATGAGCTATTATTTAAATTATTGTTTTGTTTGATTTGGGAGATCGTAAGCTCCCTCTAGAATGTAAGTTTGTTGCGGGCAGGGAACGTGGTTGTCGGCTCTGCTGTATCTTGCCCTCCCGGGTGCCCTGTGAAGTGTTCTGAGCCCAGTGAATACCATGGATCGATTGATGATGTGTGGGAAATGATATTTCCTTTAGCACTTTCTAGCTTAACCCTCCATTTCCCTGGAACAAATGAAGGGCGTTAATTGGAGTTTTTCAGCATTCCCGGTTCCCTCCTTTCCTCCAGGTTGAGGAGCTCGCTTCTCCTGTAGTGAGAAGCAGCATGGTGTAGTGGGTAGAGCTTGGGCCTGGGAGTCAGAAGGTCATGGGTTCTGAGCCTAGCTCCACCCCTTAACTGCTGTGTGACCTTGGGCAAGTCATGTCGTGGCTGAGTGGAAAGAGCACGGGCTTTGGAGTCAGGGCTCATGAGTTCGAATCCCAGCTCTGCCACTTGTCGGCTGTGTGACTGTGGGCGAGTCACTTAACTTCTCTGTGCCTCAGTTCCCTCATCTGTAAATTGGGGATGAAGACTGTGAGCCCCACGTGGGACAACCTGATTCCCCTATGTCTACCCCAGCGCTTAGAACGGTGCTCGGCACATAGTAAGCGCTTAACAAATACCAACATTATTATTATTATTATGTCACTTCTCTGGGCCTCAGTTACCTCATCTATAAAATGGGGGCTGAGACTGTGAGCCCCACGTCGGACAGGGACTGTATCCAACTCGATTTGCTGGTATCCATCCCAGCACAAAGAACAGTGCCTGGCACATACTATGAGCTTAACAAATACCATAATTATCATTATTATCATTATTATTATTATTATTGAGGGTGCAGAACAGGCAAAATGGAAACTCCCAGCACCCCAACACTTGTGTCCCTGTCCTTAATTTATTTAGATGAAAATCTGTATTCCTCTCTAGACTTTAAGCTTGTTGTGGGCAGGGAATGTGTGTGCTGTTGTGTTGTACTCTCTCAAGCGCTTAGTAGTACAGTGCCCTGACCACAGTAAGTGCTCAGTAAATGTGAATGATTGTTCGACTGAGCTAAATTAAGACTGCTTTTCTCAACTTAATGATAATAATATTTGTTAAGCACTTCTTATGCTTACTAGAGAAGCAGTGTGGCTCAGTGGAAAAAGCCCAGGCTTGGGAGTCAGAGGTTGTGGGTTCTAATCCCAGTTCCACCACTTCTCAGCTGCTCGACTTTGGGCGAATCCCTTAACTTCTCTGTGCCTCAGTTACCTCATCTATAAAATGGGGATTGAGACTGTGAGCCCCATGTGGGACAAGCTGATTACCTTGCATCTACCCCAGCGCTTAGAGCAGTGCTTGGTACATAGTAAGCGCCTAACAAATACCATCATCATTATTATTATTCTTCTTAGTAGGCACTGGGGAGAATACAAATAAATTGGGTTGGACACAGTCCCCGTCCCACATTGTGTTCATAGCTTTCATTGTGTTCATTTTACAGATGAGGGAACTGAGGCACGGCGAAGTGAAGTGACTTGCCCAAGGGTACAAAGAAGACAAGCAGTGGAACCAGGATAAGAAGCCACGACCTTCTTACTCCCAGGCCCACGCTCCAACTTCTCTGCAAGAAATCTAGCCTGGGGTCACCTGGGAGCAGCCAAAGACATCGTTCTTGCTTCCCTCACCCGCTCTGCAGGATTTTGGTAGATGCCCCTTTCAGAAGGGAAAACTCTGGGGAATGGTCATCCCTCGCTTCCCTACTGGGGGTCTGGAACAATAACATAATGGTATCATTATACCTCATTCTGAAGACATCCACCCAAGCTCACTTGAACCCAAGGTGTTTCTCTGAGGAAACGCCTGATTCACCCCCTACTTCTTACACCAGAAGGGTTGTAGTTCCCTCCCAGCTCCGGGTGACCTTAAGCACCATTTCTGAACCTTGGAACTTGGTGACAGGCCCCTCCGTATTAGTGTTTATTTAGTACGGAGCGCTGTACTAAGCGCTGGGAAAGAAATGCCCAGATGAGGTATAAACATGGTCCCCGGCCCTCTCCCCGCAGTGACTCACAGTCTAAGACCGAGGAAGAAAGGCGTCACGGGGGGAGGTCGATAACAGACATCGCAAGAAAGGTGAACAAAACTACCGAAGACAAAAACAACACAAACACCAAAGGATTTCAGACTCCTCACGGATTAGACCAACAGTTCCAGAAACAGCGGTGAACTGCTCAAGACATTCCTTAGGCGGAGACCTCCCTGTCCAGGCCTTCTCCGGGCTGGAGCGGGAGCTGATGGGAGCCCTGGTGTCCTGAGGGACGGGGCAGCTTCCTTTCCATGTAGCTGGATCCCAGGGTCAATAGTGAAGGGATTCGTGGCTGCCCGTCATCTGCGCTTAAAAGAAAATTAGCATTCCAGGTGTTAAAGCCTCGGGACCCATATCTGTACCCGCCAGGAGCCGACCAGATGAGCACTGGACTGTCCAGGATAAAACCAGGCAAACATCCATCCACACTAAAGGCGTCGTCGACAATTCGAAATATTAAATGATTTAATTATAGCGGTCTCATCCCTTCATCCTTTTGGTTACCGTAAACCTCCGAGTGTCAGCTCGGAACGTTTGCAAGCACAGGAGAGCCCGAAGAGCTAAATCCATTCAAACTTCGATCAGATTACAGCACGACCAAAACTGAACAAAGAAGTCCCTGTTGCTTGTTTTGAACTAGAGTTTTAACCTAACTGTGCCAACCTTATGTGAACTGAAGCAAGAGTGTCCTGGTGATCAGCGTTGGCAGTTCAGACAGAAAGACACCCATTTAAGCTTTTCGTTCTGGCACCGCTCCTGTCTCTAAACAGCTCGGAGCGTGTCCGAGATGTGGGGCTGTTTATAGCTCCGGAGAAGGCCGTGGAGTCCATTTCATTATTAGGCATGTTGATATTTTTAAATTATGAATACGCTGACGTTGTCGATGATGGTCCCATTTCACCACAGATCCGGTCACTCCCGAAACCCCTCCTAAAAGAGACCTGCCGTGGGAGCTGGACTTTAAAGACCACCCCTCGAAGAGAAATAAACAAACAAAATTGGGATTTAATTTTAGGATCTCGCTTAATTAGTTCCATACGTAGGCACCCTGCTAATCGGAGACATGAACACGATGCTATCTTCAGAGCTCCCGGGTTAAGATGTTGGTTTTCGGGTCATTATTCAATGTCTGATTTGGGGTTCAATTTTAAAGGTCTCCAACATTCCCCTTGCTAGCTTTGCCCTGCTCAGATGTTCACAACCCAGCTCCGCACGATCCTTACTGGCAATAGCCTAGCTCAGGGTCCTTGTGTTTCTTGTTCGGGAGGGCAAAATGATGGTTTTCCCTTCTAAAAGAATGAGCCACGTGGCCTAGTGGAAAGAACAGAGGCCTAGGAGTTAGAGGACTTGGCTTCTAATCCTGGCTCTGCCACTTGCCTGCTGTGAGCTTGAACAAGTCACTTAACTTCTCAGTGCCTCAGTTTCCTCATCTGTAAAATGGAGATTTAACTCCGGTTTTCCCTTCCTCTTAGACGGTGGGTCCCACAGGGGACAGGGTCTGTGTCCAATCTGATTATCTTGCATCTACCCCACAGTGTTACGCATTAGAGGACTTGGCTTCTAATCCTGGTTCTGCCACGTGCCTGCTATGAGCTTGAACAAGTCGCTTAACTTCTCAGTGCCTCAGTTTCTTCATCTGTAAAATAGAGATTTCACTCCTGTTTTCCCTTCCCCTTAGACTGTGGGTCCCACAGGGGACAGGGACTGTGTCCAACCTGATTATCTTGCATCTACCCCAGTGCTTAGTACAGTGTTAAGCATTAGAGGACTTGGCTTCTAAACCTGGCTCTGCCACGTGCCTGCTATGAGCTTGAACAAGTCGCTTAACTTCTCAGTGCCTCAGTTTCCTCATCTGTAAAATAGAGATTTCACTCCTGTTTTCCCTTCCCCTTAGACTGTGGGTCCCACAGGGGACAGGGACTGTGTCCAACCTGATTATCTTGCATCTACCCCAGTGCTTAGTACAGTGTTAGGCATTAGAGGACTTAGCTTCTAATCCTGGCTCTGCCACTCGCCTGCTACGAGCTTGAACAAGTCACTTAACTTCTCAGTGCCTCAGTTCCCTCATCTGTGAAATGGGGATGAAGACTGTGAACCCCAAGTGGGACAACCTGATTACCTTGTTTCTACCCCAGCGTTTAGAACAGTGCTTGGCACATAAATACTATTATTTATTTACTTAACAAAATGTTATCTACTAAAAAAATGTGTTACAGGGACTGTTTCTGATCTGCTATTCTTCTGTCAGTCTCAGCACTTAGCACAGTGTTTGGCACATAGTAAACACTTACCAACTACCAGAGTTATTATTATCATTGTTATTGTGATTCTTTAAGATCCTCATGCTTCCCAAGCCTCCTCCCTAAACTCCACCCACCTCCAGCCCACATCACACCTTGTATGAGTTCTAGCAGGCCAGGCTTGGCGGCGAAAATTCAAATACCAGACATAAAAGTGACCCAAATACAGGCCCAAGTGTCGAAATCATTCCAGACAGGGGACAGGCCTATCAAACACAGGACCGCCCGGCCTGAAGCGCTCACCTTTGCTTTGGAAACTGTAATCCTGTGGCAGCTAACTCTCAGAAAGCTACTCCATCGCCAAATAATTCTCTGGGGGAAACCCGGCCCCCTTCCCTAGGCACCTATCAGGAGAGCTGTTGTCCTGTTTGAAGATGACGCTGCCAATAGCAAGGCTGTATCTCTGAGCGTGAGTGCCTTTGAGAGAGACTCTCTTGCGTAACTGCACTCTTTTCGCAAGGAAAAGCGCTGGGGGATACAAGGTGAGCAGGTTATCCCACGTGGGGCTCACAGTTTTGATCCCCATTTTACAGATGAGGTAGCTGAGGCACAGAGAAGTTAAGTGACGTGCCCAAAGTCACACAGCTGACTTTGCGTGACTTGCCCACAGTCACACAGCTGTCAAGTGGCAGAGCCGGGTTTCGAACCCATGACCGCCGCCTCCCAAGGCCGGGCTCTTTCCAATGAGCCACGCTGCTTCCCTAAGTGATATGGTTGAGTCATCTAATGAAATCCCATTATGCCGTTCTTTTAGAAGATTGATCTTTGCTACCTTCCTAAGATAATAACCAAAGGTTTTAACTCTGAACTCTGAACTCTGACTCCCAAGCCCGGGCTCTTTCCACTGGGCCAGATCGGGGAGAGGAGATGTGCCTCCTTTGAATCGACGTGCTGCGAAAAGTTGGTCTTTGGGACTGAAAGTAATAGATTCCTGATGCTTAGGGAGGACTTTTGTGAAAGAGTCCTCGTAGAGGGGCTTTCAATACCTCGGAGAACCACCGAACAATAATACCAAGCAGCGTTTCAACTGCATCAGCAGGCAAGAAAGCTTCATATATTTCTGTGAAATTAAGTCTTAAATGCTACTGTTTAAAGGTTTTTATCCTGTCAGAAATGATGTGGATTAATAATTGCAGGGTCATCTTTGGTTTCAACACCTTTCAGCTTTGACACTAACTGACTGTACCCCTTTTTAATTCCATCATTGTGCTAATCACCTCAGTGGATAGAACCTTTGCTTATTCTCTTAGGAAGATAGCAAAGATCGATCTTTTAAAAGAATGGCATAATGGGATTTCATTAGATGACTCAACCATATCACTTCGGGAAGCAGCGTGGCTCATTGGAAAGAGGCCGGGCTTGGGAGGCAGCGGTCATGGGTTCGAATCCCGGCTCCGCCACTTGTCAGCTGTGTGACTGTGGGCGAGTCACTTCACTTCTCTGGGCCTCAGTGACCTCATCTGTAAAATGGGGATTGAGACTGTGAGCCTCACGTGGGACAATCTGATTGCCCTGTATCTACCCCAGCGCTTAGAACAGTGCTCTGCACCTAGTAAGCGCTTAACAAATACCCTTGATTTAACGGCTTGTACGGAGGGGCAGGAAGATTGCCCGCAGGATTCCACAGCCTGAATTCTTGAACTTCTGGCTTATTCATGTACCCAAGGAGGAAGAACGGTTAAACGCTACGTCACACAGTGAGGATTCTTTTCTAGAGACTCAAACTCAATGAAATCAAGTTCTAGGAGGCAATTCCCTCTCTAGTTCCAGCAAGTCACAACTTCTCCTCGTTCTGGAAATGGGACCGTGATCTCCGATGCCGAATTCTTTCATCCACCGCCGGTCCGCACCCAAGAACAAATACAAAGAAAACACTTGGAGAGCTTGATACACAAGTCACGGCTGTTGAGAAGAGCAAATTAAATACCATTCTTAACAGCGGATCGAAGTTGCCTGGCCAAATTTAGTATTAATTGTTTATGTAACGGAAGCATTTTCCCTAAGTGCCTTCTGAACGTTGACAGCTGAGAATAAGTCCTAGTCTTCTGTACGATCCCGTACGAGTCAGGAAACCGCACTTGCTTAGGAAAGAGCCAGAGGTGAGAGCAGAAAGAATAAAAACAAGTTTCTTCATGGACTCTCACGGATGGTTAGAAAAAGCCTCCAGACTTCAAACATAAGACAACTTGTAAGCCCGTCAAAGGGCAGGGACTGTCTCTGTTACCGATTTGTCCATTCCAAGCGCTTAGTACAGTGCTCTGCGCATAGTAAGCGCTCAATAAATACGATTGAATGAATGAATCGATCGTATTGATTGAGCATTTACTGCGTGCAAAGCACTGTACTAAGCTCTTGGGAGAGGACAGTATAACAGTAAACAGGCACATTGCCTGCCCATAACAAGTTTACAGTCCAGAGGGGTTTCAGTCTAGAAGGAAGAGCACGTGTCTGCCCACTTTCCTGTACTGTACTCTTCTAAGCATTTACTACAGTGCTGGGCACGCAGTAAGTGCTCAACGAATACCATCGATAGATTGATTGATAAGACACACCAGGAACTTCTCTGATTTAGGAAAGCAGTTCGCAACATCAAACTTCCAGTACCGTTAAGAAATCGCCGTGGAACTGTTAGTGAACCATACCTGGTGTCCGCCCTGCTCAAATTTCAGCGATCGTGGAAGCACAACCTGGAAGTATTTAGCATAGAAAGAGGCATTAGGTAAGGCTTTCCTTTCCCTGCCTTTTTGTTCCTAATTATTTCAGAACTCCTGACACAGTTAATTAGGCAAAAATAAAATACCAAAGGAATTTCTACTGGCATTTGGCAATATAAATATTGTACGTACACAAACGATGTTTTGTTAACATTCTGCAATCCCCTGTTCTCAATTTCCTCCATTCTTTTATGGAATAATAGTTTTGGTTAAGCCTCCGGATACAGGATAAATTGGACCAAGTTTGAAGCTCAGCCTTCTTAATAACTCTTCTTGTAAAATATTCAAAATTTCCACGTAATTGTTTCCTTCAGGTCTGTAAACACTGGGGCATTCACAAAAGCCGATTCTGATGAAACCTTTGAGATAAGACTCGTCAGAGTCATAGAAATTAGATGAGACCTATCAGATCAAATCTAGCCCGTCCTACCTCTGGACTCACGGTGCAAGCCTGCTTCCAGGCAAACAGTTTCCCCGGGCTTTGTCGAGTCACAATTTTAATGACCCAAAGAACGAGACTTCTACCACTTCCTTTTCAGACTCAAAGATGATATCTGTAAGAAACTGTTCCAGGGTCTCAGCCTAAATTCTCCATTTCTGAATTTCAACCTATCATACTGGGGCGACTCCCCAAGTCCACAGGATGCAAATACCTCCGGCGTTTACCGGGGTAACTCTTTTTTCCATGCTTTTCGCATCCTGTTTTGATGTCACGGAGCCAGGTTTTCTACGTTCGGATCTTTGACTCTTGCCCCGTGTCAAGATTAAAAATGATCCAAGAGGCTGATACGATGAGAATCGCCTTCTCAGCTCTTCCTCTCTAAAGGCGGACCTGCTGGCAAAACAATGAAATTAAGACCCAGTGCCATTCTGAAAGAGATTTCTCTAGCTCAACGTACAAGACTCCCCCCAAAGACATTCTGAACTTTTCCAGTGCCAGTGCCCTAACCAATGCCTTCGAGATAGTTGGAGCTCCCTGGGTGAGAGACGGCAGGTTTAATGGAAAGGAGAACCCTCTTGGCAACTCTGAAAACTCCTTTCCCAAGGAAGGGCAGAGGGCTGAAAATCAAAACTAGTGGGAGAGCCAAAAACCCGTAACTCCACCCACTTTTATTTCTATTTTGGGCAAGAGTTCTATACAGCTTTATAAATGCTGATTGTGTCATCACAATCCTCGGGTGATGCCGGCCAGAAGGAACAGACTGGTTTTTTAAAAGCCTTCCCAGCTCTCTTCACCATCTGCCATTACCGGCCAATGAGCAAGCTTTTTCCCTTGAGAATATTTGCTTCTGTATTTGGTTTGTTGTGTTCAGTCCATCAGTGGCATTTATTGAGCACTTACAATCGCAGAGCACTTTACTGAGCATCTGATATAAGGCGGAGCGAGGAGTATAATTTCTAGAACAGGAATACACGGGGCAATGTAAATCAGGGCCTCCCGGGAAATTGGAAACTCACTGTGGGCAGGGAACATTTCTATTGATTCTGTGCAGCGTGGCTCAGTGGAAAGAGCCTGGGCTTGCATTCATTCATTCAATAGTACTTATTGAGCGCTTACTATGTGCAGAGCACTGTACTAAGCGCTCGGAATGTACAAATCGGTAACAGATAGAGACGGTCCCTGCCCTTTGACGGGCTTTCGGTCTAATCGGGGGAGACGGACAGACGAGAACAATAGCAATAATCTGAGCTTCGGAGTCGGAGGTCACGGATTCGACTCCCGGCTCTGCCACTTGTCAGCTGTGTGACTGTGGGCAAGTCACTTCACTTCTCTGTGCCTCAGTTACCTCATCTGTAAAATGGGGATTAACTGTGAGCCTCACGTGGGACAGCCTGATTACCCTGTATCTACCCCAGCACTTAGAACAGTGCTCTGCACAAAGTAAGTGCTTAACAAATACCAACATTTTTATTATTATTATATTATGCTCTCCCAGGTACTTAGTATGGCATTCAGCGTACAATAAATAAGGACTCAATAAATTTGATTGAGTGATTGATTCAGAGAGGTGTAAATCCATACGTACAGTTCACAAAACAACATTTCCCAGGCAGAGAGTTTTACTCTGCCCAATGTCGGGGATGGCTATGAAAATTTTGCCCGGACTGGGCTGGTCACACTCCAAGACAGAGCTCGGGACCCCGGCTGAGAGTGTGTGGCGGGAAGTTTTAGGTTTCTCGGGATAGGGGCGGGTAGCTTTCCCAGGGAGAGGGGAGAGGACTCGGTCCCTCTGACATCCAAGATGGAGGGAGCAGAGGAGGCAGGAGGAGGAGGAGGAAATGGAGGGCAGTTCCAGTTTTCCTGGTCTGTGACGTTGGAAAGAGTCGGCACACTCACCACTGGCACGGGGCCGGCATCCCCTTACCCCATCTCCTCAGAGATTGGAACCCTAATTCAGCCCCCTTCACCCCTCTCTCTCCTTCCCTATGAATTCTGAAGCTGAGTGTTGTGTGGAGTTTAGCCCGCCCCTCCCCCAGTGCCTCAGTCAGTCAGACAGTCCTATTTATTGAGCGCTTACTGTGTGCAGAGCACTGTACTGAGTGCTTGGGAGAGTACATTATAACAATAAACAGACACATTCCCTGCCCACAGTGAGCTTACAGTCGGGACAGGGAGACAGATAGTAATATGAATAAATGACAGAAAAGTACATGAGGTTCTGTGGGGTTGGGAGGGAGGATGAATCAAGGGAGCAAGTCAAGGAGACGCAGAAGGGAGTGGGAGAAGAGGAAAGGGGTGGGGGGGCTTAGTCTGGAAAGGCCAGGGACCACTGACCGGATGTAATAATAATAATGTTGGTATTTGTTAAGCGCTTACTATATGCAGAGCACTGTTCTGAGCGCCGGGGTAGACACGGGGGAATCAGGTCGCCCCACGTGGGGCTCACAGTCTTAATCCCCATTTTACAGATGAGGTAACTGAGGCACAGAGAAGTGAAGTGACTCGCCCACAGTCACACAGCTGACAAGTGGCAGAGCCGGGATTCGAACCCTTGACCCCTGACTCCAAAGCCCGGGCTCTTTCCACGCCCAGCAACCAATGGAGAGCCATGGAGGATTTGCCCCGGAGTCACCAGCTGGAGGAGGCACGGCGGAAATGGGAAAAGCAGTAAAAAAAAAACCAGATTTACAGGCAACACATGCGTTCGACGTCCAGACAGGCAGGTATGTGCTGGGACCTCCCGGGAGGAAATGGGAATAAAGGACTGTAATGAGCTGATGTTGGGGTGCTTTCTATGCTACACGTCTCCAAGGAGTGGTAATAAAAGCCAACGTGGGGCTACGGAAGCTACTGTCCCCAGAGAGAAAGGGTGTCTGAGCTACAGGAATGATATTTGGGGTATTTAAGTGCTTACTATGAGCTGAGCACTGGGACAGATACGACACAAGCCAATGAGACCCAGTTGACATTTCTCCACTCCTCAAGAACCTCCACTGGTTTGCCCATCCACCTCTGCATCGGACAGAAACCCCTTACTGTAGGGAAGCAGCGTGGCTTAGTGGAAAGAGCCCGGGGTTGGGAGTCAGAGGTCGTGGGTTCCAATCCCGGCTCTGCCGTTCATCTGCTGTGTGACTTCGAGCAAGTCACGGAACTTCTCTGTGCCTCAGTTCCCTCATCTGGAAAATGGGGTTTAAGACTGGGACCCCCACATGGGACGACTTGATTACCTTGTATTTGCCCCAGCCTTTAAGGTCATGGGTTCTAATCCTGGCTCCACCTCTTGTCAGAGGTTTGACTTTGGGCAAGTCACGTAACTTCTCTGTGCCTCAGTTCCCTCATCTGTAAAATGGGGATTGAGACCGTGAGCCCCACGTGGGACAACCTGATTACCTTGTATCCCCCCCAGCGCTTAGAATGGTGCTTGGCACATAATAAGCGCTTAACAAATACCATCATCATCAACAGTGCTGGGAACATAGGACGCTTAACAGACGCCATCATTATTATTACCATTATTAAATTATTCGATCAACTCTCCCCCTTCCCCTTTGCCTTGATGATTTCCTACTATAACCCAGTCCACATACTTCACTTCTCTCCTTGCTTCCCGCGTCACCGGCCTCACCGGCCTCTTGCCCTCCCCCCCTCCTTCCTCCAGAATGGAACTCCTTCCCACCTCCATAACCGACAGACCGCTTCTCTCCCCGCCTTCAAAACCTTATTAAAATCGCATCGCCAAGAGGCCGTTCCCTCTGAAGCCCTCCTGGGTTGCCTATGAAGTTGACATTCGATCGGTCGATCGTATTTACCGAGCGCTTAACTGCGTGCGGGGCACTGTGCTAAGATCTTGGGAGAGGACAATATAAGAGAGCAATAACCCGTTAGAACGTGTTTTCTGCTCGCAGCACTTGTGTATACATATGTAACATTTATTTATATTAATATCTGTCTCCCGTTACAGATTATAAGCTCCTTACGGGTAGGGAGTGTATCTATCTCACAAACTACGCGACAGAGTTTGGGAGATACATTCCCTGCCCGTGAGGAATGTATCTCACAAACTGTCGCACTGGTCTCCCCAAGCACTTAGTACAGAGTACTGCACACATTAAGCACTCAACGTACACCATGTTTGGATGGATCATTCACCGTCTAAGAGGGAGGAAGAACGGGGATTTTTTTCTCCACGTACAGACGAGGAAACCGAGGCCCGGAGAAGTGAAATGTCTTGTTCAGGGTCACACAGCAGGCAAGTGGAGGAGATGAGATTAGACTCCGGGTCTTCTGATACTCAAACCCGTGGTTTTTCTACAAGGCCGAGCTACTTCTCACTCGTCCAACTTCATTCAGCCTGTGGATAACTATTTTCCTGCACTCCCACCAGGTGTCGGCACGAGGGTAGCGAACGATTCCACGACCGGTTGGCGCGTTATGCTCTGTTAAACGTTCTTCAGGGGAAATCCTCCAAGATGATAGGACAAATGGCCATTCGTCCATGTCTCCTCATCGATCCATCTCGTAGTTCGAATCACTAGGTCGTCCAATCTTCCAGTCGGGGGGGGGGGGGGTGGTTCTGGGGAATCAATCGATCAGTCAGTCAGAGGTGTTGCCTCAGCGCTTATTGGGGGGGCAGAGCACTAAACTAAGCGCTTGGGAAAGTCCAACGTAACAGAGACGGTAGACACATTCCCTGCCTCCAAGGAGCTTACAGTTTAGAGGCAGATATAAATATAAATGTTCAGTCCAGGCCCCGCTACGTCTCAAGGCCCTCCAGGGGTTGCCCATCCAAGTCTTCACTGTCCTGGCTCATCTTCCTAGGCTCCGGAGAGGAGAAAGCCGGGAGAGTGTGTTTTCCTCTACCGTCCTGGCTCATTTTCCCAGGTTCCAGAGTGGTGGCCAGAGGGAGG
This sequence comes from Ornithorhynchus anatinus, assembly GCF_004115215.2. NCBI lineage: Eukaryota > Metazoa > Chordata > Mammalia > Monotremata > Ornithorhynchidae > Ornithorhynchus > Ornithorhynchus anatinus. The sequence goes on from NC_041739.1 coordinate 39,436,891, forward strand.
GAAGTAGGAAAGTGCATTTTCCTCCACTGTCCTGGCTCGTTTTCCCGGGCTCCGGACCGGTGGCCAGAGTAAGGAAGCAGGAAAGTGTGTTTTCCTCAGCTGTCCTGGCGTCTTTTACCAGACTCTGGAGCGGTGGCCAAAGTGGGGAAACAGGAAAGTGTGCTTTCCTCTGCTGTCCTGACTCATTTTCCCAGTCTGAGCCGCGGGTCCCAGAAAGCTGCCATTGCGGCTGCCCTCAGGATTGTGGGAAACAATCCTGGACCGGGGGACAGAGAGGCCTCTCCAGCAGGTAAGCGGAGGCCCATCTTCCCACTCTTCGGCTCTTTTCTTCATTGTGAGCGGGAAACGTGTCCTCCAACTCTGCTGTATTGTGCAGTGTGGCCTAGTGGATAGAGCATGGGCCTGGGAGTCAGAAGGTCATGGGTTCTAATCCCGGCTCTGCCACTCGTCTGCTGTGTGCCCTTGGGCAAAAACTTCACTTCTCCGGGCCTCAGTTACCTCATCTGTAAAATGGGGATCGAGTCTGCGAGCCCACATGGGACAGGGACTGTGTCCGACCTGATTTGCTTGTATCCACCCCAGCGCTTAGTATGTTGCCTGGCACAAAGTCAGCGCTTAACAAATACCACAGTGATTATTACTATTGCTCTCCCAAGTGCTTAATACAGTGCTCGGCACCGAGTAATCAGTCAATAAATACAATGGATTGACCGATCGACTCTCCCTCTCCTCAGAGCAGGAAAGAAGGGCACCAGTTTTACTTGTTCTGATGTGTGTATATACCTATAATTCTACTTATTTAAATGGAAACTATTGATGCCTGTCTACTTCTCTTGATGTCTGCCTCCCCCCTTCTAGACTGTGAGCCCGTTGGGGGCAGGGATTGCCTCTATCCGTTGCTGAATTCTACTTTCCAAGCGCTTAGTACGGCGCGCGGCACACGGTGAGCGTTCGGCACCCGGTAAGCGCTCAATAAATACAACTGAATGAATGAATGAATGAACCCAAACAGTTCTGTCACATCTCGTCAAGAGGGTTCGCGCCCCATGGAGTGAGATCCGACTCCTCATGGGGTGGGCAGAGGATCTGAAAGTCTTGCGTTTGTTCTCTTTTTATTGAAAAAGATGCCAAAAATAAATCCTTGGGCCAGCAGTGGTCCGAGATAGGGGAGACAGGGTCCCCCAGAACCGGGGATTGCTTTGGCCTCTCCCCACCCCAGTGGCCCACGTTCCCCAGGTCTGTGTCAGATTGCATCCTATGACTGGCAGAGTGAGCGGTTGCCATTTTTGGATTGTTTCAACTCATAATAATAATGGAATTCGTTGAGCGCTTACTACATGTCTAACACTATTCCAAGCACTGAGGTAGATACGACTTAATCAGGTTGGACCCAGCCCCCGCCCCACATGGGGCTCACACTCTTACTCCCCATTTTACAGATGAGGTAACTGAGGTACAGAGAAGTGAAGTGATTTATCCAAGGTCACACAACAGACAAGTGGCAGAGTCAGGATTAGAACTCAGGTCCTGCTGACTCCAAGTCCCATGCTCCATCAACTAGGCCACACTGCTTCTCAACTACAGTTCGATCCCTTCTCCTCAGGACTGGTACATTTGACAGGAGGCCCAGACTAATTTGTTAGCCAACCAAAAACACTTTCTGCAAATGGCAACCCACCACAGTCCTCCCAAGTTCTTAACCCACCACAGACCTTAACCAAGGGATAATGCACACCGGAACGAAAAAAAAAAAACAACAACCTCTCACCTTCTCCTTACAAGTCCCAAGAAGCAGCGTGGCTCAGTGGAACGAGCACGGGCTTGGAAGTCAGAGGTTATGGGTTCGACTCCCGGATCTGCCACTTATCAGCTGGGTGACTGTGGGCAAGTCACTTCGCTTCTCTGTGCCTCAGTTCCCTCATCTGTAAAATGGGGATTAAGACTGTGAGCCTCACGTGGGACAACCTGATTACCCTGTATCTATCCCAGCGCTTAGAACAGTGTTCTGCACATAGTAAGTGTTTAACAAATACCAACATATTGGAATGATAAAAAAAAAACAACTCGCACCTTCTCCTTACAATTTCTCCCAGAGGAACCGGAAAGCTTTGGGCAAGGACACCTAAGTGGTGGAACTGGTGCATGCTCATGGCATAGTGGATAGAACCCAGGCCTGGGAATCAGCAGGTCATGGGTTCAAATTCCTGCTGTGCCATTTGTCTGCTGTGGTACTTTGGACAAGTCATTTAACTTCTCTGTGCCTCAGTTACCTCATCTGTAAAATGGAGATTGAAACTGTGAGCCCCACGTGGGGCAGGGCCCGTGTCCAATCCGGTGTACTTGCGTCCGCCCCAGAGCTCAGTCCAGTGCCTAGCACATATTAAGCACTTCACGCATACCGTAATTATAATTATAGTGTTGGTATTTGTATTTGTTAAGCGCTTACTACGTGCAGAGCACTGTTCTAAGCGCTGGGTTAGATACAGGGTAATCAGGTTGTCCCACGTGGGGCTCACAGTCTTCATCCCCATTTTACAGATGAGGTAACTGAGGCACCGAGAAGTGAAGTGACATGCCCACAGTCACACAGCTGACAGGTGACAGAGCCCGGATTCGAACCCATGACCTCTGACTCCCAAGCCCGGGCTCTTTCCACTGAGCCACGCTGCTTCTCACCAAATTATTACCAAAATCATTACCGAATTATTACCAAAAACCCTCAAACCTTTTCCCTGAGAGACTCTTTGTGATTATTTGAGCTTTTCAAATTTTCTAGTGTCCCTGAGCCAGGGACTGAGGTGGTTTTGAATTGAGAGCTTCTGCAAATGAAAAGGTTCCCAAAGTTCCTTGTGGGCAGGGATCTTGTCTAGCAACTCTATTGTATAGCCCGGGCTTCGGAGTCAGAGGTCACGGGTTCGACTCCCGGCTCTGCCACTTGTCAGCTGTGTGACTGTGGGCGAGTCGCTTCACTCCTCGGGGCCTCAGTTACCCCATCTGTAAAATGGGGATGAAGACTGTGAGCCTCGCGTGGGACCACCTGATTACCCTGTATCTACCCCAGCGCTTAGAACAGTGCTCTGCACAGAGTAAGCGCTTAACAAATACCAACATTATTATTACTCTCCAGCATTTAGTACAGTGCTCTGCACACCATAGGCATTCAATAAATACCACTGATTGCTAGATTGATTCCCTGGATGGTGAGAAGGGCACTGGTTTTCTATGTGAGACGTTTTAAATTTTTTTTTCCTGAGATTTGTAAAGCACTTACTATGTGCCAAGCAGTTTGGACACAGCCCATATCCGGCATGGGGCTCACCGTATTAATCCCCATTTTACAGATGAGGTAATTGAGGCACAGAGAGGCGAAGTGACTTACCCAAGGTAACACAGCAGACGAGGGGCAGAGATTAGAACCCAGATCCTTCTGCCTCCCAGGCCTGTGTTTCATCCACTTGGCCAAGCTACTTCTCCTAAGCCTTATAGCGATTATAAAATAAAAATCAAATGGACTGAGAGTTGTGAAGCATGACTGGAGCGAAGACCTCTAGCGAACAAGGCCAGTAGCTGACCAGCCTCTCAAGAAGCGGTGAGGCCTGGGAGTCAGAAGGACCTGGGTTCTAACTCCGGCTCCACCGAATGTCTGCTGTGTGACCTTGGTCAAGTCACTTCACTTCTCTGTGCCTCAGTTACCTCATCTGTACGCTGGGGATCGACACTTTGACCTCACACGGGACAAGGTCTGCGTCCAACTGCGTACCCATCCCGGCACTTAATACAGTGCCTGGGACGTAGTAAGTGCTCAGTAGATATCATAATTCTTTTCATTAAGTGCCACCCCAACAGTCCAGCACTCTCTGGCATTCACTCGGCCCACCGGTTCGCTCGTGTTTTCCTTCCCCAGCTCTCTTAAACGAGGGACACTCCGCTCCACCGCACGTGGTCTCCCCATGAAACCCCCGAGCGCTTCCCCCCGGGCTCTCACCGGTGCCTCCGAATTCCACGGTTACCTTCGGCATCTTGTTAAAAAGACAGATGGCTCTTCCTCTGGGAAATCTGTGGCTGGAGTCAAAGACAGCCTGTCTGGATGACCCCTGCCCCTCTCCGTCTCCTTCCAAACGGCTCAGGTGGCAGAAAGGCTCTCCCCGGGGCTAGGGAAGTTCCCTTTTTAGTATAAATCTCTCATTCCTACTCCTCCTTCCCTTGACACTCTCTCTTCCCTCTAATCTTCCCAGACAAATCGCAGATGACTGGGCCAAAATAAAATGAAAACCTTCCCGGGTACGGACCTTGAATTTGAGATTCGGATATTGAATCTGCGTGGTCGGTTTCCACGCTAAGCACTGGCCAGTGTCTCGATGTCTGTTTTACCCGGCAAGCCCAATAACTCATTCGAAGGCAAATTCCGATCCGACACGTCTCTAAGGAAATCGAAGTGGTTTGGGAGATGAAACTGTGAATCTCCAGTGGAGCCCCTGATAATAGAAGCGCACCCTGCTGAGAAGTTTCTGCCTGGAATATTTTCTAGTGTGGCACGTGAAGATGTTTAAAACCCGTCTCTTTTCGAGGTCCTCGCCAAGCTGTTTCTAGCATTCGTGTTTCTTGGAAGAAGGATATATGTTTCCAATTCCACATTAAGATAGTTTCCTTAAAATCTGCTAACGCGATCCGATGTTATAAGAGCCTCACAACCGAGTTATAACATAAAAATACAAGTCCACGTCCATTTGCACTTAGCACATGTATTAAGCTCCTTGTCAGGGGACGTGTCTACCAGCTCGGTAATGTGCTCTCCCAAGAGCTAAGTACAGTGCTCCGCAGAGAGTGAGTGCTCAATAATGTTGGTATTCGTTAAGCGCTTACTATGTGCAGAGCACTGCTCTTAGGGCTGGGGTGATTACAGGATAATCAGGTTGTCCCACGTGAGGCTCACGGTTAATCCCCATTTTCCAGATGAGGGAACTGAGGCACAGAGAAGTTAAGCGACTCGCCCACAGTCACACAGCTGACAAGTGGCAGAGCCGGGATTCGAACCCATGACCTCGGACTCCCAAGCCCGGACTCTTTCCACTGAGCCACGCTGCTTCTCCGTAAATATCATTAATGGATTTCTGAGTCCAAAGGGCCAAATACGCTATTTAAAACAGCTCTCGCTTCACGCATCTGGATTTCACATGGGTCTCTCTTAAACCTAGTTGTTCATCCTGAGCCATAAGTGACCTTTTTGAAAGCCTTTTTAAATGTAATACTTAATCACCCTTTTTGCCAACATTTCAAGGACTCAAGGGAGAGTAACTCCATGGAAGTCGTTGGCTACTGGGCACACTTCAAAAATGATCCATCAATACCAGACTAGGTGAGTCTTCACTGATACACGCCAAAAATCATTTCGTGTGGATGAATTGGCCCAGAAATCAGACCGAATCAGGTAAAAGTAAATGGAAATCTGTTTCGAGATTTGCTCGTGGTGTTTACGATAGGTAGCCCAGTCCTTTCCTTTGTGTGTGTTTAGTCTGTTGCATTTATTGAGCGCTTACTGTGTAGGGACCACTGTACTAAGCGCTTGGGAGAGTACGATATGACAGCAGCACGGCATAGTGGATAGAGACTGGGCCTGGGAGTCAGAGGATCATGGGTTCTAATCCCCGCTCCTCCACTTGCCTGCTGTGTGACCTTGGGTAATTCGGGGATGAAGACTGTGAGCCTCACGTGGGACAACCTGATTCCCCTGTATCTCCCCCAGTGCTTAGAACAGTGCTCTGCACATAGTAAACTCTCAACAAATACCAACATTATTAGAGAAGCGACGTGGCTCAATGGAAAGAGCCCGGGCTTGAGAGTCAGAGGTCATGGGTTCGAATCCCGGCTCAGCCACTTGTCAGCTGTGTGACTGTGGGCAAGTCACTTAACTTCTCTGTGCCTCAGTGACCTCATCTGTGAAATGGGGATTAACTGTGAGCCTCACGTGGGACAACCTGATGACCCTGTATCTACTCCAGCACTTAGAACAGTGCTCTGCACATAGTAAGCGCTTAACAAATACCAACATTATCATTATTATTACCGCTTCACCTCCCAGTGCCTCAGTGACCTCATCTGGAAAATGGGGATTGAGACTGTGAGCCACATGTGGGACAGGGACTGTGTTCACCCTGATTTGCTTGTATCCACCCCAGAGCTTAGTACAGTGCCCGGCACATAGTAAGCTCTTAACAAATATCATTATTATTATTATTATTATTATTATTCCTTGCCCACAGTGAGTTTACAGTCTAGAACAATTGAGTGATGAAATCTAATTCCTCCCCCTTGGCTTTTTGGCCCAAAAATCACCTGGCCCAGACTTTCTGTGGGACTGCTGTCTCCCCCCACTCCCCTAACCCTCACCCCCAACCGCGTAGGCAAAGAGAAAGGGAAAGGTAATCAATCAATCAATCAATCAATCAATATTTACTGAGTGCTTACTGTTAGCACAGCACTGTAGTAAGGTCTTGGGAGAGCACAATATGATAGAGTTGGTAGGCGTGATCCCCGCCGACGAGGAGCTTACAGACTAGGCGGGGGGTCAGATATTGAAATAAATTACAGGCAGAGGAAATGGCAGGGGTTAAGGCTATGTACATAGGAGCTGTGGGGCTGTCACCCGTCGCCCGGGGTCGGGCTCATTCAGGAATCGGCGTGGCAAGAGAGAGAGAGATTGGTGACAGAAAGGCTGAGTTTATGCCAAATTTATTCCGTGAGTTGAATTGAACTCCCCTTTTGGGAAGGATGTAATTATTTAATTTTTTTGGACACGGCGAGCTAAACTTCCCTTTTGGGAGGAATATGTTTATTTAATTACTTGGACGTGGAGAATTGAAATTCCCTTCAGGGAGGAATACATGTACGCATTACTACCAAACTCCAAACTCCCCCCGGCACGGACGCTTCCCACTTAGGCCTTGACACACATGGCGAGGCCCAACCCACGAACGCTTCTCACTCGGGAGGAATACATTCATTCATTCAGTAGTAATTACTGAGCGCTTACTATGTGCAGAGCACTGTACTAAGAGCTTGGAATGGACATTTTGGCAACTCGTCAGTGGGCACTCACCCATCCCACGGCTCCCCACGTGGTATGAGCAGAGTGGGCGTCCCACGCTCTGGACAGAGGCGGCACGCAGCCGGCCGCTGCGATTCTCAATCCACTACACAGAAAGTCAGAAGCCACGGGTATTTATTACCTGTGCCTCCATGGCGTTGCAGCTTCCAGCTCCAAATTGTCCAATCTCTGCCCTCCCCCCTCTTCCATACCTAATTTGAATGGCACGGGGGCGAGGGACACCTTCTGTCTTCCCAGCCTGGACTGTCAATCTAGCGATTTCGGTTCCGCTTTGCCGGCTTGGGCCGTCACGCGATAACACTTGACCTGGAGATGATGGATATCCGAGTTCACCTTGGGATAGGGGCTGAGTGTGAGGTGACCATCGAGAGCTTAAAGGGCGCAGATCCAAGCGTACAGAAGATGTAGAAGGGTGAGGGAGTAGGAGAAACGATAGCTTAGTCTGGGAAGGCCTCTTGGAGGAGATGTGATTTTAGGATAGCTTTGACGATAGGAAGGGGAAGGGAGAGCCAAGCCAGTGGGAGGCTGTGGGCAAGGAGTCAGGGAAGAAATGGATGAAATCAAGCTACAACGAGTAGGTTGGCATTAGGGGAGTGAACTATCCATGGAAGAGTTGAACTGCCTACGTTAATGACCTGCCAAAGAAATGCAAAATCAAGAAAGTTCAAGTAGTCAGAGCATCAGAACGAATCAGACAAATAAGATAAGCCAAACAGACAAGTCGAAGCCAACACCATAGGCAGAAAGCTCCCGAATTAAGTAGGGATCCCAATATATTCCGTTACGGTCTGGTCAAAATACCACCGAGGAAGAATAAAGCCTGCATTCAAATGTCCCAACAAGACACCAGCCACAGACTTCCATTCTTCTCCCGTTTCTCACTCAGCTATCTAACGGACTTAAATCTAAAGAAATTCAAGGGAAAAGTCAGAAAAATTCAAATTCAGATTTTTGGGAAACCGGTCCCAGGATTTCGAGACCCGCAGCTCTTATTCAAGGTACAACCTGTGAATGTGATTATCAGGCACGGAGACGAAATCCAGAATATCCTCTGGAAGCCAAGTTGGCAAGGGGCTCCCGGTTAATACCGTAAAAGCACCAGCGCTAACTTCAAAGAACATTCCGATTCCCCTTGGAGTGAATTCAGGCAGTTGATTGTATCTCTTTTAGGTCTATGATGACTCATTTATTAACATGGTGGCTTTCAGATTCAGCCCACTGCCAGCTGGAATCTGAACCATCATGCCACCCCTGGAAAGAAATCAAAGGCGATGCCATAGGTTGGCCCAGAAGGAGGAAGTGTCCCGTCCAGAGGGACGACTTGTTCTCAAGTGAGGCAGATGTGTGTTTTCGTCAGCTCAGAGTCCTTTGTGGTTCTTGGCACTACCAGGGTAAAATAAGTCAATTAGGCAAATGTTTCGGTATTTCAAAGTGATCGGTCCAAACTCCTTAAAGGCGTTCATACCATCAAACCAAGTTTCACAATTCAAAATGAAGTGACTCCAGGAGGAAGAGGGCCAAAAATACACGCCAGGAGGGGAAACTTCTCTTAAAAAAACAGAATAGCCTTCAGAAGGATCGAGATCAACCTCCTGCCTGGTAACAGGGGAGCACAACGAAGAGGACGCCTCAGTTGTCAGAAAGGATCTCTAAGCAAATCCAAATGTCTATGTAGGCCCTAAAAAATCACAACGCTGATCGCTGCTTCACACCGTTTTTAGAGGAGCAGAAAAAGATTCAACTAGTCAAGCTCTGAGCATCCACTAGGCTAAGAATGTGAAGAGTTGACTGAATGACTCCCAACAAGACCAGACTTTGTTAGACCTGGCAATGGAACAGCAGATCTCCCGATGAGATTTCAGTATCTTTCTAGTTTCGGGTCATAAAATGTTTTTGACTTCTCACTGGTCCAGTTTTTCACTGGCTCAGATTATCCCTCTGTAAAATGAAGAGGACAGTAATAATGATGATGATAGATAATGATGGAATGTGTTAAGTGATCACTATGTGCCAACCACTGGGGTAGAAACAACGTAATTTGATTAGACACAGTCCCTCACAGATATATGACCTCCATTTTACAGATGTGGAAAATGACATCCAGAGAGGACGCAGAATTTTCCACGTTCACGCACGGGGGCAGGGGTAGAGATGGGAGTAAAATTCAGGTCTGCTCATTCTTAGCCTCACACCCCTTCCCACTAGTACTTACATGATAATAATAATAATAATTGTGGTATTTGTTAGGTGCAAACTACATGCCAGTCACTGTACTAAGCTCTGTGGTGGATACATGGAAATCGGGTTGGGCACAGTCCCTGTCCCACATGGGCCTCACAGTCTCAATTGCCGCTTTACCGATGAGGTAACCGAAACCCAGAGAAGTGAAGTGACTTGCCCAAGATCACACAGCAGACAAGTGGTAGAGTGGGATTAGAACCCATGACCTTCTGACTCCCAGGTGCATGCTCTGTCTACTTGCCATCCTGCTTTTCTTAAAGACTGGGTCAGAGACTTCAGGCAAAAATCATCATGGAAGTTCACACTCATCATTTAGGTTATGCATAATAATGTCGGTATTTGTTAAGCGCTTACTATGTGCAGAGCACTGTTCTCAGCGCCGGGGTAGATACAGGATAATCAGGTTGTCCCATGTGAGGCTCACAGTTAATCCCCATTTTACAGACGAGGTAACTGAGGCCCAGAGAAGTGAAGTGACTCGCCCACAGTCACACAGCTGATAAGTGGCAGAGCCGGGAGTCGAACCCATGACCTCTGACTCCGAAGCCCAGGCTCTTTCCACTGAGCCACGCTGCTGCTTCCACACTGCATGCAGTGTGGAAGAATTTCCCAGTGTTGCCTTTTCTCAAACCTTATATTTCTTCTTCTCCTTCTCCTCCTTCTTCTTTTTCTTCTGTGCTTATTATGTGTGAAGGATTGTTCTAAGCTCTGGGACAGATACAGGTTAATCAGGTCGGATACAGTCCCTGCCCCGCATGGGGTTCGTAGTTTCAGCGGAGCACTTTACCAGAAGTTATAAAAAACATACTTGTGAATTTTCCATTAACATTATTTACTGGAACAAACTTTATATGTCATTTCTTTTTGTTTTCTTTCCTTGTTACAACTGAGTCAGTCAATGGTATTCATTGAGCACTTACAAAGTGCAGAACACTGTACTGTGCACTTGAAAGGGTACAAGGGAGCCGCTAGATATGATCCTGGCTCTTGAGGAGCTTATAGAGTAATAATAATAACAATAATGTTGGTATTTGTTAAGCGCTTACTACGTGCCGAGCACTGTCCTAAGCGCTGGGGTAGACACAGGGGAATCAGGTTGTCCCACGTGGGGCTCACGGTCTTAATCCCCATTTTACAGATGAGGTAACTGAGGCACCGAGAAGTTAAGTGATTTGCCCAAAGTCACACGGCTGACAAGTGGCCGAGCCGGGATTCGAACCCAGGACCTCTGACTCCAAAGCCCGTGCTCTTTCCACTGAGCCACGCTGCTTCTCTATAGACTAGAGAGGCGCTAACATTCATAGCTTGAAACATTGCAAACTCATGCGTCTGAATCAAGCCAGAGCATCTACTGAGCACTCACCAATCAGCCACTTGCACTTATTGAGCGCTTATTGCGTGAAGAGGACCATACTTGGGAGAGTACAATATAACCAGATACATTCCCTACCCACGACGAGCTTACGGTTTAGAAGGGGAGACAGACATGAATATAAATAAATAAATGACAGCTGGGTACATTAGTGCCGGGGGGGGGCCGGGAAGGGAGTCTGAATAGAGGGAGCCAGTCAGGGTGACGCAGGAGGGAACGGGAGAAGAGGAGAAGAGGGCTTAGTCAGGGAAGGCCTCTTGGAGGAGGTGCGCCTTCAATAAGGTTTTGGAGAAGGAAAGAATGACTGTCCGATACGAGACGGGAGGGCATTCCAGGCCAGAGGCGGGATACGGACGGGAGGTCGGCAGTGAGATAGACGAGATGGAGGCACAGGGAGAAGGTTGGCATTAGAGGAGCAAAGTGTGTGGACTGCGTTGTAGTAGGTGATTAGCCAGATGAGGTAGGAGGGGGTAAAGTGACTGATAGTATATTGTATAATATAGTATAGTACAGAGCACCGCCCTAAACTCTCTCTGCCCTCAGGGAGAATATAATCTAGTCGGGGAGAAGCAGCACGGCTCAGTGGAAGGAGCCCGGGCTTGGGAGTCAGAGCTCAAGGGTTCCAATCCCGTCTCTGTCACTTGTCAGCTGCGTGACTGTGGGCAAGTCACTTCATTTCTCTGGGCTTCAGTTCCCTCATCTGTAAAATGGGGATTAAGACTGCGAGCCTCCCGTGGGACAACCCGATTCCCCTGTATCTACCCCGGCATTTAGAACAGGGCTCTGCACATAGTAAACGTTTAACAAATACCAACATTATTAGTAATCAGGAAGGTGGCTTGGTGGGGATGGAGAAAGGAGGGTTTGAGTATTGGAAAGCTCAGATACCGCAGAAGTGCTGAGGTGGCTTTAGGATATTTCACTTGGGAAACATATTACATTCCTCCAATGGAAGAGGAAGAGGTTTTGGGAACTGTTCAATTATTTAGCATTGCGAAGGCACTACAATTAGAAAGAAAAGAAAAAGGGAAATTAAAGTGTACGGAATGTGAGAAGAACAATTTAAAAAGGAATCCGATGCTCTATTTCAAGTAAATATTTGAAATTTTAAATAAGTAACAATTAGACATATATAATTAAAGACAGTATTAGAATATAATTTGCCACCAGTTCTCATTCCCTCTATCTGACTACCAGTCCATTATAAAGCACTAGGGACACCTAACACAGATCATCTCTAGTCCAAGGGTTAAAACGTAGTTTTAAAAAGGTATTGAAACTTGTATTAAATAGTTCCCTCAGCGTTGCCTGATGTCTAAGGCTTGCAATTGCAGAAGAGGGAAAAATCACTGAAACCACCATCAAAACTCTAACTCCATGGAGAATTTTAGCCTCTAATGAGGTATCCAGAGGAAAAGAATAGGGTTCTTTTCTAATTAACTAATTACAAGGGCTGTGCCTTTTGCTGAATCTGTTTTCCCTCTCCGAATGCCACTTTCAGACACATCATACAAGGAATTACTGCCCCCTTTGAAACCTGGTTTTGGGCCTCTCTGGCTATTCTTGACTGTCATAAAAGCAGAGATAAGAGCGATAAAGTAGAACCAAGCAAATACTGAGAGAGTGAGAGAAAATTCATACATGACCAACAAAGGCCAAAATCAGCCCCTTCAAGGTGGGAATCTGGGCAAGCACTTCTGGAGAATGTCTCAGGGGGAGACCGGTGTCGAGAATGAAAGAAACCGAACTGCCTCCGAGTGGGTTTACGGTGATAGGGAAAAGGGGCCAAGGGGAGATGGTAATTCCTTGTTGGGAAACTGTAGAATACAGAACTCTTTAATTAATCGATCAACAGTGTTGTTCAATCAGTCGTATTTTTGAGCACTTGCTGTGTGCCGAGCGTTGTACTAAATGCTTTGGAAAGTACAGTATAACAGAATTGGTAGACAGGTTCACCACCCACAGTGAGTTTATAGTCCAGAGGGGAAGGTCGACATAAATATGAATAAACAGATTAAATCACAGATATGTACGTACGTGCTATGGGGCCGAGGGAGGGTTGAATAAAGACTGTCAATCCTCACGTAAGGGCAATGCAGAAGAGAGTGGGAGAAGAGAAACGGAGGCCCCTTGGACGAGACGCGTTTTTAATAAAGCTATTAATCATTCTGACCATGAAGATAATATCATGAATATTAGGAGTGTTTGAGGGGTGCAGAGCAATGTACTAAGCATTCGGGAGAGTACGATTCAACAGATTCGGGAGACGTGTTTCCTGCCCACGCCACGCTTTGAGAGCCTGTCAGTAGTATACTGGAAAGTAGAAGATCGTTTGCCCCTCCCGAGATCGCTCTTGGAGAGTTTCCAGTGCTCTACCAGTTTCAGCTACTGGAGGGAGAGTCAAGCGGAGGCCTACCCATTCCATTCCTAGCTTGGGCAGTGACTAGCGAGAGGAAGGCAATCTGCTACAAATCAAAACACACCTGGGTTGGGCAACAGAGACGTGGGAGAGATTCGGAGGGTTAGACTCAAATTTACTGAGTGGAAGCAGGCCATGGTAAACCACTGCTGTATTTTTAACCAAGAAAACTCTACGGATGCATTTCCAGAACGATTGCAGATGGAGAGTGGGGTGTTCTGGGACAGATGTGTCCACGTGGTCGCTGTGGGTCGGCAATGTCTCAACAACATTAGACAAGACAGAAAAAAAGGTTCACTTGCAACTTTGTTGGGAGACGTTTCAGGGGAAGAGAGAAAAATCAAGGGCCTTAAAGCAGATGGAACCGAAAGAATGGAAACCAGAGGGAACAATTCCTATCAATGCTTTCCGGAGCTGTTTAGAGAAGTTACACCCTGACGTTCCGAGCTCCTCGGCACTAGTTTTCATGCACCATCTCAACTAGGAAGCTATGGTCTTTATTAACCAGCTCTCTTCCCAAAACAATGATCTTCTCTGCGGTCTAGGGGCACTCTATGAGGGAAACTCAAGCAAGCACTTCATTCATTCATTCAATAGTATTTATTGAGCGCTTACTATGTGCAGAGCGCTGTACTAAGCGCTTGGAATGAACAAGTCGGCAACAGATAGAGACGGTCCCTGCCGTTTGACGGGCTTACGGTCTTCTTTAGTACGTGGCTCAGTGGAAAGAGCCCGGGTTTGGGAGACAGAGGTCACGGGTGGGTTCGAAACCCGGCTCAGCCACTTGTCAGCTGTGTGACTGTGGGCAAGTCACTTCACTTCTCTGTGCCTCAGTTACCTCATCTGGATAATGGGGAGCCTCATGTGGGACAACCTGATTACCCTGTATCGACCCCAGCACTTAGAACGGTGTTCTGCACATAGTAAGCACTTAACAAATACCAACATTATTAGAGAAGCAGTCTGGCTCAGTGGAAAGAGCCCGGGCTTGGGAGTCAGAGGTCATGGGTTCGAATCCTGGCTCTGCCACTTGTCAACTGGGTGACTGTGGGCAAGTCACTTTACTTCTCTGTGCCTCAGTCACCTCATCTGTCAAATGGGGATTAACTGAGCCTCACGTGGGGCACCCTGATTACCCTGTATCTACCCCAGCACTTAGAACAGTGCTCTGCACATAGTAAGCGCTTAACAAATACCAACATTATTATTATTATTATTACTAATGAAATACGAAAGACCGAGGGCTCCAAGAGAGAAGGGCTATATCCCTCCTGAATACCCACCCTCTTCAAATCCTCCAGACCACACATTCCCCATCTTTAAGGCCTACTGAAAGTCCACCCCTTCAAGGGGGCTTTCTCCAACTACTTTCCCCTTCATCGGGTCATCCCACCTCAATAGTCATTTTTGGCACTTATGTATAGATCAGTTTATAATAATAATTTTTAGTAGTTGGTAAACACTTCATTCAGTCGTATTTTCTGAGTGCTCACTGTGTGCAGAACACTATACTGAACGCTTGGAAAGTACAATACAGCAATAAGGAGAGACAATGGACTTACAGTCTAGCGGGGGAAGACAGACATCAAAACAAGAAAATAGGTATCGATATAAATGAATAGAATTATAGATATATATATATATGCGTAAATGCTGAAGGGCAGGGGGGAAGAGCAAAGGGAGCAAGTCATGGTGATGCGGAAGTGAGGGGGAGGTGAGGAAGAAGGGGCTTAGTCTGGGAAGGCCTCTGGGAGGAGGTGAGCCTTCAGTAGGGCTTTGAAGCGGGGAAGAGTGATCGTTTGGCAAATTTGAGGAGGAAGGGCATTCCAGGACAGAGGTAGGACGTGGGCCAGGGGTCGAAGGTGAGACAGGTTAAGAACGAGGCACAGTGAGGAGGTTAGCGGCACCAGAGGAGCAGAGTGTGTGGGCGGGATGTAGAAGGAGAGAAGGGAGGTGAGGGAGGAGGGGGCAAGATGATGGAGGGCTTGAAGCCAAGAGTGAGGAGTTTTTGTTTGACCCGGAGGTTGATAGGCAACCACTGGAGATTCTTGAAGAGGAAGGAGACATGCCAAGAACGTTTCTGAAGAAAGACGATCCAGGCAGCGAAGTGAAGTATGGACTGAAGTAGGGAGACGCAGGAGGTTGGGGGGTCCGAAAGGAGGCTGAGGCAGTAACCCAGTCAGGACAGGATAAGTGATTGTACTAACGTGGAAGTGGTTTGGATGAAGAGGAAAGAGCAGATCTTGGTGATAATGTGAAGGTGAGACGGACAGGATTTGGTAATGGATTGGATAAGTGGGGTGAATGAGAGAGCAGAGTCAAGGATGACACCAAGGTTACGGGCTTGTGAATGGGAAGGATGGTTGTGCCATTTACAGTCATGGGAAAGTTTGGGAGAGGATAGGATTTGGAAGGGAAGATAAGGAGCTCTGTCTGGACATTAAGGTGGTGGGAGGACATCCAAGTAGAGATGTCCTGAAAGCAGGAGGGGATGCAAGCCTGGAGGGAGGGAGCCTGCTTTCAGGAGGAGATGCAAGCCTGGAGGAAGGGAGAAAGAACAGAGGAGGAGATATAGATTTGGGTGTCATCCACATAGAGATGAGAGTTGAAGCCATGGGAGTGAATGAGTTCCTTAAGGAAGTGAGTGTAAGTGGAGAATAGATGGGGCCCAAGAACTGAACCCTCAGGGACCCTATAGCTAGCGGATGGGAGAGGGAGGAGAAGCCCGTGTGTGCCAGACACTGGGCTAAGCACCATGGGAGAACCAATTCAATCTGATCAGACAGAGTTTCTGTCCCGTAGGGGCTCACGTTCTAAAGAGAAGGAAGAATAAGTACATAATTCCCATTTTGCATATGAGGAAACTGAGGCACAGAGAAGTTTAGCAACCTGCCTAAAGTCACCCAGCAGGCAAGTGGCAGAGCTGGGATTAGCACTCAGCCAGGTCCACTGATTCTGAAACATAAGCTATTCCAATTAGCCACGGTTTTTGGAATGATTTTCTGATCATTTGGTTGAGATGCTATTTGTTCACCTAATGAATATTTCTCATTATGTTCCTCACTGCTGATTTTGTTGTAAAATGTCTACCTAGGTTACTTGGAAAAGCCTTAGGGGAATGATAAATTGGAGATGTGAAAAGAAGTGCAAGGTGTAGGGGAAGTTGTTTCTGATTAATCTAGATCCCTAAATAAGGGAGCTTAATATTCTGACACCTCTTTCTCTCAAATCAGAATGGACATCTTTTGTAGTATCGAGAATAATTATTTTCAGTTATAAAATACCAAGATTGACACGGAATTTAATGCAGGCGGTCAAAACCTGTGATTTATGTGGGAAGTGTCACAGCCCAGGGAAATTGTACTTAACATCAGGAGAATGTTTCTGATACCACAAAAGAAAAAAAAGACAGGCCGAGGAAATAACGATCACAGAAGAAATTCTTGGAAAGATTTCTTATAATGGGCCTTCAGGATGATGTACAGTATATGAAGGTCGAAAAGGCAACTCCCACCTGTAACCAATAAGAATAAAAGACTAAAATATCATTTCCAATTTGTCCAGGTAGATAAGTGTGTGAATTATAGATCCTGAATTGAGTTAACGTTCAGAGTTTTCTCATTGCAAGTGCTGAATAATAGAATCTGAAACACTCCGGGAGGACGCAGTCTAGCTGGCCCCCACTGGAGTCAAAAGGTTGCAAGATGGAAATTTGAGTTGGCATTATGGCCCACTGTGGGAAGCACCAGACTCTCTGATCTTGGACCATTCATCGCGAAGATCAAGTGCTTCATCCATCAATAGGCCTCCAATTCTTATAGAGAATTTAACGGATTTTTAACAGTTCACCGACAGCACTTGAAGAGCAAGACTAGGAATGCTGCGGGATTCTCATCAGCGTGAACAAAGCAACTTTTGCTGAAGTCATGGAGTGAAAGGATCACCAGACTGTCATTATAATTACGTGACCTGCATCCATCCCAGGAGTTGTGTATGCCTGTCATGATACGCATCATGAATGATGGCAACAGGATTTAAGACAGATGTCAGGGTCTGATGGGCCACGGACACTCTGATCCTTCCATAAATATTAAATATAATCAGTGTCGTCCAAAGCCATTCCTCTTATTTAAAGGTGAATTTCAGTTAAAACCTCAAAGGATGGAAGGGTTTTTCTGAAACCAGTTCCTGTGACATTCAAAGTATTCCGGTCAATGATTTTCCCTGATTGATTAGCATGCAACATAAGAAATCGTCATCATCATCAGTGGTATACACTGAGCACTTACTTTGCTCAGGATTGTAGACTGTAAGCTCGCTAATCAATCTTAATCAGTGGTGTTTATTGAGCGCTTAATATGGGCAGAGCACTGTACCAACTGCTTGGGAGAGTACGACGCAGGGGAATCAGCAGAACGTTCCCTGCCCGTAACGAGCTCAGAAGGGGAGACGGACATTGATTGAATAAATAATTTAAAATGTATAATTTAAATATATGTACATGGGTGCTGTGGGGTTGGGGGTGAGATGCATATCAAATGTCCAGAGGTCACAGATGGCAGGGCATAGTGGACCCAGAAGGGAGAACCAGTTGGGGAAAAGAGAGCTTAATCAGGGAAGACTTCTTGGAGGAGACTCATTCGATCGTATTTATTGAGCGCTTACTGTGTGTGCGGAGCACAGTGACCTTAGTAAAGCTTTGTAGGTGGAGAGAGTGGTGGTCTGGAGTTTATGGAGGGAGAGGGAGTTCGAGCCTTGGGGGATGTGGGAAAGGGGTCAGCGTCAAGACAGACAAGATTGGATCACATTGAAAAATAATAATAATAATGTTGGTATTTATTAAGCGCTTACTATGTGTAGAGCACTGTTCTAAGCGCTGGGATAGATTTACAGGGTAATCAGGTTGTCCCACGTGAGGCTCACACCCTTTATCCCCATTTTACAGACGAGGTAACTGAGGCCCAGAGAAGTGAAGTGACTTGCCCACAGTCACCCCGCTGACAAGCGGCAGAGCCGGGATTCGAAGCCACGACCTCTGACTCCCAAACCCGGGCTCTTTCCACTGAGCCACGCTGCTCGGCTTGCACTAGAGGAGCAGAGTATGAAGCTGGGCTGTTGTAGGAGATTAGTGAGGTGAGGAAGGATGGGGTGAGCTGATTGAGTGTTTTAAAGCCACTGGTCGGGAGTTTTTGTTTGATGTGGAGGAGGATGAGCAACCATTGAAGGTTCCTGAGGAGTAGGAGGACATGAACTAAATGTTTTTGTTGATAAACGATTCATGCAGCAGAGTAGAGTTTGGATTGGAGTGGGTAGAGAAAAGAGAGTGAGAGGTCAGTGAATAAGGAGATAATAATAATAATAATAATAATAATAATGATGGTGTTTCTTAAGCATTTACTATGTGCCAAACACTGTTCTAAGTGCCGGGGTAGATACAAGATAATCAGGTTGTCCCATGTGGGGCTCCCAGTGTTAATCCCCATTTTACAGATGAGGTAACTGAGGCACAGAGAAGTGAAGTAACTTGTCCAAAGTCACACAGCTGACAAGTGGCAGAGCTGGGATTAGAACCTATGACCTCAGAGATAATAATAATAATAATAATAATGGTATTTGTTAAGCGTTTACTATGTGCAGAGCACTGTTCTAAGCACTGGGGTAGATATAACGTAATCAGGTTGTCTCACGTGAGACTCACAGTTAATCCCCATTTTACAGATGAGGGAACTGAGGCACAGAGAAGTGAAGTGACTTGCCCACAGTCACACAGCTGACAAGTGGCAGAGTCGGGATTCGAACCCATGAACCCATTGAAAAATGATGTTAAAGTATTGAGGAATTGAATGTGAATGTGCACTTTCATAGCCCGCAGCTGTGGCAGACAGGAGAAATGTAGGTAGTCAGGGCTCTGGCAGGGAGCGGGAGATCGGGAATCCCCTCCTGCAGCCGTATTTCACGGTCAGTTGCTGGAACAACACATTTCAGGATAACAGGAGAGGTGAATTCAGAGATAGGAGGAGGCCTCAGAAGCAAGGAGAGCAATTTTTAATAGTATTTGTCAAGTGCTCACTATGTGCCAGGCAGGAGACCTGAGCTAGATCTAAGCTATTCAGGTTGGACACAGTCCCTGTCCCACATGAGGCTCAGTCTTAATCCCCATTTTCCATATGCGGTAAAGAAGGCACAGAGAAGTTAAGGGACTTGCCCCAGGTCACCAAGCAGACAGGAGGTGAATACGAAATTAGAACCCAGGTCCTCCGACTCCCAGGCCCTTGCTCTTTCCACAGGGCCACGCTTCTAGAGCATTAAAAATTAAGCATCGCACTTGGTCGGACAATGCCACCAAGAACCCCTCCGCTCCAGTGAGGCAATCCATTCATCAGAGATATTCCCTGAGCCTCTACTGGGTGCGTAGCACTGTACTAAGCACTTGGTAGAATTTGGGAAAACAGCAATGCTTGTTCACCGAAGAATCTTACAGGGAACAATCTGTTTCTGAGTCTGTTGGGCGAACTTCCCCTGGACACCTCCCCCAAATCCTAAATCTGTCTCCCGTGGAATGGGGGAGCAAGAAGTTAGAAACCACTGAAGGTCCAACTCCTCCAAGAAGATTTCCCTGACTAAGCCCTCCTGTCCTCTTCTCCCACTCTTTCTTGCTCCTTCATTCATCCTCCCTCCCATCTGTACGTATATATATATATACCTATATATATCTGTACGTGGCTCGGTGGAAAGAGCACGGGTTTTGGAGGCAGAGGTCATGGGTTCGAATCCCCGCTCTGCCACTTGTCAGCTGTGCCTCAGTTCCCTCATCTGTAAAATGGGGATTAAAACTGTGAGCCCCACGTGGGACAACCTGATCACCCTGTATCTCCCCCCGCGCTTAGAACAGTGCCCTGCACATAGTAAGCGCTTTACAAATACCAACATTATTTATTTATTATTTCTTTATATTACTGTCTATGTCCCCCTCTAGACTGTGAGCTCACTGTGGGCAGGAATGTGTCTGTTTGTTGTTCTATTGTACTCTCTTGAGCGCTTAGTACAGCGCTTCGCCGTAGTAAAGTGCTCAGTAAATACAACCGAAAGCCCATCAGCCTGGAGGAAAGTGATCAGACTCTCTCAAGCTGGACCTGGATTCGTCACCATCCTTGAGTTCAAAGGAGGCCAGTCTTTCTACTCGGCCTCCAGAAAATGGAGCTTCTAAATAGGATCAGTACAAGCTATAAAAATGTAATAATAATTATTATCATTATGAATTTGTTAATTTGAAAATATGTTGATGCATTACCAGAATCCAATAAAATGGCCAAATAATAGAAATATATTAAAAACCATGATGTCGAATAACATAGTTACAAGGTCAACCAGCACTGTAAATAAGTACCCATAACAAAGTATTTTGAATTGAACATTGTAGGTGTGCGCATGTATAGATGCAATTTTCAAAGCATTCTGCAAAAATATACCCTATGCTGAGAGGCCAAGAATTTACATTAATTACGTGCACTCTCGAACTCTCAATTCCTCAAAAGCTCACCTTCACCCTGTGCTTTGTTTCCTCCCTTCCTGCCTCTGACCTCTGCCTCATGAGAAGCAGCGTGGCTCAGTGGAAAGAGCCCGGGCTTGGGAGTCAGAGGTCATGGGCTCGAATCCCGGCTCCGCCGCTTGTCACCTGTGTGACCTTGGGTAAACTTGTCTGTGCCTCAGTTACCTCATCTGTAAAATGGGGGTGAAGACTGTGAGCCCTATGTGGGACAACCTGATTACCTTATACCTCCCCCAGTGCTTAAAAGAGTGCTTGGCACATAGTAAATGCTTAACAAATACCAACATCATTATTATTATTATTATTATGTCCTTTCTCCTGCCTGGAACTCTCTCCCATTTCAAATTCCTCAACCTCAGATCTGTCTATCTTCAAGGGACTTCTGAAATTCAACGTTCTCTGGGATTCTTTACCCAATTAACCTTTCCTCTCCGTACGTTACATCCTCCCAACTATCACTTCGGTACTTTAACACTCACTGACCTCAGATGCGCTTTTGTATGTCTCCTTGTCCAGACGATCCTAAACACCGAGCTAAATACTGTCAAATAATTCTGTAAATTGGGCAGCATACTGCCAATGATATAACAAACATGGAAGTAGAAAACAGAAACAATAAGGCCAGTAAATCCTTTAGGAGACTGTCAAATAGTGGCCCTTTCTCTCACAACATACCCATAAATGAACTTCACCACTACGGGCATCTTCTCTGAACAAATATCCTAACTATACAGAGAACCAACAGCTGTTAAAATGGACTTTTAATCTCCCTGTTTTAGAATATTTCAACTATAAAAGGGGACAAGGAAAGGGATAGAGTGAGAAATGTTTCAGCCGAGGTAAACTTGCCATGTTGCCAAGTGAGAAAGTCCTCCAAGAAATATGAGCAGAGAAGCAGCGTGGCTTAGTGGAAAGAGCCCGGGCTTGGGAGTCAGAGGACTTGGGTTCGAATCCCAGATCTGCCACTTGTCACCTGTGTGACTGTGGGCGAGTCACTTCACTTCTCTGGGCCTCAGTTACCTCATCTGTCAAATGGGGATTAAGACTGTGAGCCTCACGTCGGACAACGTGATGACCCTGTATCTACCCCAGCACTTAGAACTGTGCTCTGCACATAGTAAGCGCGTAACAAATACCAACATTATTATTATTATTATGAGCATTAATGCCTCCACAATAATTGCCCATCCACCTATAAATTAAGCAGCATTTCCACACCTACGGCTTTAAGGCACTCAGTCAGCTCTCTCTCTGCTACGTATCCTCACTTCCCTCCCTGCTAAACTAAATGAAGAGTGCTAGAGCACAAACACAGCTAAAATGCTTTCACAGTAACAAAGGGCTAAATGCTGCCAAAAAAGTGTGTTACATAGGCAGTAGTCATAGTATGATACAACAGTTGACATAAAAGTCAGAAAAATGGAACAAGAAGACTAGCAAATCCTTTAGGAAACTGTCAGATATAGCGTGGCTTCTCAAGGGCAGGGATCATATCCATCAAGAGAAGCAGCTTGGTCTACTGGCTAGAACACGGGCCTGGGAGTCAGAAGGACCTGGGTTCTAATCCCGGCTCCTTCACTTGTCTGCTGTACGACCTTGGGCAAGTCGCTTAACTTCTCTGGACCTAAATTACTTCTACGTGGCAGGCACCGTACTAAGTGCTGGGGTGGATACAAGCAAATCAGGTTGGACACATTCCCTCTCGCACGTGAGGCTTACAGCCTCAATCCCCATTTTACAGATGAGGTAACTGAGTCACAGAGAAGTGAAATGACTTGCTCAAGGTCCCACAGCAGACAAGTGCCAGAGCGGGATTAGAACCCATGACCTTCTGACTCCCATTACGCCATGCTGCTTCTCGATATGATTGAGACATGATAAATAGAATTGATTGACTGACTGAGCACCGTACCGATTGGGAGAGTACAATACCACAGAGTTGGCAGACATATTCCTTAGCCACACTGAGCTCACCGTTTAGAGGGATAAGACATGGCAAAGCGGATAGAGCACGGACGTGGAAGTCAGAAAGTCACGGCTTCTAATCCCGGCTCCAGCACTTGTCTGCTGTGCGACCTGGGGCAAGTCACTTTGCTCCTCTGTGCCTCAGTTACCTCATCTGTAAAACAGGAATCGAGACTGTGTCCAACCCAATTTGCTTGTATGCATCCCAGCGCTTAGTACAGGAAGCGCTTAACAAATACCATTATCAATATTATGATTATTATCATTATAAATGTCCTTCTGTATTTCCCACTGCTCGTACCATGATGCAAGTACCACGAGACGGTCAGAAACACTCTAACGTGGAAAAGAGAGGAAATCCTCATTTTTATGAGTCTATCCTTTGCTACCACCGGTCTATCGTTTCTACTGCCGAGTTTGCTCTGGTTAAGGTCCGCTAAAGCAACTGGAAATTGTCGGTGCAGTCACAAGAAGGGCGATCGCCTGTAATAGTCACTGTACTATTTTGACTGCATTCCAGAATATGGTAGGACTTCAATCTTCCATTTTCAAACACAACTGAAAAGCAAACAAAAAAAGACTAACAGAGGATAAATTCCTCAGTGAGGTGAAGCTGAGGATTATTTTCTGTGACTTTCCAAAATTCTGGGGGGCAAAGGGACAAATATCTCACAAAAGGACCTGGTCCACCCAAAATGGGATATTCTGACATTTTAAGCTATTTTTTGAAATGGTTTTGTCAGGAATAGAACCCGGATCCTTCTGACTCCCAGGCCGATGCTCTAGCCACAAGGCAGCACTCTTTCTCTGCTTCATTTTTCAATGAAAAGCATAAGATCGGCAGTTGTGCTATGCCCGTAACAGCTGCCGGTGAGATCCCTGGTAAAGTTCAATCATGTCACCTTGGAAATAGTCAGGCTCTTCTGTTGCCAACCGTTAAACTACCTATCAAAGGCAGGTCCGGTGATTGAGACTGGAAGCCCCACATGTGTCCAGCCCGATCCACCCCAGCGCTTAGTACAGGACCTGGCACCTACTTAGTGCTTAACCATTACCATCATTATCTTGTCATGCCATCGAGTCATCTCCAACCCATAGAGATGCCATGGACACATCTCTCCCACATCCCCACACCCATCTGCAGTCGTTCTGGTAGTGTATCCATAGAGTTTTCTTGGTAAAAATCCAAAAGTGGTTTATCACTGCCTCCTTCCATGAAGTAAACTTGAGTCTCCGCCCTCGACTCTCTCCCATGTCGCCGCTGCCCAGCACAGGGGAGTTTTGACTTGTAGCCGATGGCCTTCCACTCGCTAGCCACTGGCCAAGCTAGGAATGGAATGGGTAGGCCTCTGATTCACTCTCCCTCCCATAGCTGAGACTGGTATAATACTGGAAACTCTCCAGGTGCGACCCTAAAAGGGGGATCTTTATTATTATTACTATTACCTAAAATCCAACAGCCAGGATATTGAGTTAGCAGACGTTAAGCAGGACAAAAGGGAAGGAAATTCCACAGACTAGCCTATCAGCATATGCCTTCCCCGGTAGGCATTTTACTGAAAGCTCACCTGCGGAATCGATTTCATGGGGCTTTAATCAGATTTACTCTGGAGTGGATATTCCTTCTAGTTGGGAAGGCTTTAACGAATAAAGGTCACAGAGACGAACATCACAAATACAAAATAAATGTTGCGTCTACGCTTGAAACACGGAACACGGGGTCTCCGAAGTCCTCCCTCACGACCCTAACTGCTCATCTTTCTGACATTCTCTCATGAGATAGTCATCTACTGAGATCGATTTCTTCCCCACACTCCCTGCGAAGAGAGCAGCACCGGGAGCAGCAGCTGGGATGAAGTTTCATCTCAGAGGGAGTTCTCCACTCTATAGCTCGGGTTCTCTCTCAAAGTTCAGGAGGGATTCAGTTCAGCTCGTCTTTCAACATCTTGGGTGTTTATTTTAGATATTCCATCAGTAGATGGAGTTAGAACAGACGTAAAGAGAGTCGGTTTTCTCACGAATTGGAGAAAAAGAAGGATTCGGAAGTGGGAGCATTTTGGAAGTTGGGAGAATACATGTAAGATCTCCGACGAGGAATTACTTCCCAGATAACCGTACTGGGGGAAGCTCTAACGTCCACGAGCTTAAGTGGGTTTCTCTAGGCATGTTATGTAGATTGTTTAAATAACTATTTGCTCCTTTTTCCTCTTTATGTTCTCAGCATCCACATCAGAGATATACCACTTCTGAACCTCCCAGATACATCCTGGGTAGACTGCCAGGAACCATCTGGACCAAGTCCATTTGTGTAGATCATAGTTTCTTACATTCTCCATTTCTCCACACTCACCTTCTTTATTTGGAATTAATTACATCATTCTGCTCTCTCTAAAGTTGCTGTTTCAAAATCCATTTCTCTTCTCGATTCCTTTCAAAGGAAAGGCGGCTTATATCTTCCAATCTTCCCTTCTGTCTTGTGCTGTGATACTATACCTTTAATAATTAGGTCAGGCAAAAAAGATTTTATTGATCAGTAAATAATTGATTGATTGAAATGGGATTTACATCTAACAAAACTCCGCTTCATGCTTTCTTTTTTGATCTACCTCAACCAAATTCTAGCTTGTTAACCTCTGCCATGATAATCTTGCCTATTGTTGTTCCCCTGCAACTGCATGTGTAATGAATTAACTTCAGCTGCTTAACATATTTTCATGGTTTTGTTGAATCCAATTCAATGATTTTTTTCATGAATGATCATATTTCTTAAATCCAATCACAATTGGTTCTCTAAAGAAGGGATCTGTGAGTTCCAACCGTGCGGCTTTGAAATAGAATCTAAGCCCTGTAAGTTTCCAAAAATCCATCTTCCTCATGATTTCTTACTTAAATTGTGCATTTTTGAACCATTGTACTGGCTATCAAACAAAGTCCTGAAATCTCTGGGAGAACAGGTTTAGTTACTGTATTCAGGTTTTAATAGAAAAAAATTATTGAACCACATCACAGCTTGTTCCCTTCCTCTGTCTAGGACAGCGGCAGCAATTTGAGGACCATTTAGGCTCAGTTCACTTGCTCACGAGAAATGGGGAAATCATTCGATAAAATGTTTCCTTTCCTGAGTAGCATTCATTTCCAGTTTTGAATTAGAGAGGGGAGGGGGTATTGACTGTTCCATGACTAAATAAAAGTCTGTCTTCACTCACCAATGTACAATTTCTATCGATCTCAACCCTGATATAATGCTAGACACAATTAAATCGGCCAAGGCAAATTTTAGGCTTCAACAAATAACAGGTTTATTGTGATAGAGTATTTGCCAGTCAGTTTCAGCTGTTGTTCTGGGCTCTCAGATCTTTCCTCTGGCATTTCCTGCCTATTGCCGGAACTTTCTTAAATATTCAATATAAAACATCCTAACCAAACAATATGAGTCTCCTTCAACCCCACTTTCCCAAGACAGACGTGGGGAAAGAGAGGGAGAGGAGAAAGGAGAAAGAGGGAAAGAGCCCACTACAGATTCCCAAAGAAGAGAATAAGTAGACAAATCCACTTTCTTCATGGTTTTCTTCTTCCATATACTTGGTGACTTCTTTCAATTCTTTCACTTTCCAGAAAATGGTTTATTATATATCTTAGCTACCTATATTTCAATTATCCTCGGAAGCACCAAACTGAAGTAATTTTGCTTAAGCCGGGTGGCAGAAGGCGTGTGGCTTAGCGGCTAGAGCACGGGCCTGGAAGTCAGAAGGACCTGGGTTCTAATCCCAGCTCCGCCACATAACAATAATAATAATGTTGGTATTTGTTAAGTGCTTATTATGTGCAGAGCACTGTTCTAAGTGCTGGGGTAGATACAGGGCAATCAGGTTGTCCCACGTGAGGCTCATAGTTAATCCCCCTTTTACAGATGAGGTAACTGAGGCACAGAGAAGTTAAGTGACTTGCCCACAATCACACGGCTGACAAGTGGCAGAGCCGGGAGTCGAACCAAGACCTCTGACCCCGAAGCCCAGCCTCTTTCCACTGAGCCACGCTGGGTGATTTCGATCAAATCACTTAATTTCTCTGGGCCTCAGTGACCTCATCTGTAAAATGGGGATTAAGAGGGTGAGCACCATGTGGGACAAGGATTGCGTCCAAGCTGATTAAGGGGTAGCTACCCCAGTGCTTAGAACAGTGCTCGGCACAGAGAAAGTGCTTAACAAGTACCATTATTAGTATCATCATTATCTTGAAGATGACGCATCCACGTTCCAAAATGATTCTTATATTCCTAAAGAACGAGTCTTAACCTTTGGCCATGTTTATCCTGATTCAAAAAAATGTCCTCAGCAGGTCAGGAAAATGAGGAGCTGAAATATGGGCTTTTACTGAGGAGATCATTAGGTGTCTCTGGACCAGCCAGTGGTCTCTCACCAGACTAACCTGGAAACTCTCTCTGTGTCAAAGGGACAATTTCTGCCACCCTAACAAAACAAACCCATATCATCTGTACCCCAACGAGTATATCGACTGTCAAGGTACTTGGGAAGGGATCTGAAAGAAATGTATAAAAACTGGTACAATGACAATAAATAAGTAAATAAAAGAAAGGAAAACCTCCGGCCAAAAACTGATCCTCTGTAGTTCACAAAAATGTATCTAAAGTTTTCTTAGGGTCCAGTGATAATACAGCTGTAAGGAAATGGCGGCTCTCAGACAGGTGTATCGTGTAAAAGAATGTTCTGGCACTATCTAGGATCAAGTTACATTTCTGTAAACCATCTTGGGATCGATGTACCACTTCCCCTGTAGGAGCCCTCAAGCATTCTTGTCAGTATATCTTGAACAAACCTTTCCCGTTGTAATGAATGAGTGAAATACGGGCAGAGAACTGAGAGAGCAGACTGGCTGTGTGCCAAGACTTTCCATTCCTGTATTCAAAACTTCCATGAAAGAGCTCTAAGGAAGTTTCATGGTGGTAATCTTAGGCTGTAGCTTGGGGACTGTGGAGGATAGAATGTAAACCGAAGAACTGACATAGCTAATCCCTGGGGAATTGATGCTTTAAATCTTTTTCTGCCAATTCAATTTCCTCCCCTCGTCTAGGGAAATGGAGAAGCCTAGAGTGCTATTCCTTTTCATTATAAATCCTTGTGACACTGAAGAAATATGAATTTAAAGACTACAGTATTGGTACTTAGGACAAATAATGACCCTAAAGGTCTTTGCCATTTAATTTGCCATCCGGAGATCCTCTATTATATTGGAAGCTGTTTGAGAAAGGGAACCATGTCTTTCCTTTTATTATATGCTCCCAAATACTTAGCGCACTGCTCTGTATATAGAAATGGCTTGATGAGTGCAAATAAGTGAATTAATGAATACAGATGAAGTCTTTAACTGCAAAGAAAAGAAAAATAGGATCTAATTAAAGCTTAGAAAGAATGGCACAGACAAAGATAAGAGCAGTGGACAACAGTTTCTTAAGCTGTTTGAAAAAATGACTCTGAATATTTATTGAATGATAATCTACATTCTGGTTATCTTGAATTTACCCCAGTGTTGAGGATATTACTTGGCACATGATAAGTGCTTAATAAATAACCCAAGAATTGTTATTATTAGTATTAGTAGTAGAGGTAGTGTTTTAAAAATTTGTATAGTGAGACAACCAGGATGATAATCAATGAAGGATAAAAATTAAATAGTTTAGACTAACAAATAAAGCAGATTTAGATAACCTGTGCTCATCTCCCCTCCTGGTAGAATAAGAATTCACATGATTACTTCTTTGGTTCTCTGACCAGAACAGAAAACCATCTAATTATCGAACTATAGAAGCAAAACGGTCTAGTGGATAAAGCACGGGCCTGGGAGTCGGAAGGATCTGGGTTCTGATCCCAATTCCACCACTTGTCCCCTACGTGAGCTTGGGCAAGTCATTTAGCTCCTCTGTGCCTCTGTTAACTCATCCATAAAATGGGTGTTAATACTCTGAGTCCCAAGTGGTCAACTTGATCAGTTTGTATCTACCCCAGCACTTAGGACAGTGCTTGGCACATAATAAGCACTTAACAAATACTATTTTAAAAAATCTGGAACTTTTGAAGAGGAGGGGTAGAAAATGATTGTTTAGTTGCGTTTAGATGCAGATTTAAAAATAATAACAATAATTGTGGTATTAAGGACTTACTGTGCATCAAGCACTGTGTTCAATGCTGAGAATAGGTACAAGATTAACAGATCGGGCACATACCTTTCCCATTAGGGGTTTGCAGCTTAATTGAATTTTGCACAGGAATCATTTCCACCCTAAAAAGGCACGAATCAACCTAACAGAGATAGATGAAGCAAGCCAATTAGGAACCGAACGTGTACATGCATTTCTTAGAAAGGTTCCAAGGTTATGAAGATGAATCAGTGAATTTAACTGTGGAGAGGAAACGTATCCCTAAACTCCTCGAGGGCAGAAATCACGATTACCAACACTATTGTATTCCCCCAAGCGGTTAGTACAATGCTCTCTCTTCCCACAGTAAACACTCAATAAATACCACTGATTGATTGATTTAGGAAAGTGGTATGGATGCTTACTGCACTGGGCAAGGTCTTTTGTACTCAGCTGAAGGTTTGCATTGGTTCGAGCAGAGGAATTCACACTGAAAATGAAAGGCAGAGCTAGCCAGGCATCCTCAGGATAACGATAATAATTGGAGTATTTACTAAGGGCTTACTAGGAATTAAGCAAAGGGTAGATACAAGATAATCAGGACCCACATGGGGCTCACAGTCTGATTAGGAAGATGAACAAGTATTCAATCCCCATTTTGCAGATGAGGGAACCGAGGCCCGGAGAAGTTAGGTGACTTGCCCAAAGTCGCCCATCAGATATGTGGCGGAGATGGGATTAGAACCTAGGTCTTCTGGCCCCGGGGGCTGTGCTGTTCCCACTAGACCACACTGCTGCTCATAGTGAGGAAGAAGAGTGATTTAACCTTTATTCCTAATGCTAAGGAGGCAGCGCTGGTGATTGCAAACGCAAGTCAGGACCCTCAACAAGTGGCGACCCATTCAAGAATTTTGCTCTAAAATACGTGCTCATAAGCTTGGACCAGATCCAAAATACTTAGAGAAGGAGGAGGGCAAATCATTAGCAGTTAAACTACGTTTCGTCACCCAAATGAAAAGAAACAGCTAAAGGGGGCCGTGGATGAGGAAAGCTTCCTTGTCGCAAATGACAAGAGGAACGTTGAAACATTCCTGTTGTAGAAGAGGGATTTGGGGGCAGAGGGCTGCCACAGGTCTGAGGCATTTTTCAGGAAATGAAGTCCGTTCCGTTCCCTACTGTAAGTTTTCCAACGACGTATTTAGTGTGTGACCTTTATATGGCTGCAGAGTTTCCCCAACTGTTTTCATAGTTCATAAAACGTTTAGGAAGTGTTTATAAAAATTGCTGGAGGAAACTGTGCCACAAAGAACTTGAACTTCATAAGTCTCCACGGTCCGGCTTCAATTTAGGGGGTTTTTTTAAGAAGAGTTTTTGCATTATAAATGCCCCAGTAACATCTGCATACAGGCCCTCCTGGAATAGCAAAATAAGACGTTGTATGGCTAAATGTGTGTTATTTGGCTCTGTCTCTGCAACATGTGATGCTTGACTTACTGCTCTCATGAAATCACAATCCACAAGCAGATTTCACTCTTCCACCTCTTATTGATGGTCACTTTCAGTTATCTTACTATTGTGGAGAGACATTATGTCATAAACAGAATCGCAACATCTGCAACGAATCCATTTGGAATACGGCATGCAAGCTGTCAGAATCAAAGTGTTCCTTTGGATCAAAAGTCCACGGCTTATGATGACCGGCCCTCAGCCCTGTAAACATTTAAACGCTTTTTCATGGAGGCTGCTTGGGGAGACGGAGCCAGAAAGTGTCACAAACAAGTTCTCAGGATATGGCTGCCTGGAGAACCGCCGGCTGGAGTAACAACAAAATCTGATGAATGTCAGATCGCTTTCTCCGTTTGGCGTTGGGTTTTACGAAGCGGAGGGTGGTACCGGACGATTTGCGTTCGACTGAATGTGTAGCCCGTCTCCAAGTGCCGGTTTTGGACTCTCCCCTTACGTTTTACACACAGTTCTATGTTGTATAACTGTCAACGGCCAGTTGATAGAGTGTGGCAACAGGGTGTGTGTGTCTGGGTGTGTGTGTATACAGAAGTGGACACATGCAACTCTGGACTGTCCTGATGTCCAACTTCTCCAAAGCTGCTGTCTCACCCTATAGGGCTGTTTCTCCCAGCGGGAGCGGCAGAGATTGTTGGCAGATCTCCCGTCTGCCCCTTTTTCCCTTCCCCGACTCCGGAGATCTTCCTGCGCCGAAGAGTCAGGAGGCCTGGATTTTAATCCTGATCTGCCACTGACCTGCTCTGGGACCACGGGCGAGTCATTCAACTTCTCTGTGCCTCGGTTTCATCATCTATATAAATAGGCATCAGATGCATGTTTTTCCTCCTGTTGGACTGCGAGATAATAATAATAATAATGTTGGTATTTGTTAAGCGCTTACTATGTGCAGAGCACTGTTCTAAGCGCTGGGATAGTAAAGGACAATCAGGTTGTCCCGCATGAGGCTCACAGTCTTAATCCCCATTTTACAGATGAGGGAACTGAGGCACAGAGAAGTTAAGGGACTTTCCCACAGTCACACAGCTGACAAGTGGCAGAGTCGGGGTTCGAACCCATGACCTCTGACTCCCAAGCCCGGGCTCTTTCCACTGAACCACGCCGCTTCTCTGGGACAGGGACTGTGTTCCGTTCTAGACTGTGAGCCCGTTGTTGGGTAGGGATTTCCTCTATCTGTTGCCGACTTGTACTTTCCAAGTGCTTTGTACAGTGCTCTGCACGCAGTAAGCGCTCAATAAATACGATCGAATAAATAAATCTGCTCATCTTGAATCTCCCCGGTGGAACCCAGTACAATTCTTGACACCTAGTAGGTGCTTAATAAATACCGCCATTATTTTCCCTTCTCTCTCTCGGACGGGCTTGGTGTAGGGAAACTGGGTCGATGATGAGAGACAGTTGAAAGTCTCGGCCCGGTAGAAGGTGCATCCTATCTTGGGGAATGCAAATAATATGTAAATACTAGTCATTTGCAAATCCACAGGTGGCCTTCCTGTTTCAAGCAATTTTCCCGAGGACTCTGGGGAAAATCCAAGTAGCTCTTACTGCTTCAGATAATAAGTCCCTTAGGAAAGGGCATTAAACCTTGCCAAATGCAGCAATCGTTAATTTCTCTTTTAAAATGGAGTTCGGAGGCATGAGCAGTGAAGGAAAAGATCGGAGACAAAGGTCAACAGTTCCTTCTTCAACTGCAAGAACGCGGTGAGCCGCTGTCTGGGCTGTCTGACTGTGGTCACGGATCGTTACCGCCTGTCTATTGGAAAGTACCCCGTGGAAAAAAATCCAAAAAGAAACACACTTCAAAATATCCCATGGAGCAGGAGGCTCTGCTCCAGCCTTCTGAGGCAGGTGAAGCCAACCGGAGAAGCGGAGTGTGGACGAGCCACCGGCCATCAGGCGGGGGTGAGGAGGAAGTGGAGGCTTTGCTTCCGGAGAGGAGGGGAGGTGTGAAAAGCAAAACCGAGAAAGCCCGTCGCAAGGATAGGGCGGGAAGAGCGAGAAGCCAGCGAAAGGAGTCTGGGGTGGGAACCAAGTCGTTTGATTTGCAGGAAATGTTCTCCATTAATCGTTCCAGCCCTCGGCTTTATCATAACTTACGTCATAAGAGATCTCATGCACCCTCTTAAGCATTAAACAACGAAAAGAGGGCCAAAAGTCAGCAAGCTTTCTCCTACTCCCTCTCCTTGTGAATTCAGGGAGGTTTGGAAAATGCAGTGTGAATCCAAACTGGGCCCTCCGTGGAGCCTGTCCCAATCTGGACTGGGGATTTTCTCCGCCTGAATGGAAGCAGAGTGAACCTAGCCAAGAGCATAGTCCTGGAGGAGCACTGTTCACACAGAGGTCAGACACAGCTCACGGGTTCCAGTCATGGCTTTGCCTTGCAAAAGTGGAACGTGGCAAAGACGATAGGGTCCCGAGTAGGGAAGATGTGGAAATCTGCCACTTTCAGAGAAACGAGATGCCTCGTCCGAGCTGCTGGAGGAAAGAAATAGTTCTTGACCCACCCAAGAGAAGAGAAGGGCAAGAGAAGCCTTATCTTACCCAAGATTCGGGGATGGGAAAAGAGGGAAACTCCTGGCCCGAGAAGAGAGTTGGTGAAGAAGGGCAAAGACCTTCTCGGAGAAGCAACTCTGAGATTCTCTCTCTCTTCCCTCTGAGATTCCTCTTCTTCCTTCAAACACCAACCACGGAGAAACAGGAAAGTTGTCCAGGTCTTTCTGCCCTCAAGCTCATATCCTTCCAACTGTTATTTATTTATTTATGTATTTGTATTTATTACGTGCTTAATCTGTGCCAGGCAACATACTAAACACAGGGGTGGATAGATACAAGCTAGTCAGTTTGGACACGGTCCGTGTCTCCCGTGGGATTCACAATGTTAATCCTCGTTTTACAGATAAGGTAACTGAGGAGCGGAGAAATTAAGTGACTTACCCAAGGTCACGCAGCCGATACGTGGCAGAGCTGGGGTTAGAACTCAGGTCCTGTGACTCCCAGGTCTGGGCTTTAACCACTGGGTCCTGATGCTTCAACTGTGTTCCAAGGAAGTCAGTGACTCCAAAAGGTAGCTCTCAGTGTCTCTCCATCATTCCAGATCTGGTTTTGTCTCTCTATCCCTTTGTTTCTGAATTTTCTGCTACCCAATCTGGATTGATGAACGTGAAAATAACAGAAAAGAGAAAAATATTTAAATGTCAAAAAAAACAACCCTATAGGACTCAGAAGATTCTCATTTAAAAGATTTCAGAGAATCAACATTCTATATGTGGAATCAACAGTCTATATGTGCTTTGTATTTATTATTCACTTAATTGTTGGATGTATACACAACTTATCTCTGCACCCTAGACAAGTGGAGGCAAACACTAGTACGGACAATCAGAAACCACACATCACACGCACACCCTCGCACAACGTGAGAGACATTTATTCGCCCTGCTTTCTCTTGTAATTCCTTTTTAGGAGTAAATAAGCCATATGTTCAGCCATCTGCAAGAAACGGTTTGAGGTTCCCCCGGTGAAAGTCATTAACTTCAGAAAGTACCCAGCATTGGGTGGAGAAGAAAAAATAGGGAAATAGGGAAAAGGAGAAATAGAGAAAGGGACTCCAGTTCTCAGCTGGTGGGGAAATCTAGATCACTTTTCTGCAGCACGTGAGTTTATTAAGAGGTCACTTAAACATCTCTGGGCCTCAGTTTCCTCACATGCAAAATGGGGATGAGATGGCTTGTGAAGCCTGTATGGGGCAGAGACTGTAGCCGATCTAATGATCTTGGGATTATTTCAGCCCTGAGCACAGAGAAATGTTATCAAATCCCAGTGGTACTGTTGTTATTTCTTTTCTCCTTGTCTTTCTCTTCTTCAGCCTGGGAGCTTCTCAGGAGAGAAAATACGGGGCTGGAGCTCAGAGCTGATTTGCTTCCACCTTTAGAGGAGAACACAGGATGGAGTGTGTAGGTGTTTGCACATTTGTCCTTAAATGTGCCTATTCCAGCTACAGGGGAAATTAGGTCATGAGCCCAGTAGGAGAAACAGACCCTCAAACAAACTTCCCAAACAGATAATGGGAGTTTTTTGCAGGGCCTCTCAAACAGAGATTTAATGAAAGCCAACGACTGAGGCATAGGGAATGAGAGGAATGATGCCAACAAATATACTAGAACAGAATTGGGCCTCTCACCACTAGCTGAGAGAGAGAGAGAGGGAAAACTGTCCTGTTGCCATATAAATAAAAGGAATTAGTTTCCCTCTCTTCCCACTGAGTGTTCTCTGGTTCTTCCAGGTTTGTGGCTGGATAAAAGCGTGAGTGGCTAAGCAACCATCCATTGTGGAAGTTGAAAAGACTCTCATCGTCTGCTCCAGAAGCAGCAGAACACGATAATACTTGGGAGATGGAAGAAGATGCAGCCAAATCGTGATTCTCAGGTCCCATCTCTACCGAACCCGTGTTCTTGCAGCTGTGCAACACAGGAACATGATCCAGACAAAATGGTAATGTACTCAGGTTAATAATAATAATTTGATGCCCGTTGGGGAGACAGATGGACCACCCCTGTAAGAAGTACTCGAGAATGGTATTTTTTAAAAGAAATCTGGGCAGCAGAATAAAGTATGGACTGGCACATGGAAAGTGTTTAGTATGCCCAGAGAAGTTAAGTAACTTATCCAAGATCACACCGTAGGCAAGCGGCAGAGCTGGAGTTAGAACACGGTTCACCTGACGCTCAGGTCCGTGCTCTTTCTACCGCGGTGCTTGTCACATGGTAAGTGCTTAACAATTACCATTATAATTATGCTGACTGTGCCACTCTCCTGCATCTCTCCTCGCGTCATCCCTTTCTTTTTCATCTAATCACAGAGGAGGCGCTTGGAAGAAACCCTCTTCCTACTCACTGCGAACTGTCCCCTTCTCTCCCAGACTGAGGACAAAGAGAAGTAGGAGCAAGTCGGAAATTTCACACTGCAAATACGAGACATTTTCTGAAGGCTGGCACACAGCTATACTTCTACAGGCGTCCGCAGGAGCGAACAGAGAGAGAGCCTTGACTGTGCTGTCTAGGGAAATTATAGCACCACCGTCTCTAAGGCTTTTTAAGAAATCTAGGGTGGATGAAGGTCAAAGACGAAGGGATAGACTACGTGACCCCTGAAGAGAACTCACAGCCAACACTGAATTTTCCTCGTTGGAAAAGAATGTTCCAGGCCATTGAACTTCTCCTTGAAAGCAAGCGAGAAGAAAAATTTGCTTCTTTGGGGAAGAGGGAAGAGGTTTCTAATGTGTTCTGGAAATACTGTATTGCGATCCAGATCTCGGCACCGGAGCTCTGAAATTCCCCCCTTGCAAGTTTTTAAGGCGTTCTTACCTTATTGTGTAAGATTTGGTTGTGGCAACAGTGAGGAAGGTGTGTGATGTGAACATTTTCAGTGTTTTGGGGGGCACTTTTTTTTCCACATTTTATAATACAATCATCTTGCAATTTTATAGAAAACTAAGAGATGAGCTTTTCAGTTTGAGAGGCAAACCAGGAGAAAAGAGGCACTGGCCATTTGAAATCCTAAAATTTTCTGTCCTCGGCTCTCTCGGTCAAGAAAAACTCCAAAGCATTTGCGTTTCCTGAAACATGCAAATAGCAGCCACAAGTTGACTGCCAAAACATATCAAAGCATATATACAGTCAGGCCAATACTTCAAGGGTAATTTTATCCACTTTAACAAACCCCAGACAATGCCAAACCTCCCACCACTTTAACTACAGTTCATCCAACCCCACCCAATCCTTTTACAGACTGGCACCTGCTTCGCTCTCTCCCCAGATGGAGTTCAGCTTTTGCACATTTGAGTGAGCACCCTGGATTAGAGATAGACAGTTTCCACAATGCCAAGTTTCGAAACAGCCGGTATTTCAGAGATCTAGTTATTCGCAATTTACTCCAAAGCCCCCGGGAGGTGAGTGCAGATTGCAACCCAATCAATCAATCAGTTGTATTTATCCAGCAATTACCGTGTTCAGAGCACTTTACTAAGTGCTTGGGAGAGTACAATAGAACCCATACCCAACAAGAATCTAAATTAGCCCTTTCAATTACACGTTCAGATAAAAATGGGGGAAAAATTCCTCTCTGCCACATAAAAAAAAAAATATTGCTGGTTTCAACCACCAAATGCCAGTGAGACAATGAGAATTCAAGAAACTTGGAGATTGGGAGTGAGGGACAGAGGAAACCATCTTGGAAATCCTTTGATCTCTGCTGGATTTATGGTTAGAATGGGGTGTCACTGCCTCTCCAGGAAACTTTTCATACAAAAGACTCTTCTCCTTACTGTTAACTTCCTGGGAAACTAAAATGATGTATGGAAGACTCTTCTCCTCCGCCAGAGTTAAGTGTTTTCCCACTGCAAGTCTCTCCGTCTTCTGGAAGTAGCTTCTTGAATTATGACTGCACATCCATGCCCTGTTGTTCTATAAAGATAATAAAGAAACACTGTAAAGTGCTACATTTGGATAGGTTTCTCTGAGAGGCAAAACAGATGTCAGATGAGGAAGATTATCAATCTAAAGGAAAAGTCACTGGGCAAAATGAGAAGGAAAACCTCAACATCAATCAACCGCCAGGGAGTCTCCGGATGACAGAGCGGGACAAAGCCGGGAAGAGGCTTCAGGGAGGAGATTCGGGAGAAGATCAGACATCCCATTCCACGACCAGGGAGTGAGCACAGAATGTCAGAGACACCTCATCTTCAACAGAATCCTCCGTGGGCCTTCGGTTTGAAGGCAGGAGGCAGGAATTCCGGGAAGACCAAGGAAACAGTCCGTTTCCTCTCTTAAACAACGTTGCCCAGCAAGTAGAGTGAATCCAGGGGGAATTCACTCTACGACTGAAGGCTACAAGGAATTGGCATGGCCTAGTGGAATGAACATGGGAATCGGCAGATCTGGGTTTTAATCCCGACTCTGCCACTTGCCTGTAGTATGGCGGTGGGTAAGTCAGATAACTTCTCTGTGCCTCAGTTTCCTCAACTCTAAAATGGTGATTAAATGCCTCTTCTCCCTCCTACTTAGACCATGAAGCCTATGTGGAACAGAGACTGTGTGTGACTTAATTAACTTGTACCAACCCCAGAGCTTAGAACAGTTTGACACATAGTAAGCTATTAAAAAAATCATTTAAAAAACACTACAATGATGAGGATCTAGAAACTTCCTGTTCCCTAGTTTCCATTCTGCTGTTCTTCCCTTTCAATTTAAACCACTTAGTGGGTCTTTCCCCATTTCTCCTGGTCCAATGAACGAATGTTTCTGTCACAACCGTCATCATGAATCAATATAGGGAACAATTAGGATAAAATACATCATTCAGTCAGTCAACTGTATTTTTTAAGTGCTTTCCATGTGCAGAGTACTATACAGGAACTTACAGTCTAGAAGAGGAAATGGACTTTCATTCATTCAATAGTATTTATTGAGCGCTTACTATGTGCAGAGCACTGTAATAAGCACTTGGAATGTACAAATCGGTAACAGATAGAGACAGTCCCTGCATTAAAATAAATACACTGAAATAGACGCTGAGCTATAAGCTCATTTTGAGCAGGGAACGTGATTACCAACTCTGTTAAACTGTACTCTCCCAAGTGCTCAGTACAGTGCTCTGCACACCGTAAATACTCAATAAATATGACCAGTTGACAGATAGATCACTCATATGTGCATCTGCTCTTCCCCCTTCCCCTCCCCTCAACACTGTGCTCACTTGTAAAATGGCGATTAAGACTGTGAGCCTCACGTGGGACAACCTGATTACCCTGTGTCTGCCCCAGTGCTTAGAACAGTGCTCGGCACATAGTAAGTGCTTAACAAATACCAACATTATTATTGTATATATTATTTATTACCCTATTTATTTTGTTGAGGTGTATATCTCCTTGATTCTATTTATCTTGTTGATGTTGTCTTGTTTTTGTTTTGTTCTGTTTTGCTTTGCTGTCTCCCCCGTTCAGACTGTGAGCCCGTCATTGGGCAGGGATTGTCTCTATCTGTTGCCGAATTGTCCATTCCAAGCGCTTAGTACAGTGCTCTGCACATAGTAACCGCTCAATAAATACTATTGAATGAATGAATAAGTGCATGGGACTAAGGGTGGGGTGAATAAAAGCTGCAAATCCAAGAGCAAGGGTGTGAAAGGGAGAGGGGATGGAGGAAATGAGTGTTTCAACAGGGAAGGCCTCTTGGAGGAAATGTGTTTTGAATAAGATTTAGAAGGGCAGGGAGAGTGATGATCTGTCAGATATGAAGGGGGAGGGCGTTCCAGGTCAGAGACAAGATGTGGGCGAGAGGACGGCAGTGAGATGGATGAAATTGAGGTACAGGGAATAGGTTGGAGTTAGAGGAGTGAACTGTGTGGGCTGGGATGGAGGAGGAAATCAGCGAGGTTATGATAGGAGGGGGCGGCCTGCTCGAGTGCTTGAAAGCCAAAGAAAAGGAGTTTCTGTTTGCTGCCAAGGTGGATGGGCAACTATCTCCTCCACCTTCTTCGTTCTTTACCACTACATTCACTTGTCCTTGGCTTGTACATCACTGGTGCCGTCCTTTTTTTTTCCTACCTCAAAAATCCTGCAACTCTCCACTTCCACACCTATCATTTGATAGAGACCACGGAGAGGGACGTGGGAAAGTAAGATAAGGGAGTAGGTTCCCCAGGATAAAGCTCGAAGAAAGACAGATGCTCTTCTCAGGCTCTTGGTAACAGGAAGAATCTCCTTTGCGCATGGTTGGTTGGAAATATTGGCATGCAAATCTGCCATCATTCTCTACAGATAATAAAAATACTTACGCATGACGACTGTGGGGAGTTTAAACCTCATCAAACTACAGCAGAAACACAAGATTGTACATCCTGATACCTCCAAACTTGATGCGAAACAGATCGGTTACTTCATCTAACTGGCCTGCTACATGGCTAGCATCGCCTCTGGCTCTCTAGATGGTGATTGTAAAAATCTACGTCTTTGGATGAACACTTCACAAGGTTTTATGTCAAACACTTTTCACAAAAGAAAACGTGAGTCACACGGCGGTTAGGCGAGTGTCTCGTGAACAAAGACCGTTAAGTGGAACTGGATCATTACTTGTGCCTGAAGAGTATTCCAGAACAGACCCAAAGACAATAGCTTGGGAAATCAAAAGAGTTATGGCAAGTTAATCAAAGCTCCAGTTGTGCTTCTCTAGAAAAGGGTTTGTTCAGACAGGTGGCTTGCACCCTGAATAATCAAAGTAGTTGCTATTGAAGTTTACCCAAGTGCCCTAAATGTAATCTTCCCACATCTATTTTTTTTTCTATTCATGTGATAATCACTGCGATTTAACCGCTTGGTACAGTGCTCTGCATGCAGTAAGTGTTCACTAAATATGATCGATCCAACCAAATTCAAATCGTAATCCAGTGTTACCCAAATGGCCAAGCTAAATCTGAATTTTGAACTATGTAATTATTCCAGGTTGTGTGTACCTTTGGATTGGAAGTGAATCCCTAACCCCCCAAAAAATGATTTATCCATGTACCGCACTGCTCAATATTTCTGAATTCTTTCCATCTACTGGGCTCAAAGTTTCGAAGAAATTGGTAGGGGCATACTATTGAAATCAGAAAAATAAGACATACTTTACAAAAGGTATTGAAAATAGTCAATAAAAATGAACCAAAAGTCAATTTGGGGATTCACGATTTTGCTTTCTAGATGACAGAGAAGCAGCGTGGCCCAGTGGAAAGAACACGGGCCTGGGAGTCAGAGGACCAGGTTTCTAATCCTGACTCTGCCGTTTTCTGCCGAGTGACCTTGAGCAAGTCACTTAACTTCTCTGGGCCACATCTGTAAAAAGGGGATTATATATCTATTCTCCTTCCCTCTTAGACTATAAACCCCAGGTGGGACTGGAACTATTTCTGACCCGATTATCTTGTCTCTACTCCAGGGCTAAGTAAAATGCTTGTTGCCTACTAAGCATTTAAAAAATATTATTATTGTCAAAACAGATCCTATATTCAATTTGAATAGTCTCATTAATTTAGTCCTTATTAATTGAAGAAACGATAACGTGAAACCAACAGTATTAAATGGAAATTCTGAAAATTACTTTCAAGGTGCAGTTGGAGAGTCTCTCTTTCCACCATCCCTCCAGACAAAGTGACTTTTCATTTGTTTCATGCCCATGACCAAGAAAAAAAAATGGCCTAGAAAAGAAACTTGACATTTGAAATATTTTTATTTGACAGTCTCATTTAAATGGAAATTAGGCCAAGATGTCAAACAATAATTACACATCAAAAGTGTAACCAATTCAGGAATTTTTTCGTTTAAGAATTGCTCGTTTGGCCTCTGCACATGCTTTAAAACACCCTCTATTACATAATGGACAATCATGATTAAATAGCACCACATATGGGAATAACTGCAAGTCCTGACCAGCAGAATCAGATTAGTGACTCGAAACCATGTGACAGACATGTA
This sequence comes from Ornithorhynchus anatinus, assembly GCF_004115215.2. Classification (NCBI taxonomy): domain Eukaryota; kingdom Metazoa; phylum Chordata; class Mammalia; order Monotremata; family Ornithorhynchidae; genus Ornithorhynchus; species Ornithorhynchus anatinus. Next base: position 39,477,724 of record NC_041739.1, read on the forward strand.
GCCTTGCATTTCACCAAAACAGTTCAGTGGTCCGCTAAGCCACATGCTTATGACAGAAACCAGAACGGAGGGCTGTGACTCCCACAAGACCAGAGCTCGTGCTCAAAGGGAATCTCCCCGGAGGATCGGTAGCCCCAAGATTATTATCCTCTTGATTTCAGGACTCGGTCATTACCAAGTGATTAATTCTGTTTCCAGAAAGCACTGTAAGCTCGACAAATGGGTTGGAGCATCAGGGACATGTGCTGGAGAATCTCTGGTCCCTGGGCCCGTGTTCGAACCAGAAGGTCAGAGCCAACTCTTGAGGTTCAATAGCCCCAGGTGGATTATTCAGGCTCAGGTCGCCATTTCTGGGCCTGGCCAGGGCTGCTTTCGATGAGGGGTCGGAATAAAGAGCCGGGGGGGGGGGGGAGAGGCAGGGCTAAGAGGTGGTATTCTTCCTCAAATTGGCCCTTAGGTTGAGCTCAAGATATCTGAGTTGCAAAGATCCCAAATTGGATCTTTCCCCACCCCGCCCCACAAACAGCAATCGCTGAAAACCGGTGGCCTCAGACCCGTTTCACCCAACTTAAACAAACCCATACGCCAAGTAAGAATGAATTTTTTCAACAACCATCATCAAGCAGCTCCCATGCAGGTTTATCTATTTGTAAAGGTACCAGTATAGCTAACTTACCCCTTATCCTGTCAGCCCTGTGTGAGTTAGGAGCGGTGTTTGATCTGATTACCCTACTGAATACTCTACCTGCCTTTTAGTACAAACCTTGACATGCAGGAATAGTTAACCAATTCTGTAACTGTTATTATCACTAACTTCAAACTGTACCTTTGGGGAAATGGTGTTTGGTGAGATTTGATAGACTGCAAGCTGTGTGGCCTAGAGGAAAGAGCCTGGGCAAGTCACACTTATCTGGTGCGTGACCTTGGGGAAGTCAATTAACTTCTCTGTGCCTAAATTTCCTCATCTGTAAAATGGAGATTAAGACTGTGAGCCACAGGTGGGATAGGGACTGTGTCTAACCTGATTACTTTGTATCTACCCGCTTTTCTTCCCCAGAGTGTAGAGCAATGCTTGGCACATAGTAAGCCCTTAACAAATATCATCATCATTATCATTATTATTATCCTGGAGGACAGAGATCAGGATGCCAAATTCTATTATTTCTTTTAAGCATCTAGTACAATCTGTACATAGCAGGTACCCAATAAATACTATTGATTGAGTGAGTGATTATTTCACTGTAGGGTCAGAATGCAATATGAAATTTTCCATGATTCGAGTGGCTTTGGTGCCTGTTTACAGATCGAGGGTCGTCAGTAATCCCTACTTACTTGACGAAGAGAAACTCTTCCTTTGTTTGAGACATCTGGGAATATCTTTCTCCTGTTTCTTCTCCCGCTGTGTACTGAATGGATCTGACTCCAATCTGGGAAGCCATTATCCTGACTAAAACTGGGACACCAAACGACTTCATCCTAACGCTACTCCAGATGCCTCTGGAAGACCCGGTTTTTGATGTCGCTTTGTGGGGGTTTGAAAGGGAGCATTTCCTCCCAAAGGAGCTCTCAAACGAGATCCAATGAGCCAGTGCTCACTCCAGTGTGAAAGCATCTTCGACGACGGGACACTCAGCCATCTTGCCTGATGGTCACATCCCTTGCTCAGTGGCCGGATTTGCTGGGTTTGCATCCACACCATTTCCATAGCCCGTACTGAACCAGGGCCTTGGGATTTCAGTTCCTTCACCTCATAAAGCAAAAAGCAGTCGCTCCTCAAGCCATGCCAGTAGGAGTCTTGTAAAACCTTTCTCAGCAGGAGTTGCTCTTTGCATTTCTCACATCCGTGTGTCGTTGACCATCCATTCCTTCACTGCATTTCCATAGTCAGGTGGAAACTTTTCAAGCAGTCTGGCTACTGACCTTGCAATCCCTGAGAGGCTTGCTATACCAAAAGCCATTGAGATCACCCTATTCTGGCCTGCTGGGCCGAAAGGTCAAGACAACCGGAAGGGTCAAATCACATTACTCAACTGTCTATATTTTCATTACCCTATTTATTTTGTTAATGAAATGTACATCGCCTTGATTCTATTTATTTGCTATTGTTTTAATGAGATGTTCATCCCCTTGATTCTATTTATCGCTATTGTTCTTATCTGTCCGTCTCCCCCGATTAGACTGTAAGCCCGTCAAAAGGCAGGGACTGTCTCTGTTACCGATTTGTACATTCCAAGCGCTTAGTACAGTGCTCTGCACATAGTAAGCACTCAATAAATACTATTGAGTGAATGAAGGAAGGAAGGAAGGAAGGAAGGAATGAATGAATGAATGAATGAATGAATGAATGAATGAATGAATGAATGAATGAATGAATGACTCTCCTTGCTCTTACATTACTCTGTGGCCACTGGAGTAAATATTTAACTTAGAAAAGCAGAGGAGAAAGGAAAGGCAGGTGAACTTGGGAATTTAGCCCCATCTTGAGCACACAGTCCTACTTCCTAAATTGCCTCTCGTCTAGCGAATTTCTGCTCTTTCAAAGAGAACAGACTCTGAACTCCGCTGGGAACAAGAAGGCTGCTATTTCCTACACCGATCTATTTAGCTCTTTCTATCAGCTAGAGAATATAGAATAACAAATCTAGACGCGTTAACTGTGGCCACCTGAATTTCCCCTGGTCGACGCTATCACGAGCACGAATGTTAAAAGCAAATGGGAGACGAACCATTTACAGGGCAGAAAAATGTTTTCCTAAATTCGCAAACTATAGTTTAGCCGTCCCTTAAGACCTTAAAATGAAGTCAGCTCGGTGGTCTCCACTCCATCCCTTCAGGGAAGTATTCCACATCTCCAAACCAGAACACCTGATTCTGCAGAATTTGACACTTCTCTGCAGCCTCCACACAGAAGAATTGTAGGACTTGACATGCATGGAAATTAAATTATCTTCCGCCCCTAGGGAAAAACTGTCCTCCCAGATCAGGGTTACATTAAGGCCAAATGAAGGAGCTCACATTTCAACTGAGCCCGCCCTAGCTGTGAATAGACGGAGAACATATCTTTGTGCGTTCGTGACAAATCCGCTACATTTTCTGCCCATCCATCAGAAAATTGTTTTGAAAAAAGATCGAGGTCACGTGACACGGCTCTTGGGGAACCGTTAACGGTGGAATGCGTCTCTCTGGAACATTGGGTGGTTGTGGTAAAATGAGGATTGCTACCTCAGAAGCAGAAGATTGCCGCCGACTCTCCAAAGTGTGAAGATGTAGGAAAAGAATAGAATTCAAAAAATTCCATCTCTGCTGGGGCAGAGTGAAGAGTAGACACCCTGCCTGCCGAAACACAAACCAACCCAGGCTGTCAGACCCGGCCTTTGCTGCTTACTAGGTCAGTTCTGCGGGTTGACTCACATTTCACAAAGGACCACCTCGCCGGAAAGGACAAGGGCATGCGTGAACCCAGAAGACAACCGAAGATCCATCACCAAGGCCACCATGAGAACATAGAGATCCTGGAGAAGCTGAGATTAGAAGCCTTTGGAGAATGAACTCAAATTTGTGGTTAGTATCGACATACGGGTGAACCTTTCGCGGTCCATTCAACCCTGTCATTCTATTCTCATTTTACTCTAGGCCTGCCAAGCAAAATTCTCACTGCTGAAGGGAATTGCATTCCCTCATTATGCCCTATTGCCCTACGGAAGGTGGATCCAACTAGTCCTTGCCTAAGGCAGGCTGAAATACTTTTGCTAAATCAGAAAATCCTCCAGATCTTGGTGATCCCTTAGGCACCCCATGCCCTAAAAAAAATAAAGACAAATGATGGTATTTGTAAAGTGCTTACCATGTGTCAAGCACTGTTCGAAGCGCAGGGGTAGACACAAGCTAATCGGGTTGAACACGGTCCCTGACCCACATCAGGCTGACAGTCTTAATTCCACTGTACAGATGAGGTAACTGAGGCACAGAGAAGTGAAATGACTTGCCCAAGGTCACACTGCAGACAAGCGTCGGAGCCGGGAATAGAACCCAGGTCCTTCTGACTCCCATTCTTGTGTTCTATGCTCTAGATCACCGTTATTCGTCCTATACCCTGGCCCCTCGCAGCACTTATGTACTTTTCTTTAAACTCTGTTGCTTCCCCTTGCTCATAAGTTATTTTGATTTTTGTCTCCACGACAAGAGTGTTATGGTCCTGGAGGGCAGGGATTGTGTCTTCCTACTAAGTCTAATTCCCATCTGGGCATTCGCTGTCAGTGCTTAATACAGTGCTCTGCAAACAATAAATGCTCAATAAGTCCTATTACTACTACTCTTAACTCTCCTGTCTCTCCCCACTCCAGTCTATTCTTCATTCCGCTGCCCGGCTCATCTTCCTACAGAAATGCTCTGGGCATGTCACTCCCCGCCTCAAAAACCTCCAGTGGTTGCCTATCAACCTTCGCACGAAACGAAAACTCCTCACTCTGGGCTTCAAGGCTCTCCATCCCCTTACCCCCTCCTACCTCGCCTCCCTTCTCTCTTTCTACTGCCCACCCCTTACGCTCTGCTCCTCTGCCGCTCACCTCCTCACTGTCCCACCATCGACCCCTGGCCCACGTCCTACCGCTGTCCCGGAATCCCCTCCCTCCTCACCTCCGCCAAACTAATTCTCTTCCCTTCTTCAAAGCCCTACTTAGAGTTCACCTCCTCCAGGAGGCCTTCCCAGACTGAGTCCCCCCTTTCCCTCTGCTCCCCCTCCCCTCCACCCTCTACTCCTCACCCTTCCCCTCCCCTCAGCACTGTGCTCATTTGTATACATCATTTATTACCCTATTTATTTTGTTAATGAGGTGTACATCTCCATGATTTTATTTATCTTGATGATGTCTTGTTCTGTTTTGTTCTGTTTTGTTTTGCTGCCCGTCTCCCCCATATAGACCGTGAGCCCGTCACTGGGTAGGGATGGTCTCTATCTGTTGCCGAATTGTCCATTCCCAGCACTTAGTACGGTGCTCTGCACATAGTAAGCGCTCAGTAAATACTACTGAATGAATGATTACTGTAATCTCTCAAGTGGCTAATACTGGGTTCTGCACCTAGAAGACGCTCGACAAGTACTAATGATTTAACTAAAGCAACAGAGAGAAGACATTCATTTCTCACAAGGGAGCAGACCTAAGCTCCCTTTCTCCTGTCTAACACTGAAGGTTGCTGTATTCACCACCTGTCTCTGGAAAGGAAGGTCAGAAACCTCTCCAGCTCCGAAGCCAACGGGATCGGAGGCCTCCGTCAAGGCCAGGCCAAGTGTTTACGGAAAAAGAATGCATGCAATAATATTAACGATGATTAGGGTAGTCGTTAAGCGCATACTATGTGCCAAGCACTGTTCTAAGCGCTGGGGTAGATACAAGTCACAGTCCCCCTCCTACATGGGGATCATATTCTTGATCCCGTTTCACCGATGAGGTAACTGAGGCCCAGAGAAGTGAAGTGACTTGGTCACACAGCAGACACGTGGCCAAGCCAGGATTAGAAATCAGTCCAGCCGTGACTTCTTTCCTGAGCTTGGACCCCCTCGAATGAAGCCGAGGAGCCTACATTTCAGACTCCAGGTGCGAGAGTAACCCCATCTGAGGATCCACCAAGGACCGGTCTTTTTCAAAAGGGTCTGAGCTGTAATGCGGGGAAACGGATGTCAGGGGGTTGATTCGATTCGGATAGGATCGGGGATTCCCCCTAACCGCTCGAGAAAATGCCTCTAGCTTGTCGCTCCAGATGCACACCTGTCTGTGGTTCCCCTGACACGGGCACGGCTCCAGATTTCCTTCCCAAGGGCATATCGTACAACGTGAGATTGGAACAGCCAATGCCAAGCACTCGTCGGGATGTCGTGAGGACAAAACAACGTCGGTCAGTGTGCTTCAGAAAACGAACTGCGCTAGGCCAATTCAAGGTAGCCGGCTGATTATTTATCCGTACAAGAAAAAGGACGGCGGAAAGGGGCGGGAAAACTAAGAACTAATCAAGCGATCTTGAACGGATCTGCTGAAATGGGACACCGGTTGTGTCGAAAGGGAGGACAGGGCTGGAAGAAATATAGAGCAAACGTCCCTGGGTTCCCGTCTGGGGGTTTTGTGGGCTGTCCCCTCCCTTACCCCCGCTGGGAACAGCCACTCACACTCACACTCCCAAGATGTGAGGCGAGAGGGAGGGGGGCTGCGGCCAACCGTAGCATGATCTCTACCTTTCCTCCAGCTCTCTTCCCTCTCTGCCCAGCCAGAGCCCTCTCCCCTTATGGGAGTTGCTTTCGCAGAGGTCTTCAATCAATCAGTCGAGAGATCAGAGGTATTTATTGAGCACTTACTGGGTGCGGAGTACTGTACTCAGTCTGTGGGAGAGTACAAGGCAGTAGAGTCGGTAGACTTGATGCCTGCCCACTGGGCTCATTCCGTCCGCAGACTTCATTCATTCATTCATTCATTCAGTCGTATTTATTGAGCGCTTACTGTGTGCCGAGCACTGTGCTAAGCGCTTGGAAGATACGATTCAACAATAAAGAGAGACAATCCCAATCAACTCTCCTCAGAAAGCGTCTTCCATCATCCCTGCCTTGTTCTGCCTAGTGGATACTCTGATATTTCTCTCTCTGTGGGCCTGCCAGCCAGCATGACCCCGGAGGAAATAATAATAATAATAATAATAGTACTTGTTAAGCATTTACAGTGAGCCAATCACTGTTCTAAGAACTGGGGTAGATACAAGTTAATCAGGTTGGACCGCCCCTGTCCCCCATAATAATAACAATAATAATAATAATTGGATGTGTTCACCCCACACATCCGATCCATTACCAAAACCTGCCAGTCTCACCTTTATAATATCGCCAAGATCCACCCTTTCCTCTCCACCCAAACAGCTATCTTACTGCTACGGGCTCTCGTAATATCCCGGCTAGACTACCGTGTCAGCCTGCTCTCCGACCTCCCTTCCTCCTCTCTCTCCCCGCTCCAGTCTATTCTTCACTCCGCTGCCCGGCTCATCTTCCTGCAGAAGCGCTCTGGGCGTGTCACTCCCCTTCTTAAAAACCTCCAGTGGTTGCCTATCGACCTCCGCACAAAACAAAAACTCCTCACTCTAGGCTTCGAGGCTCTCCGTCACCTTGCCCCTTCCTACCTCTCCTCCCTTCTCTCTTTCCACCGCCCACCCCGCACGCTCCGCTCCTCCGCCGCCCACCTCCTCGCCGTCCCTCGGTCTCGCCCGTCCCGCCGTCGACCCCGGGGCCACGTCCTCCCGCGGTCCCGGAATGCCCTCCCTCCTCGCCTCTGCCAAACTGATTCTCTTCCCCTCTTCAAAACCCTACTCAGAGCTCACCTCCTCCAAGAGGCCTTCCCAGACTGAGGTCCCCTTTTCCCTCTGCTCCCTCTACCCACCCTTCATCTCTCTGCAGCTAAACCCTCTTCTCCGCGCTTGCCCTCTGCTCCTCCCCCTCTGCCGTCCCATCCCCTCAGCACCGTAGTCATCCGCTCGACTGTATATATCTTCATCACCCTATTTATTTTGTTTAATGAGATGTACATCACCCTGATTCTATTTATCTCCTATTGCTTTAATGAGATGTTCTTCCCCTCGATTCTGTTTATATCGCTATTGTTCTTGTCTGTCCGTCTCCCCCGATTAGACCGTGAGCCCGTCAAAGGGCAGGGACCGTCTCTGTTACCGATTTGTACATTCCAAGCGCTTAGTACAGTGCTCTGCACATAGTAAGCGCTCAATAAATACTATGGAATGAATGAATGATAATAATATTAGTATTTGTTAAGCACTTACTATATGCCAAGCACTGTTCTAAGCGCTGGGGTAGACTCAAGGTAATCAGGTTGTCCCACATGGGACTCACACCTTTATCCCCATTTAACAGATGACACAACCGAGGCACGGAGAAGTTAAGTGACTTGCCCAAGGTCACACAGAAGACTTGTGGCAGAGCCGGGATTAGAACGCTCATCCTTCTGACTTCCAGGCGCCTGCTTTATCCACTTGATCCACGCTGCTTCTCCGAGAATGTCACTAGATGTGAGCTCCTCCCATTTGATTGTAAACTCCCGGAGGGCGGGGATCAGGCCTGTTGTCATCTCTCAAGTGCTTAGCACAGTGCTCTGCACACAGTAAATGCTCATTGACTATCAGTGATTGGTTAAGTCCTAATCCTGTTTCTGCCACTTGCTTGCTGGTTGGCCTTGGGAAAACTTAACTTAACTCCTCTGTACCTCAGTTTCCTCATCTGCAAAACGACGATGACGTTTCTGTTCACCCTCCCCCTTAGGTTGTGAGAACCTGTGCGGGACAGGGTCTGGCTCTGATCTGATTGAAATCCAATGCTTAGCATAATTCTTGACCCACTGTGTTCACTCGTACTTACTGAGCGCTTACTGCGTGCAAAGCCCTGTACTAAGCACTTAAGTACTGTAGTTCTGTAGGTACTAAGCGCTCACGTACTGTACGTACTTAACAGATACCGCCAGTATTCATCAGTCCCAAGGAACCCTGGAATAATAATAATCGTTATGGTATTTGTTAAGCGTTTACTACGTGTCAGACACTGTACTGAGCCCTCGGGTGGATACAAGCACATCGAGGGTGACACAGTCCCTGTCCCGGTTGGGGCCTCACGGTCTCAATCCTCATGTTACAGATGAGGAAACTGAAGGCCAGCGAAGTGAAGTGACTTGTCCGAGGTCACGCCAACAGGCAAGTAGAGGAGCGGGGATTAGAACCCATGACCTTCTCATTCCCAGGACGGTGCTCTAACCACTGCACCATGGGAGAGAAGGCTTTCCTCACACGTTGCGTCCCTCCTACGCCTTACGAACCGTGAGAGACATGATCTCCTGGAGCTGAAAAGGACGACGGCAGGGGAGGGGATGGAACCGGAGAGGAGACATGCTTCGATCTGAAGGCACTCACACGCTCCGACACTTCTCACCGCGACCCAGCTCCTAGACTACTGCCTTCCGGCATTTAAAGCGCCATCTGCGAAGTCCATCTGCGCAGCAGCTGCCAGGAGAAATCCAAGTCCCGTGTCCATTACATCAGCCATATTCCAAGCGCTTAGTACAGTGCTCTGCACAGAGTAAGCGCTCAATAAATAATAATGATGGTATTTGTTAAGCGCTTACTCTGTGCAGAGCACTGTTCTTAGCGTCGGGGTAGATACGGGGTAATCAGGTTGTCCCACGTGAGGCTCACAGTCTTAATCCCCGTTTTCCAGATGAGGGAACTGAGGCACAGAGAAGTGAAGCGACTTGCCCACAGTCACACAGCTGGCAAGTGGAGGAGCTGGGATTCGAACCCATGACCTCCGACTCCCAAGCCCGGGCTCTTTCCACTGAGCCACGCTGCTTCTCGAATGCATTAGACAATCCCGAATCCATAAATGTGGCAAGTATTCAACCCCAGTAGATAAGCTCACGTGACCTCACATGACATGTTTAAGCGCAGCGTTTTAAAGCCCGCAAACTCTGGAATCGTCAAGCGATTGAAAGATAAAGCAAATTATTTTGTTTGTGAAGGAAAGGGTAAAATCACAAATTCTTCTTATTCCGGTCTCGTCGTTTGATGTCAGCTAGAAAGCTTATCCCTGACCTGGTTGTCATCAAGGTCAGGTAAAAGATCTTGAGAAAGAAGATTTTATTTGGAACCTCCCGCAGTATGAATGGCATTCTTTAAGGATTTCTTTGTGTGCTTGCACTGTGCTACCTCTGCGCTTTTATATACATAGAGGCGGCACAGTGTATACGGCCCAGGCCTGGGAGTCGGAAGGACCTGGGTTCTAATCCCGGCTCTGCCGTTGTCTGCTGTGTGACTTTGGGCGAGTCACTTCACTTCTCTGGGCCTCAGTTCCCTCATCTGTAAAATGGGGATTATGACTGTGAGCCTCACGTGGGACAAGCTGATCACCTCGTATCTACCCCAGCGTTTAGAAGAGTGCTTGGAACATAGTAAGCACTTAACAAATACCATAATTATTATTAAGTGTTATTATTAAGTGTTGGGGTAGATATAAGATAATCGGGTTGGACACATGGGCTCCCACTCTCAATCCCCATTTTACAGATGAGGGAATTGAGGCCCAGGTCTCCCGACTCTTAGTTTTGTGTTCTATCCACTGGGCCGTGCTGCCTCTCAATACTTGGAGAAGCAGCGTGGCTCAGTGGAAAGAGCCCGGGCTTGGGAGTCAGGAGGACCTGGGTTCTAATCCCTGCTCCGCCGCTTGTCAGCTGCGTGACTTTGGGCGAGTCACTTCACTTCTCTGGGCCTCAGTTCCCTCATCTGCAAAATGGGGATTATGACTGTGAGCCTCACGTGGGACAAGCTGATCACCTTGTATCTACCCCAGCGTTTAGAAGAGTGCTTGGAACAGAGTAAGTACTTAACAAATACCATAATTATTATCAATTATTATTAAGGGTTGGAGTAGATATAAGATAATCGGATAAGATATAGATAAAAAGATAAGATAAGCACTTAACAAATACCAACATTATTACTTGGATAAAATAAAAATTCAAAATACTCTGCTGGAAATCTATGTATCAAACATGAATCAATCAATCGATCCATCAATCAGTGGCCCTTATCGAGCACTTACTTTGTGTAGAGCGCTGTACTAAGTGCTTGGACTGTACTCTCGACTCTAAATTCATCCTCTACCCTGCAAAATCATTATGGGTAGGGAACGTGTCTACCATCTCTACTGTACCGTACACTCCCAAACACTTAGTACACTGCTCTGCACACAGAAAGCACTTGATAAACACCACTGATGAAGCAGCGTGGCTCAGTGGAAAGAGCCTGGGCTTGGGAGCCAGAGGTCATGGGTTGGAATCCCAGCTCTGCCACCTGTCAGCTGTGTGACTGTGGGCAAGTCTCTTCACTTCTCTGTGCCTCAGTTACTTCATCTGTAAAATGGGGATGAAGACTGTGAGCCTCATGAGGGACGACCTGATTACCCCGTGTCTACCCCAGCGCTTAGAGCAGTGCTCTGCACATAGTAAGCGCTTAACAAATACCAACATTATTATTATGACGATGATACAACGCACCAGAGTTCCTAGACATCTTCCCTGCCCACAAGGAGCTTACAGTCTATAGGGGAGACGGCCGTTTAAATTAATTATGGGTATATACTTAAATGGTAAAGGTCTAATGATGGGGTGAATATCAAAGAGGCATCGGCAAAGAGAGGGGGAAAAAACATTTGGCCATCAGAGGGAGGTGAAGAAGACTTTGGGAAGACTGTCACGCAGTGAGGCAGAGTTGAAAACATTAACTAGCTTTAAAAAGGGCACATGGAAGCCTACAACCAATCTTTATTCACACACAAGGTGGAGGTGCTCATCTTTCAGCCCCACCAGCCTGCCCGGACCCAATCCGACCATCAGAAGAATCATCTCTGGAGGACAACGACGTAAGTCTGTGAGTCTTTTACAAATCTCCTAGAAGAAAAGTTCAATATTTTCTTTTTCATATTAGCATATTGGCCAACTGGGGGTTCCCTAGGGAATCAAGACACTTGATTCATTCAGAGATGCATCAATGCACACCACGTACACACACAGAAATAAGTCAAAAAGCTCCGCTTGAAGGTACTTACTAACAAGCCGATAAACTCTCTGTCCTCCCGCCAGCAGCCGTTTTGCATGGAAGTTCTACGAAATACACTGATTTGACAGAAGCAAAAAAAAAGGACCGTGGTTTGTGCATGGAGATTACATCTAACGATCTAGGCTTTCAGGAAAATTCAAGCTATCTTCATGCAGATCTCTCCTAGCCGGCTCGAGGAGCTAATTAAAATCTTTGACTTCAGCGGACGTATCACCGGATGGCCATCGTGTCACCTGCATATCCCGAGGAGGGTCTAGAAGCCAAGGTTTACGGGTCAGCTGTGGGGCGAACTCTTGGAAATGTAGCCAAGTCCCCAGAGCCCGTTTCAAGACTCGTGTTTTATAAGCCGTTCTTGGGAGCCAAGGATTCTGTGTGTTACATTGCCAGGGACTTGCTGTGAAGGAGGGATTAATCCTACCCTTCTCTGGACATGGCAGCCAAAGTGCAATAGTCTCATAAGTGGGAGAATCTTATTAGAGAGAGAGTCCGTTTCTTTCACACAAGACGTTCGCTCTGTCTGCTTTCCCTCAAATGAAACACCAGACTCTCTGTGGTCAAATCCCTCAGCTGCATTTCTCCTTAGTTCTCAGAAGAATAACCGTTTCAACTTTTGACCACTAAGTGAAGTATACGTCCACACGGAGCCACACCCTATCTCTCCAGCAGAGAAGACTGACCGACAGAGTAAGTGCTCAATAAATACCAATCAATCATGGTATTTATTGAGTGCCAGCTGCAAGGCTTGGGAGGGTACAACACAGTGGAGTTGGAAGAGTCGTTCCCTGCCCACAAGAAAAGGAACCGTGAACTGGTTTCTCCCATTTGGGAATTCAAATACTATTGAACACCAGGTGGGCTCATGGAAAAATTTTCCAACAACTCAAATGACAACCCTCTCTAGAAAGACAGAATAGCAGTGTCGTCAGCTGAAAGGATCCTGGGGTTGGGAGTCAGAGAACCTGGTTTCTAATCCCAGCATCATTACCTTTTTTACGGTATTTGTTTAGCACTTATTATGTGCCAGGGACGGTACTGAGCACTGAGGTAAATACAAGATAATCGGGTCGGACACGGTCCCCGTCCCGCGTGCAGTTCACAGGCTTAATCCCCATATTACAGATGAAGTAACTGAGACACAGAGATGTGAGTGACTTCCCCCACGTCGCACAGCAGACAAGTGGCAGAATTGGGATTAGAACCCAGGTCCTTCTGACTCCCAGGTATGTGCTTTATCCATTAGGCGATGCCGCTTTCTACTTGTCTGCCATATGACATTGGGCAAGTCATTTAACTTCTCTGTACCCCGTTACCTCATCTATAAAATGGGGATTGAGGCTTTGAGCCCAATGTGGGACAGGGACTGTGTCCAACGCACTCATCTTGTATCTCCCCCAGTGCTTAGCACAGTGCCTGGCACATATTAAGCATTTAAGTCCTCGACACTCTAAGCTTCTTCTGGGTAGGGAACATGCCTATCAACTCTGATATTCGGTACTTTCCCAAGTGCTCTGCATAGAGCAAGGGGTTAATAAATATGATCGATTGACTAATAAATACCATAAAAAAGTCCGAAACAGTCCTTATCAAGTAGTTCTCGACAAACAGTAAGCACTCGACAAATACCCCTAAAAAAGAAAAAATTGTTCAGAACCCGATTGACCTGGGATTGGGATGGATGATAGGGTCATTGTGAGTTATTCTAGAGACAAGTTAGGGCGGTGTTAGATGTCCTGTACAGCCGCAAAAAGTAACCTTTTATACCTTGTTTCTACCCCAGCGCTTAGAACAGTGCCTGGCACATAGTAAGCACTTCACAAATACCGTCATTATTATTAACCTTCCGAGCATCCTGTTGCCACTCCGAATGACAAGACCGACCGGATGGATCATGGCTTGGCTTATGGTCTCGTGATCTTTTCAAAGCCCTGAGCAGGCAAAGAGGACTTACGAACTCGCTCACAGTCAGCTTCGATCTGACCCTAGTGCTTCCGCTCCCGGTGAGGTGTAGCCTAGAGAACGCAAAAGCCCCCGGCTTGCTCCAAGTCCGGCACCTTTAATCCTACTCCCTCCCCGGAAGGCTCAGCACACGACCCCTGGTCCAGGCGAGGAATAGTCCGCCGCCCTGGCTGACACAGGCAGCCCCTTTTGGCCTCCCGAAGAGGCTGCCCCAGGAGTGATTCCTCATGAGCCCCCGTGCTGTCAGGTTGCGCCACTTCTCATGGGCAGTTGAGCTCAAAGTTGGCATCCCTTGTTCTCCAATTGTCTCCATTCATCGCTCTTAGTCCCTCTTCCAGTGGTCCGTCGAAATCCGCTTCGCGGCCCGATCCGCCATCTTAGAGCCTTGTGGCCTGGGAGGGGGTGGGGTACCCCTAAAATATCATTTCTGTCCTGTAGGGCCACCTTCGACCATGGTGGGCAGCATGATGGCTTCAATCTTCCTCCCTTCACCTCAGCAGAGCTCATTCCAGACTGCAGTTTGGAGTCAGAGCGGGGAAGGAACCATGAGGAAGACGTACATCACTTTTATTGCTAATGTTCTCGTCTGTCTGTCTCCCCCAATTAGATTATAAGCCCTTCAGAGGGCGGGGACTGTCTCTATCTGTTACCGATTTGTCCATTCCAAGCGCTTAGTACAGTGCTCTGCACATAGTAAGCGCTCAATAAATACTATTGAATGAATGAATTAATGAGGAAAAACTGCCTTTGAGTGGGGTTTCCTGCTAAAAGCAGCCTGGAGGATTCCCCGAGGCAGCAAAGGATCTCTGCACTGGGCTCTGTGTTAGAGATCAGGTCGGGCAGCCCCAGAGTCAATCATATTTATTGATTGATATATGGGCGCAGAGCACTGTACTAAACGCTGGTTCAACAATCAGGACCACAAGCTTGAGGAGGGGAAGGGTAACACCTATGTGTTATCGATATATGTCGATAGCCCATATAATTGTTGGAATTGTGAACCACGGATTGCTGGTAACATATTATAACTGTAATTTCTTTATTTATATTAATGTCTGCCTCCCCATGTAGGCTGTAAACTCGTTGTGGGCAGGGAATGCGTCTTATATTGTTATACTATACTCTCCCAAGCGTTTAGTATAGTGCCCCGCACACAGTAAGCCCTCAATAAATATGATTGACAGACTGACTATCTTGTTCAAGACAGGTCCTTTTTTTGTGGCCCCTTATCAAAGGACCAAAGAGTCTTGCCCCTTGTTAGTGCTCAATAAACATTAATTTAACTGAATCGATCGGAAGTTTGTCTGTCCTAATTATCTTATCTCTAACAACACGGTCCTTGGCATATAACAAGTACTTAGTGAATATAATAACAGTAACAGCGATGATAATGAGTATATAAAATAAATGTAAATCATAAAAAAATGAAGTACTTATTATTATTTATGCTTATCATTTTCTACTGCCACGGTACAGTCATATAACACAGACATTGAATTGTAGGGATCGTGTCTACTAATTGTATGTTCTCTCCCAGATACTTAGTACGGTGTTCTGCGTACCATAAGCCCGCATTAAATGCCAATGATTGATTAATTGATTGACCGATTGACTGAACAGTTGGTCGACCAATAAAGGTCATTGAGGACCAAAATGTGCAGACACTGTATACACCAAGGGAAGTTTCAGAAGATGAAAAAAAAAGATACAGTCCCTGTCCTCGAGGAATTCATAATCTTGAAGCACATTTCATATTTCTGTACATTGCATATTGCCTCAAATGCTGTTTCCCTCAGAGATCGGGCCGACTGATGAAAGTAAATCTTGCATGATGGAAGGCCCCGAACGGGAGTTACGTGATCCCTGGCCTTTGCGTGATTGAAAACATTTCTTGGAAAAGCACTGCCGTGGATAATCTGTCATGGAACAATCTCTCAGTTGATCTGTTGTGACTATGGTCTTCCAGCACCAACATAAATGTGCTTCAGATAATGTGAGTCCAAACACAAATGAAATTCTGTATTTGGCAACCTCCCTCCTCTCGCCAGCTGGAAGCTGGCTCCCTTGAACTAGCACACATTTAAAACCTAGGCCCAGATTTAGGATTCGTGATTGGCTGAGCTCTGACCATTTGTAAGCAACGCAGATGTGGAATCGCATCTCCGGCCAGACTGACGGAGCAGGCAGGGATGGATCGGAGGGATTTCTTGGGGCCCGACGGTACCCAGAGCTGGGAGGCCCTCTCTTTAAACCCAAACGAGTCCTAATGGTGTCATCTTAAGTATCAGGGTGTTGTAGAGAGAGAGATGGGCTCAAGAGTCAATGGGAAGAGGAGGAGGAGAAGAGGGGGAGATGGGGGAGGAGGAGATGGTGGAGGAGGTGGGGGGGGAGAGGACGAGGGGGGCAAGAGGAGGAGAACGAGGAAAAGAAGGAGGAGGAAGAAGAGGAGGAGAAAGAGGAGAAAGAAAGGTAGAAGGGGAAGGGGAGAAGAAGGAGGGGAAGGAGAGGTAGGGAAAAGAGGAGGAAGAGTGAAAGAAGGGTTGGGGGAAGGAGGAAGAAGAGGAAGGTGAAGGAGGAAGAGACTAGTGCCCACGGAATGGGGGAATAGGGAATGGTGGAGACTTAAAATAAATGCAGAACCACACAGATTGGGAAGAGGTGGGGATAGAGATAAGTGAAATAGTCTGGTCCTGCCACAGGAGAAGAAGCACGGCCCCCAGGGGAGTCTGGGGACTTCAATTCTAATCATAACTCTATCACTTGCTTTTGTATGGCCTTGAGCAAGTCACCTAACTTCTCTGTATTTCAGTTTTCTCTTCTGTGAGATAGGGATTCAATAACTGTTTTCCCTACCCTTAGACTGTGAACCCCATGTGAATTGGGACTGTATCTGATCTGATTATCTTGTATCTACCCCAGCGCTTAGTCCAGTGTTTGGCACATAGCACTTAACGAGAACCACCATTATCGTTATTATTATAGGCCCTGGAATTCCTGCACCCACTTCTGTCAATCATAGAGAAGCAGCGTGGCTCAGTGGAAAGAGCACGGGCTTTGGAGTCAGAGGTCATGAGTTTGAATCCCAGCTCTGCCACTTGTCAGCTGTGTGACTGTGGGCAAGTCACTTAACTTCTCTGTGCCTCAGTTACCTCATCTGTAAAATGGGGATTAAGACTGTGAGCCCCACGTGGGACATCCTGATTCCCCTGTGTCTACCCCAGCGCTTAGAACAGTGCTCGGCACATAGTAAGCGCTTAACAAATACCAACATTATTATTATTATTAGTGTATTGCTATTTGTATCACTTTTGTGTCCCAGAGGACCGCTTGCTGGGCCCCGGGGTGTCTTTTCAGGTGAAACTGTCCGTGGGAGGAGCAGAGGGTCAGCTCTTTCACCCGACGATTTTTTTTTGTGACATGTTCCAGGAGGAGTGTTCAATTTGGATTCAGCCGCTTGATTTTTTAAAGGAAGCCAATCTGTGAACGTGTGTGTTACTCGATAACTTTAAAGGGGATTCTTAAATCACTCTCTCCCCCTCGCCCTTTCAAACAGCCTCCAGCGAGCAATCTGGTTGCAATAATAATAGGCATCAAACCTCACCACTCCCCCAGACAGAATGAAGAGTGGGATCTGGCTTTTCTATTACACCTGAATTCCCCATGAGTCAGGATGTGGACAATCCACATCGAAGGGAAGACCCCTAATGGTACTGCGGCAGCTGGCGAGAGACACATCTGCCATCCATTTTTGCCTGCATTTATAGGCAGTCGGGACCTCTGAGTACCCTCCCCAAGAGAATAAAAAACAAGCAAACACAAATTACGGAGAAACAACATGCCCAAATAAAGCTAAAATCAGAAGCTAAAATAACTTCTCGGGGCATAAGAGAACTTCAGATGAAATAACAAAGTAAAGAGCCTTTGATTCCGCAGATGTGATTAACTAATGATTGCCGAGGGATTTGGAAATATAAAGCTTCCTATTGTTAGGAGTGTGTGACTCCCATGACCAGTATATGGGTATCTTGTAAGAGAACACCCCTCCAAAAAGGGAAAGAAGCCACCCATCATTGCAATAAAATTATCATCTGAAGAATGAGATGGCATATTCATTCAATCGTATTTATTGAGCGCTTACTGCATGCAGAGCACTGTACTAAGCGCTTGGAATGTACAATTTGGCAACAGATAGAGACAATCCCTGCCCAGTAACAGGTTCAAAGTCTAAACGATCAAAAAGTCCACTATAATGCATCTTACTGGCTCACCGTAAGTCGATTCTTGGCTTGGATGGAGGAAAAGTGAACTTTTTTATGATATTTGTTAAGCGCTTTCTCTGTGTCAAGCACATTTCTAACCTTCATTCATTCATTCAATAGTGTTTATTGAGCGCTTACTATGTGCAGAGCACTGTACTAAGCGCTTGGGATGAACAAGTCGGCAACAGATAGAGACAGTCCCTGCCGTTTGACGGGCTTACGGTCTAATCGGGGGAGACGGACAGACGAGAACGATGGCACTAAACAGCGTCAAGGG
This sequence comes from Ornithorhynchus anatinus, assembly GCF_004115215.2. Classification (NCBI taxonomy): domain Eukaryota; kingdom Metazoa; phylum Chordata; class Mammalia; order Monotremata; family Ornithorhynchidae; genus Ornithorhynchus; species Ornithorhynchus anatinus. The sequence goes on from NC_041739.1 coordinate 39,495,862, forward strand.
GAAGAACATCTCGTAAAAACCGATGGCGACTAAATAGAATCAAGGCGATGTACAATTCATTAACAAAATAAATAGGGTAACGAAAATATATACAGTTGAGCGGACGAGTACGGTGCTGTGGGGATGGGAAGGGAGAGGTGGAGGAGCAGAGGGAAAAGGGGAAAATGAGGCTTTAGCTGCGGAGAGGTAAAGGGGGGATGGCAGAGGGAGTAGAGGGGGAAGAGGAGCTCAGTCTGGGAAGGCCTCTTGGAGGAGGTGATTTTTAAGTAAGGTTTTGAAGAGGGAAAGAGAATCAGTTTGGCGGAGGTGAGGAGGGAGGGAGTTCCGGGACCGCGGGAGGATGTGACCCGGGGGTCGACGGCGGGATAGGCGAGACCGAGGGACGGCGAGGAGGTGGGCGGCGGAGGAGCGGAGCGTGCGGGGTGGGCGGTAGAAAGAGAGAAGGGAGGAGAGATAGGAAGGGGCAAGGTGATGGAGAGCCTCGAAGCCTAGAGTGAGGAGTTTTTGTTTGGAGCGGAAGTCGATAGGCAACCACTGGAGTTGTTTAAGAAGGGGAGTGACAGGCCCAGATCGTTTCTGCGGGAAGATGAGCCGGGCAGCGGAGTGAAGAATAGACCGGAGCGGGGCGAGAGAGGAGGAAGGGAGGTCAGAGAGAAAGCTGACACAGTAGTCTAACCTCTGGGATAGAAAGAAGTTAATCAGGATGAACAGAGTCCCTGTCCCATATAAAGCTCATGGTTTAAGTAGGAGGGAGAGCAGGTATTGAATCTCCAGTTTTCAATTGAGGAAACTGAGGCACAAAGCAATTAAGTGTCTTGCCCACGGTTACACAGGAGGCAACTGATAGAGTCAGGATTAGCACCCAGGTCCTCTTTCTACTGGGCATTAGGTGCTAGTTCACATTCATTTGGGAAACGACCCTCTTGGGAGGGATAGCTAGCTCTTGGAGAATACGATTAGATTAACCAAATGACCATGACAGAAAAAAAATTGAAAAATTCATTGTATAATAAATAAACAGGAAAACTTTCATTAAGGACAGCAGCGGGGACACCAAAAATCAGAAAGCCACAATGTCAAAAATTTATGATTCACTTTGATGAATCCTAAACTGCATGTGAGTCAGCAAACATTAAAAAAAAATGTAACAGCAGGAGCGGAAAATGCAAGAAACGGTGAAATTACTCTATTAGGCACTGGTCTCCGCACCTTAATTTGGATACTCTGTACAGTCTGGGGTCCTGCAGTGTCAGAAGGGAAAGAACAGATTGGGGAAGGTCTGAAGAACTTGAACAAAAGGTATTCAAGGGGGTTGAAGAAAAGGATTTTTGGGAAAGGTTGGAGTACTTTGGATTTCTAAAGGAAAGCATGCAGAAGGATGAAGTAAGCTTTCACTTTTAGAAGACAAGTAATATGTTACACTTTCCAGTGTACATGTTGAGAAAGGGTGGGTTAGGGCACCCAGGGAAACTGTGGGATAATAATAATAATAATAATGGCATTCGTTAAGCACTTACTATGTGCCAGGCACTGTATTAAGTGCTGGGGTGGATCTTTGCAGCATCACTAAAATCTGCCCTTTCATCTCCCAAACTGCTGGCATATTAATCCAATCCCCCCTTGATTATTGCATCAGTCTACCTCCTGCCTCTGTCTCTCCCCATTTCATTCCCTATTTCACTCTGCTGCCTGGATCATTTTTCTGCAAAAGCGTTCAGTCCATATTTCCCACTCCTCAAGAACCTCCAGTGGTTACCCATCCACCTCCGCATCAAACAGAAACTCCTTACCTTCGGTTTTAAAGCAATCACCTTGCCCACTCCTATCTCACCTTGCTCCTCTCCTACTAGTAATAATAATGATGATGGCATTTGTTAAGCGCTTACTATGTGCCGAGCACTGTTCTAAATACTCTGAATCCCAGCAGCACGTATGTACAAGCCTTAGGGAAGCAGCGTGGCTCAGTGGAAAGAGCCCTGGCTTGGGCATCAGAGGTCATGGGTTGGAATCCCGGCTCTGCCGCTTGACAGCTGTGTGACTGTGGGCAGGTCACTTCACTTCTCTGTGCCTCAGTTACGTCATCTGGAAAATGGGGATTAACTGTGAGCCTCACGTGGGACCACCTAATTACCCTGTATCTACCCCAGCGCTTAGAACAGTGCTCTGCACATAGTAAGCGCTTAACATATACCAACATTATTATTAGTATTATCGCTTCCTCCTATCTATAATTTATTTTAGTGCTTGTCTCTTCCGACTAGATCGTAAGAACCTTACGGGTAGGGATCGTGTCTATTAATTATATCGTACTTTCCCAAATGTTTAAGCCTTGGGGAATGATACAAGTATTATTGATTAATTGACTGGCTGACAGTCCTGAGGACAGAAAGAGTTAGGGTTGGAGATTAAAAGGGCCAGGTTCAAGTCTTTGGATGCCAAGCTTCACAGCTAGTGCTGGGGAGTATGAAATTATATATTCCACCTTCCATGGTCTGCTGAAACCTGGAGAAGAGTAATGAGGAGCCAGGAAATAATAATAATAATGATGGTATTTGTTAAGCATTGTGTGCCAAGCACTGTTCTAAGCACTGGGGTAGACACAAGGTAATCAGGTCGTCCCACTTGGGGCTCACAGTCTTAATCCCCATTTTACAGATAAGGTAACTGAGGCACAGACAAGTTGTGTGACTTGCCCAAAGTCACACAGCTGACAAGAGGCGAAGCCGGGGTTAGAAGCCACGACCTCTGACTCCCAAGTCCGTGCTCATTCCATTAAGCCATGTTGCTTCTCATAACATAATACACACACGATCAGAGACTGCTTAGACTGAATCAGTCGGATTTTCCATCCGAGGTTCCAGTACTCCGTCATGTCATGGCACTCACTCTAGGCTAAAAAGTCAAAGTGATACCACTGCTAGTGGGCTAGCTCTGAAATACAGCCAAAAAAGAACCGATTTGGTGCTCCAACCTTCTAAATGTGACACCACTGATCCCACAACCCAGCTACATTTTGGGACTGCTCAGAAAGAAATCCCCAAAATGCATGCAAATCAAATGCTGATAACCAGTTTAGAAACCAATTCTAACATCGGTTCTTGAGGCATTCATTCAGGACACCTGGACGCTGATGATCGTGCCTTCTGTACCCATGAAGAAGACAGGTAAACGATCATCAGCAAGCTCACCACAGCACTGTGGGACTGAAAATAACCATACGCCAATTAATGACTTTCTTCAACAACCTATATAATATACTACCCTGTCTAATGGAGCGGCAAAATAGCTAAAACCAAATCACGGAGGTCAGTAGGCCAAGGAGGCTGGCAAATAGGGTGGGGTATTACGGGACATTAAATTACATATGACACTGCAGATGCAAAAGCATCGCCAAGGTCCACCCTTTCCTCTCTGTCCAAATCACTACCTTGTTGGTACAAGCTCTCATAATATCCCGACTGGATTATTGCATCAGCCTCCTCTCTGATCTCCCATCCTCCTGTCTCTCCCTGCTTCAGTCTATACTTCACTCTGCTGCCCGGATTATCTTTCTACAGAGATGCGCTGGGCATGTCACCACCCTCCTCAAAAATCCCCAGTGGTTACTTATCAACTTCCATATGCAGCAAAAACTCCTCACTATTGACTTCAAAGCTCTCCATCCCCTTGCCCCCTCCCATCTCACCTCCCTTCTTTCTCCAATCCAGCCCGCAACTCCGCTCCTCTGCCGCTAACCTCCTCACTGTCCCTCGTTCTTGCCTGTCCCACCGTCAACCCATGACCCACATCCTACCTCTGGCCTGGAATGCCCTCCCGGCTCACATCCGCCAAACTAACTCTCTTCTTCCCTTCAAAGCTCACGTCCTCCAGGAGGCCTTCCTAGATTGAGCCCCCCTTTTCCTCTGCTCCTCTTCTCCCCATCGCTCCTATTCTCTCCCTCCATTCTTCCCCCTTCCCCACCCCACAGCACATGTGTATATTTGTACATATTTATGTACAAGGCGATCAGACACAGGGCTCACAGTCTTAATCCCCATTTTACAAATGCGGTAATTGAGGCACAGAGACACTAAGAGACTTGCCTGAAGTCATACAGCAAATGAGGGGCATAGCCGGGATTAGAACCCAGGTCCCTCTGACTCCCAGGCCCAGGATCTATCCACTAGGCCACCCTGCTTCTCCTAAGTACTCTTCAAGTTCTTAGTACGGTGCTCTGTACCCAGCAAGTTCTCAAGAGTATCACTGATAGATTAACTGGGCACTCCCTCTGTTCCTTTGGACTCTTACCCACCCTTCTGCTGGGGTTTTTGATGTTTTCATCGTCAAACCATTCAAAATCCCTCGAAACAACACTTTGAGTTTCAAACCAGTTTTAGACTTGCCAATGTAAATAGGCTGCCTAAATTCCCGAGTGAGGAACACGCACCAAGAAGCTGAGATGCAGCCTAATTTATATGACTAAAAGGTAAGTCAACCTAACCTCCTCTTCTCAAAATAAGAAGTCAGCTTCCAGTTTTGTTCAATTTGTTTGGTGAATGATCCAGATCATTAGATTTAACAGGTATTAACAAATAGACAATAAAATAACAGCAAATCTCCCAGTTTGCTCTTGCAAATGACTCTTCATGTTTTAACTCAAATGATGATCATCATCATCAAATGCCGCCGAGTTGTTTCTGATTCATAGTAACTTTTTGGAGTTTTCTCGGCAAAAAATATGGAAGTGGTTTATCACTGCCTTCTTCCACAGTAAAAACTGAAGTCTCTGCCATTGATTTTGATCAACATTTTGATCACTTGATCAACCGCTTTTGAGTCTTGCTCTTGCCCCTGCTGCCCAACACAGGTGAATCAACTTTATCTGACCCTTCAGCTTAGGCCTCTCCTTATGAGAAGCAGCGTGGCTCAGTGGAAAGAGCCCGGGCTTGGGAGTCAGAGGTCATGGGTTTGAATCCTAGCTCTGCCACTTGGCAGCTGTGTGACTGTGGGCAAGTCACTTCACTTCTCTGTGCCTCAGTAACCTCACCTGTAAAATGGGGATTAACTGTGAGCCTCACGTGGGACAACCTGATGACCCTGTATCTACCCCAGCGCTTAGAACAGTGCTCTGCACATAGTAAGCGCTTAACAAATACCAGCATTATCATTATTAATGCGTAACCCTGATGAGAGAATATCTCTCAGTGGCATAAGCTTCTCTAAGCTTCACCGGAGTACTCAAACTCTCCTGCCATGATAAAGTGTTGATTCATAGGAGAGAACTCAAATCATAGGGATTTGTTTTTTTCTATAGGAATGCGAAGTTCCCTAACCTTGGTTAACAGGGAAGGGAAAAACATCCATGTGTGCTCAATAAATGTCAACAGTCATAGAGTCTTGACTAGGAAACTCAAGGGGAAGGATGGAGGTTTTCTGAAGTCAAAACGTTCATGAGCCTAAGCCTTATCGATATCCTTAATTCTCCTACAATGTCAGCTCACTCATTCATCAGTCGTATGTCCTGAGCGTTTACTGTGTGCAAAGCACTGTGCTAAGCACTTGAGAGAGTGCAATACGACAACAGACACATTCCCTGCCTACGACGATATCACTGGGCACTTACTAACTACAATTTTCAGTGCTTCAAATGAAGGCCGGTGTCCGCTGCCCCAGCCCCCTGCAAGGTGATGGATTCTCTTCCGGATGTTACCTGAAGCAGCGTGGCTCAGTGGAAAGAGCCCGGACTTGGGAGTCAGAGATCATGTGTTCAAATCCCGTCTCGGCCGCTTGTCAGCTGTGTATCTTTGGGCAAGTCACTTAACTTCTCTGTGCCTCAGTTACCTCATCTGTTAAATGGGGATTTAGACTGTGAGCCCCACGTGGCACAACCTGATCACCTTGTATCCTCTCCAGCGCTTAGAACGGTGCATTGCACACAGTAAGCGCTTAACAAATGCCATCATTATTATTTATTATTATTATGCCACAGCTGGATGTGTGGAAACTTCCATCACTGATGGTGAAGGTAGGAGAATTAAAGACTTCGAGCATCATAAGGCTCTTGGGTGGGTCCTTTCACATTTAGTTTTAGTTAGTAACAGTCACAGCTGCTGTTACCTTCTGGCTCAGGTGGCAGGAAGTAACAATAAGTGACCAACCCTCTGACTCTGGCAAGAGAGTTAAGGCTAAGGAGTAGTAGAGTAGAGGAGAAAGAGGTAGGATGTTAATAATAATAAAATTATAACATATATTATAAATTATATATAACTATATATTATATTATATATTACAATATACAATAATAATAATGATACTTATGTGTTTACTATGTGCCAAGCCCTCTTCTAAGCACTGGGGTAGATACAAATTAGTCAGTCAGGTTGGACACAGTCCCTGGCCCCCATGGAGCTCATATTCTGAATCTCCATTTTACAGATGAGGTAAATGAGGCTCAGAGAAGTGAAGAGACTTGCCCAAGGTCACACAGCAGACATGTGGCAGAGTCAGGATTAGGACCCATGACCTTCTAACTCCCAGGCCCATGCTCTGTCCACTAAGCCTCAGTGCTTCTTACTGGAAGGACCGCAGTGGCCATGTTGGTGGAAGGTAGCATTTTGCTAAATCCCCCCCATTTCCTGTCCTGTCTTCTCCCTTAATCATTTTTCCCTGTCCTCTCTCTCAGTCTCTGTCTCCTTCTCCCTCTGTCTCTCTCTCTAGGCCTGTATGTCTCTGTTTCTGTCTTTCTCCCTCTCTCTCATTTTCTGCCTCTCTACCACTCTACCATTTCTTTCTCTTGTCCATTTCCTACCTCTGTCTTGATCCTCTGGCCCCTGGCCTTTCCCTCCTCCTCTTTCCCCATTTCTCTCTCCGTCTCTCTGCTTCTTCCTCTTTGTGTGTGTGTGTGTGTGTGTGTGTGTGTGACTGTCTCTCTTTTTCAGTGTCCCCCTCCGATCTGGCCTCAGAGGCCACTCTCCCTTGAGATCGCATGCTATGGAAAGCCATACTTCCATCCCATCTTGGGTCTGGAGAAATGTGGATACAGTCCTGAGCGGGCACCCTGCTAATCACAACTCATAATTAACTCTCGATGGCCAGAGCTTAGAACAATTTGGCAGATGTGAGTGCTGGGTAAATGGGTTCTGAATCTTTGAGAAATAGAAAGATTTCATTTAATCCAGCTATTGAAAAACTGTCATTTTCATCAACCGATTCGACCAGTGGTCATTATTTGTTACCCAGTTGGATATCTGTGTTTTGAAAAGTAAAAGTTTCGTTAGCCATACTTTGTTGTCCTGATTCAACTTGCCACTGAGTTCCTCAGAGAACTGGGGTCTTTCCACTGTCATCTTTTCCAGACGTCCTGTGACTTCAGCTCTGGAATATTATTGCCCTTTTAATCCCATCTGTGGAGCTGGAAAATGCTCTACAAAAAATGACTAGCTGCAGAAAAATGTTGGATTCTTTGCCTATAAAAAAGTTATTTTTTATCAGCTGTAGATCAACATTGGCCAGAGTTATAAATCAGATTGCCTGGCCATCCCAGGAAATTTGGAATCCTTCAAATCCCACTAACTCTCATTTAAAATGAAGAAGAGATTTTACTTTTCCTGAATTTGCATACAGATAATGGAAACACACCTCTTCCAGCGATTTGCTTAAGAAAGTTATTCTACCATACAGAGAATGTGTCTACTAACTCTATTGTATTATACTTCCCCAATCATTTAGTACAGTGCTCTGTGTACCGTAAGCACTCAGTAAAGACCACTGATGGTTTATGAATATAGGTCTATATATATTTTACCCATTCAACTATACCAACTTTCCTAAAAATGCAATAAAACACAATAGAGGAACTTCCGTAAATTAACTGGTGAAGGAGAAAACCTCATTGTTGGAAAAAATCTTGTTTCCCAATAAGTGTATCTTGTTCAATATTATAGTGCACCTCACCTTCCCTCCCAAATTCTGTCTTCCCCTTGACTTCCCTATCACCAAATCAATCAGTGGTGTTTATTGAGCATATACTGTGTACAGAGACCTGTACTAAGCTTTTGAGAGAGTACAACGCAACTGCATTGTTAGACACAGTCCCTGCCGACTGGGAGCTTATAGTCTATAGGGGGATGCAGACATTAAAATAAAAACAGTTATGCATATAAAATTACAGCTATGTACTGGAGACAGCACACCCATCCTCCCCCGTTTTACAATCCCATAACTTTGGTATGTTATGTTATAACAAGACTCATCTCTTTCATTCAGTCTGTCCCAAAAATCCTAATTGTCGCTACCTTTATATCACTAAAATCACACTTTCCTCTCAAACTAAACTGCTACAGTGCTGATCCAATCACTTATCATATACCGCCTTGACTACCGAATCAGTCCCCTCACTAACCTCCCTGCCTCCTGTCCCCATATGTGTATAGATATACAAATAATTGTGTGTTGATGTTTGTGTGTATGTGTGTGTGTGTACTTCTAATTATCTTCCAGGAGAAAGGCACTGCATAAAAGAGCTTTTTTCTCCAGAAACATAGTGGATATTATTTACTAAACATGTTTACTGTGCCTATGTGGTCTGGAGATCAAGGATTAGCGGGCAAAACTATTCACCTCAACTAAACTTGGTTTTTAAGATGCACACTGAGAACTTCAAAATATGTTCTAGGAAAAAGAAAGTCAAATATTCTGCTTAAGAAAGCAAAATAGCAGGGTGTTCTTTCTACTGAGCAGGGCACTTCCCTAAATACTTCGATATCCAGTGGGGAAAGCCATCCTGCCCTTTGTTAACTCCTGGCAGATGAATCTCGTGGACTGGAAGTTATCATTCTAAGTGACACTCCCAGATAAGGCTTTGAAATGCTCTCTAAGGAAATAGGACTGGGCTCTCATTTATAGATTTTTAGATTTGGATAAGGAGCCTATAATTTAGGAACTGACTGAACACAATCAGCACATCCCTTTGAATTTAGGTAACCCTCACCCAATGTTCTCACCCTAATAGGTCCTATCTGGAACATCACAACTCTTGAAAGTTTTGCCTTGGTAGCTTCCCAGGTAAGACATGTTCTCAGCCCACAGTACGTTGAACCTCCTATTTGAACCAGGAAAGAACTTCAGAGATATGTTGTGTTTCACAGAATGGTCTAAACATTTTTTCCATCTTGAATTTTTAGCCTATGAGTGATTATTTTTCACCGGAAAACTTATTTGCACCGCTCTCTCTGACTTAACAGAAGCCTCTGCTCTACAGACAGCTAAACATAACTTTGCAAGTAATTCTGGGAGGACTAACAGAGGAATTCAATTTTAAAAAAAAAGATAAAGCAACTTGAAGCTGAAGTTTTGTGGGACCCATACGGAATGGGAAGCTTAGCAGTCCGTTAATTTTAATTTACAATGTAAGGTGTCCATTTGGATCCTGAATTTAGCCCACTGAAATCTTCCATCTGAAGTATAAACTCAGAAGCCATAGTAGATAATGATAACCGATGTTTTCATTACGCTGAAATGAAAGATTTATGAGCCTAGGCCCAGCCTTTATATAAAATATATTTGCTTCTTATTTTCCATGGTTGGCTTATACCCAGTATGAGTGTTTAGAGTATTTTAAAAGGTAATGGTTCCTACAAGATTCATTGGATTCGTGAAGTCATATTTTATTCCCTTGATGTACTTGAAGAACTTTAGAAAGCCATTAATTCTTCCAGGCCATCAAGTTGAGCCCAAGAGAGTTAATGCTCGTTGTGGGCAGGGAATGTCTCTGTTTACTGTTATATTGTACTCTCCCAAATGCTTAGTACAGTGCTCCGCACACAGTAAGCACTCAATAAATATGTCTGATTGAAAAATGAATGATTTAGTAACTGGTGGTCTCGGGAAACTGATTCTAGCCTTACTCACACTAAGTGCCTTGGCTAGTGACAACTACCCCTTACGGCCACCCGAACGTCTTGGTGAAGACACGAGATTTTTTGTTGGCAGCGAACAGTTCTCAGGCAACATGACTTATAGAGCACTGGAGCCTGTCTGACTGATCCACCCATTAGATGGTCAACTCCTTGAAGGGAGGGGAACACGTCTTACGTTTTTGGTACTCACCCAAGTGCCTGCTATAATGATAGACATGCTCCCTGCTCTCGAAGAGCGGACAGTCTAGTGGGGAAACAGGACTTTAAAGTAAAATTATAACTAGTGAAGCAAACGGAAGTTAAAGGATACGTACAATAAGCGGTGTGGGGATGTCACAGTACTCAGGAGTAGGGACCCAAGTGCAGAGGTGACACAGATGGAGGAAGACGAGGGTGGGAAGTGAAAAGTTAGTCAGAGAAGACTTCCTGGAGAAGATGGGATTTTTAGGAGGGGCTTTGGAAATATGAGGAGAGTGGTGGTCTGTCAGATACAAAGGGAAGAGAGTTCATGGCCAAGGAATAGAACAAGGCTAAGGGGTCAGTGGCCTACTACAATGTTCTACCCTCAGAAACATTGCCTTCAGTACATAAAGATTAAGGTCTTAATCAATACTGTTGAATTGAGTTCATCCCTGAATAAGAATAAAAAGGAATCTGGTACTTGTTAAGTGCTTACTGTGTGGGCCAAGCACTATATTAAGCACTGGAGTTAGTACAAAAATGATCAGATTGGACACCAGTCCCTGTCCCACATGTAGCTCCCAAACTAAGAGAGTGAAAGGGGGCATCAAATCCCATTTTACAGATGAGGAAACAGACACAGAGAGAAATCAATCAATCATATTTATTGAGCGTTTACTGTGTGCAGGGGCCCTGTACTAAGAACTCGGGAGAGTACGACATAAACAGTAGACACATTCCCTGCCCACAAACAAGCCTACGGTCGTGAAGTAATAATTGTTGGTATTTGTTAAGCGCTTACTATGTGCAGAGCACTGTTCTAAGCACTGGGGGAGACACAGAGTATCAGGTTGTCCCACGTGGAGACTCACAGTTGCTAATCCCCATTTTACAGATGAGGGAACTGAGGCACAGAGAAGTTAAGTACTTGCCCGCAGTCACCTGCAGGCGTACAGCAGGCAAGTGGTGGAGCAGGGATTAGAACCCAGGTCCTCTGACTGTCAAACCCATGTTCTTTCGCACTAGACCTCTCTGCTTCTCCCATGGCCATACGTTATGTTCTCTTGGCCATGGGGAAAGTCCGGTAGGTGCCACTTGTGATTCTAAGGTTTGTACAGGTCATGGGGAGGATGGCGGTGGTGATATTTCCTAGAGAGCTATGGCTCCTGCAGATTTGCTCCTCCACTCCTACTTCATTGGCTTCTCCAAGCCCCTTCATTGACCCACACACCCTTGGGAAGCTGGTTTTCCCATTCCATTGCCCCCATTGTTATGCCCTGCAGTGGACTTGCGAGATCCTCAATAATAATGTAATAGTAATATTTGTTAAGCTTTCTATGTGCCAACCACTCTATTAAGTGCTGGGATGATACAAGAGAATCAGTTCCCACTTGGGGCTGAGAGGGAGGAGGGAGAAAAGGCATCGATCCTCATTTTGCAGAGCACAAAAAAGTTAAGGGACTTGCCCAAGATCCCACCCCAGGTATTGAGGTAGAGGTGGAATTCGAACCAGGTCCTCTGACTCTTTCCTCTATGCAAAACTGCTTCTCTTGCTCCCTCGTGGGAAGGGATCACATCGACCAGTCTGATGCATTGTACTTCTGCGAATCGCTTAGTAGAGTGCTCTGCACACAGTGAGCGCTCAAGAATTACCGCTGGACTGATCGGTTTCTTGTGAAGTGTCATTGGAGTCTGCTAAAAAGACGATTTCAATCAGTCAATCCGTCAATCACGTTTATCGACCATTTACTCTATGCTAAGTACAGTAAACAAAAGTTGGCTGACACGTTCCCTGTCCAATAAGAAGATTTACCTAACTATTAAGCCAAACCCCCCATGCTAGCTGAACTTCTGGCTAACATTATACCCAGCTTGCTGGAACCACTAAATAAACATTAAATAATGAGACCCTCAAAAAAAAAGATTAATGACAACAATTGGGGTTTTAAGTGCGGTTACTCTGTGCTGCAGTGCTAGGGTAGATGCAGGCTAATCGGTTTGGATAGACTCTCCATCCCCCTTGAGGTTCACAGTGTAATGGTGGAGGCAGACAAGTACATAATCCTCATTTTACAGATGGGGAAACAGGGGTAAAGAGAAGTTAAGTGACATGTCTAAGGTCACACAGCAGGCACTTAGCAGGGTTGGGATTAGAAGTGTTTTAGTATAGGGCTGCCCACAGTAAGCGCTCAATAAATACGACTGGACTGATCGATGGACTGAAAAGCCAGTCCCTGTGCTCTCTTCACCAGGCCATGCTGCTTCTCAAGTGGTAAAAACTCCAAAGAGAAAGTGCCCCTTGGCCTGGAGGAATCTTGTAGGGAAGATTCTCTAATTATTCTATCAAGTATGGACCGAAAAAGCAATCTAAAAAAAGTGATGGGTGTGTTAAGCTCCTGCTTTACTAAGCGCTGGGTGGATTACAAGCAAATCAAGTTAGACACAGTCCACATGGGGCTTCAGGCTCAATCCCCATTTTTATAAATGAGGTAACTGAGGCCCAGAGAAGTGAAGAGACTTACCCAGGATCACCCAACAGAAAAGTGGAAGAGCCAGTATTAATAATGTTGGTATTGGTTAAGCGCTTACTATGTGTCAAACACTGTTTTAATTGCTGGGGTAGATACAAGGTTATTTGGTTGTCCCACTTGGGGCTCGCAGTCTTGATCCCCACTGTACAGATGAGGTAACTGAGGCACGGAGAAGTTAAGTGACTTGCCCAACTTCACACAGCTGCTAAGTGGCGGATTCAGGATTAGAACCCACGACCTCTGACTCCCAAGCCCGTGCTCTTTCCACTAAGCCACGCTGCTTCTCTAAAGTGCCCAGACTAAGAGCCTTGGAACCCTAAAGAGGCTGTGGCAGCTCGGTGATGTACAGAAACAGCAAATGTCAACGATTCCGATATATATTTCCCTGGAGGTCGTTAAAAACTCTCACAAATAGAACTACGTGCTACATCAGGGAGGCTTTCGGCGTCACACCGCCTACTCTGTATCGGCCCCATACTGCTCTGAAACCTCATTTTAAGAGGTATTAAGCAAGCAGTGATTCCAACAGGCTTAGGTTAAATCTTGTCATCTGCCCTCTTCCTCGTTATTTTCCTCCTTGTCATTTGTTCTGGATTGACTCTTGATCAGATTAATGTGTATCAAAGGGTTGCACAGCTCTTTTCTTCTGACACAGATTTTGTTTCCCTGAGAGTCCAGATGGGGACAGGGGACTACGTTCCAATCTATTGTATCTACCCTGGAACTTAGTATGGGGCTTGGCACACAGTAAGCACTGAAGAAATTACAATTATTATTACTATTATAATCATCACTCCTTCCTTTCACTGGGGGTCATTACAATAAATCTGAATTCATCGGAATGGATCCGCCCCAAATTTGCTCTAGGTAAATAACTTTTCTGGTGAAAGACAGTGCCGTTCAACTCCTTATGGGAATCAATCAGTGGTATTTATTGAGTGTTTACAGTGTCCAGAGCGCTGTACTAAGCGATTGGAGAGTACAGTACGTCAGAGGTGGTCGATATGTTCCCTGCCCACAACGAGCCCAGAGTGAAGAGAGCAGCTGAGGAACCTATTTTAAGCCCATTTCCCATCCCAAGAGCCTTTTAAGACATATCTCCATCCCAATGTTTTTGCTTAGTGGAAAGACCACGGGCTTGGGAGTCAGAGGATGTGGGTTCTAATCCTGCCTCCGCCCCTTGACTTCTATATGACCTTGGGCAAGGCACTTAATTTCTCTGTGCCTCAGTAATATGACCTTGGGCAAGGCACTTAATTTCTCTGTGCCTCAGTTAACCTCATCTGTAAAATGAGGATTAAAACTGTGAACCCCATGTGGGACAACCTGATTATCTTGTATCTACCCCAGCGCTTAGAACAGCGCTTGGCACATAGTAAGCGCTTAACAAATACTATTATTATCATCATTATCATTACTAATGATGTCCTTTATGAGGAGAAGTATTCCAGAAAAAGGAATCTATCTGCAAGGCTGGACCTCGTTCTTTTGGATGGAAAAAACTTAAGCAAAAAGAGATTAAGCAACTTTCCTGAGGTGCCAAAGTGAAGGTGTCCTTTGACTGTCAAAGACAGAATCACCATTCATTAATTAATTCATTCAATCGTATCTATTGAGCACTTACTGTGTGCAGAGCACTGTACTAAGCGATTGGAAAGTTCAATTCGGCAACAGATAGAGACAATCCCTATCCAACAATGGACACCAGCTCCGTGAATGCAAACTATTTATGGTCTTTAAAGCTTTTGCTTGAAAGTCATAGATATTTGCTGTGACCGCACCTTTGAGTTACATTTTCCAGAGTCATCAGGATGGTGTTGGGACTCCACTGAAAGGAGGAAGAGATAATAAACTATGAAAGGAAACTGAACTATTGAACTGTGTTCTTCCTCTGTCTGGAACTGCCTGCACTTTGTCCACTTAATTGCTTCAGCAAGTAGATAGAGACTTTAGCCTGCTAAAAAATTGAGATTCCATTCATCATTCAACTGAATTTATTAAGCACTGATTTGACAGTCTCGAGCAGAGATGAGTTGGTTGAGCTAGGGTTTGTTTCCTTCTAACTAAAATTAAAGAATATCTCCCTGATTTCATGAAAAAGAGATTTTCCTCCAACGAGGACTAAATATACCATGTTTTCATGTGGTATATTCAATCCATCGGCCGATCATTGGTAATACTGATTACTGGATGTTGAGCACTTGGGAGATTAACAATAGAGTAGACTCAAAAAGACATTTTCCCTGCCCAAGAGGAGCTTACTGTCTACATATCAAATGGTACACCCTCATCTTATTTCATTTAGTTCTGCTGGCACTCTGGAAATTCTCATTTTCATGCCACTTCCCTGACCCTGATACTCCATATTCAGAATAGTCTGTTGTCAAACTTGCCTTCCTTTTACCCAATTTTTTCAAAGGAGGGCAAGTTGACAGCAGAATATTTACCCGATTTTTCAAAGGCCTTGCCTACCGATATCAAAACGGGTAACCAGTTTCCTGCTATGGACTGCAGACTTATAAATAGAAAGGACCAATAATAAATCCAAAGAAACATGTAATTCTGTGTAAACCTTCATGGACAAACCGTTGTAATGAGCTAAAGAGTGCGGCTGTTTTTTCCATTAGGTTTCACAGTGTTTATTTTGAAATCATTTGTAAATCCTGTTGTTTTCTTCTTGTAATTTTCTGTAAGACAGATGTGACAGTTCAAGTCAAAGGGCTCCGTCTGAAGTGTTTTGAAAGTAAGCGCTTATCTGGTGTGAGCTGTCTGCTCTGATAGTCAGTTTTTGTCTCTGTCTTTTTTCGGCTGAATGGTCCTGCCATTGAGCTTTTGCCTTGTGAATTTCTTGCCTTTGATTTGCTCCGTGCTTATAATAATATGACCATGGCATTTCTTTAAGTGTTTGCTATGTTGGCCATACACTGGACCAAGTGCCAGGCTGGATACAAGCAAAATCAGAGTCATCAATTATAATTATCAATTACAATTATAAGTGATCAATTATCAATTTATCATTTGTAAGTAAGGAAGGCATACCCAGGTGGAGAAAATGTCACATGCTCTACACAAACACAGCAAAAGAGAGACTATTAAGCCAGACTGGGCTGTAATTTACAGTTAGAACTGTGAGATGCGGGTGCTCTCTTAATTATTAATTATAAATAATGTTGGTATTTGTTAGGTGCTTACTATGTGCAGAGCACTGTTCTAAGCGCTGGAGTAGATACAGGGTAATCAGGTTGTCCCACGTGAGGCTCACAGTTAATCCCCTTTGACAAGATGAGGTCACTGAGGCACAGAGAAGTGAAGTGACTTGCCCCAAGTCACACAAGCTGACAAGGGGCAGGCCGGGATTCGAACCCATGACCTCTGAATCCCAAGCCCGGGTCTTTCCGCTGAGCCACGCTACTTCTCAAGAAAGTCAAGATGTGATGATCATGTGACCCTGACCCATGCCAGACAAAAAGATGAACAGCTATTTTATCAATCGTTACCACAGAGAGATTCAACATTCCGTTCAACAATCTTGTTTGGTCACACCAGAAAGGCACAACATTCGACCACAGTTTCCCAAACCCATTTCGAAAAGCCCCAAAATAATGTTTACCAAGCTTATTTGGCCCGTGCTCGCACATACACTTCTGCCTCACTTTTCTTTTTAACGGTGCTCATTAAGTCGCTTACTATGTGCCCGGCACTGTACTAAGTGGTGGGGAAGGTATAAGATAATCAGGTTGGATGCAATTCCTGTCCCACTTGGGGCTCACAATCTACGTAGGAGGGAGTACGATTGGTTCCCATTTTAAAGATGAGATAACTGAAGCCCAGAGAAGCCGAGTGACTTGTCCGAGGTCACACAGCAGAGCAGATCCTCTGATTCTCAAGCCTGAGCTCTTCCCACTAGGCCACACTCTTTCCCACGTTTGTTGTAACTATAATAATCAATGATAATAATAGTAATGATGGTATTTGTTAAGCGCTTACTATGTGCCCAGCATTGTTCTAAGCGCTGGGGTAGATACAAGGTAATCAGGTTGTTCCACGAGGGGCAAACAGTCTTAATCCTCATTTTCCAGATGAGGTAAATGAGGCACAGTGAAGTTAAGTCACTTGCCCAAAGTCACAGAGCTGCTAATTGGCGGAGGCTGGATTAGAACCCACAACCTCTGACTCTCAGACCCGTGCCCTTTCCGCTAAACCACGCTGCTTCTCTATCCTCTTTCCTCTTCTTTCTGCTTCCCAAATTGTTTGGCTGAGAATTCATGCAGCAGCACCTTGCAGCAAACATACCCGGCAGCCACACTAATACAAATTCCCTTGGAAGACCGAATCTGCTAGAATCCTGGATAAGATAATGTCGCCTTGTAGAAAAGGCACAAGACTGAGTATCAGCAGACTTGATTTCTTAGGCCTTCCCCGACTGGATCCTCAATTCCTCATCTACCACTCCCTTCTGTGTCACCTTCCCACTTGAATTTGCACCATTAATTCATCTCTTCCTCAGCCCCATAGCACTTACGTACATAGTTGTAATTCATTTATTTATTCATTCGTTCAATCGTATTTATTGAGCACTTACTGTGTGCAGATCGCTGTGCTAAGCGCTTGGGAAAGCACAACAATAAACAGTGACATTCTCTGCCCTCAGTGAGCTGAGGGTCTAGACGGTGGAGGGAGACAGACATCAATACAAATAAATAAAATTACAGAAATGTATAGAAGTGCTATGGGACCGGGAATGGGGAAGAGCAAAGGGATTCATTCATTCATTCATTCAATAGTATTTATTGAGCGCTTACTATGTGCAGAGCACTGTACTAAGCGCTTGGAATGTACAAATCGGTAACAGATAGAGACAGTCCCTGCCCTTTGACGGGCTTACGGTCTAATCGGGGGAGACGGACAGAAAAGAACAATGGCAATAAATAGAATCTAGGGGATGAACATCTCATTACAACAATAGCAAATGAATAGAATTAAGGCGATGCACATTTCATTAACAAAATAAATAGGGCAATGACAAAATTAATAGGGTAATGAGAAAATAAATAGGGTAATGACAAAAAAATAGGGTAATGACAAAATAAATAAGGTAATGACAAAATGAATAGGGTAATGACAAAATAAATAGGGTAATGACAAAATAAATAGGGTAAAAGGGATCCAATCAGGGCAATGCAGAAGGGAGTGAGGGATGAGGAAAAGTGGAGCTTAGTTTGGGAAGGCCTCTTGGAGGAGGTGTGCCTTCAATAAGGCTCTGAATGGCGGGGAGAGTCGTAGTCTGTCGGATCTGAGGAGGGAAGGCGTTCCAGGCCAGAGGTGGACGTGGGCTAGGGGTTGACGGCGAGATTGGCGAGATGGAGGCACAGTGAGAAGGTTAGCGACACCAGAGAAGTGACGTGTGTGGGCTGGGTTGTAGGAGGAGAGAAGGGAGGTGAAGTAGAAGGGGGCAAGGTGATGGAGAGCTTCGAAGCCAATCGTGAGGAGCTTTGGTTTGATACAGAGGTGGATGGGCAACCAGTATCTGTCTCCCCTCTAGACCACTCTACTATATATTGTCCTCCCCCCAGCACTTAGTTCAGTTGCTGCACACAGTAAGCACTCAATAAATATGAGTGATTGAGTCTAATCCCTGCTTGCCCCTTGCCTGCTGTGTAACCTTGGGCAAGACGCTTAGCTTTTGGAGCCTCAATTTCCTCAACTATAAAATGGGCATTAAATATCTCTTCTCCTCGCCCTTTAGATTTGGAGCACCATGTGGACAGGGATTGTGACGTATCTGATGGCAAGGTAGCTACCCCGGTGCTTGGCGCAGAGTGAGAGCTTAGCAAATACCCCTGTTGTTATTAAGACACTGAAAAAGATGACAGACAAGAAGGTGTATTTAATTTCCTTTGAACCAAGGGTTTTCTATCCAGTGTAATCTACCGGTTGTCCACTTGCTCTCCACTACTTCCTGTCCTTTGCTATTCTTATTTCTCCACATCAAGCCTCTGGGAACAACCACAAGCATAGGATTTCCTATGGAGAGGCACCATACAGCCTCACAATGAATTCCCAGGATATAGGATTCCGTTAATAAAGCTTACGATCAACCTAAAGTCAGTGCTTCTGAGTTCTGAACTGAAAGCTTTCTGCCCATTTTCTGATGACTAGCAACATACCGTTTTCCAGTGCTAAAACGACACAAAAATGTAACACTTTGAGACTTACGGTACGTTCACTCAATCATATTTACTGAGCATTTACTGTGTGCAGAGCGCTGTACTAAGTGCTTGGGAGAGTACGACAATAAACAGACACATTTATACCAAATGCTTCTTACAAAGGAACATTTTGATGGGCTTAGTGAATCAAAAACATACAGTTTGCATTTCCTTTAAAATGCAAGCGGTTTAATAGTGAAGAGAGAAAATAATTTGGGGAAACAAGGTTTGGGGGTTCTGTTGGATGAAAAATAGTTTATGACATCAAATGATACCAAATGTAGCCACATTTGTCCATGCCCAGGAAATTGCTCTTTTATGGAAATGAAAATACTGCAGTAGACTCAGTGGGTAGGCCCTGGGACGAAGAGTCAAAAGAAGGGGTTCCCTCATCAGGGCTGTCTTTAATTACATGACTCTGTGATATAAGGAGAATTCAGACTTTTTGGATCTTCCTTGCTGTCAATGGTGCTTGCTTTGAAAATCTCCTTCTCAACTCATCCTGCCAAAATTACACCGTCTCCAGACCAGTCCATCCTCCAAGCGGCCTCCGTCCGACGCAAATATCCCAAATGGTCTTTCTGAGTCCCAGATCCCTTGACTACAAGGAGAGCAGCATCTCCCTCCCAATTAGATCATGGGCCTCGTGAGAGACAGGAACCGTGGCTGATATGATTATCTTGGATCTACCCCAGGGTTCAGTTCATTGCTTGGCACAAAGTAGGCACTTAGCAAACTTTTTTTAATAGAATCTGTTAAGTGCGTACTCCGTGTCAGGCAACTAAGTGTTGGGAGAGATACAAGATAACTAGGTTGGATGTGGTCTCTGTCCTACACAGGGCTCACAGTCTTCAACTCCATTTTACAGATGGGATAACTGAGGCACAGAGAAGTTAAGTAATAATCAATGTGTGGTATTGGTTAAGTGCTTACTAAGTGCCAGACACCCTACTAAGCGATGGGGTAAACACAAGGTAATGGGGTTCTACACAGTCCCTGTCCCACAAAGGGCTCACAGTCTTAACCCCCATTTTACAGATGAGGTAACTGAGGTCCAGAGAAGTTAAATAACTTGCCCAAGGTCACACAGCACACAAGTGGCAGCATCAGGATCAGACCCCAGATCCTTCTGACTCCTAGGCCCATGCTCTTTCCACTAGGCCATTCTGCTTCCTTACACTACAAATAGTACGATCACCACTATTCTGATCTTCCTGGAACTTGATACTGCCCGATGCGAGCCTCATGAAAAGCAAACAAAAGAATAGGAAGGAAGGCATGAGTGCAATCAATTTCCCATTAGTTCCCCTACCTGATTATTCAGGGTTCAATTCACTTCTGGTGACAGATTTTCCGCGGATGTCCCTCAGAAAGTCCTCGGAATCTGACCCGTGAAATCCTCTCCCACCAATACATCTCCCCCAACCAGTTTCCGTCAAGCCAACTAATATTTGTCACTGAATTCAGTTACTCTGAAACGGACTTAGGAAACAGCTGTCGGTGTGCGAGGGGGATTATTGTCTACTATTCAGTTGCAGTAGATGGAGGACCTCCAGTCAGCCCGATCTGCGAATGGATCATTGTCACGTATGTAGTCGTATTGCCTAAAGCGCTGAGAGGAATGATGGCATGCTGACCCTGCTCCATGAGAGACTGGTGACCCGATTAAAGCCGTATGATCCTGTTTTTTTTGCACCGATCAAGTCATGAACAAATCACTACATTGTGTACTCTGACTATTCTCATTGGACCATTAAATGTTCTGGAGTGTTTCTTCCCCCCATTCCCCCCCCCATTTGAAAGAAATTAAAAGACTTTTCCTCCATGGCTCGGAATATTTTTCTCCCCACAAATGTTGTCATCCTTCCTTTAGCCCATACTGGCTTTTCCTCAGGAGAGAGCACATGAAAGCGCAAACGTAGGCGAACCCACTCGGAGAATAGCATTCCAGTAGATAATTATTTTGCCGAGTTCACGAAGCCCCACATGGCAATCTGAAATGGGTAACAGGGCTTCAGTTTATCCAGAAATGGGCAAGAAAGTAATGTGGGAAGAGAAGAAGAAGAAACTGTGGCTCACCAGGAAAGAAACAAGAAGCATCATAAATCCTCTTCCCTAACTTACCCATCAGTCCAGAGTGTAGAGGGAAGGGGAGAAACTGAGTCTCGTTTTATCAGGCTCAATCAAAATACGAGACATGCGTAATCGTTACTTGATTTGACTCCCAATTAACCCTGTTTGGTGTTTTAAGGTGCTGTTTATATTCATTTTCTATTTATTAGTTGTGTTTCCTTTAAAATGAAATTTAGCAAAGAGAGACCCCAGTGGGTATAATTGCAGCTGACTGATGTTGCTGTGGAGAGTAGAGGTAATTGAGGGTGTCAGAAAGCCAAAGGATGAGACGCTTACGATTGTTACTCTGAATTAGCTGGTCACCGTTCTTTCATTCAATAGTATTTATTGAGCGCTTACTATGTGCAGAGCACTGTACTAAGCCCTTGGGATGAACAAGTCGGCAACAGATAGAGACAGTCCCTGCCGTTTTGACGGGCTTACAGTCTAATCGGGGGAGACGGACAGACAAGAACAATGGCAATAAACAGCGTCAAGGGGAAGAACATCTTGTAAAAACCGATGGCAACTAAATAGAATCAAGGCGATGTACAATTCATTAACAAAATAAATAGGGTAACGAAAATATATACAGTTGAGCGGACGAGTACAGTGCCGTGGGGATGGGAAGGGAGAGGTGGAGGAGCAGAGGGAAAAGGGGAAAATGAGGCTTAAGCTGCGGAGAGGTAAAGGGGGGATGGCAGAGGGAGTAGAGGGGGAAGAGGAGCTCAGTCTGGGAACGCCTCTTGGAGGAGGTGATTTTTAAGTAGGGTTTTGAAGAGGGAAAGAGAATCAGTTTGGTGGAGGTGAGGAGGGAGGGCGTTCCGGGACCGCGGGAGGACGTGACCCGGAGGTCGACGGCGGGATAGGCGAGACTGAGGGACGGTGAGGAGGTGGGCAGCAGAGGAGCGGAGCGTGCGGGGTGGGCGGTAGAAAGAGAGAAGGGAGGAGAGGTAGGAAGGGGCAAGGTGATGGAGAGCCTCGAAGCCTAGAGTGAGGAGTTTTTGTTTGGAGCGGAGGTCGATAGGCAACCACTGGAGTTGTTTAAGAAGGGGAGTGACATGCCCAGATCGTTTCTGCAGGAAGATGAGCTGGGCAGCGGAGTGAAGAATAGACCGGAGCGGGGCGAGAGAGGAGGAAGGGAGGTCAGAGAGAAGGCTGACACGGTAGTCTAGCTGGGATATAACAAGAGCCCGTAATAGTAAGGTAGCCATTTGGGTGGAGAGGAAAGGGCGGATCTTGGCGATATTGTAGAGGTGAAACCGGCAGGTCTCGGTAACGGATAGGATGTGTGGGGTGAACGACAGGGACGAGTCAAGGATGACACCGAGATTGCGGGCCTGAGAGACGGGAAGGATGGTCGTGCCATCCACAGTGATAGAGAAGTCTGGGAGAGGACCGGGTTTGGGAGGGAAGATGAGGAGCTCAGTCTCGCTCATGTTGAGTTTTAGGTGGCAGGCCGACATCCAGGTGGAGACGTCCCGGAGGCGGGAGGAGATGCGAGCCTGAAGGGAGGGGGAGAGGAAAGGGGCGGAGATGTAGATCTGCGTGTCATCTGCGTAGAGATGGTAGTCAAAGCCGTGAGAGCGGATGAGTTCACCGAGGGAGTGAGTGTAAATGGAGAACAGAAGAGGGCCAAGAACTGACCCTTGAGGAACTCCAACAGTTAAAGGATGGGAGGGGGAGGAGGCTCCAGCGAAGGAGACCGAGAATGATCGGCCAGAGAGGTAAGAAGAGAACCAGGAGAGGACAGAGTCCGTGAAGCCAAGGTGAGATAAGGTATGGAGGAGGAGGGGACGGTCGACAGTGTCAAAGGCAGCAGAGAGGTCAAGGAGGATTAGAATGGAGTAGGAGCCATTGGATTTGGCAAGAAGGAGGTCATGGGTGACCTTAGAGAGAGCAGTCTCGGTAGAGTGGAGGGGACGGAAGCCAGATTGGAGGGGGTCTAGGAGAGAATGGGAGTTAAGGAATTCTAGGCATCGATTGTAGACGACTCGTTCTAGGATTTTGGAAAGGAAGGGTAGTAGGGAGATAGGACGATAACTGGAGGGGGAAGTGGGGTCGAGAGCGGGTTTTTTTAGGATGGGGGAGACGTGGGCATGTTTGAAGGCAGAGGGGAAGGAGCCCTTGGAGATTGAGTGGTTAAAAATAGAAGTTAAGGAAGGTAGGAGGGCAGGGGCGATGGTTTTAAGAAGGTGAGAGGGAATGGGGTCCGAGGCGCAGGTGGAGGGGGTGGCACTTGCGAGGAGGGAGGAGATCTCCTCTGAGGATACTGCAGGGAAGGATGGGAAAGTAGGGGAGGGGGTTGGTGGGGGGAAGGGGAGAGGCGGAGAGGTGACTTTGGGGAGCTCAGACCTGATCGTGTTGATTTTCGTGAGGAAATAGGTGGCCAGATCATTGGGGGTGAGAGATGGGGGAGGGGGAGGAACAGGAGGCCTAAGAAGAGAGTTAAAGGTCCGGAACAATCGGCGGGGGTGACGGGCATGGGTGTCGATGAGGGAGGAGAAGAAGCTTTGCCTGACGGAGGAGAGGGCAGAGTTAAGGCAGGAAAGGATAAATTTGAAGTGTGTGAGGTCGGCTCGGTGCTTGGACTTTCGCCAGCGGCGCTCAGCAGCTCGAGCATAGGAGCGTAGGAGGCGGACGGAGGAGGTGATCCGGGGCTGTGGGTTAGTGGAGCGAGAGCGGCGGAGGGAAAGGGGGGCGAGAGAGTCGAGATGAGTAGAGAGGGTGGAGTCGAGAGCGGAGACCCGATCGTCGAGAGTGGGAAGAGAGGACAGGGCGGCGAGGTGAGGAGAGATGCTATTGGAAAGACGGATGGGATCGAGAGAGCGGAGGTCTCCGTGGGGCAGTAGCGAAGATTTGCAGGGGGAGGGAGTGTGAGAGATGAGGCATGTGAGAAGGTTATGGTCAGAGAGAGGGATTTCAGAGTCGGTGAGGGAGGAGATAGTTCAGCGGTAGGAGATGACGAGATCGAGGGTGTGACCGAGTCGGTGAGTGGGCGCGGTATGGTGGAGGAGGAGGTCGGCAGAGTCGAGGAGGGATAGCAGGCGGGCGGCAGAGGAGTCGTCGGGTACATCCGTATGGATGTCGAAGTCTCCGAGGATCAGAGCGGGCAGAGAGAAGGAGAGAAGGAAGGTGAGAAAGGGGTCAAGGTGGTTGAAGAAGTCGGAGGTGGGACCGGGAGGGCGGTAGATGACGGCGACAAGTAACCGGAGTGGGTGGTAGAGGCGAACGATATGGGCTTCGAAGGAGGGGAAGGAGAGGGAGGGGGGAGGAGGGATAGTGCGGAAGCGGCAACGGGGCGAGAGGAGGAAGCCGACGCCTCCTCCCTTACCGGTGAGTCTGGGGGAGTGAGAGAAGGAGAGGCCTCCGCCGGAGAGAGCGGCGGCGGAGACCGTGTCTTCGGGAGAGAGCCACGTTTCCGAAAGGACGAGGAGGAGGAGAGAGCGGGAGAGGGAAAGGTCATGGATGAAAGGTAGCTTGCCTGTAATAGAGAGGGGGTTCCAGAGGCCACACTTGAAAGTAGCTGTGGGTGCAAGGGGAGGAGGGGGGGGAAGGGCGGGGGGAGGGGAGGGTTTGGATGGGAAGGAGGTGGCGGGGCCCTGGACGGGGAGAGGGGGATGAGGGGTGGCGGTGGGACAGGAGGACTGGGATGGGGCATGGGTGGGGAAGAGAGAAGGGGGGAGGGGGTGAAGAGGGGGTTTGGTGGGGGGAAGAGTAGGGGGAGGGGGAAGAGGGGTAGCGCTGGTAAAGTGGGGTTCTAGGGCGGGAGAGGGGAGGGGGGGAGGAGACAGAGGAGAGAGCGGGAAAGAGCTGAGCGAGAGAGGGGAAGGGGAAGGGGAGGATAGGAAGGGGCGGGAGGGGGGAAGGGGGGAGGAGGGACATGGCGAGGCCAGAGAGGTGGGTGGCAGCACTGACAACAATAAACAGTAATAAACGAAATCGGTAATATAGCAAGTAAAGTAAAGTAAAGTGCCAAGCCAGCATATCGGCGTTGAACACCTTGTCCTGGATGTGCTTTGGAGAATTCATATTAAGGGACAGAGATAAATATTAGGCTTGCTTTCCTAATTCTGATGATATGTCCCTGTATACTTAACATCTTAGACTGATTCCACTGCCTTCACTGGCATTCATTCATGATGCTTATTGAGCGCTTACTATTTCAGACAGCATCTACTGGAACGGAGAGCTCCGAAATGGATGTTTTATCTCACACGGTCTGAGATTTTACATAAGGAAAGCTAATTCACTTTGGGCAGCTTCTTTTAAGCTACCCCATTCTCTCCCACTGTCAGACAATCCAAAGAGCTCCATTCATCAAGAGCCCCTTTTCTGTGGATGACTCAGGGAATTTGTTTTACTCTGAAGGAAACACTTTCAGAAGTTTATTTTCCCCATCCACTCTGACTGAAAGCTTCGTGAGCCAGAGGAACGAGCTTAATTCTTGTGTCCAGACGTTAAGGATATTGTTGTCAATAAACTATAGTACTAGAAACAACTATCATTTTGTATGCCAACAAAATTAGAACGGTGATATAAAATAGAGTTAGGACTTCTGGAGCCAATGATAACATACATATCCTAATGGTCGTAACCCAAGACCCATCACAAGACTTTTAACACTCATGTGTCGATTTATGTAATTTACTCATTTAGTCCTCTAAAGTGTCAGCTTGTTTTGGAAAGGGAATGTATCTACCAACTCTGTTGTACTATATTCTCCCAAATGTATAGTACAGTGCTTTGTACACAGTAAGCGCTCAAGAAATATCATTGACGAAGATGATTTATTCATTCGTTCATTTTTCAATTACCTTCCTACTACCAGTTGCATCCGGCTCCCACTAATTCTATAGTTTATGCCATACTGTTTTCTCCATTAAAGTCTAATGGGCAGGGATTAGTCTTCTATCTCTATATTTCTCTCCTAATAGCTTAAGTACTGGGCTCAGCAAACACCAGCTTTTTCCTAAATACTATCGACTGACTGATTTGAATCTTTTTTAAGACTCGCTCAAATCATTAGCCAGGCAAAGCATTCATCGAAAAACAAAAGAATAAAAAAACAGGGCTCATATCGGGGGCCTTCTAAATATAAATACACTAATCAATCATTTATTGAGTGGCTACTATCAATCAGTCATTCGATTTCTTGAGCTCTTACTGTGTGCATAGCTCAGTGCTAAGCTCCTGGGAGAGTACAGTAGTGTGGATGGATGATACCTGCCTTCAAGGAGCTTAAAATCCAGCAGGGGAGACAGACAGAGGAGTAATAATCGCATATCAGAACTAGAAAATTTCTGTTAAAATTCTCCCAACCAGATGCGCCCGATAGCCAGCCCCATGGGCTCTCTCTACTACTCTCTCGGAGCTCAGTAGTAGCAAGACAGTTGAAAAAGGAAAGCGAGCTGATACTTTAGAAGAATAAGAATAAATCGGCACATAAGTGTTATGATTCTTGTTACAGGACTTGGGTTAACGATAGGCAAGACGTAGGTTTTTCATCTCCTCCTCTGCCAATCACAAAAGGGCCGGGTATCAGCAGCGATGAAGCTGCTGGGTGGGAATAAAATCTCGGGATAACTACTCCTACCATCCTGGATGTATTCATGTGAGAAAGTGCCAAGAGCTATTTCTAAGGGCTTACTATGTGCAGAGCATGGTACTAATCAATCAGTCATATTTATTGAGCACTTACCATGCGCAGAACACTGAACTAAGTGCTTGGGAGAGTACAGTATAATAATTAAGCAGACACACCCCGTGCCCACAATTAGCTAACAGTCTAGAGGGAGAGATAGACATTAATATAAATCAATATAAATGAAACAGACAGACTGAAGCAGCGTGGCTCAGTGGAAAGAGCCCGGGCTCGGGAGTCAGGGGTCATGGGTTCGAATCCCAGCTCAGCCACTTGTCCGCTGTGTGACTCTGGGCAAGTCACTTCACTTCTCTGTGCCTCAGTGACTTCATCTGTAAAATGGGGATTAAGACTGTGAGCCTCATGTGGGACAACCTGATTACCTTGTATCTACCCCAGTGCTTAGAACAGTGCTCTGCACATAGTAAGCAACACATACCAACATTATCATCATTATTATTATATGGATGTAAGTGCTGTGGGTCTGGGACGGGGAATGAATAGAGGGAGCAAGCCAGGAAGATGTAGAAGGGAGTGGAAGAAAAAAAATGAGGACTTAGGGAAGGCCTCTTGGAAAATATATGCCTTCGGTAAGGCTTCGAAAGTGGGAAAATTACCTGTCCGATATGGAGATGGAGGGCATTCCAGGCCAGAGGCAGAACAAGGGCGAGAGGTCGGCGGAGAGATGGTTGAGACGGAGGTACAGTGAGGAGGTTAGCAGTAGAGGAGTGAAGTGTGCAGGTTGGGTTGAAGTAGGAGAGTAGTGAGGTGAGGTTGGAGGGGGCAAGGTGATTGTTTCAAAGCCGATGGTGAGGAGTTTGTTTGATGTGGGGGTGGATGGGCAACCACTGAAGTTTCTTGAGGAGTGGGGAAACATGAACTGAATGTTTTTGCAGAAGAATGATCCGGGCAGTAGAGCAATATCTGCATTGGAGTGGGGAGAAACAGGAGGTAGGGAGGTTAGCAAGGAGGCTGGTACAGTGATCAAGGTAGGATAGTTATGGGCAGGGAATGTATCTGCTAGATTGTTGTCTTGTACTCTCCCAAGTGGTTAGTACAGTGACCTGCACACAGTACGTGCTCAATAAACACGATCGATTGATTGATTGCTAGATAAGTGCTCGGATTAACATGGCAGCAGTTTGGATGGAGAGGAAAGGACAGATTTTAGCAATGTTGTGTGGGTTGTACTGGCAGTATTTAGTGATAAATTGAATATGTGAGTTGAATGACAGAGAGGAATCAAGGATAATCCTAAAGTACTATGCACTGGAATACACAGGTGGGAACTAGCCACAGTCCTTGGCCCTCAGGGAGCTCATAACCTAAGAGTTTAAGTGGGGAGAAGAGAATGGAGACAGGCACATCAGGAGTTGTGAAACATTAAAACATGAAGGCTCAAAGACTCGGCGGTGATGGAGGGGTCCAAGAGTGGGCGAAAGCGGCTTTTATCCCCACCCCGAGGGAACAGGGTATTTTGGTGGCAGGAGGTAAGATGGAGGTTACCATGGTGCTTTTCTCTGTGGTGAAAAATGTCCTCAGAAAGCAGAAGTCTTCCAGATCTGCTCTACTGCACTCTCCCAAGGCTTAGTACCAAGCTCAGCACACAGTAAGTGCTCAATAAAAACGATTGATTGAATGATTGATTGGGCGTGGGAGCATTGGAGGAAAAACACTAGGAGACTGGTGATTTTGGCAAGTCTAATTATCAGGGCAAGAAAAAAGTTAAGAAAAGAGAGATTAAAGCAGGAAGAGGAGGAGAGGAATCGAAGGGGTGACTTTTGATCTTCTGCCTCCTCTCAATTTCATGCTCTTTTTTTCATATGTGCCTCAGATGTGATAGGGTTTCATTTTGCAAATGAAAGGTCATTCTTTTCCGTTTTCTCTTTCAAAAGTTGGCACTCAGGGAACCTAAACGCTAGCCAAGGCTACAAGCTTCCATAGTTTAATCTGTGTCAGACTCTGGGATCCTTTGACAAAAGACTTGCAATATAATCTTTCAGTACCTATATTCTCTAAGGTATGCAAATCCCCGATTTCTGATGGGTCCTGATTCTATTGTTTTCCTGCTTGCCTCACCCTGGTACATCTCCAAGCGGAAATTGAATCACAGTGATTATGAGCCCAAGGTGAGGTATTCAGTCATCAAAAGGGAAATCATCAAAAACTGTAGGTTTTTTCATGTACTTTGGTTTGAAGGTGACCAGATTCAGAGAGAGGAAAATAAGAAGACAGAGGAAAGAACAAGGTGGGGGGTTGGTGGCGGGAGGGGAGGGAGGAAGAGAAAGAATGAGAGAGAAAAAAGAAAGAAATAAAATAGGGAGATCCCGGGGAGAGAAGGGATAAAAGGGGATAAGAAATATGGTCACCTCATGTTGGGCTAACAGGTTAGAGAGATGGAACAGGGACAAGATCAGGGTGAAGAGAAAGAAGTTGGAGGGAGGGAAAGAACAAGAAGAGGAATGGGGAATTCCTATTCCCTAGAGGCTAGGGAAGGAGACGGGGAGAGGAGGAAGGAGATGGGGAAGTGGCCTAGTGGGAAAATAATGGGCCTGATAGTCAGAGGACCTGGGATCTAATCCCAGCTCCACTATTTGTCAGCTGTGTGATCTTGGAAAACTTGCTCCACTTCTCTGTGCCTCAGTTACCTCATCTGTAAAATGGAGATTAAATCCTCCATTCCCTGGCTTAGATTATGAGCCCCTCGCAGGACAGGGACTGCATCTTATCCCGCTGATTAGCACAGTTCCTGGCACACAGTTAATGCTTAATAAGTAACAGGAAAAAAAGGAAAGGAAGAAAAGCGAAGGAAAACTCCTTGAAAGCAGGGATCATGTCTACCAACTAAACTGTATTGCACTCTCCCAAGTTCTTAGCACAGAGCACCGCACACAGTAAATGACCGAAGAAATACCACTGATGGAGTGAGTGATTGAATAGAGGAAAGGAAAGGAGGGGGAACAGAAGAAAGGAGAAGAGCAAAGCTGTAGAAGAAAAGCGGGGGGAAAAGAGGAGGAGGAAGAAAGACGAGAGGTAGAGGATGGTGTTTCCTACTGTTGGGAGTACTAAGCTCCCCTTTTCCTCTGCTCCCCCTCCCCTCCCCATCGCCCCCACTCTCTCCCTCTGCTCTACCCCCCCCCACAGCACCTGTGTGCATATATGTACATATTTATAATTCTATTTATTTTATTAATGATGTGACTATATAATTCTATTTATTTATATCAATACCATTGATGCCTCTTTACTCGTTTTGATGTTCGCTTCTCCCCTCTATACTGTGAGCCCATTGCGTGAAGAACAGACTTTCCTTGCCAAATCCATCTTTGGCAAACAGGACTGTGGGGCAGGTTGGCTCCCTGCTGGCTGACAGAGGATGAATCCAGCAACAGGGGAAGCAGCGCGGCATGGCCTAGTGGATTGAACATGGGCCTGGGAGTCAGAAGCGTCTGGGTTCTAATCCTGGCTCCACCACGTGACTGCTGCGTGACCTTGGACTAGTCACTTAACCTCTCTCTGCCTCACTTACCTCACATATAAAATGGAACTGAAGACTGTGAGTCCCGTGTGGGACAAGGATGGTGTCCAACCTGAATAGCTTGTACCTTCTACAGTGCCTGACACATAATAAGTGCTTAACAAATATCAGAAAAAAAAAATAGGGTCCACCACCATCGCTAAAGGCCACATGAGCAGGATGTTGGAAGCATCATAATTTCCTGGACCATGACAGGAGACCTTATTATGTTCACCAGGTTGGGGCATGGCAAAGTCACCAGAAAAGAGGACGGTAGCAAAACATTCAGTACCACAGTGCAGCTGCTTTCAAGGGGCTCCCTGAGCACGGTATGTCCTAAGCCAGGGGCCCGGTCACAGAGGGACTGTTTGAAAGCTGACCTCCAAGACCTGGGACTCAAGTAGTCTCTACCTCCTGAACACCAAGTCTGCAGGACGCAGGGCTCAGGGATTACTGCCTCTCTCCCCAAGTGTTCTTTTCCCACTCTCTTGTTCTTCCCATCTTCCTTCCATACATGACCTCTCACCTCAGCTGAGCTCTAGGCATCTCTCAGCAAGCCATTTTTTTCCCTTTCTAGATTTTTCAAAAACAAACATGACCCAAAGAACCCAGAGCCGGAGGCGGGGTTGTCCCACCTAAACAGAAACATCTGGGCCCTCAGTTATTTCCTGAATGAAAGGAACTGATGCTGGGCCTTTGTGATTCCAACAGAGGATTCCTCTCCAAACATTCATTCATCCATTCATCCTTCTCAGGAAGATACAGCTGGTCCAAAAGGAACAGTCCTTGTTTCTTAAAATTCCCAGGCCCGATTTCTCTCGAGTATATTCACCGTTAATTAGGGACTTAACGCTTCTCCAAATAGCTTTCTAGTACATTCTGACAGTTCTGCATATCGCTCTGCTAAATGCAGTTTCAGAAATGGGGATAGACTATTGGTAAGCAAAACTATAGAATAATAATAATGGTGGTGATATTTGTTAAGTGTTTGCTATCAGTCAATCCAATTACTGAGCACTTACTATGCACTATTCAGGATCACACCTGAAGAGATTCCAGTACTCTACCACTCTCAGCTAAGGGAGGGAAAGTCAAGCAGAGGCCCGCCCATTCCATTCCTAGCTTGGGCTGTGGCTTAGCAAGTGGAAGGCAATTCCCTGCAAGTCAAAATTCAACTGTTCTGGGCAGAAGCAGCATAGGAGAGAGTCAAGGGTGGAGACTCTAGTTTACTACGTGGAAGGCGGCAGTGGAAACCACTTCTGTATTTTTACCAAGAAAACGAAAGCTCTACGGATACAGTACCAGAAGGATTGCAGTTGGAGGTGGGCCTTTTGGGAGAGTTGTATCCATGGAGTTGTTATGGGTCGGAGACCACTCGACAGCATAAGACAAGACTATGCCCAGAGTCTTGGCACTTGGGAGAGTACAGTGCAACAGAATTAGTAGACACATTCCCTTCCCACAACAAGCTTACAGTCTCGAGTGCCTACTTTGTGCCAAGCACTGTACTAAGCACTGAGGTAGATGCAAGATAATGAGGTTGGACCCAGTCCCTATCTCTCATGGAGCTTGCAGTCTAAGGGGAAGGGAGAAAACTTCCCTTTATTGATGATGTCTTTAGATCTATAACTCTATTTTTTTTATTTTGATGCTATTGATGCCTACTTGTTTTGTTTTGTTGTCTGTCTCCCCCCTTCTAGACTGTGAGCCCATTGTTGGGTAGGGATTGTCTCTGTTGCCAAATTGTACTTTCCAAGCGCTTAGTACAGTGGTCTGCACATAGTAAGCACTCAATAAATATGATTGAATGAATGAACCCATTTTTACAGGTGAGGAAATTTAGGCATAGAAAAGTTAATTGACTTGTCCAAGGTCACACAGCAGGCCAGTGGTGGAGCAGGAAGTAAAACACTAGGTTCCTGAAGCCCAGTCCTCTGATCCTTGCACTAAGCCACGCTGCTTCTCTGCATAAAGTCAAGCATTCGTTATTCAGGTTTACTTCAAACTAATAGGACCAACTAAAACTTCAGGGAACTGAATTTGAAAAACAACATCCGGATCCCGTTTTAATCCTGTAAATTCACAGTGTCAAAATTCAGCCCAACCTGTAAATTTGCCTCTGCACTTTTAAGGAGGAAGGATACTTCAATATAAAGAGAAGGCTATAGATTCGTGGAATTTATATTCCATATCATTATATCTTTAGATATTTTTGTGTTACTAAAATTGTATAATATAATTATTCGTGAAACTTTACCCTGAATATCACTTTTTCCGGCTCAGAGATATAGAAAGCTTTCTGGACAAGGAAGGACACAGGAATCCTATTCCCATGGATTGTATGATCTTGGGCAAGTTACTTCACTTTTCTTTAGACTCAGTGTCCTCATTTGTAAAATGGAAGTGAAAATCCTGCTGTCCAAGTGCATGGCTTGTTGAGAAGACAAGATAGATCACCTAAAGAGAAGGTTTTCAAAAATTGGAAGGAAGGTTAAGATATTGCATTCTGTTCTTTCCAAACAGGGTCTCTAATTAAATGAGCTGTTTTGTGCTCAGAAGAAACTGGAACTGTTTCACTTATTCTCTTAGG
This sequence comes from Ornithorhynchus anatinus, assembly GCF_004115215.2. NCBI lineage: Eukaryota > Metazoa > Chordata > Mammalia > Monotremata > Ornithorhynchidae > Ornithorhynchus > Ornithorhynchus anatinus. Next base: position 39,528,541 of record NC_041739.1, read on the forward strand.
AAAACTGCACATCCAACCATCTCTAGGCACTGACATCAGAACTGAAAACAGACCTTAAAGCTATTAGCCTCTCCATTTTCCTAAATGACGGCTGACATCCAGCAGAGAGAAAGACTTTGAGAGTCCCAGACCAAAGGGAAATCTCTTTGTGAAGACTTTCCTCTTGATTCCAATTCAATGCTCTTGAGGCTCAACAGCTCAGAGAACTGTTTAGCCTATGCCCCTTGGCAAGAACTAGCAACTACAGTTATTAGAACATGTACCTTTCCTCTATGTCTCACATTTCCCCTTTAGATACATAATTCAGGTAATTAATTTTAAATAAATTCACACAGTGTATTATTTAAAATTGTCATCAGAAACTGACCCTGTTCCCTGATATATATGCTAGATTACTGTAAGTCATTTAACTGTCATTTCTAAATCTAAATGATGGAAAAATGCCTTCAATCAGTCAAACAATAGTTTAATTGAGCACCTGCTGAGTGGAGAGCACTATACTAGGCTCATATCCCAGCAGTCAAGGAGCTTACAATCCAGTATGCCATCTTGCCTACTAGACACAATACAATTACAGATAAGAGACAAAAGGAGACATGGATATAAGGAGGAATAAGTTTTTAAATTGAACAGCACAGAAGTACGAAAATGGCATCATTTGCAGGTATCCCCACTCCTTAAGAATCTCCAATGGCTACTAAATCCTCTCCGCATCAAGCAGGAACTCCTGACCTCAGGCACTTCCCTCAGGTTTCTCCCTCTTACCTGTCCACTGTCTTCTTCCATTCCTCTCAAGCTCACCTTCTCACCGAGTCTTATCCTTTCTTCTGTCACCTCCGTCCACTTGCTCACGGCCTTTGTCTTGCCTGGAACTCCAGTCCTTTTCAAGTCTGCCAGTCCACAGCTCTCCCCATTCTCAAAGCCCTCCGGAAATCCCATTCCCTCCCGCAAGCCTTCCCCACTGAAATTTTCTTCTCCTTAGATCATAACCTCCAACTACCGCTTCCTAACTCTTGCATCACCTCTGCCCATATATGCTCACAACTTCCTCTAGCATGTCTTATATACTGACTTACATATTCTACTCTTTTAGTATCTACTTATCCAACTGGCCATTCTCTTTTTCCACCCATCTGCAATTGTTTTACATCTGTCTCCTCTTCTAGACTGTGAGCTCCTTAAAATCAGGGATCTTGTCTTGTAATTCTACTGTACTTTCTCATTTGCTAGTACAGTGTTCTATTCGCAGTAGGTGCTCAATATTTAATACGGATTGATTGGTTGGAGAGAAGAAAAAAGTCATTGGGAAAAGACTCCCAGAGAGGGTGGGATTTCAGAAGGGCTTTTAAAGAGGTGGAGAACTGTGGTCCTGGCACATTTTAAAGGAGAAGGAGTTCAAGGTAAGGAGAAGGTTAGGAACATGGGTTGAAGGTAAAAGAGATGAGAAGGGGGTACAGTGAATAGGCTAAACTGTGAGGAATGAAGAGTGTAAACTGACTGTAATGGGAGCAAAGAGTGATAATCAATCTCGTTTACAGAGTGCTTACTGTACTAAGTGCTTAGGAGAGTACTACATAACAGAGTTGATGGACACGTTCCCTGACCACAGTGAGCTTAGAGTCTAGAGGGGGAGACAGACATTTTTATGATTAGATTACAGATATGAACGTAAGTGCTGTGGGGCTGCGGGAGGTGCAAATCCAAGTGTGAGGAGTGGGAGAAGAGGAAATGAGGGCCTAGCAAGGGAAGGCCTTTTGGAAGTGATGTGCTTTTAATAAGGTTTTGAAGCTGCCAAGAGGGATGGTCTGGAGGCAAGAGAAAATTCCAGATTGCAGAGGTGAGAGGTCAGAACTAATGAGATAGAATTGGGAGTCATCTGCACAGAGGTGGTAGCTGAAGCTACAGAATCAGTGAGCTCCCTGAGAGAGTGTGTATAAACAACGTGAAAAGGGATGGGAACCAAGAACGGAAACACCCATAGTTAGGGCACGAGAGGCAGAAGAGGGACCAGCAAATAAATAACTGAGATAAGCATTTTGAGTGTTTAGAAAGCAGAGTGTCACCTTCAAGAGGGCCAAAAAAACATCAAACTAGACCCCATTTATCAGGAATCAACTTGACTTTCTGATTTCCCCATTGGCTTTCTATTTCTCTTAAAGGAAGGAGGCATCTGATTTACACTGTAGTTTGCAAAACCTCAGTTAAGCTAGAGCGGTAAATGATATACAGAACCAGCAGGGAAGTGGGGTGGGGAGAGTTAGGAAGGTTGGGTAAGATGGGAGAAAATTCTGTTTAACCGACATGAGCAGAGGAAGAGGAAACTTGAAGCTCTAATATGGGTGTTATGGAAGAGAAGTGAAAGCTTGGGTGCAATGTGCAAACTATGCTTGAAAAAATATTCTACAAGTCAGGCTTTTCTCTAATCCATACTAAATTTTGTCCAAATTAGTGAAGTTTGTTGGTCTTTGTAAAAAAAAGGATGGGGAAAACTGGCTATTTGTGATATGATTGGAAACTCCACAGCAGCAGAACGCATTGGCCAGGGTCCTGTTGAAAGCATCCATTTAACAGGTGATCATTTTTTCAGATAGATTGCCAAAATGGAAGTCCGCCAAGCACTGACTGTTGCCAAGCCAGATGGAAACTCTCTCCCATCTCATTTCCAGACTAGTCTTAACTTTTAGTATTTGGGGTCTGACTCTATTGCAAATTAACTATCCCTATGGCACCACTCACTGCTATGAGCTGAAGGAACTCGGCTAGCTTTGGCGCACGTTGTCCATATTGCAATGAATGTTTTGTGTTCCCTGACCTCTCCTAAATGGCACCTAGAGTGAAATTTCTTAAATCTACCTTGGTATCCCTGACCTCTCTCTGGCTCTACAATTTGGCACCTTCCCCTGCCTCCAGGACATCTCTACATGAATGTCCAGTCAACATCTCAAACTCAACATATCCAAAATTGAACTCCTCATATTCCCTCCAAAACAATAATTATAATTATGGCACTTGTTAAGTGCTCACTATGTGCCAGGCATAAATCCTTTCCTCCTCCCGACTTTCCCATCCCAGTTGACGATGTTCACCACCCCCTGCCTTTTTCTCAAGCTTGTAAACTTGCTATTTTCCTTGATTCCTCCTTTTCTTTAAACTCCCAAATCTGTCAGCAAATCCTGTCAATTCCTCCTCTACAACATTTTTAGGATCCTCACCTTTCTGTCCAAACAAATAGTCATCACGCTGATCTAGGCACGCGTCATATTCTTGCTTCGCTATTGCAAAATATATTATTCATTCATTAAGTTGTATTAGTTGAGGGCTTACTGTGTGCAGAGCACTCTACTAAGAGCTTAGAAGAGTGTAATATAACAATATACAGACACATTCCCTGTCCACAGTGAGTTTATCATCTAGATGGGGGGTGGGGAAAATAGATATTAATATAAATAAATAAATTACAGATATGTACATAAGTGCTGTAGGGCTGGGATGGGGGAAGAACAAAGGGAGCAAGTCAGGGCAATGCATAAGGAAGTGGGAGAAGAGGAAAGGGGGGCTTAATTAGGTAAAGCCTCATGGAGAAGATGTACCTTGAAGTGGGGAAGAGTAATTGCCTGTTGGATTTGAGGATGGAGGGCGTTTCAGGCCAGAGACAGGATGTGGGCGAAGGAACGGTGGTGAGACAGATGAGACTGAGGCACAGTGAGAAGGTTAGCATTAGAGGAATGAAGTGTGTCAGCTGAGTTGTAGTAGGAGAGTAGCAAGGTGAGGTAGGAGGGGGCAAGGTGATTGAATGCTTTAAAGAGAATGGTGAGTGAGTTTCTACTTGATGCAGAGGTGGATGGGCAATCACTGGAGTTGTTTGAGGAGCGGGGTGACATATCCTGAATATTTTTGTAGAAAAATGACCCCGGCAGCGGCGTGAAGTATGGACTGGAGTGGGGAGAGACAGGAGGATGGGAGGTCAGCAAGGAGGATGATACAGTAATACAGGTGGGTTAGGATGAGTGATTATATTAATGTGGTAGCACTTTGTTTGGAGAGGAAAGAGTGGACTTTAGCTATGTTGAGAAGGTGGGACCGATAGGATTTACTGATGGATAGAATATGTGGGTTGAATGAGAGAGAGGAGTTAAGGACAACGCCAAGGTAATGGGTTTGTGAGACAGGAAGGATGGCGGTGCCGTCTACAGTGATGGGAAAGTCAGGGGGAGGACAGGATTTGGGTGGGAAGATAAGGATTTCTGTATTCTGTTTTTTCTGCTAGCACTGTGCTAACGGCTTAGGAGAGCACAGTACAGTAGAGTTAGTAAACCTGATTCTAGCTCCAGCCAGCCATAACATTTCTCCCAGGTATCCCAGAAGTCCCAACCCTGGATTTTAGAGGGTCCACCCTGACACTTATCCAAGTCCTCTGCTTTAAAACAGGTCTTGGCCCCCAGTAAGCGCTTAACAAGTGCCATAATAATTATTATTATTATTTACCTTTGGAACTGAAGCCCAAACTGATGGCTAAGCCCAGATGTCTTAGCTCCTGACACCCATCTATCTGCCCAAATCCTTGACCCTGGACTACTTATAACTTCCATTCTCCCCTCTGCCTCTCCTCCAGACCAGCCTGGCTCAGTTTCTCTCCAGCCTACTTCTGTCTACTTCAGAGGTTAAGGACTTTATTAGTTTACGTATTTATCAGTTCCTGAGGATTATGAGACAAGAATAAAGAAAAGTAGTTTACAGCTTGCTTGGGCTGCCATTGAGAAACAGCAAAGCCAAGTGAAAAGAGAATGGGAGTGAAAGCCAGGAGTCCTGGTTTCTAATCTAGCTCTGCCATTTACCTGCTGTGCAATCCGGAGGGAGTTCCTGAAACACCCAGGATAATTGGACAGTTTCAAAAATTGGGACTTTTTAAAAAAATCTATCATTTAAGCAGTGGTATTTATTAATGCCTGCTTAGTGAAGAGGCCTATAATAAGTGCTTGGAAGAGTACAGTACAACAGGCTGGTAGGCATGTTTCCTACCCACAAAGTGCTTACAGTCAAGGGGAGAAGACAAACATTAAAATAAATTATGGAAACGTACACAAGAGCCGTGGAGCCGAGAATGGTGTGAATATCAAGTGCTTAAAGGGTACAGATTCAACTGTAAAGGCAGTACAGCAGGGAGTGGAAGAAGAGGAAACGAGGGTTCAGTCAGGGAAGGCCTCTTGGAGGAGAAGTGAATTTAATAGGGCTTTGAAGGTAGGGAGAATTGTGGTCTTTTGTATATGAAAGGGGAGGGAGTTCCAGGCCAAAAAGAGGATGTGAGCAAGGAGTCGGTAGTGAAATACATGAGACTGAGGTACTACAGGAAGGTTGTAGTTAGAGTGAAGTGTACAGGCTAGATTGTAGTAGAAAAAAATCAGCAAGGGAAGCTAGGAGAAAGGAGGGTTGATTGAGTGCTTTAAAGCAATGCTAAAGAGCTTCTGTTTGCTGAAGGAGGTGGTTGAGAATTCACTGGAGGTTCTTGAGGACTGGGGGAGACATGGGCTAAATGATTTTTCAGAAAAAAGAGCCAGAGAGCAGAGTGAAGTAAGGGCTGGGGTGGAGAGAGATAAGAAGCAGGAAGGTCAGTGTGGAGGCCGTTCAGTAGTCAAGGCAGAATATGAGTGTTTGGAGAAGCAAGGGAGCTGGAGAGGAAAGGACAGATTCTAGAGATGTTGTGAAGGTAGAACGGACAGAATTTGCTGACAGACTGAACATGTGGATTGAATGAAGAGACAAGTTGAGGATAATCCTAAAGTTATGGGCTTGTGAGACAGAGAGGATTGTGGTGTTGTCTACAGTGATGGGAAAGGCATGGAGAGGATAGGGTTTGGGAGTAAATTTAAGATTTTTGATTTAAATTTTCCCACATCTACGTTTATCTAAATGTATCTGCAATTCCTCATGCTTAATTGAAAGAATCCTACAGCTTTGTAAAGCCAAACAATGAACACAATCACCAGAGGATTTAAACAAGAAACACTTTTAACATGTGTCCTGAGGTCATCCAAACATAGGATTGAAGCCCCGGTCCAGAGAACAGCCGATTCCACCAGGCTTGGCAGGTTTTGCAATAAAGCTTTCTTTTACAGAACCCAAAGGGATTACAAACTTCACTGCCTTCACAAGGTTTTATCACTCACATCCCACAGAGCAGAAGACAGCAAGGAGAAGTCACTTCCAGAACCTCAAAAAAAAAACTTCAGGTCAAAAGAAATTCAGCCACAGAAAAGTCCACATACTCTCATCTGAGCCTCACCAAACAGTGGATGGTGTTTCAAAATTATCTATATTTTTGCCTAATAGTATCCAGGAAAACATTGTTTGACCAAGATGTGTTTTAAGTCAGTGTAGGTTTAACATACGGTTACAAGCAGTAGAGGAATGGCGAACAAACCACTTCACAGTGCGTTTGGTGTTTGACAGGAAATGAAGACCCAGAATCCAGTATAAATCTCCAAGAGTGCTAAGCAGAACTAGTGTGAAATTTGCCTGCGTTTAAAATAAAATTGCGCTTGTGGATTATGGATAGCTTCCAAAGTAGTCAAAGCTTCATTCCGTGGTATTTCAAGCTCATTTAATACAAAAAGGATCCCTGATTAAAATTGAATTAGTGCACTTGAACATCATCACTTAGTCTCTCTCTGGTCAACCACAGACCAGAGCACTTTATTAAAATGGATTCTGGTCGTAGTTGTCAGGAGCGAGGTCTAAGCACAGGAGACCCAGCTCCCTGTTGATTAATTACAGGAGCCTGTGCCTCCCTGGACCTTCCCTCAGGGATAGCATTTGCTCTGTAGAACCCAAGTGAGGAATAAAGACAGTTTTTGTCACCATCCCCCCATTCCACAGAGCCATTTAAGCATTCAGGCCTCTCCTGGAGGCAACCCTACCTTAAGCCCTTTCCATTTGGGTAAGAAACAAGTGAACAAGATCAGGAAGAAGGACATCAGAACTTAAGCCACGTGGGAGATTTTGATAAATAGAAAACACAGTTACAGATCCCAAATCCCTAGGCTGATAGCCCCACTGCCAGGCACTGACCATTCATCTAAGTGGAGAAGTCTTCAGCTTTCAGTTGGACAGAAAATAATTCCTAGTGTGGGAGAAGAATTCAATTCAATTCAATCATATTTCTTGAGGGCTTACTATGTGCAGAGCACTATACTAAGCACTTGGAATGTACAATTTGGCAACAGATAGAGACAATCCCTGCCAACAGTGGGCTCACAGTCTGAAAGGGGGAGACAGCAAAACAAAACAAGTAGAGAAAGGAAGGAAGGAAGAATGGGAAAGGAAAGGAAAGGAAAGGAAAGGAAAGGAAAGGAAAGGGAAAGGGAAAGGGAAAGGGAAAGGGAAAGGGAAAGGGAAAGGGAAAGGGAAAGGGAAAGGGAAAGGGAAAGGGAAAGGGAAGGGAAGGGAAGGGAAGGGAAGGGAAGGGAAGGGAAGGGAAGGGAAGGGAAGGGAAGGGAAGGGAAGGGAAGGGAGGGGGGAGGGAGGGAGGGAGGGAGGGAGGGAGGGGAGGGAGGGGAGGGGGAAGGGAAAAGAAGAAACAATGGAAGGAAGGAAAGGAAAAGAAAGAAAAGGGGAAGGAAAGAAGGAAGGAAGGAAGGAAGGAAGGAAGGAAGGAAGGAAGGAAGGAAGGAAGGAAGGAAGGAAGGAAGGAAGGAAGGAAGGAAGGAAGGAAGGAAGGAAGGAAGGAAGGAAGGAAGGAAGGAAGGAAGGAAGGAAGGAAGGAAGGGAGAGAAAGAAAAAGAAAGGAAGAAGAGAAATAAATGGTGTAAAGAAAGAAGGAGAGAGAAAAAAAGAATAAAACTAAATAGTTACACCCTTCGAATGTTTTGGATCATTTCCTTTTTGGTTTGGGTTCAGGCACAGGTTTTGAAAGAATAACGGTCCGCAAATAGAAGCAGGGTGGTCTAGAAGAAATAGCATGGGTTTGGGAGTCAGAGGAGTTTACAGTTCCACGACTTGTAAACTTGCAATCTCACTGTGGGCAGGGAATGTGTCCATTTATTGATGTGCCTCAGTTCCCTCATCTATAAAATGGGGATTAAGATTGTGAGCACTATGAGGGACAGGCACTGTCTCCAACCTGATTATCTTGTATCTGCCCCAATGCTTAGTACAACGTCCGGTACATAGAAACCACCTAACAAATACCATTAAAATAAAAAACAACATCATTCTCATTTTCCCAGAAGAAAATGCTCAAGTACCCACCCATAGCCTGACATACCTAAATCTCTTCTGTGAAGAGCCTCTGCCTCCTTCAAAATGTGTTTCCTATTGTGCTTACTGCCAATATCTGAACTAATGCATCTCGACATTTTCCACTTTATATCATTAACTTTCTCATCAATGCAGAAATAAGTCATAAGAAAATAAGTCCCGGGGGAAACATTTTTGAACGTGAAGAATCTGTGCCATGATCACTGGACATGGGACAGCCACATTTTTTACCAAATGATTTGGTTTGGTCTTCATTTTTCCAAGAGTATTTTCTTTCCTGCTTAATGCAGTCTGTCATTCTCCTTTCAACAGAAAGTTGCTCAATGAAAACAAAGCACATTCATTTTACCTCACAGAACGAAATATCCCGCAAGATTCTGTCGGACTGACTAGGCAGCTCCTAGAACCGGATGGATGTCAAATCCTTCTCGGCGATACGTTTGATCATCTGTGGACATCGACTGCCTTCCGAGGGAGGAGGGTACCACTTGGCATCCCCGACAGAGTTTGAGTCTGAAAATGATGGGGGGGGAGACTGGAAGCTCGGCCTGATGAATGCAAGTGAGCCAGGCTTTACACCATCTCCAGCATTTATTGAGTACTTGTTTGGAAGGCGCTCACTATACTCGTTGGTCAAGAGTAGGCAATTCATTCATTCGTTCAGTGGTATTTATGGAGCGCTTACTGTGTGCAAAGCACTGTACTAAGCTCTTGGAAAGTACAATTTGGCAAGAAGTAGAGACAAAACCTACCCAACAAGTGGTTCAGAGTCTAGAAGGGGGAAAACAAAACAAGCCAAAACAAGTAGGTATCAATATCATCAATATAAATGAATAGAATTATAGATATATACACATCATTACTATAATAGACTAACAAATATGTACAAATATAAACAAGTGCTGTGGGGAGGGGAAGGGGGTAGAGCAGAGGGAAGGAGTAGGGGTGGATGGAGAGGGGAGGAGGAGCAAAGGGAAAGGGAAACTAATTCTCTTCCCCTCTTCCAAACCCTACTTAAAGCTCACCTCCTCCAAGAGGCCTTCCCAGCATGAGCTCCCCTTTTCCCTCTGCTCCCTCTACGCCCCCTTCACCTCTCCGCAGCTAAACCCTCTTTTCCCCCCATCTCCCTCTGCTCCTCCCCCTCTCCCTTCCCCTCCCCTCGGCACCGTACTCGTCCGCTCAACTGTATATATTTTCATTACCCTATTTATTTTGTTAATGAGATGTACATCTCCTTGATTCTATTTATCTGCTATTGTTTTAATGAGATGTTCATCCCCTCGATTCTATTTATCGCTATTGTTCTCATCTGTCCGTCTCCCCCGATTAGACTGTAAGCCCGTCAAAGGGCAGGGACTGTCTCTGCTACCGATTTGTGCATTCCAAGCACTTAGTACAGTGCTCTGCACATAGTAAGCGCTCAATAAAAACTATTGAATGAATGAAAGGGAGGGCTCAGTCTGGGAAGGCCTCCTGGAGGAGGTGAGCCCTCAGGAGGGCTTTGAAGAGGGGAAGAGAGTTGGTGGAGGTGAGGAGGGAGGACAATCCAGGACGGCAGTAAGACGTGGGTCAAGGGTCGATGGTGGGACAGGAGAGAAGGAGGGACCGTGAGGAGGTGGGCGGCAGAGGAGCGGAGCGCACTGGGGGGGCTGTAGGAGGAGAGAAGGGAGGTGAGGTAGGAGGGGACAAGGTGATGGAGAGTTTTGAAGCCAAGAGTGAAGAGTAGAAGACAGATGCCTGCCCCGGAAGAACTATCAATCTAATGGTGGCCAACGAGTGGATAATTTTCCGTTTCAATTTGCAAATGACAAAGAAGGAACCAAGTCCGATCTAGCAAGGAAAACGTAAAGCTGCCAATGGCCCGTTTGAGTGAATTAGAAGCCGCTCTGTACGTACCCAGAAGGGAAGTAGTGTGGCCTACTGTAGCAATGTGGTCTAGTGGATAGAGCATGGGCCTCCTAGTCAGAAGGACCTGGGTTCTAATCCCGGCTCTGCTCTTTGTCTACTGTGTGACCTTGGTCAAGTCACTTCACTTCTCTGGGCCTCAGTTTCCTCAACTGTAAAATGGGGATTAAGACTGCAATCCCCATGTGGGACAGGGATTGTGTCCATCCTATCTCGTACGTACCCCGGAGCTTAGTAATTGTAACAGTGATTATTGTATTTTTTAAGCGTTTAACTATGTGCCAGGCACTATACTAAGCACTGAGATGGATACAGGCAGATCGCCCAAGCTCGCACAGCAGGTAAGTGGCGGAGCCAGGATTAGAACCCATGACCTTCTGACTCCCAGGCCCGTGCTCTATCCACTACGCCAACACTCCAAGTGGCATAGATAAAACAGTCACCTTTAGCGTGTATGTATTTATACAGATCCTCCTTGTTCTTTCGCCTCCTATTATGTATAAATGATCTGTGTCTACCTGTTTCCGTTAGACTGTCAACCCCTCTAGGGAAGAGAATATGTTTATTTTGCTGCTGGTGTGCTTTCCCAAGTAGTGAACATAGACTAGGCATTCAATAAATATCACTGATTGAATGATTCAAAAGATGGATCAAACATATTTATTGAGCGGTTACTATGTGCAGCACACGATAATAAACACTTGGGAGAGTACAACGGAGTTGGTAGACATGTTCAACCTCTCCTTCTGACATGTGTAAGTCCCCTCCATTTTAAAAAGCTTAGCATGGACCTAGGGGAAAAAACATGGGCATCATAGTCAGAGGAGCTGAGTTCTAATCCCACCTCTGCCACTTGCTGGCTGTGTCACTTGGGACAATCTTATCTGCGCTTCAGTTTTCAGTGGTTGGCACATAGTACGCGCTTAACAAATACCATCATCATCATCTGTAAAACGTGGATTCAATATTAATACTTCCCCTCCCGTGCCCCTTCCACCTTAGTTTTTGAGCCTTATGTGGCACAGGGAATGTGCCCAATCTGATCAACTTGGATCTACCCCAGTGCTTAGTACAGTGCTTGACACATACGAAGCGCTTAACAAATACCGTAAGTCAAACATACGTTATCATCATCCTTATTATTATTCCCTGTTCTTTCCATCAACTGCCCATTTCCCTGCTCCCGTTCCAATCCAAATTTCCACGTGCTGTCATGATATCCTTTCCGATAGGTCTCTTCTCCATCACCTGGAACCTGACTTTCGACCTCTTCACTTTACTGAGACCGTTCTCTCCAAGATCACCAAAGACCTCCTGAAAACTAAGCCTAAAGGGTCCTATTGCCCGGTGATCCTCCTGATTCTCTCTGCTGCTTCTGACACCGTGGCCTACTACTCTATCCTTCTCGAACACTCTTCGTACTCATCTTTTCTGGCATGTTTCTCTCCTGGTTCTCCTCTTACATCCATACAACGGAGTTGGTAGATACTTTCATTGCCTACGACAAGCTTTCAGCCTAGGAGGGGAGACAGACGTTACTATAAATGAATAATTTAGATTACATGGTTAATAGATACGGACATAAGTGCTGTGGAGTTGAGGGTGGGGTGAATACCAAATGGCCAAACCTCACAAATCCAAGTGCATAGACAACATAGAAGGGAGAGGGTGCTCCACCCAGATTTGTTCCCCTGTGCCTGATGGTTCAGGAAAACGTTATCACATCTGGAGGATGTGACAAGTTGGGAGACAAAGATGGTCAGCCTCAACGCCGATTTGGAGGGGAGGGATGATGAAGTTAGTAATAACGATGAGATTTGTTAAGCGCTTACTACGTGCCAAGCACTGTTTCAAGCACTGGGGTAGATATGGGGTAATCAGGTTGTCCCACTTGGGGCTCACAGTCTTAATCCCCATTTTACAGATGAGGTAACTGAGGCCCAGAGAAGTTAAGTGACTCGTCCAAAATCACACAGCTGATAAGTGGGCGAGCCGGAATTAGAACCCATGACCTCGGACTCCCAGGCCCGCCCTCTTTCCACTGTAACTGAGGTATGTGTTAAGCACTTACTCTGTGCCAAACAGTGTGATGAGCACTGGGGCGAAAACAAGATAATAGGTCAGGCACAGGCCCTCTCCCACGTGGGGCTCACCGTCTAAGCATTCGACACCTCTGCGATCAGTCAATCGATGCTACTTATTGAGCACTTCCTTTGTGCAGAACGTTGTACTGAGTACTTGGAGAGAGTACCCTGCCCACAAGGAGTTGACAGTTCAAATGAGGTTTGGGTTTTTTTTGTGTGTGTAATAGGGCTTGAGGAAAGGCTAAAGGAATTGGGCTTGTTTATCACAGAGTAGAAAAGACCAAGGGATGATGCAGGATTAGGATGAAGAATGTCTTCTCTACTGCCCGAGGCCTGAGCCACAAGAAATGTCTTAAAATGCAGTCATACGGAGGAGCTCCAGCATTAGAGAGCCTGGAATAAAAAATAAAAATAAATAAATTGTGGTATTTGTTAAGCGCTTACTATGTGCAAAGCACTGTTCTAAGCGCTGGGGGATACAAGGTGATCAGGTTGTCCCACGTGGGGCTCACAGTTTTAATCCCCATTTGACAGATGAGGTAACTGAGGCACAGAGAAGTTGAGTGACTTGCCCAAGGTCATACAGCTGACTAGCGGAGGAGCCGGGATTAGAACCCGTGACCTCTGACTCCCAAGCCCGTGCTCTTTCCACTGAGACAGATGACCACCCTTCTCAAATTCAAAGCCTTATTGAAGGCACACCCCCTAACTAACCTTCATTTCATCTTCTCCCACTCCCTCCTGTGTCACTCTTCACTTGGATTTACACCCTTTAGTCACCTCCCTCCCTGAGCCCCGCAGATCTCATATATAATAATAATAATGTTGGTATTTGTTAAGCACTTACTTTGTGCAGAGCACTGTTCTAAGCGCTGGGGTAGATAAAGGGTCATCAGGTTGTCCCACGTGAGCCTCACAGTTAATCCCCATTTTACAGATGAGGTAACTGAGGCACAGAGAAGTGAAGTGACTTGCCCACAGTCACACAGCTGATAAGTGGCAGAGCTGGGATTCTATGTCCCTAATGTGAATTTATATTAATGTCTGTCTCACCCTCTAGGGTGTAAACTCGTTGTGGGCAGGGAACATGTCTACCATTAGGGGAAGCAGCGTGGCTCAGTGGAAAGAGCCTGGGCTTCGGAGTCAGAGGTCACGGCTTCGACTCCCGGCTCTGCCACTTGTCATCTGTGTGACTGTGGGCAAGTCACTTCACTTCTCTGTGCCTCAGTTACCTCATCTGTCAAATGGGGATTAACTGAGAGCCTCACGTGGGACAACCTGATCACCCTGTAGCTACCCTAGCGCTTAGAACAGTGCTCTGCACATAGTAAGCGCTTAACAAATACCAATATTATTATTATTATTATTATTACCAACTCTCTTGGTAGAAGTAGCATGGCCTAGTGGATAGACCACAGGCCTGGGAGTCAGAAGGACCTGGGTTCTATTCCTGTCTCTGACATTTCTGTGCTGTGTTTGCTTGGGCAAGTCACTTGGCTTCTCTGTGTCTTAGCTACCTCATCTGTAAAATGGGGATTAAGATTTATGAGCTCCATGTGGGACATGGACTATGTCCAACCCTAATTAGTTAGTAAGCCCTTAATAAATACCATAAACTACAAAAAAAAAAAACCCCAAACTCTGGCAAACTGCTTAACAACAGGAAAATCTCTACTTGGATGTCCTCCCGGCATCTCAAACTTATCATGTCTAAAACAGAACACATCTTCCCACCCAAACCCTGTCCTTCCCCCGACTTTCCCATCACTGTAGACGTTACCACCATCCTTCTTATCCTTGATTCCTCTCTCTCATTCAACTCACATATTCAATTCTTCACTAAATCCTGTTGGTTTGACCATTACAATATCCCTAAAATTATCCCTTTCCTCCCCATCCAAACTACCATGTTACTCCACTGACTTTACCTATCCCACCTTGATTACTCTATCATCCCCCTTGCTGACCCACCCCAACCTCCTGTCTATCCTCACTCCAGTCCATATTTCACTGTGCTGCCCGGGTTATTTTTCTATTGTGCTCTCACAAGCGCTTAGTACAGTGCTCTGAACATAGTAAGTGCTCAGTAAGGACCATTGGTTAATTGATTGAAATATGATTGATGGATCGATGAATGATTGTGAAAGATTTCCCCCACGGAGCCATTGGGTGGAAAATCCTCAACTGTCGTGAGAGGTCCAGCCACTGATCTTCTTGGAGGCAAGAAGCCAGATTAGGGCTGTTTGCTTCCACTTCTATAATTCTCTCATAATCTGTGGATTGCATTTACCTATGTTCTCTTCCCTGCCCGTCAGAGCCACAGATAATTCACCCCAGTTGTCAGAACAGTCGAGTCTTTCCGTTTGTTCTGGGTTGACTTTTCTGAAAAAGTATCAGATAAAATGCAAAATGTCTGGGTCCTGCAACAGATTTTATTCCTGAAAGAGGACAGAAGTCCCCAGAATATCTGTCTCTTCTCCTTCGGGCTCCACAACTGCTTCAGACAGAAAGGACACTTCTTCTGATAATAAAGGAGAGGTGGAAAGAGTCCAGTAAGTAAGACTGTGTAGCTGGTTAACTGATGCATCTCCGGGACTGGAGCAGAAGAACAGTTTGTCCTAAACTCAGCTCATCACTGGCAACAGGAAAACGTCTACTTGGATGTCCTCCCGGCATCTCAAACTTATCATGTCTAAAACAGAACACATCTTCCCACCCAAACTCTGTCCTTCCCTCGACTTTCCCTTCACTGTAGACGTCACCACCATCCTTCTTATCCTTGATTCCTCTCATTCAACTCACATATTCAATTCTTCACTAAATCCTGTTGGTTCGACCATTACAATATCGCTAAAATCCTCCCTTTCCTCTCCATCCGAACTACCATGTTAATCCAATAGTTTAACCTAACCCACCTTGATTACTCTATCAGCCTCCTTGCTGACCCACCCCAACCTTCTGTCTCTCCTCACTCCAGTCCATATTTCACTCTGCTGTCCGGGTCACTTTTCTACCAAAACGTTCAGTCCATATCTACCCACTCCTCAGGAACCACCAGTAGTTGCCCACCCCCATCCACATCAAAGAAAAACTCCATACTTCACCTCGCCCCCTCTTAACGCACCTTGCTACTCTCCTGCTACAACCCAGCCCACATGCTTCATAACTCTAATGCTAACCTTTTCACTGTATTTCGATCTCACCTATCTCACCGCTGACCTTTTGCCCACGTCCTGCCTCTGGCCTGGAATGCCCTCCTTCCTCATATCCGACAGACAATTACTCTCCCCCACTTCAAAGCCCGACATCCTAAGCCCCCTTTTCCTTTTCTCCCTTCTGGGACGCCCTGACTTGCTCCTTTTATTCATCCTCCGTCCCAGCCTCACAGCCCAAGTACATATCCATCATTTATTTATTTATTTATGTTAATATCTGTCTCCCTCTCTAGGCTGTAAGATCACTGTGGGCAGGGAATCTGTTATATTGTTATAGTGCGCTCTCCCTCGGTACAATGTTCTGCACACAGTAAGCGCTCAATAAATACGAATGACTGAGTGACATCAATCAAGCTCTAAGCACTTGGGAGAGTACAATGCAACAGAGTTGGTCGAAACATTCCTTTCCCACGTGATCTCTGAGCGTCTCAGTTTCCTCATTGGTAAAACCAGTATACTGAACGACTTTGCCGGGAAGAGGAGACAGTGAACTAGTTAATGTTGGAAAACAACTTTGGAAAGAGACGCATATCGCTAGCATTAGATGAAGAAAAAGGTGTTTTGTTTTAAATCTATCCCTGTCCAAGAATTTAAAAATCTCAGGAACATTAAAACTCTGACAGGCCAATCTGCCCTCTGTTATGTATATGCCTTTAGTTGCATGCACAAAACTGAGAGAATTTGGCCAATAAAATTTTGAATAATCCCCAAATTTTAAGGAGCTGGAAAGAATTAAGTCGGTCTGATAAAATAAATTATTACATGACCCAATTCAAAAGGGCTTTGATGTATTAAAAGGAAAAGTGTTTTCACTTATGTGAGGATCTAAAACAGAATTTTTTTTTTTAGGTCAAATTTGTCAAGGATGTCACTGGGCATTCAGACAAAAAGATATTGCCCTTGATCCTTCCCAGGACCATTCCTCAACAGTCTGGCTCAAAATGACCAGGCCTGAAATCGAATGTATGTCTCATTAAGATGAAGGAATGCCACACGAAAATTTGTGGTCTGTTATAGGCAGGAACTAAGGCTCCAGCCTTTAACTATTTTAGGAACAAACTCAAACTCTCCAGTTGAATCCCAACAAGGTTTTAAATCAACGGGGATCGGTTGTATTTTTAGTTCCCTCCAATTCTCCCATTTAACCTCCTCTCCTTGAATTTCCACCCAGTTTAGGCAGCGTATTCCAATAAATAAGCATTTCCCCAAGTACAAATCACACATGAAACGTGCATGAATTTTTGATAAACCAAGTAGAAAATTGAGTTGGCTATAATTATTATTGTTATTATTATTAGGAGTAGTACAAGATATTGTCACTTTCTTTGGCAGGTTAGACCCAAAATCAATTTTCCCCTAGCCTATCAAGTAAATGGAACCAATAAAATTTGACTCGAAGCAATTGCTAAAATCATGAATGACAAATTTACTCTTTAAGCAAACAATATGCATCATAAATGAAGACGCACACCAAGCTGTTTAATTTGTCCTGAACATTTCAGGTAGTATTTTGGAACCAAATTTTAAATTTCCATTTTTTTTTGAACCATGCTATTTTTCCCAGTTGAAAGGTAACTATGGTTAAAGAATCCTTCCACTTTTCAGAAGAGAATACAAAATCCAAACCAAAAGGGGAGGAAAAGCTGTTAGTCTTGCCGTGTTCCTTCTTCTGGATGCATGGGTTGAACAATTTATCAGCTCAGAAAGTACGATCTGTTTCCCCTTTATGGTTCTTTCAACACAAGGAATATTGGCATAGCTTCTCTCTGTCCCTCTAGAGAGTCATCTGGATTATAACCACACTACCAGCAGAATTAAACCACTTGTGAAGAAATAGAGTCCTTTTCATTTGGTTTCTTAAAACTCTGAAAACAACCTTAAGCTTTCATCTTAAAAATATTAAACAGCACATTTTTGTGTGTTTCTCAGGGTCTGAAGAAATCTTAGCAAGACTTCTTAGAAAAATGGCTGGTTTAGATTTTACATTTTCATGATGTCGGTAGGTGATTTGGCTGTTATCTATAGATGCGATTATAAAAATGGAAAAGCTCCAATCAAGGGAAATCTATGCTTAACACCCTTCTATCTCCCATTTAATTCAAAAGCTGGGAACTTCAAAGTTAGTGTTAAAAGTAGCTTTCCCAGTTTGAGCAAATGGCTGTAGCAATTATTTGTAGTGTGAGTTCGATTATCTGCTGCTACAGGGCTCCTTCCACCCAAACTCAAGGTTGCCATTTTTGTTTGCATCCCAAAAAGGACTTTTGCCGTTATTTCTGCCTTTGCCTAGTGTCGAATGCTCATGGAAATAGTGGAGAAGATTTGCCTCCATGCATTATTGAAATACCAAAGGACTCTCTCCAAATTAATAACTTTATGGATATCCCCATACACAGTCACAGCAGGATGAAAAGCTGGGGCAGTTATAGAGCACTCTTTTGCATTCGAATCAATGAGCTATTTCTGGAATTGGCTGTTGCATTCTTGATTTTAAAACTTCAGCTTCCCACGTGGTTCAGTGGAAAGAGCCCGGACTTGGAAGTCAGAGGTCATAGGTTCGAATCCCGGCTCCGCCACTTGTCAGCTGTGTGACTGTGGGCAAGTCACTTCATTTCTCTGAGCCTCAGTTCCCTCATCTGTAAAATGGGGATTAAAACTGTGAGCCCCACGTGGGACAATCTGATCACCCTGTGTCTCCCACAGCTCTTAGAACAGTGCTCTGCACATAGTAAACCCTTAACAGATACAAAAAATACCAACATTTCTGGTGGTGGTGGTGGTGGTATGATTTTACTAAAAAGTTTGCTTCGGGATTTTCAGCACCGTAGGCTTTTTCTTACAGCGCAGCTTGAATAAATAATAAAGCGCTTCTCCAAATATTTTTCTTCTTCCAGACAACAGTAACTCACTGCAACAGTCCATCCTGTGATTTAGAGGTGCGATGGCTAGAAAAACAGCTGCATTTCAGAGAGAGCTTAAATGGTCAGGTTTAATAAGGTCCGGGAAGGTTGAAGTTGGCTCGACTGTAACATAATGGAGAAGAACTGAGTTTCACTAACAGAAAAATTCACCGGGAAGTAGTTTGGGATAGCACAGCCTGAAGCCCGGGAAAGTTTTCCAATTGGATAGAGAAAGCGAGGCACCAAGCTGGGAAAAATCAAAGGTTTCCCGGAATTTCTTGCAGCGCATGTGAGCCTTCCTGACTGCCAGTGGAGATCTGGGGCTTGATTTTAATTGCTTTGTTTAGGTTTGGGCCTATGTTTTAATGAGGCCTCCCACAATTCACACCTAATCACAGGCAGAGTCCTCCCATTCCTCTCCTGGCAAACCGAAGAGCTTCCAACTTCCCGGTTCCTCCTCGAAAAGGCTCAGTCAGGCAGGAAGATTGGTTGTTTACAGTTCTCAGCTCCTCCCTCTAAACTGCAAGCTTGCTTTGGGCAGGGAATGTCACTGTTTATTGTTGTACTGTACTTCCCAAGAGCTTAGTACGGTGCTCTGCATAGAGTAAACGCTCAATAAATACGGTAGAATGAAAATTACTCATAGAAGGGTCTAAAACCTCAGTTGGTGTAAGAACCAAGTATCTATTCTGTCGCACCCTGGGCCATGTACTCGAGTTGTCATTGAAGAGTTGAGTAGACATACTTAATGGGAACTTAGCAGTTTGGGGTGGATTTGAGGGACTTGAAGAAAACACGTATGTATGTAGAGTGTTTATATTCATGACTTGTCTCCCCTGCTAGACTCTAAGCTCGTTTTGAGTAGGGAACGTGTCTGTTATTGTGTTGAACTCTCCTAAGCGCTCAGCACAGTGCCCTGCACAAGATAAATGCTCAATAAATATGACTGACTGACTAATTGATAGAGCACTTATGGCGACAGACAAGCTGGAGAGATATTTGCCACTGAGGAAAAAAATGGAGGAATGCAGAAAATGTCACTGGGTGGTAGGAAAGGGATGTTTAATAGCTTGGAGATGCGTATCGTGACAGAGATAATATTGTATAAATGATGAATTAGTAGGCTTGTAAGTCATTTGATGGGGAGAATGGGTTAATTTGGAGAGAAGGCTCTGGTTGGGATCTGTGAACAGGAAAGGATTGTTTTACAAAGAGGGATTTGTAGCATACATAATTACTGTCTTTCAATCTCACTCCTGTC